>NC_139150.1:43355184-43960554 GCF_964270905.1 Leucopleurus acutus
CCATAAATCACAGAGGGGTACCCAGAGAGGAAGGAAGGTTTCCTGCTTCACTGAAATATTGTTCAAACTAGATGATTTATTTTTATAAGGGAAAATAAATAAAGCCATAACCGTTCAAGCTCATGGTTCAAAACAGGCTGATGGGGATTTTTTTCAAACATCTATACACAATTGCGGAAATAATTTATTATTATTTGGTAGCTGGTGTGTTGCCCAGGTTCTACCATCTCAAAAATAAAGCATGACTAGTGAGTGGATTTTCCATTATGCATAGGTCCTGAGTTATTCATTCCCGTATAGAAATCCTTATAAACATATGAAAACTTTAATAAAGGGGTCCTTAAGTGGAACAACAGTCTAGCCCTTTTCTCACTGAGTCCTTAAATTCATACTACATTGAAAAGTTTTGATTATGGGTCTGTCCTTGAAGAAAATGTAAATTAGGCTGAGCTGGTAAATAAGGTGATGACGTGTTTGTCTTTAATTGGTTGTGAACCTCCCCACATCCAAGCATTCTATCTACTATTAACTAGTTGTGAGAGGCTACCTAGGACTCCCTTTCATGAAGTACAGTATATAAGCATCTTTTTCTAGGGCAGCTGTCTGTTGGTGTAACATTCATTAGTTCTCCTTATGATGGAGACAGTGAGGATGAGGCAGTATGCCAACTTGCTTAATTTCAGATTGATCTGAAAGCAACCCATTTAATTTCCAGAAGTCCTTAACTTACACCTGTGCTTTCAGATGAACCATCTCCCAATCTCCCTCTCATCTTTACCCCTCCCCTCCCCCTTCCCTCTCTCTCTCTTTCTCTCTTTCCCTCCATTAATGAAATGTTTATAATTATTTGTCCCATGACATGAAAACAGTGGTTTTCAGTACTCATGTGCTGTCTCCCTCTATTCTTGAATTCTTCAACCCAGATGATGACCTTACAAGGATGATTGCTTACAAGATTGTTGGTTTCTTCTCTAATACTTATGACATGCTTGACCTAAATTGAAGCATCTGCAGATTGATACATTAATTAGTCTTTGATAGTTGTGCCTTTACAAGAGGGCTTTGCTTGAAACAATGGTGATATTACAGGCTCTTTGTATTAAGATGCCCACTCGGTTGGGGTAAAAAAAATTACCTCTTTTGTCTTTGTATCCCTTCCCTGTAATCCTAATTCCTGGTTTCCCTAGGCTTTTGAGCAGAAGGAAAGTAATGTTAGGAGCATCCTTAAATGATGAGATTTCTTTACATACTAAATGGTAAAGTGGGGATTCTTCCATTGTTTGTGTGTCTAAGGTAACAGAGCAAGAAAAACTACATGAGGGTAATTCCGGACAAACCGTGACTATGCCAGTTCATCTGCTTTTTTTGTGTGTACATATGCATACCCAACTTTTAAAAGTACATATTGCTGCCAGAAACTTTATAGCAGTTTCTTTGGGCAAGTTTTCAATTAGGCTCATACATGAGTCAATGGTCAGCCTACACCAATATTTTACAGAATAAATGAGAAACTGGAAATTAATCATAAAGCATGATAATATTGACTCATCAGAAAGTTTAAGCATCACGTTATTAGCATTGATTAAAATCAAGGATGTGGCTTGCTTGTGTATAGTGACGAGGGAGAATTAATAACAAACGGAAGTAAATGGAGTAGCAAAAAGCTTTTATGAAATTAAAAATGGAGTGAGTAATGTCTTTCAAGAATTATTTCATTTGAGAATAACATACAGGTTAGAACCTGAGCTCTGAAGTCAGACTCACCTGGGACCAAGTCCTGTTTTTACACATGTGAGCTGTGTAACATCAATTACTTAACCTTCTAAACCCTCCATTTTCTCAATGCAAAACAGAAATAACGTTACCAACATCATCTGGCCATCTTAAAGTTTAAATGAGATGATGTAAAGCATTTAACAGAGTGCTTAATGCAGAAGCAGTGTGTGAGGAAATCGTTTTAGGCAATATGCTATTGGTTTAAATGAAAAGTAATAAATATATATATTTGTTATTTCTATATTGTAGTATTTTAATTTTCACAAAATCTTTTCATGAAAGGGCTCTCTTTTTGAATGATAACGTGTACTGCTTGGCTCTATTTTCAAAATATGATGCATAATATAGTTGAAATAGACCCAGTGAAGTTTTTAGTAGTAAAATGCCTTGGCTAGCTTATAGAAATAAGAACCATAGAGTTTTTTTAAAATAACATGTGGTAAAAACATGGGGAATATCTTTGCTTACCAATTAAAGCGTACAAAAAGACAGAATGAATAAAATCTCTTTAATTTATGCATTTTCTGTTCTCATAAATCATTTTCCTGTCAAAATTATCAGACTTAATTATTGCTGAATATTTTAAACATCATAATGGAATTTTGGTAGCATAAATCATGAAGCTTTCAGTAAGAACTTTTGTGTACATACCTCAGCATTTTTCATATATCTTGATAAAATAGTCCTCAGTCTAGAAGTAAATCTATGCAGAGTATAAATGTCAGACTATACTCGTAAATTTCGGTAACTCAGCAATCCATGCTGACCATTTTGCTTACAAGGTAGTTATGGACTGTCATACTATCTTTCTAAGACTCACTGTTCTCAAAGATGAAGCTGTATGAGCTTGTGTTTTAATGTCGGTCATGATTTTTATACAAGCATCCTACCTACAGATTATATCTCCTCACTTGATTTTTCTATTTCCTGGAAAAAGAAAAAAATTTCAGACATAATAAATCTGGGAATAGCCTGTCCATGACATCAGAAAATAATTTATTTTTCTTTTATTTAATAAAAGCATTACTCAATGTATTTAATTTGTAAGAGAGACAACTGTTTTGGATTACGTGCATAGTCCAGAGTACTGGACCTAAATGGGACGAGTACTAGCACGAGGAATAAAATCCATTGAATGTGATACTGACCAGGGTTATTGGTCTTCCTTAATCAACAGAAATTGATAAGAGGCCAGACAAGAAATTCAGGCAAGGCTTTAATGGGGCCCCTGCTGCAGGAGCGGGAGAGGGAAAACAAGTAACAGGTTCCCTTGCTCGCTCCCGGAAGCGGGGGTGGGGGGCGGGGACAAGCTGGTTCCTTACATGGGGTGAGGGTAGGGGTGTGTCCAGGGGTCGGGCCAGAGGGGCGGCTTAGGTGGTCTGCCCACCCCTTTCGTGGTGTTGAGTGCAGGGGGCATGCGCAGTACCCTGCTTTTGCTCCCAACCCCCTGTTTTTGCTCCCTGCTCTTCAGAAGTGGCAGTTGGGTGTTTGGGTTTTTTTTAGGTTTTTGGATCTTGTTGTCCATAACTGGGCCCCAGCTGCCCACGTACACAATTATTTTTAGTCCCTTGTAGTTTCTTTGAATTTGGTTGCTCAAGGAGACGTTTGTCCAGGTGCAAGCACTGCAGCAAAGGGTCCCAGGTCCCAGCCTGTCTCAAAGGTAGTGTGGCACTTGGAATGATGCAAAAGGCTCTATCCACGGCGATGTGGCTAAAGGAAAAAAATCACTACACATTTTTCTGTTGCTTTATTTGTATAGTGGCAAACAGAAGCTCATTCATTGAGTCTAACTTGGAATTAAGGATAAAGGATCCATTAATGAGATAAACACTGCCTGACCCAGAGTTTTTATATCTTATATTACTTTTTAAATGACTTTGCTTCATATGTAACTTCCTCTGTCATCTCACACTAGGAATTTTACATGTGAATCACTTTAATGACTTAAAAGATGTGTGTGATTATCATTTAAAAGTTCACAGTATTATAAAGGATATAAGGTAAGAAATTGTAATATGAATATTCAGTTCCCGTACCAAGAATTTGTGAAATACTTTCTATGAATCAAATTACTCCCATGAATCCTAAGAACGACCTTTTGATAGCTGATGAATCAGGAAAGGAAAGGGATTTAACATTTATTGTCTACTATATGCCAAACACTGGGCCTGCTTTTTGATACACATATGTCCTTAGTACTCACAGCCGTGTTATGAGGTGAGGGTTTACAGATGAGGAACTCTAAGGCTCAGAGAGATGAGAGAAACTCACTCAAGGAACCCAGCTAGTGAATGGCAAAGCCAGAGTTAACCTCCGAACTCTTTACTAGGAACCTTGGAGAGAGTGCCCTAAAATAGTGGAGAGACACAATCAGATTATAGATTAGCAATTTGGCTAAATTATGACAACTTTAATATCAAGGTATGTTAATATCCATCATATGTTAACTTCAATATATATTAGTTGAATAACTATAGAAATGACATCCTAATTTATGATTATAGAAATTATTTTCTACTTTACACTATGATCTTTTTTTGTGTCATTAAGTATTCTTTGACAGCATGATTTTTAATAGCAACATAATATTCTTTTATGTTACTGTTCCATAATTTATTGAACCAGTTCTCTATTGTTGGATATTTAGACTTTCAAATTTTAGTTATTATAGTAATAATTCAGTGAATAGCTTTGTCCACAAACCTTTTGTGTGTATATATGATTATTTCTTTAGAATATATTTCTAACAGTGTATGAGAATGCCCATTCAGCCATATTTACCAATTACAGGAAAAGAGAAGACGAAACATTTTCTTATGAGAGGATTTCTTTGTTAATGGTTTCAGGTATTTCAATTATAAATTGTCTTTTACGTTCATCAACTATTTTCTTCTATTGCTATGTCTGCTTTTTCTCATTGATTTATAAGAACTCAGTCTCGAGGACATTAAACGTGTCTCTTCCCTGTTTTAAAACAAATAAAGCAATGTAAATAATAATTATTCCATTGAGAAACTTTTGAGTGGGTTTTAAGCAGAAGAATATCATGGTTCTGGTTACATTTTTTCAAAGCTCTTTCTTGGTCCCGTGTGGAGAACTGATCGCAGGGAGAGGAGACAAGAGCGGCTACAGGGAGACCAGTTGAAGGGCTATCACCCAAGTTCAGGGAAGAGATAATGGCAACTGTGGCTACGACACTAACAGAGATGGAAAGAAGTGAGGGAAGTGTCTGGACTTGAGATATGTTTTAGAGGGAAAGTTAACAGGATTTGCTGATGGATTATGTGAAGAATGTGGGGGGAAAAAGGAATCAAGAACAATTCCTAGATGTTTGGCTTGAGTAACTGGGTGGATGGTGGTGCGATTTGATGCTGTGGAGGAGACTGGGGTGGAGGTAGGTTGTATTTTATTTGAGATGCTTATTAGACATTGATGTGATGGTATCACATGGATAACCAAGGTTAGTGTTGAGGTGGATGTGATTTGGTTGTCACTGGCAGATAGGCGGTTTGAAAGCCATGTGACTGGATGAAATCACTAAGGAGAATGTATAGACAAAGAGAAAGGGGTTAGGAACATTTAGAGGTTGACTAAGGGAGAGGAACTAGCAAAGGTGACTGAGGAGTACCCAGTGAGTTGGGAGAAAAACAAGGAGAGTGCAATGACAGGAAAGTGAAGGAGTTAAATATTTCAAGAAGGAGGGAAGATCAACCTCTTGAGATTCTTGGGAGAAGTTAATTAGAGTAAGAACAGGAAACAGATTTTGGGATTTCGTGACCTGGAAATGATTGATACTTTTGAGAAGAGCCGTTTCAATGGAATGATGGGGGCAGAAACCTGACAGGAGGGATTCAGAAGACAATAGAAATACAAATATATGAGCAATGTAAGGAGAGTGGGTTTTTCTCTTTCAAAGAATATGCACATTTAAGGACTCAGATGTGTATAAGACATTATTTAGATCACTTTTATTTCATGTGATACACTAAAGCTATCCGTGTATAGAATGAAAACTAAAATTTTCAGAGCGATGGAATAAGAAATATCAATAAAATAGAATTTTGTGAGAGAATGGAATTTTCCACTGCATTTGTCCAAGTACTTTCAACCACTAATGTAGTAAATCTGTTGGACACTATCACTATCTTGGTTGTCATATTAGTTAAAATAGAGCCCTATCATTTCTGTTTTCCTGCCCTTTGCCCTTATGATCATCAACCTCTTCTTAGGGCCCTTGAGATCTACACCTTGCTTTTGGCCAGGAAATAACAAAGCCTTTTTCTCCCTACGTTTTCAGGTCTTCCTACTCATTTCAAAACTAGGAATTACTGAAGCAAAAGAACTCATGACCTCTGAAAATGTTTAATGATCTAATCTCTGCGTCCATGAGTGACAGAAGACTGACAGGGAACACTTCCCCATTCTTCCTAACTGGCGTGTCGGAATAGTCTGGGTTTTGGCCAGTCATTTCCCAGGTGTAATGATTAGTAAAGTAACTTCCTAAATTCCATGCAGCAATCTCAGGCTGGGGTCATATTTCAAACGTGGAAGTTTGGATGGTGGGGTTAGGTGGTAAATGAAGGTAGGATTCCTTTCTTTTCTAAACCTTTGGCAAATTGAGTGGGATATATATATATATATATATAAAATTTTATATTTTATATATTTTATATATATATATATATATAATTTTAACTTAAGGTAGGGAAAACATTTTGGAGACGTTTGAGCAGATTAACAAATAGTATTTGTATACTCGTAACTAAAACAGTAATTTATCAGGTAGAAGGCAGATGGGGGGAATAAAATGCCAACCTGTATCTACAGTTGGGTTGTGTTGATGACGAAGTGGTATTTATTCAGGGCCAGCCTAGCTTGTCAGCAACATAAGAGCTGTTACAGCACATGACTCCCTGAGCAGCTAGAAGACAATAATAAATTATGCCCTATGCAAACAGCACCGGCATAAAAGTAGAACAAACAGACCCTGCCTCCCGGATTCCTGAAGAATCTTACTCATTCCCTTGTTTGATTCTGCTTTAAACATGAAACTCCTGACATTATCCTAAAGCCAGTGAGATTGAATCTGGTTTGGGCAATTTTATTGGGGTGGATAGGACATAGTTGTTGACAGTCTGTTTTGGGGTGACTGTAAAATGTAAGTATTTTATTTCTCTAATATGCCTAAATGCTTCACATAAATCTTTGTTTTATCAATACCTCATGTGATCCTGTGGAATTCGGGGCCACCCAGGGGAAAACTGGGGAAGTATTACTCAAAGCAGCTTGATTCTAAGAATCACTTGAGATACATAATGGAATTACAGATTCTTGGACCCAGTCCTGGGCTGCTAAATGAGAACCTCTAACAAAGCGGCCCAGAAAGACACACCCCAGGGTGACGTTTATGATGAGGCTGGTGTGAGGGGCAAGGAGCTAAGGGCCTGAGTCAGTAAAAGTCCTGTGACAGCATTGAGAGAGCCCAAAGGATTGGTTCACAGGAAAATATATGCATTAAAAATGGCTCCCTAGAGCAGTGCTCTTCATATTTCCATGTGTATTTGAATTGCCTAGGATTTGTGGGAAATGCAGATTCTGCTTCAGTAAGTCTGGGGTGTGACCCGACACTCTACATTTCTAACAAGATGCCCGACAGTGCCAGTGCCGCTGGACTTGAGTTTAGCAAGATCCTAGAGCCATAATTTTAATTAATTAATTTATTTTATTTTTTTATTTTTGACCGCGTGCCGTGTGTTTGTTACTGCATGCGGGATCTTTGTTGAGGTATGTGGGATCTTTCGTTGCGGTGTGCGGGCTTCTCTCTAGTTGTGGCGCGCGGGCTCAGTAGTTGTGGCACATGGGCTTAGTTGCCCCGCAGCATGTGGCATCTTAGTTCCCCAACCAGGGATCAAACCTGCATCCCCTGCATTGGAAGGCGGATTCTTTACCACTAGATCACCACGGAAGTCCCTAACACAGATGAATCCAAACAGGTTGGAGCTCAGCCAACATTTTTGAATAGCAAATGTTCCACAAGTATGGCTTTGAATAATGCTTATTCTACTGAATCTTAATCTTGTGCTGAGGTACCAGTAAAACCAGCCTTCTCTTGTTTGAGTGACGCAGCTCGGAGTGTCATGATAATTGTTACTGTAGGTGAGAATCTCTTAGAAATGGTGTGTCTTCTTTCAAAGGTTTATAAATATGTTGGGGGGAATGAGTTTATGTACATAATGAAAAAATATTTTGAAAGGAAAATTGTAAGTTTTCTTGTGCCAAAGCCTTCAGTCACTGGAGATAAGATGTATGTGGAGTTGTCCATTATTGTTTTCCTTTGGGACCATATCTTCATTTACAATTCTTAATTGCAAAAAGCTCAGCATTGAGGTTCTTGATGGTTAATACCAATGATGATTTGAAATAATTGTATCTATTGAATGCACATTGTGTATAATAGGTCCAATTTTTTTTAAAAGCTCACTCTAAATATCTACTTCTTTTGTGGGTGAATTAATTTTTTTGAAGTACCTAAAGATGATTATTGTTATGACACTTGGACAATAAATTAAAAGCATGAAAGCTGACCGTGTGCATACTTCCAAAAGCTATTGTATTTGAGCATGATAAATTTCATTACCAAGTCAGTGCGATAGATCCTTTGTATTCATCAGCAATATATCCTGAGATCTTTGTGAATTCCCATGTGCACCTTGTAACTGAAGATGCCTAATAAGAGTAGTGGCCTCAGGAGTGGACAACAAGGCTCCTAGAAGCATGGAAGGTGGTGATGGGCTGGGCCCACCCAACTGCCAGGTTTCTTGTGTGCCCTCTGGGGAACCTCATCGACCTTGAGATTTGGCTCAGCAGAATTACAGAGTACATGTATTACGGCCATTTTAAGTGGCTAGTAAATAGTCTAAGCCACAAATATCAAATCCACAAGTGTCAAAGGGCTACCATATACAAACATTAATCTGGACATGAAAAAAATCTGCACCTATATGCACTGCACTGTTTAGTTCTTCATCATGGTTATCTGAGGAGGAGGTACGTGGTACTTCCACTTCCTATGGGACACATTTCTGTACTGCTTTAATGTTTTACCAGTGGCATGCATAATTCTGATGACTTCGTAAGCAGAAAAAAGTTGGAATTCTTTGTATCTCTTGAATGCACGGCATGGTGATTTTCACTGAGTAGAGCAGTGGACTGTCAGTGGATGATTATATGATTGTCATTTACATGTGCTATTACATATACACACTATGATAAAGGATTATGTAGCACGGGTTGATTTTGTATATATGTCTCTCCAGTCATTCAACAAACTTTTCTTGAGCAACTAGTATATGCCATGCATTATGCTAGGGGCTGAGATATGGTCTTCAGTGTATTTTATTTTATCTTATTTTCTAAAGAGAGAGAGACAACCATGCTGACAAAGTGGTTCTCATTGTAGTAAATAAAACTCGAAAAGGCCAGAACATTTCCACAGATGATGTGAGTCACAGGTCTGGGTACTCTGCGGTAATGGGTCCCTTTTCCACAGTTATTCATTCCTCCTTAGCTACCACTTAGAGCAAGCAGATCTGACATCACATCCCTAACACAAATCTCCTAGACTTCTACACTGGAATAAAAGGCATTCAGTAGACTCAGCTAAATCCATCTTTAGGAATTCTGCTTGGAGTTAATGATAACCATTAGAAAACAATTATAGAAAAGAACGATAACTTCCTCCTATTTTTCTGGTAGGTTGTATCAATAATAATATTCAGCAGACATTCCTATGTCCTATGAACAATAAAAGGAAAAGTATATTTTACAAAGTCAGTATTTGAATAAACATTTTAGGAAAAAGATGTTAAGCTATTTGTTCCTCTATAAACTATTCTTAATAATAATAGCAAAGATGCCTTCCTTTCCTGGTTTAGGAAAACAAAACAAAAAAAGCAAAAGTATATTTTAAGCCATAGCATGAAAATTTCCAAACTTTCTCAAAGCAAAGTGTTTATTTCATTTGCATCTAATAATAAGTATCAGTGGTAATACATCCTAAGACTGGACAAATTTGTGGCACAACTCCCCAGAGCTGGGCAGTTTGACATTAATATCAAATTGACTGTTGTTTCAGGACTGTACGTTTCACAGCAGTATCACCAGTGATTTGAAAGCATTCTCAGACAAGTTCGGTTTTGATGTCCTCATCCTCTTGGCCAACTACCTGTCGGAGGAGCAGCAGCCCAGACGACAGATCGCTGTGTACTCTGAGAACCTAGAGGTGTGCAATCAGGTAAGGACCTCCTTGACCCAGCACATTTCACTGCATCTCCCCTCCTGCTGGCTCTCAGAACATGCGGTAGAAGACGGCCATGGACTGCTGACTTAAAGAAATTGGTCCAAGAGATAAGGTCCTAGAGTTTGAGTTTTAAGAAATGTTGGGGGTATTTTACACATTCTGTTAGTTAGTTAATGATTTATTTATTTATCAGTGCTTTAATTCAGATTTTTAGTTTTCAGTTTCAATGCTATATTAGTTAATTAACTAATTAATTAGTTTTCAGTACTTTAATTCAGATTTTTAGTTTTTAGTTTTGGTGCTGTATTACCAAAAAATCATCTAAATAGAATTGTCAGTGAGATAAAAGTTGGCCTTTTTTTTTTTTAAATCGAGGTATAATTGACAGGTAACATTATATTTCGAGTGTACAATATAATGAGTCAATGTTTGTATATGTTGTGAAATAATCACCACAATAAGGCCCGTTAGCATCCATCACCATACATGATGACAGGGTTTTTCTTGTGATGGGGACTACTCTCCACTCTCTTAGCAGCTTTCAGATCCGCAGTACAGTATTATTAACTATAGTCTCCATGCGGTACATGACATCTCCATGACTTGTTTATTTTATAACTAGAAGTTTGTACCTTTTGGCTCCCTTCACCCCACATAGGGGCATTTAAAAGAGCCCCATAACTGTTTCGTTTCTAGGCTGAATTCATAAAGAGAAAGATCATATCTCTTTTTACCCAATAAGGGCTAGTCCTCCTTTGGGTACCGTTTTCCTTGAGGACTGCCACCTGGTGATAATAAAGTTTAGTCCCTGACTAAACATCTGTTTGGGGTCCAGTGTTTAGTAACTGTGCTCTGAAGCTTTAATCCAAGTTAGTTTTTTGACCACAACCACGCTGATACCTTGGATATGTCTTGAGAAAAATATTCATATATGTTAAAAAAAAAAAAAAAAAAGAACAACCATTTTTCTCCAGGTACTAAAATTCTGATGGGGTAATCAGTCAGCTCTTCTTGGTTGAGAACAGAGTCTTTTAACCCAAGGCTTTGGAAATATAAGAAATAGACAAAATTGGGCTTCCCTGGTGGCGCAGTGGTTGAGAGTCCACCTGCCGATGCAGGGGACACGGGTTCATGTCCCGGTCTGGGAAGATCCCACATGCTGAGGAGCGGCTGGGCCCGTGAGCCATGGCCGCTGAGCCTGTGCGTCCAGAGCCTGTGCTCCGCAACGGGAGAGGCCACAACAGTGAGAGGCCCGCATACCGCAAAAAAAAAAAAAAGAAATAGACAAAATTAATGAAAATAGGGCAGTGAGTATGCCAAAGCAGGTACATTTAATAACTAATATGAGAACATATGTAATTCATTATAATATGGATGACATGGGCATAGAACAATTTCATCACTTACCTTTCCTCACTAATGGATTAGACAACTGGTCTACCCACAGGTGGCTAGAGGTGAAGTCTCAACTCCCTTCTTTGACATCCTCACTTTCTGTCCCCCAAGAGATCCATTTCTTGATATATGACTGAAGTCACTCTCCAGCCTCTCTGTGCCCTCTCAAGTCCAGATATGAATGAGCCCCCTTCTCCTGCTGCAGATGCTTTTGGTGCCCTTCTGACCCACATACATCTGCGAATTGCATCACCAGCCTGTGGCTTTTTTAGTGCTTTGCTCTGCACTGAGTTTCAAAGCTGAATTTTATCTTTGGTCACTGGTTTCCTAGGGACAGGACTTAGGCCTCCTAAGCCTCCAATACGGTGGTTTTCAAATCACTTTTTGTAGCAAATCAATCTAGAAATTGGTTAATCTAAAACAGACAGAAGTACAAGAGTGGATGAAGAGGTTAGAAGCCCTTGAGTTGACTCCACCCTGTCTCTCCTCGGCCCCCACCCATTTGCCCAAGAGACATCTCCTTGAAATCTTGAGCAACACAAAGTCAAGACTGCTCTAGAGGAATCCTTCTTTGGCCATGTGGTCCCAGTTGGTTAAGGGTCAGCCTTTGCAGCTGGACTGCCTGAGTTCAAAATGTGGCTCCATCACTTGTTAGCTGTGTGTTGTTGGTCAAGTTATTTAAGCTTCCTGTCTATTTCCTCACTGGAAAAATGGGGATAAAAAGTTCCTACCTTGTAGGGCTTCCCTGGTGGCGCAGTGGTTGAGAGTCCGCCTGCCGATGCAGGGGACACGGGTTCGTGCCCCGGTCCGGGAGGATCCCACATGCCGCAGAGCTGCTGGGCCCGTGAGCCATGGCCGCTGAGCCTGCGCATCCGGAGCCTGTGCTCCACAACGGGAGAGGCCACAACAGTGAGAGGCCCGCGTACAGCAAAAAAAAAAAAAAAAAGTTCCTACCTTGTAGAATTATTGTGAGGGTTAAAGGAGATAATGCACATAAAACCCTTAGAACGGTGCCTGGCATATGAAAGCATTCAATAAATGTTAATTATTATTATTACTATCTATGTGAGCTCTGTAGTTGTTACTATTATTGTTGTTGTTGTTGTTATTACCTCCACTAATCCTATGGGGCCATTTCAAATGCCCAGTGTGCAAAATACCTTCAACATTTCCTAAAACAATCATAGAGCTACAGCCCAGTTTTGGCCTCACACTGACCATCACACATCTCTGCCTTCCAAGGCAGCTTCGTCTGTCCTGGGCCCCGTATAGATGCTTCCTGGGGCAGGAAGAGACAGTTGGGGCCTGAGTGCCGTTGAGTAAGCTGCCCCTGGTAGCTGCTTTCTCTTTCCTACATTCTCCTTTGCCTTCTGAGGCTTTCAGAGGTTAAAGCAGGTCCTGGCTGCCTGCTACCAACAAGAGCCTTCCTTCTGCCCCATTTTCCCTTATTCCAATACTTTTCCCCTAGTTTTGTCAGCAACCAGCATGATCTCTCGCTTTTGTAAAGCTGAATTTTACTCCTGTTGGAAGATGGTATTAAGTTACACTGAGGAAAGGTTTTATATGATTTTGGGTTCAACAAAAAGCCAATTTGGTAGGATTAAAGAAAGCATTGGTGGTATATTAAGTGGGACTTTCCATATTTTATGTTATAGAATTCTCAGTTCTCTGTCTTCTTTCTAGACAGATGAACACAGATTAATTTTACATTACAAAAAATTAAGAAAGACAAATTGCAAAGAGCTAAGAGAGCCTGGGTGCTCACACAAATCCCTGTGCCTCCCCGACAGATTTGCTGTGAACTGGAAGAGTGCCAGAACCCTCGCCTGGAGCTGGAGCCCTTTGAATGTGGCTGTGACGAGATCCTGGTGTATCAGCAGGAGAACCCTTCAGTGACTTGTGATCACGTGGTTCTCCTGGTCAAGGAAGTCATCAATAGGAGGTGTCCAGAGATGGCCTCTAACAGCCGGACATCCTCCACAGAAGCAGTGGCAGGCAGCGCCCCGCTCTCCCAGGGGTCTTCTGGGATTATGGAGTTGTATGGTTCTGACATAGAGCCACAGCCCAGCTCCGTGAATTTCTTGGAAAACCCTCCCGATCTCAGCGATTCTAACCAGGCCCAGGTGGATGTCAACGTGGACCTCGTTAGCCCGGATAGCGGGTTGGCCACCATTAGGAGCAGCCGCTCGTCCAAGGAGAGCTCAGTTTTCCTCAGTGATGACAGTCCAGTGGGAGAAGGTGCTGGGCCTCACCACAGCCTCCTCCCAGGATTTGACTCCTACAGTCCCATCCCTGAAGGGGCAGTAGCGGAGGAGCACGCCCCATCTGGAGAACACAGTGAATCCTTTGACCTTTTCAACTTTGACCCAGCACCCATGGTTTCTGGGCAGTCCCAACCATCTTCCCATTCTGCAGACTACTCCCCAACAGATGACTTCTTCCCCAACAGCGATTCATCAGAAGGACAGCTCGCCCCGGGGCCTAAAAGACTTGATGAGATAGGGATGGACGTGTCGAATTATTCATCCAGTTCTCTTTTGTCAGGGACTGGGAAAGATAGCCTTGTGGAATTTGATGAGGAGTTTGTCCAGAGACAAGAAAGTCCCCGTGATAATTCTGAAAGAAATTTGAGCCTGACAGGGTTTGTGGAAGATGAATCTCCTTCACCAGAAAGTCTGAAAAATGTTGGAAGGAGGGTCCCACCAACACCTATGAATAGCTTTGTGGAGAGCTCACCATCCACTGAAGAACCAGCTCTACTCTCTTCAGAAGATATGACCCCCAAAACAGTCAACACGGGTCACACTGGGCCACCTCCAACCCAGGCACGGTGCAGCAGCTGGTGGGGTGGTTTGGAGATTGAGTCTAGAAACACTGCAGACGCATGGAGTTCCAGTGAACAGGAATCTGTCTTCCAGAGCCCCGAGTCATGGAAAGATCGTAAGCCCAGCCCAGTTGATAGGAGAGCCTCAGAGTCTATATTTCAACCCAAGACTCTTGAATTCCCAAAGTCAAGTCCCTGGGAGTCAGAATTTGGTCAGCCTGGGCTGGGCAGCAATAATATTCAAGACCAAAATGAGAAAAACTTGCAGTTTCAGGATATGTCCCCTGAAAACTCGCATTTGCCGAATGCTTTTCCTCAGGGAACAAACCACCTGATAGAAGACTTTGCGGCTTTGTGGCGTTCTGATCGCTCACCCACAGCCATGCCTGAGCCGTGGGGAAATCCCACGGATGACGGGGAACCAGCTGCTGCAGCGTCATTCCCAGCCTGGAGAGCATTTGCTAAAGAAGATGACGCCGAAGCTTTGAAAAATACCTGGAATCTGCACCCGATGAGCGGTGAGACACCTTCTGTGAGGGACGCAAACGAGTGGGCCATGGCAAAAAGCGGGTTTTCTTTCCCTTCAGAAGACCTCATAGACAGTTCGCCCAGTGATGCAAATAGCGAAGCAGTTCCAGAGATCTGGGGCAAGAAGAACCATGACTCCGGGGATGATGTTCTTGTATCTGGAAATCCCAGATCTGATCTGGATCGTGCATGGAATAGTTCTAAGCCAGTGAAGGATGATCAGAATGGTTTCGTGGATGCAAAACTTAGGGGGAAGGTGTACGAAAATGTAGATTCCTGGAACCTTTTTGAGGAGGGTCACAAGAAAGGAGGGTCAGATGTCCTAGCACCTTGGGAAGATTCCTTCTTATCCTATAAATGTTCCGATTACAGTGCATCCAACGTAGGGGAAGATTCAGTGCCATCCCCCTTAGATACCAACTACTCCACCTCTGACTCTTGTACTTCACCAACATTTGCTGGAGACGAAAAAGAAACCAGAGACAAGCCATTTGCTAAAGAGGCAGGTTTCGAGTCACAAGATGCTAACTGGACCTCAGGGGATGCTGACATGCCTCCTCAGTCCCCAGAGCAGCCACCTAGAAATAGAATTAGTTCAGGTCCTGGGAACCTGAAAATGTGGGCTTCACCTCACGCAGATGGTAGCTCTGAAACAAACGCCCCTCACAGCCCAGATAAAGATTTGCTCAAAGCAGAGCCCGCCGATGATCAGAACACCTCCGTGGAGGATGATATTGGGGAAAGCAGCCAGTCCAGCTACGATGACCCCAGCATGATGCAGCTGTACAATGAAACAAACCGGCAGCTCACGCTTCTGCACAGCGGCGCCAACTCCTGCCAGGCGGCCCCCGACAATCTCGACTTGTGGAACAGAGTGATTCTGGAGGACACTCAGTCTACTGCGACCATCTCGGATATGGACAACGACTTGGACTGGGATGACTGCAGTGCAGCTGTGGCCATCACCGGTGAAGGTCAAGCACAGGGGTACATGGCTGAAGGTTCCGAACCCGAAACCCGATTTTCAGTGAGACAGGTAGAACCCTGGAGCGTGGAGTTTCAGGAAGCAAATCAGGTAGATTGGGAACTCCCTGCCTCTTCTGAGCACAGCTTGAACACTGCTCCCGACGTATATCACATGCTGAACGAAAAAAGCGGGCAGCTGATCGCGAATAGTATTTGGGATTCCGTTATGAGAGATAACGCCATGTCATCATTAATGTTACCCGGCCCATCGTATGTTACAGATCCAGAACAAAGCAAATCGCCTCCTGAAACGTCCAGCTCATTAGAAAAAATTCAGGACAGTCACATCCCAGACATGCTGGAAGCCTCTGGAGCCAGTGAGTCAGAAACACTTGGTCCTGAGAAGCAGGACACAGGCAGGAGAACCCCACCAAGTGATATGGCATATCTGGTGACCAGACTTGAGAATTCAGGGCATTTTGCATGCTCAGATCCCTGGAGGGGTCCCAGTTATGGACAAAAGGAAAGTGAGATGGAATCCCATGGAGCCGCTGGTAGGGAATGCCCCAGTAAGGAGGAGCTGATGGACGGAAGCTCAGGGGCTTCTGGAAAAGGGCACGGTGGCCAGGAATGCCCTTCCCCAGCTGCATCTGATCATCCAGAAATCTCCAATGAATCAGGCAAAATCAGCTCTCTTTCAGTCACTTCCATTCCTCAAACGGAGGAACCCCAGGAGGTATTAGAGCATGAGAAGGGGTCTTACACTCCAGACCCCTGTGATGTGCAAACAGAGGTGTCCACAGATCACCTGCAGGCAAAAGAGACCTGTGAAGAGCACCTCACGAGTCACAGAAATCCAGGTGAAACTACTGAAATTTCAGGTGGGCTGAATTCCACAATAAGTGTATCTCTACCTGAAATGGATGTGGAGGAAGCTGAAGAATGTAACATTCTGGAGCCAGAGAGAATGAACCAAGACCTACCTTATGGATGTCCCCAAGGACTTGACCTTTGGGATGGCCCTAAAGACAGTGATGTGCAGGTCAACTGCACAAGTTCTGAGATAACTAAGAATCTCGAAGTTAAGAAGACTGAAAACAGCCCTCCAGGAGCCAATTTATCAGGAAATGATGACAGAGACAGTATTTCTAGTGAGTATACACGTTCAAGTGCATCCAGTCCTGACCTAAATGACTCTTCGGCTGCATTGCCTTCCTGGGACGAAGGACCCGATACTGGGCATCAGAAGGAAAACCAAGATGATTGGAATACACAGAATGACCAAGAATCTGAACTAATTACTACTGATGGTCAAGTAGAAGTAAATACCGAAATGAAGGGTTTGGAGAAAAACAGAATGGACAAGTTTGAAAAGAGCTTAGATCACAATGTTCCTAAATATTTAGAGATTTGGAATGACTCAATAGATGGTGATACCTTTTCTTCTTTGTCTAGCCCTGAGACAGGCAAATATTCTGAATATTTAGATGTATATCAGGAAAGAAATCTAGTGGTTAGCCATCAGGAAAAAAGTGAATGTGATATTCCTGAAACTGTGCAGCAAGAGGACGCCAAGTCCATTTCAACAAGCTCAGGTTCTGATGATGATAGTGTAGGCGACGAAGAGTCAGTGGAGAAAGAGATCCATTCAGCCACTTGCCAGGTTGCTCAGAGTGAACTTAGAGCTTGGGATTCATTGAATGAATCTAATAAGTCCTTGGCCACAGCTGATCCCAAGTCTGAGGAATGTTCTGCCTATACAGGCAGTCCAGAACCAGCAGAGAATGAGAATAAGTCAAACCCATTCTTTGACAATCAACAAAGCAGCCCTGATCATGGGAATTTCTTGCCACTAAAGGAGACTGAAATACAGGTTACAGCAGTGGAGAAGGAGACGAGGTCTTCTCCAGAAACAGGGAGGACGGGAGATGCCATATGGCAAATACCTCCCAAAGCTGAACTAAAGAATGAAAATTATTCTGATTTGGAAATGGCTGGCTTCTCCACTGAGAGCACGGAGTGGTGGAACGCCTCCCTACAGGAAGGGCGACCAACTGAGAGGGCATTTGAAGGGGAATTATCTAACTCAAGTGCTGTGCTAGAGGTGAACTCCTCACCACGCCAAAACGTGGATCCCTGGGGAGTACCCATTCAGGGTGATACTGAATCCCTGGAAACGCACGGTACCAATCCTTTCGGTGATAAACACGAGTCACACTTTCTGGATAATAATGGCGAGAATGCCCACGAGCAACTCTGGAACATTCAACCAAGGCAACCAGAGCCAGAAGCTGGTCAGCTTAGCCAGCTTGTAACACCGGACCAAGTGAAAGACAAGGATTCCAGAGAACAGACCATGTCTTCTGCCAGTGACAAACTCACCTCTGAAATACCTACCCAAGAGCAGTGTCAGAATACAGTGCTGTCTGTCTGCAACCAGCCAGACCCAACATTTACTCACACAGATGAAGATGGATGCATTATGTCTAACATATCAACTCCTGAGTGTCAAGAAACAGATTGGTGGGGAGAAGAAAAATCACACCCCAGTGAAATGACAGATTCAAGCCTTGCACCTGAAGATTTCCCTGCTGTCAGTTCTTCCACCCAGTTGATAAAGAAGTCAGGCTCTGAACGGGACGACTCTACCCCTAGTGAGGGCACCCAAGGTGCATTTGTTCCAGACATTTTACACGGCAACTTCCAAGAGGGTGGGCAACTGGCCTCAGCTTCGCCCGACTTGTGGACGGATGTGAGACAACCCGTCGGTGTGAAGACAGATGGTGAGAATCCTGATATACTGACTCACTGTGACCACGACAGCAATTCCCGGGCTTCCAACAGCCCTGATGTATGTCATGATTATGAAGCAAAGCCAGAGACGAAGCAGCACGTTAGTGCTGGGATGGGGCCTGAAGGGGAATCCAGTGAGTTCTATCCCACCGAGCCAGAGAGAGATGAAGAACCCAGTCAGGAGCCGGCGCAGGAATTTGTCCCATATACTTCGGAACTATCTTGTGAAAACGCAATTCCGCTGCCTCGAATCAGCGAGCAGGCAAACACAAATGACTCTTCTCAACCTGCCTCTCACAAAGGTTCTCCTGAACCTTCCGAAATAAACAAATGTGAGGACATTACAGGTTTAAAAGCGTCAGAAAAGGGAGCCAACCCAGATAGAGCACCAATTTTGGAACCCACTGACAGAACAATCCCAGTGCTTGAAAACGTGGGAACTGATACCTGTGTAACTCACCCAGAGCCAACTGTGGATAGCAACAGCTCTTGGGTATCACAGGACTTTTCTCCCGAGAATCAGACCGAGGCAGGGGGCCCGTCGGACCGTGAGCAAGCTTTTGCTACTGAGAATCCTGCCACAGTTCCCGATACTTTGCCAGCCTCAGACACTTGTCTGGATGTCAGCGAAGCTGCCTTTGACCACAGTTTCAGCGATGCCTCAGGTCTCAACACATCCACGGGAACAACAGATGACGTGAGTAAACTGACATTATCAGAAGGAAATCCTGAAATGCCATTTGATGGGGAGGCAGGGAAGCAAGATATCTGTTCCTCTGAAGCCTCGTGGGGTGATTCTGAGTATGAAGTCGTGGGCCAAAATATTGATGAAGATTTAATGAAAGAGCCTGAACACTTTGTCTATGGCGGTGACCCTCCCTTGGAAGATGCCCTGAAGCAAGAGCTGACACCTTACACACCTCCATTTGATTTGTCCTATCTCACGGAACCTACTTCTGGTGTCGAAACCACAGAGGAAGCTGGAACTCCAGAGAATGAGCCTCTGGGGAGCGAAGCCACGGAGATATTGCTTTCTTCCCTTCCTACTGAAAGAAACAAGGAAAACCACGCTGAGGCCACAAACAGACAGCCTGAATGCCAGCTGGTTGTGCTGCATGTTCATGAAGACCCTGAGTCCGTTTCTTTGCCTGTCGGAGTCGACGCCAACATTGAGTTGTCTCCATCAAACGTTGACTGGGAAGTAGAAACAGATCATTCAGATTCACCAGCAGGTGGAGACATAGGACCACCGAATGGTAAGAAACCTTTCATTCCTCCACCCTCAAGAAACTGCTGCTTTCCTTCAATCAATGCATTTGTAAGACACATTCTCCCTGCCAATGTGGCTATAGAGGAACTAACTACATTTGCAGTGCATGCTTAACCAAGTTCTGCCTTACCGCAGTCATTTCTACCGCTTGTCTAATAAGTATCCTTGAGAGGGTCTGAGAAAATCAAACAGCTCTACAAAATAAAAATGTTTTTTAAACTCTCTCTCTTTAGACAGATCATTTGCAAAGATCACAAGTCACGCGGTGTGTTAATTAAGCCTTGTTCTCTCCTTCTCACCTTCATCTTCCACTTCTAGGTACCAGCAAGGGGATATTAGAGTTGGAAGAAGAAAACATGATTCCTACCAAAGAGCCTGAGCACATAACATCAGAATACGGGGGAGAAAGGTACCCTGAGAAGAATGAAGATCATCGTGCACTGCACATGGATTACATTCTTGTAAAGCACGCAGAAAATTCACCCCCAGAGCCAGAGGCCTGTGAGGCCAGAGAAATCACGTCGGAATTAGAAGAGTTTCACATAGATTCCGAAGAAACGGGGCTGCCAGGAACACAGTTAGCATGCTTCCCAGACACACATCACCCTGCTTCCTTAAACGAAAGCATTCATCTTTCTGCAGAGAGAATGTCTTCCAAAGATGGTAAGAGATCATCTTTTGAAAGCCCTAGGCAAGACCAGAGTTGGATGGTCTTGGGCTGTAGTGAGGTCGGTGACGCATCGTCGGAGGCCAGGGACTCAGGGCCTGGATGGTCTGGCAAGGCTGTGGAGCCAGCCTCTGATCACAGCTTGGGTAAGGGCCCCCAAATGCAGATTCTGGGAGAGATGAAGCCTCTAGAATCTTCAGCACTAGAGGAAGCCTCTGGCCCGGACAGCCAATCCTGGAAAAGCATGAGCCAAGGCAGGACTGGCCCCGATACAGTTACGTTGCAGGCTGTCACCCATGACAGTGAATGGGAAATGCTTTCCCCACAGTCTTCTCAGAAGAACATAATCCCTGACACGGAAATGGAGGAGGAGACAGAGTTTCTTGAGCCCAGAACAAGGAAACCAAGAACAAAAGGGTAAGCAAAAAGCTCAGTTTATTTTTTTCCTGAAAACTGTTTTATTGGAAACTGGGGAAATGGTGAGGGACTATGGAATGTGAAGAATACCTAGATGATAGGAGCTTTGCTTATATTTATTTCAAAGCATATCATCCCTAAAAGCAGCTGCTGGGTAACCATAATGATGATGATGATGATGATGATGATGATTTGCGTACCTTTTCAGCCAAAAAAGTCCCTTCAGTTTCCATCCAAAGTCTTATACTTACTCTCCTGATACTTACACTTACTTCACCTACTCAATACCTATATTACCCTTAAATAGGCAGTTGGTGCTGGAGGGGAGAGGACACACACATTTACTCATAATGCAAGGCAGTCTGCACACATTATCTTATTTAATCTTTACAAAAACCCTCAAGTAGTAGTATTATCTTTATTTTACACATACTGGTTGGGGGAGGGGAGTTGAGGCTCAGAAGGTTTCTATAACTTGCCTAGAATTAAGTAAACAGAGTGAACACTCTGGGATTCAAAAGTTTCCACCTCCAAAGCCTGTACTTTTCCAGCAGACACACTGCCTATCGTACGGAAAAGGTGATTGTGGTTTCATGTAAGCATCTAACTTACTAATAAAGAAAGAGGAGAATCCACAGCAGGCTTAAAATCTTAATGTGAAACATTCATTCCTTAATTGACTGAAAAATTGGCAAATAACCGTCAAACCAGAAATTCATTCATTCGTTCGTTCACCATTCGGTTTTTGAGAATCTGCTCTGGCCAAGTTTCTGGGTAACCAATGGACATTGTCTCTGCCCTCAAGTTTCCAGGTCCTGCTAAAACAGTTTATGGTGGTTCATTTCTCTTCGGTTGCTCTGATAAAGCCCTCCTGCTTCCAGGGACAAAAGGGCATGTTGTGAAAAGTAACCTAAGTAAAGGAGAAAATCATGTTTCCTCCTTAAAATGTAGTGGAGGGGCTTCCCTGGTGGCACAGTGGTTGAGAGTCCGCCTGCCGATGCAGGGGATGCGGGTTCGTGCCCCGGTCCGGGAGGATCCCACATGCCGTGGAGCGGCTGGGCCCGTGAGCCATGGCCACTGAGCCTGCATGTCCGCAGCCTGTGCTCCGTAACGGGAGAGGCCACAACAGTGAGAGGCCTGTGTACCGCAAAAAAAAAAAAATGTAGTGGAGAAAAGATATCTTCTTCCTACTCTTTTTTTTCCGGTTTTTTGTTGTTGTTGTTGTTGTTGTTTTTGGTGGTTTTTTTTTTTTTTTTTTGCGTTACGCGGGCCTCACTGTTGTGGCCTCTCCCGTTGCGGAGCAACAGGCTCCGGACGCTCAGGCTCAGCGGCCATGGCTTACGGGCCCAGCCGCTCCGCGGCATGTGGGATCTTCCCGGACCGGGGCACGAACCTATGTCCCCTGCATCGGCAGGCAGACTCTCAACCACTGCTCCACCAGGGAAGCCCTCCTACTCTTTTTTTTAAATTTAATTTTTATTTTATCCTGGAGTATAGTTGATTTACAATGTTGTGTTAGTTTCAGGTGTACAGCAAAGTGATTCATTTATTCGTATATCCATTCTTTTTCAGATTCTTTCCCCATATTGGTAATTACAGAATACTGAGTAGAATTCCCTGTGCTATACAGTAGGACCTTGTTGATTATCTATCTCATATATAGTAGTGTGCATGTGTTAATCCCAAACTCCTAATTTATCCCCTCCCCCCCTCGACATTTCCCCTTTGGTAACCGTAAGTTTGTTTTCGAAGTCTGTGAGTCTGTTTCTGTTTTGTAAATAAGTTCATTTGTATCATTTTTTTTAGATTTCACATACAAGTAATATCATATGATATTTGTCTCTCTGACTTACCTCACTTAGTATGGTAATCCCTAGGTCCATTCATGTTGCTGCAAACGGTATTGTTTCATTCTTTTTAATGGCTGAGTAATATTCCATCGTTTATATGTACCACATCTTCTTTATCCATTCCCCTGTTGATGGACATTTAGGATATCTTTTTCCTACTCATTTTAGGAGCATAAAGGAGGACTATACACACTACATACCCACTGCAAGTCAAGGCAGCTGGATTCCAGCCTGGCTCTACCACTACCAGTTACGTAGTTTAGGATTAACCCTAGGCTTAAGTTTCCTCGTCCATAAAATCGGTGCGTTGGGCTGGAGGATCTCAAGGCTTCCTTCATTATTGAATCCTGCGACCTTAATTTATGTATAAATAGAAAGTGTCCAGGAGGGCTTTGGCATTCACATTTCTCCGTGAAAGGGACAGAGAAATCAGAAAGAATAGCAGGGGTATATTGACGTTTAGCAAAGTGCCGTAAAGAGTTAAAAGCTGTGCCACATTCAAGTGCAGCTTCATAAATCCAGACATTTTAAGTTGGCCTAATCTTTCTTTCTTCCTGTCAAGCTATTTCCTTCCAGAGGGACCTCAGATCTGTTATCAAAAAGGGAGTAGCAGATGGATCCCAGCAGCCCTGCTGGCACTGTTATAGATTGAGCTCAGAACACAGGCAGCCTCGAGTTGGCTGAGCCGTTATTTGGCTTCTTGTCTGCATTTTGCACATGCCCCTGAAACCCAACAGATGACAGTGTTCAATTGTGCCACTAGCCCCTTTTCTTTTCTTTTTTTTTTTTTTAAAGAAGACGTTGGGGGTAGGAGTTTAGTGATTTATTTATTTATTTTTGCTGTCTTGGGTCTTCGTTTCTGTGCGAGGGCTTTCTCTAGTTGTGGCAAGCGGGGGCCACTCTTCATCACGGTGCGCGGGCCTCTCGTTGCGGAGCACAGGCTCCAGACGCGCAGGCTCAGTAGTTGTGGCTCACGGGCCTAGTTGCTCCACGGCATATGGGATCCTCCCAAACCAGGGCTCGAACCCATGTCCCCTGCATCAGCAGGCAGATTCTCAACCACTGCGCCACCAGGGAAGCCTGCCCCTTTTCTTCTAATGAGATTTCTTTGCTCATCTCTTTCTGCCCAGCCCCTGAAGTAATGGAAATCTTCTCACAGTTGGGGGAGGGGACAGATTTTCCTGCTGGATTTTGTGTTACCTTTTGCCTAACTAATTTACTCTGAAGTATTTGAAAGCTTTTCTCTGTGCTAGATTTTGGGAGGGTGCAGAGTTATCTAAAACAGTAGTTTTCTAAATGGGGCCCTAAAACCAGCAGGCCTCATCATCACCTGGAAACTTGCTAGAAAGGCATATTACCCGCGCCACCCACTACCTCCCGAATCAAGAACTCGGGGTGGGACCCAGCCATCTGTTTCAGCACTTCCTCCAGGGGATTCTGATGCACAGTAGTTTGAGAACCGCTGGTCTAAAACTTAGTCCCATCCCTCTAGGAGTTTAGTTTAATACAGGAGTTAAACATAAGTGAAAAGGTAGATAATAGTGTGATGGTTAAATCAAGATAGTGGATGACCAATGTCAGGTTAAATATAAATAGCTACCAGTTAATGGACATTTGCTCTGGACCAGGTACTAAGCATTCTATATGCAGGGTCTCACGTTACCATGGCAACTGTATGAGGTAAGAATTACACAGGAGAGGAAACTGATGTCCAGAAAGTTTGAATCACTTGCTCTGGTTTATAGTTAGAAAGTGAAGAAGCTGGGATTTGAATTTGAGCCTCTCTCTGTTAATAAGTTAAGAGAGAGGCATCTGTATAGGATACCTTTATGGAGGAGGAACGAGGATGACTTATCATCCAGCAGCATCAGGAGGCAGAGTGCCCAGGGCCCACGATATTTTAAAAGGCCCATGAGAAGCTTTGAATTTCTTTCAAAATTAAAAGAAAAAGTGATTATATTCCTATGTGGATTATATTCCGGTGTGGATTACATTTCTTTCTACCAATGCAGATGTGAAGCAGATTTTTAGGTTTTTGTTTTGTTTTGTTTTGAGTGAGAGAAGGAGCCCGTGAAGGCAAAAGTGACTAAGGTCCACAAAAGTCATACTGCGGTCCTGAGAACTGCGATTTGAGACAGGCGTTAAAGGAAGCTCATAGTCTGGAAAGGTGGAGAAAGGGGGTGAGAGGCCAGCCAAGTTAACTGAGGAGAGTAACATAAAGAAAATCCTGGAGACAGGAAGGTGATCACAGAAGCATTATGATAATAAGGTAGCCATATTCTCCAGGCCAAAAACCTGGAGACATCTTCTGATGCATAATCTCATAGCAGGACCAAAATCAAGACTGTCCTGAAAAAAAAAAAAATTAAAACCTGGTCTTCAAAAATGAAAGTAGGCTGATAGTATATGCAAGATGACACGCCATCTACAAATTGGCTTCTTGCCCTCACATCAGCCAGCCACACCTCCTCTCAGCTCCCACACTGTTTTGGAGAGCAGTAAGCCATATTCTCAAAATCTGAGGGAGCATTAGAAAGACACCTTTTCTCATCGTACCTCACCTACTGTCTCTTGTTAACAAAACTTGTTATGAGTGCTGGAGATAAACAATCTCCCGTGAGATCTTCAGCGCTGTGTTCTAGTTCCCTAGGATCAATCTTCCCAGAGGCTTTTGCCAACAGCTTGGTCATCCTCCAGCTGTAGACCTGCCAGCTAAGGATTGCGCGCCAATACCCCATACAGCGATGCATATGCCTGATCTTTCCTGTGTGGTCACAGAGAACATCTACAGAGTCATCTGCAGCACACAGACTTTTCTTAAAACAAAGAACCGTGTATGTATTTACTTTAAGGAAGGCATGGTTGCAAGACTGTCATGTGAAGAAAGGGTCATTGTGTTTTAGTCAGTGTTCTCCAGAGAAACAGAACCAATAGGAGAAATATGTACGTCTGAGAGAGAGAAAAGGGAGGGAGGGAGGGGAAATTCCTTTAAGGAATTGGAATTGGCTCACACAGTGTGAGGCTGGCAAGTCTGAATTCTGTAGGACAGGCCAGCAGGCTAGAAACTCAGGCAAGAGTTGTTGCAGTTTTGAGTCAGAATTCTGCAGGACAGCAGGCTGGAAACAGGCAGAGTCTCTGTGTTGCAGGTTTGAGGAGAGTTCCTTTCTTTTCAGGAAACTTTCAGACTTTGCTCTTAAGGCCTTCAACTGATTGGACGAGGCCCACCCACATTCCAGAGGGTAATCTGCTTTTCTCAAAGTCTTCTGATTTCGGTGTTAATCACATCTAAAAAATACTTTCACAGCAACATCTAGACTGGTGTTTAACCAAATAACTGGGCATCGTAGCCTAGCCAAGTTGCCACATAACACTATCAGAGGTTATATGCAGAAGCCTGAACTACGTGCTAAGAGAGCATGGAACCATTAACGTTTGTAAACTCACCATCGGAATTGTATAAATACATTGCTATACAAATATATTGGCTTTCTGTAGGTGTGGGGCAAGGATATAGCTGTACAGGGTGATGGAAGTAAATAATTTCCAAGAGGACTAAGAAAATTGACAATACTTGTCCAACCTTTGTAGATACATGCGGCAGAGGGCAGTGGGGGAGGAAGGAGGGAGAGGGATGGAAAGGAGGGGGAGCTCTTGTCACATGTACGTTTGAAACAGAGTATTTAGAAGTAACCTAATCCTTATACTTATGGAGCTATATCTTTTAAAAAAATTTTTATTGGAGTACAGTTGATTTACAATGTTGTGTCAGTTTCAGGTGTACAGCAAAGTGAGTCAGTTATACATATATCCACTCTTTTTCAGACTCTTTTCCCGTATAGGCCATTACAGGGTATGGAGTAGAGTTCCTTGTGCTATACAGTAGGTCCTTATTAGTTATCTATTTTATATATAGTAGTGTGTATATGTCAATCCCATTGTCTCCTACTTCTGCGAGGTGAGTTATCTGGTACTCCCTAAAATAAAAATGACATTTAAACACAATAGATTTCATATTCCCCGTGACCTGCTTCTCACGGTGATCTCTGTGCATTCTTTTGTTCTTTTAAAATTAGTAACTTTGGGCTTTTTTTTTCTGTCTGACAAGACTATGGAAAAGAATTTGTCTTTCTCCCTGCGAGTGACACCACTAGAAGATCCTTTTATGTTTTTTCATGAGACCTTCTGAAATCAGCTTTTTCTGTCTATGACTTTCGGCTGAGGAGTTAGTACGTTGGGTCTTACACCCATGTGAATGCTGGAAATGCAAAACGGGTGAAGGGATAATCTTTTGACTCCTTCTCTCGAGGCCGGGTAATGATATGTTTGGGCTGTCAGAAGAATCACACTCTTTGAGCACACACTACCCCCCCCCCCCCCTCGGTCTTGCTGTTTGAATGGGCTCTATCCCAGTTCCAAACGTTTGCCCTTTCTCCAAGGTAAACTGACACTCTGTAAACGACAGTGTTCCCTTGTTTATTCACTGTTTTCTGGCTTTGCCCTGAACTAAACCTGGAAGACCAAACTTGGCACTGACTCTGCGTTCATTTACTTTTGTAATTATATTTTATCATCTGGTGCATTTTATTTGGTGACTACGTGCTGATAATTAAGTATCATCAAAAAAGTCCTTTAAATTGTTACTTTAATTCAGGACTTAAATCTTTTTTTTTTCCAAAAGAGCCTATTTTGGTGTCTCTCCCCACTCCCATCCCACTCCCACCCCAGCCGCCTCTGCGCCTCTGGCCAGCCCTTCCCAGAGCAGGCTTCCAGTAAGTGCTGGTAGATAGACTAATGTGTTATGTTCTTGGGTCCATCCAATTTCCATCTGAGATAGACATGGCAAGTTTTATTATGCCAGTCTCATAGGTGAACAAACTGACTCAGTAAGTGAGCTGTTTAAGATCATCCAGAAATGAGATCGTGGTAAAGTTGGGACTTGAACTGAAGTCTTCTCTCTTCTGGCCCAGTGCTCGCCAATTAGACAGATAATTTTTTGGAACTTCTGTAGGTTGATGTGTTTATTCCTATTCTCCCATTGTCCCATGGAGAAGTACCTCAAGTTTAATAGCCAAAGTTTCCCAAAGAGAGATTTTGAGAATAACTGAGTCAGAACTCACCTCTGACTTTTCATACTGTCATGTGACCTACTGAATTCTTTTTCCCGCTTGAACACGCATTTCCCACCTCAGCAAGTCCATGACGCATTTCCCACCTCAGCAAGTCCATGACGGCTACTGCTGCGTCAGTAAGCTGCTCTCCATCTGTGATGTGTGGGACCAGCTCCCGTGGCTAGAGGCCAGAGGCAGGCGAGGGAATCAGGCCTCTCAATGTACATTTAAGTTTTCTGCATATCTATAGATACGGTGCTTGTTTGCGGTGAGGAATTTTATAGTGAGGAAAAGCCAGGAGTGCCGAGACGCGGTGGTACAACTCAGCTGTCTTGTAGGAGGAACACCCACAGGGGAGCCCTTTTGTACTGTGTTAGCTTGAGGAAAAATCCAAGGTACTTCTCCAGCTGGAATAGCAAAATGTCAAAACTGATGTGAGAAAAAAAAGACCTTTATGAAAACTGATGGCATTTGAGGAAGATAAGAAGTCATGGCTTTTGAAAGCAAGATGGACTAGCGTATCAGGGACCCAGCAGGAAAGAGCTGACACATTCGAATAAGGGTAATTGGAGAAATATTTAACAAAGGGAGTGTTTACAAAGATGGTGGCAACTTGGGAGGAACGCACAAGGAATAGTGTGATAACCCAGGAACAGTCACAGAACAGCTGTTATTCCTAGGCCTCAGGGGGTGAGGGGAGGTGGTGATTCCCAGAACCCAGAATGAGAATTTTGGGTAGAAAGGGCCATCCTGCAAGGAGCTGTGACCTACTGTTGAGGGACATAGCCAGCCTGAGGCCTTCCCACAGGAAGGAAACCTCCTTCCTTCCTCCTCTGATCTCCCGCCAGGGGCCCTCATTGGTTAAAATGAAGGGGAATTTAGAGGGTGAGATGAGGGAGCCTCCCAGGGAGGAGAGCAACATGGAAAAAGTAGGAAAGTGGACCTGCGGAAGCAAACAGAAGTTAGGCAGCACAGCTGGCTTAATTGGAGAGTGATGGAAGCTCAGGTTCTGAAAAGTGGACTGAGTTATATAAACATACAGGATTAGTTAAGTACTCCTCCAGTGCATTGGAGGATCTCCAATCTGTTTTCAAGATACATATGAGAGTTCCTTTAGGACAAAGGCTGTCAAAAACGCAGTCTAGGATTGGGTCACCCTTTGTAGAAATCCAAGCTATACCAATGGAGGAAATTAGAATGTCACCTTCCCTCCATTTTAACTGTTGGTTAAAGGATGTGGCTTTTTAAAATTGTCAACATAAGAGAGTTTGGTTCTAGGCAATGGCTGGGGAGTAAATTTGTTTTTAATTTATTTTATTGAAGTATAGTTGATTTACAATGTTAATTTCTGCTGAACAGCAAAGTGATTCAGTTATATATATATATATATATATATATATATATATATATATATACATGCTCTTTTTAAAAAATATTCTTTTCTATTACGGTGTATCACAGGATATTGAATATAGTTCCCTGTGCTATACAGTAGGGCCTTGTTCATTCATTCTCTATATAATAGTTTGTATCTGCTAATCCCAAACGCCAAATTGATCCCTCCCACACCCTCTCTCCCCCTTGGCAACCGCAAGTCTGTTCTCTATATCTGTGAGTCCATTTCTGTTTCATAGATAAGTTCATTTGTGTCATGTTTTAGATTCCACATATAAGTGATATCACATGGTATTTTTCTTTCTCTTTCTGACTTATTTCACTTAGTACGATAATCTCTAGGTCCATCCATGTTGCTGTAAATGGCATTATTTCATTGCTTTTTATGGCTGAGTAGTCTTCCATCGTACATATGTACCACATCTTCTTTATCCATTCATTTGTCGATGGACATTTAGGTTGTTTCCATGTCTTGGCTATTGTGAATAATGCTGCTATGAACATAGGGGTGCATGTATCTTTTCGAATTACAGTTTTGTCCAGATACGTGCGCAGGAGTGGTACTGCTGGATCATACGGAAACTCTATTTTTAGTTTTCTGAGGAACCTCCGTACTGTTTTCCACAGTGGCTGCACCAACTTACATTCCCACCAGCAGTGTAGGAGGGTTCCCTCTTCTCCACACCCTCTACGGCATTTGTTATTTGTAGACTTTTTAATGATGGCCATTCTGACTGGTGTGAGGTGGTACCTCATTGTAGTTTTGATTTGCATTTCTCTGATAATTAGCGATGTGGAGCATCTTTTCATGTGCCTGTTGACCATCTGTATGTCTTTGGAGAAATATCTCTTTAGGCCTTCTGTCCATTTTCTGATTGGGTTGTTTGTTTTTTTTGTTATTGAGTTGTATGAGTTGTTTGTATATTTTGGAAGTTAAGCCCTTGTCAGGCATATCATTTGCAAATATTTTCTCCCAGTCTGTAGGTTGTCTTTCAATTTTGTCTATGGTTTCCTTTGCTGTGCAAAAGCTTATAAGTTTGGTTAGGTCCCATTTGTTTTTTTTTGTTTTTATTTCTATTGCCTTGGGAGACTGACCTAAGAAAACACTGGTACGATTTATGTCAGAGAATGTTTTGCTATGTTCTCCTCTGGGAGTTTTATGGTGTCATGTCTTATTTTTAAGTTCTTAAGCCATTTTGAGTTTATTTTTGTGCATGGTGTGAGGGTGTGTTCTAACTCCACTGATTTACATGCGCTGTCCAACTTCCAGGGAGTAAAATTTTTAATTCATCCCCTTAAACTATCTGAAATGTTGATCAACTGAGAATCAGAATTTATGGTAGATTGAGTGAAAAATATGTAATGCAAATGGTCCTTTACATGTTCCAAAATGTGCCCTGGATTAAGCCCAGGCAGCAGAGAACTATGTACCTGTACCAAGTTGCAGAGGATCCCACACAGTTTCTTTATTCTGTTTTGTTTTTGTTGTAGGTCATTGGCTTATCTTGATGGAAAACGTTAGGTCAGCCCAGTGAAACTCATCTCTATGCCAAGGATATTACTGAGACCATGATTTTCTAATCAGAATATCTGTGCTCTCATGAGCAAATCCAATCCAATCTCCATCTTGACTATTAGTTAAATAATGTGACTTTATTTAATAACATTTATGTAATTGATCATGTTTATCCCTTTGAGTTGACTCCTTGGAAGTTTATGTTTCACAGCCAAGTTTATCACTTACTAGTATCAAATGTATAGAATTCTGGACTATGTATTTTATTGTATTACTCTAAGTGTTAATTTCATGTTGTGATCCTGTCACTCTTTTTTTTTTCCCAGCTATTTTTAAGTCATATGGTGGTGGTGGGTTTTTATTGCCTCTTTGCTCTTATCTTGGCACCTTTTTTTTTTTTTTTTTTTTTTTTTTGGTACGGGGGCCTCTCACTGTTGTGGCCTCTCCCGTTGCGGAACACAGGCTCTGGAGGCGCAGGCTCAGCGGCCATGGCTCTCGGGCCCAGCCGCTCCGCAGCATGTGGGATCTTCCCGGACTCAGGGAACCCGTGTCCCCTGCATCGGCAGGCGGACTCTCAACGACTGCGCCACCAGGGGAGGCCCTTGGCACCTCTTTTAATTCCTTGCTCCTCCATCTTGTTTCCTGCATATTGAAATTCCACTCTTCATTTAAGACCCAGACCAAATGTCTCTTCCTTCCTAAAACATTCTCCAGTCTCATCAAACAGAAGGAATCCCTCCATCTCCTGAATCTCATTGTACTTGGAACCTTTTTGTGGCCGTCCTCACATTCTGCCTCATGTTATATTTACTAGAGACTCTCTTAACCTATCTGGATGTAAGCCACTTGAGGCTTATACATCTTTATATCCCAGACTACCTTAAACAGCATTTATACTGAAGTTGTAACTTAAAGTCAAATATAAATTGAAAGGGGGATGGTGAAGTCATTTAGATGGGTGAATTTTAGAAACTTCAGTGCAGTATTTAGTTTCCCTCTACCATGGGAAATAATTTAGATTTTCCTAATTGACACTGGCCTATGATTTTCCTTCATCACACAAGCTCTTGTCTGGTTTAGGAATCAAAGTTGTACTGACACCATAAAACAAACTAGGGAGTCTTCCTTTTCTTCTGTTCTTTAGAATAACTTGTATAAGCCAGGGGGTTTCTCTAATACATGAGAATTAGGTAATATTTATAGAATTGTCTGTGCCTATTCCTTATTTGGGGGATAGATATTTTACTAGTAATGTGATTTCTTAATGATTACTGGTCTCTTCAGGTTTTCTAATTCTTTCTGCATCAACTTTGCTATTTAATATTTTTCTAGAAAATTGTTCATCAAAGTTTTCAAAGGTTTTGGAATAAAATTGTTCATATTCTCTTACTAGTTTTCAATCTCTACTATATCTGTAGTTAGTTATATAATTCTTTTATTCCTAATATTATCTATTTGTATCGTGTCTCTTTTTTCCTTGTTCAATCTTTCTAGAGGTGGGTTCATATTGTTAGTCTTTTCTAATAACTAGATTTGGTTTCGTTAATCTTTTCCTTTTGTTTTTGTTTGCTTGTTTTCTACTTCATTAAATTTTGCTTTCATCTCTTTTTTCTCTCTGATATTAATATTGCTATACTGGCTTTCTTCTTGTTCGTATGTTTCGTGTTCTTTCTATTTATCTCAGAGGTCCCTGTTTTTGCCACTGAGCACCAATCACCATTTACTTCTGCCAACATGTCCATAACTGAACTACAAGTTCATGGAGTGCCATGATACATTTCCCTACTGCTAACTTCCAGTTCCAGGGCAAGAGGGAAATCGGAGACTGGAATTGTTTGTCAGACCTGGATCTTTCATCTAACCATATTGGAGGTGGCCTCCTTCTCAACTTTATTATAATGTAACTAGCTGAGTATAACTACTTACCTGAGCCCCAGTTTCCTATCTATAAACCATCAACCCAGTACACACACAATCCACCCAACCTTATGTGGCAGCCCTGCCCTGGGCAGCCCATGTGGGTCTTTCAACCAGACTCCTGTCTCCATCCTGCCAACCTGGTGCTACAGTCCATTCTCCATTCACTGGCTTGAGTGAGTCTTTCAAATGAGAATATCATTCTTTTGCTACCTATCTTTTTAAAACCCTCCAATGTCTTCTCATTTATTTTGCAATAAAATTCTTATTCTTAACTATAGTCTGTAAGGCCCTGTGTCCCCCAGTTGCTGCTTATGTCTGTGATCACTAAGACCACTCTCTCTACCAGCCCTCAGTCTTGCCCGCCAGACTCTTCCAATTTAGTGATTTAGTGCCAGCTGTAACTCTCTGTCTAGAACTCTCCTGACATGGCTGGCTTATTCTCATGGTTTGGGGTTCCCCAGAGAGACCTCCTATAACTGCTCCATCTACAGTAGCAATAACTGTACCACCAAGTTATTCTAGTTTTCAATAATTAGTTTCAAGAACTAGTTATTCTAGTTTGCCCCTCCCACCTAGGGGACGTCTAGCAATACCTGGAGACATTTTTGATTGCCACAACTCGGGTGATGCTACTGCCATCTATGGGTAGAGGTCGCAAATGCTGCTACACATCCAACAATCGCAAGAGCGCCCCGTGGGACACAGGATTATCCAGCCCCAAGGGCCAACAGTGCCAAGGCTGAGAACTGTGCTCCATCCCACAGCCCTGCTTCATTTTCTTCCTACCACTTTTTTTTCTTTTTTTCTGTCTGAAAAGATCTGTTTATCTGTTTAATTGAGTTTGTCGTGTGTGTCTCCACACACGAGAATGGACCCTCCAGGAAAGCAGACATTTGGTTTGTCTTGTTCACTGCTGTACCCCTAGTGCTTAGAGCAACCCTTGCCACATGTTGAGGCACCGCATAAATACACCTGATTGAAGGAATGGAAAAGAAAGTCAAGTTCGTCCAACATAATTGGCTTTTAATAAAAATAATTACTGGTGTTTACTCTTCCTTTTCCGAGGGAGATGTGCTAGATTTAGCTTGGTAGTGATTTAGTTCAGGCTACTATAACAGATTACCATAGATTGACTGGGTGGCTTACAAACAATACAAATTTATTTCTCAAAGTCCTGGAGGTTGGAAATTCAAAATCAGGGTGCCAGCATGGTTGGGTTCTGGTTAGAGCCCTCTTCCAGGTTTCAGACTTCCAACTTCTCACTGTATCCTCGAATAGTAGAAAGAATGAGAGAGCTCTCTGGGTTTTTTTATAAGGGCACTAATTCCACTCATGAGTGCCTCACCCTCCTCACCTCACCTAATCCTAATTACTTCCCAAAGGCCCCCAACTCACACAGGGAGAGGCTCAACTGATGAACCATCACACAGGGAGAGGCTCAACTGATGAATTGAGGGGAGGGCACAAACATTCAGTTCATAACAGGAATATGCATCTTTTCTAATGTTGCAAAATCCATCTTTCCCCTTCTTTTGAAATTTGAGACCATAGTTATCTATTTTTAGTGTTCTGGTACATTTCTTCTTCATTATGGTGCTTCCAAGATTCTTATAGCCTTTCAGTTTGCTTAGAGTGCTGTTGCCCACTTCACTCAGCCTCATGGAGAAAAACAGGTGTGCCTGTTCAGTTGTTTTGGTTCTTCTTTTGTTTTTTGTTTTGCCTTTGTTATCCATTGCCTTATACCAGTTTGAATCTCCAGAGAGAAAAAATTATTCTGTTTACTTAATCATCTGTTACATCATCAACTCCAGTAGTACTTGACCATACGTAATCTTCAAAGACTTTTTTTATTTTTGCTTTTTTAAACTTCAATTCATTAAATGATCATTTGAAAGTATTAGGCTCTCAGAATAAAAATCCCCTGGATTGACATCTACCATGCCCTTTTCGTCCATGTAATAATCAGGATGCTACTTATTGCATTTAAATAGGAATTCTTTTTTTTTTTTTTTTAATAATTGTAACTGCTTCAGTGGGATGAATAAGATAGTATATTTCCTCAGGTGCCCAGCTGACACTGAGCTGAGCTATTTTGCCTTGACAAAACATGTCTGAGAGAACATCCTGTAAGACAAGAGGAAGGATCGTTGGTGTTAACAGATGTCCCATATTCCCCATTTAATGAAGTGCTACTTAAATGTTTTGAAGGTATTCTATGATTGGCCTGATGACAGTAAATCACTTTCTCTCTCAACTGTTGACTTTTAAAGCAGATAGTAAGGGTAGGTTCAATTACAGTGTCTGTTCTACAGCATGTGACTCCTATTTCTGTAGCTCCAACTGCTACTTTTTTCCACCTGAGGAGGGAAACTCCTAATGAGCCACACTTCACAAAGGAGAGACCATTTTTAGCCTTCACCCTGGACACCCAGGGTACAACCAGCTCTGAAGCCATCTATTTTCCCCTGCCGATTTCTGGTTCATCTTGGCTTCGGGAACGGTACTAAGTTTTTGCTGAACCCTGAAAAAGTCATGATCCCCTAATGGCCCCACCCCCAATTCTCCATTGCTGAACGATAGAAAGCACATGAGAAATTATTTTCATAACTGCTTATAATTTGGAAGAATTTTGTAGGCTTTTAGTTTAAGTAGAGAGAGAAAAATTCACTTTTTCCTCTTCTCCCTTCCCCACTGGCCCCTCACCAGCCCCACAGCCATGGAGAAGACAAGGCGTGCCCTTCATTTTAAGAAGAGGAGCTAACGTTTCTTAAGTATTTACCGTGGCCAGGTTGTCTGCTGAGTAATTCACTTTCCTGTTTTCTTGGAGTTAGCTCAATCGGAGGTTACCGAAAACTGCCACATCCCCCTGTTCTACCATAGCGCCCTCCCCAACCCACCTACCCACTACCCCGCCAAAAAAGGAAAAAGGTCGTATAATATGGGATTTCTAACAACCGAGTTCTGAGGATGGTGCCTGTAGTTACTTTTCACATTGACATTTTGCCTGACCATGATCAGAAGTCTTTGTTTGATTTGTCTGATAACGTATTCTTTTCCTTTGAAGATCAAACTAATCAATGTACGCTTTTCTAGTATGTAAGCTTTTCATTCACATTTCATTTGACTTAACTCCATCAAATATTTCTGTTGGCATTTTTAGAATTAATAATAGTAGCTAACCTTTATGGTGAGTTATTTTAACCCAGTCTCTCTAAAATCTCTAAGTTATCTTGCTTTAAAGTAACATTGTTAGTATTGTCCGTTTGTGAGTCAGCAGTCTGAGGTACCAGGCAGTTTAGTAACTGGTCCAAACTCGCTAATAAGTAGCGGAAGTTAGATTCAAACTCAGGCCTTGTGACTCCAGAGCCTGAATGCTTACTGGTCACATGGCTTTATTTCTCAATAGTCAAAGCTGTGTGGATCTTGGGCAAACATCCTAACTTTTCTCTAGAATCTCCAACTGGACTTCTTTATGTATCTTGCTGTGCTTCCATAGTCCATTTTTATTATGGTCTTAAACACTGTCTATGAAATGAAAATAATCACACCACCATCTCACTGGGTGTGCCGTGAAGCTGCAGGATTTTTTTAAAAAAGAGGTTTCAGGGGAACTAAATTCCTTCCACTCTGTGCTTTGAGCCCATTCACATCCAGTCTCACTCAGGAACAGGAGTGACAGCAGTTTTCCTGAGCAGACACAAAAATCAAGGGGCATTTCTGACTCCACAACCTGCGTGGAAGAGTATTTTATATTCCCAAAAGAAACTCTTCACAGCCCCAGCTCCATCCCCCAGCTGGAGCAGAGCAGCAGTGGTGATGGGCTCACTGGGAGATCTGAGAGGCAGGTGATCGTCCTTATTTAGATGTGCCCGTGATCACGTGACCAGAAAATGGAGGCGACTCCGTATTTCCAGTTAAGTGCTCCAGACAGGGGATGCTGAGGGCAGTAACCAAGCATTCTTCTCACTCTCCAGCCTGCTCTGTCCTCAGAAGGTAGGTGGGTCCCGGTGCGGCTTTAGGAGGATGGGCTGTGGGAGGTCGGATTGCAATGGAGGGTGTTGCTTTCACAGACTGGGCTATTGCAGCTGGGAAGTTGGAGGGGGAGAGGGAAGGGGGTGACAGGATGCAGAGCTCTGCCCAGCCCCTCGCAAGTGACAGCTGGCAGCTGCATTTCACTCTGTATCATCTCTTACTGGAAGGGCTTGTGGTCCTGTAAGCTATCTCCTGCCCCTCCCTTGGTGACCAGGTAATGAGTTAAACAGATTCTGCACGGCTATAAACATTTTTTATTCCTTTATGTCTATGATGAAAATGGAGATAGAAACTCAAAAGAAATGACAGTTGGGAAACCGTTTAGGACTCTCGTCTGATGGGTATTGAAATGTCTGTTTGGATTATTTGACAAGCAGAGTGGCCCTGGTACAGTGGCATTTTTATTTTTTATGTTATTGCTAATAGTCATTGAAGCTAGTAACATACATTTCTCTTTTTTGCTGATGAATCTTGTAACCTTTAAACCTTCCCTAAGTTCCAAGCTGCAGAAATAGGTCATCCTCAAAAATGGGCTTATGTTGTTTTCTATTGCTTTTTCAAAATCAAGACAGGATACGCTACTTAGAGAATATCAGTATTTTACTGAGAAACTAAGTTATGTGAGAAACTAGAAAAAAATTATCACCTGGTTAATTTCAAACAAGAACTACATAGGTTATGGAATTCCTCTGTGGAAACGAAAAAAAACAAGACTCCCATCTAGAAGGAGTGATTTGAAGTGTGATTCTGCCTGAGATCAGTGTCATGGCAAATCACCTGTCATGGTGACTTAGGGGGGAGGGGGGACATCATCTCTATAAACTGCCCCCCTTCTTTCATAGGAACTGTTAATGTGCTGCAGATCTTATGTAAACTGCTATTCGAGCACAGCTTCTGGGCTCATTTCCCACCAGATGGTCCCCCGACCCCCTCCTAGAGAGAAAAATAGAAGCTACCACCGAATGAGCCCACTTCAAAATGTTCATTTGATGAAAGTCTTCTTAAAATCATAATTGGTAATATTCACAGAAGGTAAAAACTGGAATCATTAGATGCAACTTCCTGGTAACTAAAAAAAAAAATGATCCATGATCTTTCTGTTAATTTAAAGAGACAGATTATCTGGGAGGAAAAAAGTGCCTTTCCGGGAGCACCTCTATCAATAAATTATACTCACGCAGGCTCGTGAAAACTCTGTACTTTGAAATGGCTCGGACCTTGCTCTGCAACTCAAAGACAAATAAACAAGACTGGCTGTTGTCACGCACAGTCAGCAGCACCTAAACATCCCCAGGAGATTTCGCTTTGTAATGCAAAGTTACCCTTTATATCCTAAATAAGATCTAAAGCTTCATAGGTGCTTAAGGGTAATGAGCCAGATTCTCCTTCCTATTAACAAGAAGTCAAATTAACTTCTTCCCAATGGTTAGGGCTCTCTTTGGTACTTGCCAGTGAATTTCCATTTGGTTTTTCATTCTCGAATGTCTTTGTACTCAGGGAAGGATTTATCTCTTATTAAATAAAGGATCATGATACTTTTTTGACCTTTAGACTTCATACTTTCTAGCAAGCTGGAAGACAGTGCGGGGTTTGCACATAGGTTCAGGTACTCAATATAGGTTGTGACAGGAAAGCTTGAGTTCACCTACAGCAAATAAAAGCTTATTTTTTTCTTCTTCGCTAGCCTGGAATTGCTTTGACATGCCAAGATTTTGCAGACAGTGGCTTTACTCAAAGCAACTTCCTGCTAGAGTAGTATTTGAATTTGGGATGAGTTCTCAGTCCCTTATCCATTCTAGTCAGTAGGATAGTTGGGGGAGAGGGGAAGGGATGAGAAGGGGCAGAGGGAAAGTAGTGAAGGACATTCTGTCCCTGGTATCCTGTCTGTATCAGAGTTGACAAAGAGCATTTGGGTACAGCTTTTTTCTGGATTAATAATGCCTGGAGTCATGGGGTAGTGGTGGATAGGTGTGCAAAAGGGTTGCAGGAGAAGAGGCAGGAATGGATACCCCTGTCTGAACACCATGATCATTTGAAGGCTCTGTTGAGCCATTTGCCTGGGGTTTTGATAGTTGTGTGATTCTCCGTATTCTTCTTGCATCCTGAGTTTCAATTGCTAAGGTAAGATAAGCCGAAACAAATTGTAGAATTCATTTTGACTCGCTTCCTCAGTTTATAAGCAAGCAAATGAGCTCCAGTTAGAGTGAGGGATTGACTCAAGGTCACAGTCAGTGGCTGGGCCAGGATCAGAACCCAGGTGGCCAGCTCTTGATCTCATGCTATTTCCTTTCACCCCAGGCCTTTGAAAAGCCCTTAGCAAAACCTGGCCCATGCATTTACATTTCTCAGAGCTTAAAAAAAAAAACCCCACAAAACCCGCTACTACTCTTCTATTTTAAGGGTAAGGTAGCATTTCCTAATCCCTTTACAACCCTTAGAAATTTGGGGGAAATGAAACTGGACTGTATTCTCAGAGCTTGTGCATTTATTATGAACAAGATGCTATCTACCCCTAAAGACTGCATGTGATACAAAGGCAAAACAAATGGCTTGCAAAAGGCGGAGTAAAGTGAATTCCATAAGAGGTGGAACTGAGGGGCTCTGGGACCTCCAGGTTGGGAGAACCTTGCTCCTCCTTTATTGTAGAGAAGTAAATACAGGATTCATGGATGAGGTGGATTCAATAGTTGGGGGAAGGAATATTTCAGCAGAAGGGCATATACACCAAGAGAGGGAAGAGAACTGTCAACAAGACTTGGGAAACTAGAAGCTCATGTTGTCTGAAAGGTGGAGCATTGGGGGATGCTAGTGGTGGATTGATCTAAATGGTGGAAAGCCCTGAGGGTCAAAGAAATTTTTATGAAATGTGTTGGCAGTGGGAAGCCAGTGTTTTATGAGTTGAGGGTTTGGATTGGCAGTAGACTAGCGATGGTGTGGGAGAGGTGGGAGGCAAGAGGAGAGGGGGTAGTCCACCTGAAATAGAATGGACTGACCCTGCTAGGATGGAAAGAAGAGAGGCAATTACAGAACTGCAGATGTGGAAGAAAGGCATAGTGCTTGAAAGCTGAGGGAGATAAGAACCTTCTGAGGAGGTGCCTAGTGAAGAATTGGCGCACCCTGTGATGGGGTATCGTTTCATTCCTCATGACTGAGAATCTGCAGCCTTGCTGCCCTCGATATAAGTTAATATAAGCAAGGTGACAAAAGCATGAAGCTCTCTCATCTGAACAAGATTAGACTCAACTGTGGCAGGAGCACTTTCACAAAGCTAAATCCACATCTGATTAGTCAGCACCAGGTCGCGTCCCAACACCCGGCCATGGTTTCTATGACGACACTTCCATTGTTAGCAAGAGCGCAGGGCTGCAAGCCTCTAGATCTACTGAGGTGGACCTAATGGAGTGGGATGTAAAGAGGAGGGTGACTTTTTCTTCCAGTCATCCCCTTCCTTCCTAGGCAGTGGCCCTTTGAGGGCAGGGATCAGGCCGAATGGTGCCCCTGACAAGTGCCAAGAAGATTCTGACTCATAGAGTAGAAATCAGAATGAGTCTTGATAGTGGGCATGGGGGCTGGGGACAAAGAAGGGAGAAGGGGAACAGGGGAGCTCAGATGTAATCTATCCTCACTCCTTCCCCAGCCTATCCACAAGATCCAGCCCCAAAACTGCTACCTGTTGTCTGGAGACTTCCAGGTTTATCCACTCTGCCCACATGTGGAGGAACTACTCCTATCTCTGAAACTCCATGATTATCACTCATGGGTTTTACCCCACAGTTTTGTGTGAACTTGTATGTCTTTTCCTCTTTATTCTCCTAGATTTTAAATTCTCAGACACACGCAGAATGTGTGTCTGAACCATTCTCTTTGTAATATACCCTCCCTCAGACTAACACTTGCCACGTGGTTCTAGGACTGAACCGTTTGTTAAATTCCTACCTGAAAGAATACTAACTTGGGAAACAAACAGTGAGTACCAGAGAATCTACATCTATCAAGGCTTATGGGAAACTGGTTTGGAAACCCTAGGGGGGATAATCAGAATTGTTTAGGGGTAGTTTTGCCTGAGACAGAGATCTTTCAAAGTCCCTCCAATCCAAAAATTCAGAAAGGAACATAGGCTTCCTATAGTGCCCTCAAAAACAGGATTTACTGTTGTCCAAATCCAATACGGAAACCCCATTCATAAAGCTACCATTGCCCATGAAGCAAGAGAATAAAAATGTTGCCACTTAAGCACTTACGTTTTTCTATGCCCAACTCCCAGAAACACCCAGGAAAGGGTTGATGAAGTTGGAAGTTCTAGAAATAGCTCTTTCTAAAACAAAACAGGAGTAAAGCCAACACGATGTGATCTCAGGAGAGCAGTTGTGCACAAGGTCGGTTAGGAGGGCGGGTACAATGGAGATGAGAGGATAGCTAGAGATTATTGATCTCTGGAAAGGTATTGATAACTGAAAGAAAGAAAGCTTGGGATGGAGTAAAGCCCCATTCCTGGGCTAGCTGTGGGGACGTTTTCTTTGTTGATTAGACTAAGTTCAGGGACGATCACAGGTCATGTTCTTGATATAACTGAATCATGTTCTTGATACAACTGAGACTGAATTTACGAGGAGAAACTTCTAACCAAAATGTTCATGCACTTAACAGTTATAGACTCAAGGCTTGTTTCTAATTTGCTTGGTCGTAGGTGGCTGGTCTTAGGCTGTTCATTTTATTTCCCAATACTAACTTTTATTTACCAGCAGGGACCTGGTAACTAGAAAATGTGAGTCATACACCAGAGTCTTGGAATCCCATATAATGCCATAATTCTGTGAACAACAATTATTTAAAAGCATAAGCACATTTTTTCCCTAAGTAGCTGTCTACATTTATACAATGAAGACATACCAATGTAAAAGAAATAGTTAAAAGAATCAGCTCTCCCTGTGAAGGTGGCATAGCTCTACGATTACTGACTATATCCCTGAGGAGAGTACGAAATTAATCAAGTCTCATAAATTGGCTTCATAGAATGTGATTATACTGTACAGTGGGGCATGTGTAAATACAGGTGACGGCTTCTTTCAGCCGCCAGGGACCTGATGTGGGCTTCTCTCCTTCCCGCTAGATCTGTCAGGCAGCAGTAGAAGGGCTTTCTAGTAGAAAAGAAGAACGGAAGGCCTGATATACTCCTCCCAGAGCCGAGATTCTCCTCCTTGAAACTGTGCTGATGAAGGAGATCAGATACTGTATCCATTTGCTTGAGCTGCCATAACAAAGTACCACAGACTGGGTCGCTTAAATCACAGAAATTCATTTTTGTCACAATTCTGGAGGATAGAATTCTGAGATCAAGGTGTCGGCAGGATTGGCTGCTTCTGAGGCCTCTTTCCTTGGCTCGTAGATGGCTGTCTGCACCCCTGGCTTCACTTGGTCTTCCTTCTGTGTATGCCTGTGTCCTAATCTCCTCCTATAAGGACACCTGTCATATCAGATGAGGGCCCACCCTAATGACCTCATTTTAACTTAATTACCTCTCTAAAGACCTTATCTCCAAGTACACTCACATTCTGAGGTACTGGAGGTTAGGATTTCAACACATGCATTTGGGAGGCGGGGGCAGGAATCCAGCCCTTAACGGAGAATGTGCTGGGAATTCCTGTGGACCAGCCCCACACTTCATTTGTCATTCTTCAGTGTTGAGTCTACAGGCACATGCCTCAAGTGAAGTAGTTTTATGGGTGTTGGGTTTTCTCTCCTCCAGTAGGGTGGGTGGAACAAGGTAATTTGGCTACTGCGTAATCTTTAAACTGCTCTGTAAAGTAAATGGCCACTCAGTGTGATTCGTAATGTGTGGAAGGTCCCAACTCAAAGCTGTGTATCCATAATCAACCCTTTAACCCTTCCTTGTCCTAAAGAAACCAAAGGGCACTGGTTAGTATGGTAAGGTGGGGAGGGGGGAGTATGTTAATTTTTGGAATTTGGAAAGCAGACGGCTTTACTTTATTTTTTTTATTTTATTTTTTTAATTCAGTACGCGGGCCTCTCACTGTTGTGGCCTCTCCCGTTGCGGAGCACAGGCTCCGGACGCGCAGGCTCAGCGGCCATGGCTCACGGGCCCAGCCGCTCCGTGGCATGTGGGATCTTCCCGGACCGGGGCACGAACCCGTGTCCCCTGCATCGGCAGGCGGACTCTCAACCACTGCGCCACCAGGGAAACCCCAGCTTTACTTTATAAGGTTGAAACAGCCGTACCATCAATGAAATACAAACCAAACATTTTACTGTTTCCAAATTTATTGCTGTTAATTTTGGTCTTCAGTTGATAGATTCCATAGAAGGTGATAAGTATCTTTTACCTCTTCCTCCATTAGAAAATTAGGTTAATAATGGATTCCTTGATCGAGAGCATCACCACTTACTAAAACATACATGGAGAGAATAATCAATAAACAGGCTTTCTAGGAAAAAGAAAATGTTGAGTCTAGGGGTCGCTTCAGGGGTTCCACGACCACCTTGGAGATTCACGGTGAGTATGGGAGGCCTTGTTGAGCCCCAAATATTCTAATAATAGTAAGAGTAATATTAAATAGTAGAACTTCTGCCAAACACTTTACTCATTATCTTTGAAATCTCACGCTATTCCTCGTATAATACTCATTTTGCAGATGAAGAAACTAAGTCTTAGGGAGGTCAGCTAACTTTACCGCAGTTACATGGTTAATAAGAGGCAGGGGGGGTTGATCCTGTTGACCCCACCTTGCCTCCCTATTTGTGAACATTGGTTCTTCTTAGTTGTCTGTGGTCTGAAAGTCTAAGGAGAAACTCCTTGCAGGAGAATAAGGTTGGGGATAGAGGTATGAAGGAACTTCTTTTCAGTTTTGAATCGGGGATCTAAGGGAGTCCAGAGTCCCCAAAGAACACTGAAACCTGAAGTGTGATTCGGAATTTCCCCATTGCCAAGACATCAGCTAACCTAGATCTGTTACACCCTAACCATCGCAAGAGGGCGGAAATAAGAACAAGGGTCAGGAATGGGGATTAGGGACTCTAGAGCTGCCCTGGAGTTGAGTATGCAGCCAACTCTGCCTCCGGTTTGATGTAGTCCTGTTTATCTAGTTTTGCTTTTGTTGGCTGTGCTTTTGGTGTCACAGCCAAGAAATCATTGCCAAATCCAATGTCATGATGCTTTCCCCGCTATGTTTTCTCCTAGGAGTTTTATAATTTTAGGTCTTACTTTTAGGTCTTTAATCCATTTCAAGTTAATTTCTGTATATGGTGTAAGGTAAGGATCCACCTTCATTCTTTTGCATGTGGATATCCTGTTTTCCCAGTGTCATTTGTTTTTGTTTTTTAATTTTATTTATTTATTTATGGCTGCGTTGGGCCTTCGTTGCTGCGCGTGGGCTTTCACTAGTTGCCGCAAGCGGGGGCTACTCTTCGTTGCGGTGCACGGGCTTCTCATTGCGGTGGCTTCTCTTGTTGCAGAGCACGGGCTCTAGGCACACGGGCTTCAGTAGTTGTGGCACACAGGCTCAGTAGTTATGGCTCGAGGGCTCTAGAGCACAGGCTCAGTAGCTGTGGCGCCTGGGCTTAGTTGCTCTGCAACATGTGGGATCTTCCCAGACCAGGGCTCGAACCATGTCCCCTGCATTGGCAGGTGGATTCTTAACCACTGTGCCACCGGGGAAGTCCTTCCCAGTGTCATTTGTTGAAGAGACTGTCCTTGCCCCACTGAATGGTCTTGGTATCCTTGTCAGTCATTTGACCATATATGTGTAGGTTTATTTCTGGGTTCTCTATTCTGTTCCCTTGGTCTTTGTTTCTGTCTTTATGGTGGTACCACTCTGTTTTGATTACTATAGCTTTGTAATAAGTTTTGAAGTGAGAAAGTGTGAGACATCCATATTTGTTCTTCTTTTTCAAGATTGTTTTGGCTATTTGGGACCCCTTGAAATTTCATATGAGTTTTAGGATGGACTTTTCTATTTCTGCAAAAAAATGCTCTTGCGACCTGAGGTACTGCCTTTGAAAACCACTTTTCTATTCTAATTTTTAGCAGAATTACTGAAAAAATAACAGCAGCAATGTCTAACCCTCCTGTAGCATCAGCTAAAATGTGCCGGGCAGTATTCTCTACCCTTACTTAAATCAACTCGTTTAATCCTTGCAACAGCCCCTGAAGTAGGTATTGATAGTTTCCCCATTTATAGATGAGGAAACTGAGACACAGAGGGGAATTCTGCATCTTACCTAATGTCACACATTTAAAAAGGTCAGAGTAGGATTCAAGTGCAGGTGATCTGACTCCAGAGTCTGAGACTTTAGTTGCTATCCTGTACTCTTTATGGAAGAAGAAAAAGCATATAGGAGTTCAGGCTGCATCTGGTAGACTCTTGGTAGATGTAGGCCAAGATGTGCAAATGTACAGAGAGGCCCACACATCTCACTGGGTTATATCTCTGAGCTGTGCTTCCCCAATTTTGTTCTGTATTAACATGTTACGAGAGAAAGGAAGCAAGGAGCGAAGGAAGGGAAAAGAAGAAAAAAAGATACCTTGGTCAAAAACAAGGTAAACAAAATCAAACATTTTTACCTTCTGTAGAACATCTCAGAGTCTATGATGAGTTCACATGCGTTATAAAGTCCCAAAAGGAGGGCAGGCTATTCGGTGTTTCCCAAGCTCACTGGGTACAGAGCTGTCCTTCAGGGTCTGTAGACCCTCTCCTCTGGGCGCAGGCTTTGGGAAGCGCTGGCTTGAACAAATGACCGGAAGCACCCCTTCTGTGTGTCTTTTGCCAGCAGGACGGTTTGGAACCCTCAGGCACAAGTCCTCCTCATGTGTCCGTTTCTGTGTCTGTCCCTGTCAGTCACAGGCCGGAGCTCATGGGGAGCTGATAGCGGGAGTAGATTGCAGAAATACGCCCGCTTCCTGGGGTCCCCGGGGTCCGAGAGGTGACTCCATTTTCAACCACAGCCAGGGACTGTGTGGGAATGAAAAGATAAAGGAACTTTATGCTCGAAGAAAGCAAGGAGCAACTGGGCCACCAGGAAGGAAATACAGAAAATAAAAATGGGGTGATGTTACCGAAGGCACAGAATTCTGGAGCTTCCGGCATGTATTTATTCAACAAAAGCTCACTGGGTGCCAGCTGCCAGGCAGTGCTCTCGGCTCCCCAGGGATTCTGTGGGGCACAGGATACCAGCTGACCCTCTAGGAGCCAACTGTTGGCCCATCCAGATGAAAATGTTTTTATTCTCTGCCCCAGTTTCTTCATCTGGCAAACAGCAAACAGAAAATGATGCCTTAAAAGGATGCAATCAAAACCACAATGTTGGGACTTCCCTGGTGGTGCAGTGGTTAAGAATCCTCCTGCCAATGCAGGGGACACGGGTTCGAGCACTGGTCTGGAAAGATCCCACATACTGTGGAGCAACTAAGCCTGTGTGCCACAATTACTGAGCCTGCGCTCTAGAGCCCACAAGCCACAACTACTGAGCCCATGCACTGCAACTACTGAAGCCCACGCACCTAGAGCCTGTGCTCTGCAACAACAGAAGCCACCGCAATGAGAAGCCCGCTCACCACAACTAGAGAAAGCCCGCGCGCAGCAACGAACACCCAAGGCAGCCAAAAATAAAAAATAAATTTATTTAAGAAAAAAACCAAAACACACAATGTTATTTCAAATGTATAAAGACAGAGAGATACCACATAGAATCAAGGAGGTTGTTTTTCTTTAAGGAAAAAAGAACATAAATGGTAAAATTTTCAGAACCTAGAAAAATATTGTTTTAGGAAACAAAATTCAAAACTGAAAAACAGAAAGCAGCAGATCTAAGAAAATAAAGAGACAGTAAAAGGAACCAAAGTGAAAAGAACAGACGATTGGAAAGAGAAACTATTAAAAGATAGAGTGCAGCTACAGACTGCAAAAGTGTAGAATTCGATAAATTTAAAACAACCTACTGCAAAAGATAAATGAATCAGCAGATTCATTCATCCAAGAGGAGCAGGTAGTGGCTGTGGCTTATTTATTTTAATATCCCCACTGGCTTGCAGAGATCAGACCTTCAGAAGATACTGGTGAGGATGAAGGGAAATGACAGACATGTGGCCCGAGGGGGTAGCCGCCCCTCTGCCAAGGCCCGCTTGTCAAAGGCTAAACTCCTCCCTTTCTTCAGTGATGCCAATATTTCAGCTTTCTATGCCTGCTCCTCCCTACTTTAATTTGGAAAACATTGAAAGCCCTGATACTACGGCAGTGGGACCTGACAGCATACTATTGCTGCTGATAAACAACTGAAATTACTACTAACGAAGCACTTAATTATTTCTAATGTCAGCTGGAAATTGTCCAGGTGAGGATTTCTAGAAACTCGTAGAGAATATTATTATATTTAAATTACCTCTTTATTTTAAACTGTTGCCCATGCTGGTATTTTAAAAATTGAAAAAACGCAGAAGAGTAAATAAATAAAAAGTAAAAAAATCCCTTTCTCCCTAAACTGCTCCCTATACATAGCCCCTATTAATTAAATTATTAATAGAAATTAATAATTTCTATGCCTTCTAGATATTGTCTGTGCCTAAACATATGTATAAATGTGCATAACGTTATACAAATTACATCATTCTAAACATACCACCTTGTAATTTGATTTATTAAGTATATCTTAGATGCCATCCCATGTCAATACATTTAGAAATTTTTTGCATTGATATACAGTGATGCATTTCATGTTATATTTAATCACTCCCCTGTTGAGCATTTAGATTATCCTTTATACTTTTTCAAAAAAATAATAAATTATTTGAGTGGAAAAATTCCTTTAGTGGAATATTAAATTAGACTATGTTTCCTTTAGTTTATTCAGTGAAATAGACAACTAGGGTTCAAAGCTGAGGGCAAAATGGTGCAAAGCACTCTTATCTCCCGAAGAGACAAATGGCAAGGAGCTCTCAAAGATTGGGTTAGATACTTCCCCCAAGGTCCTTTTTTTTTTCTTTTTTTTTGCGGTACGCGGGCCTGTCACTGTTGTGGCCTCTCCCGTTGCGGAGCACAGGCTCCGGACGCGCAGGCTCAGCGGCCATGGCTCACGGGCCCAGCCGCTCCGCGGCATGTGGGATCTTCCCGGACCGGGACACGAACCTGTGTCCCCTGCATCAGCAGGCGGACTCTTAACCACTGCGCCACCAGGGAAGCCCTTTTTTTTTTTTTAATTGAAGTATAGTTGATTTACAATGTTGTGTGAGTTTCAGGTGTACAGCAAAGTGATTCAGATATATACACACACATACACACACAGACATATACATATATATATAGACATATATACATATCTGAATATATATATGTATTCCTTTTCAGATTCTTTTCCATTATAGGTTATTACAAGGTATTGAATATAGCTCCCTGAGCTAGACAGTAGGTCCTTGTTGTTTATCTATTTTACACATAGTAGTGTGTATCTGTTACTCCCTAATTCCTAATTTATCCCTCCCCCACTTCCCCTTTTGTAACCATAAGTTTGTTTTCTATGTCTGTGAGTCTATTTCTGTTTTGAAAATAAGTTCATTTGTATTATTTTTTTAGGTTCCACTTATATGGGATTAGTTTTTCTCTGTGTGCTAATCTCTAGGTCCATCCATGTTGCTGCAAATGGCATTATTTCATTCTTTTTTATGGCTATGATTCCATTGTATATATATATATATATATATATATATATATACCACATCTTCTTTATCCATTCATCTGTCATTGGATATTTATGTTGTTTCCATGTCTTGGCTATTGTAAATAGTGCTGCTGTGAACATTGGGGTGCATGTATCTTTTCAAATTAGAGTTTTTGTCTCTTCTGGATATATGCACAGGAGTGGTAACTATTTTTAGTTGGTTTTTTTTTAAATGAAGTATAGTTGATTTACAATGTTGTGTTAATTACTACTGTACAGCAAAGTGATTCAGTTATACATACATACATATATATATATATATACACACACACATATACACATCTTTTTTATATATTCTTTTCCATTATGGTTTATCATAAGATATTGAATATAGTTCTCTGTGCTATACAGTAGGTAGGTCCTTGTTATATATCCATTCTATATATAAAAGCACTGCTAACCCCAACCTCCCACTCCATCCCTCCCCCAAACCCCTCCCCCTTGGCAACCACAAGTCTTTTCTCTATATCTGTGATTCTGCTTCTGTTTCATACATAGGTTCATTTGTGTCATATTTAGATTCCACATATTAAAAATATCACATGGTATTTGTCTCTCTTTCTGGCTTACTTAGTATGATAATCTCTAGTTGTATCTATGTTGCTGCAAATGGCAATATATCGTTCTTTTTTATGGCTGAGTAGTATTCCATTGTATATATGTACCACATCTTCTTTATCCATTCCTCTGTTGATGGACATTTAGGTTATTTTCATGTCTTGGCTATTGTGAGTAGTGCTGCTATGAACTATAGGGGTGCATGTATCATTTTGAATTATAGTTTTGTCCAGACACATGCCCAGGAGTGGGATTGCTGGATCATATGGTAATTCTATTTTTAGTTTTCTGAGGAACCTCCATACCATTTTCCACAGTGGCTGCACCAACTTACATTCCCACCAACAGTGTAGGACAGTGCCCTTTTCTCCACACCCTCTCCAGCATTTGGTATTTGTAGACTTTTTAATGATGGCCATTCCGACTGATGTGGGGTGATACCTCACTGTAGGTTTGATGTGCATTTCTCTAATAATTAGTGATGATGAGCATCTTTTCATGTGCCTGTTGGCCATCTGTATTTCTTCTTTGGAGAAATGTTATTTTTAGTATTTTAAGGAACTTCCATACTGTTCTCCCTAGTGGCTGCATCAATTTACATTCCCACCAACAGTCTAAGAGCATTCCCTTTTGAGAAATGAAATTGTATTCAAGTTGTTTTCATCTAGAACAGGGGTCAGCAAACTATGGCCTCCAGGTCAAATCTAGTTAGTTGGCCACCTATTTTTCTACTCAGTTTTATTGGAACATAGCCACGCCCCTTCATTTACATATCTTACGGCTATTTTTGTGCTACAGCAAAGTTGAGTAGTTATGATAGAGACTGTGTGGCCTGCAAAACGTAACAAATTTAGTATCTGTCCCTTTACAGAAAAACTTTGCCGACCCCAGCTCTAGAGAAGTCAAAGACTTAACTCCCCTGCCATGCCCTAGGGATCAACAAATATAACTGCTTGAGCAGCAGTTGGAAGAGTGGCGCTGTAGGGCCCTGTTGTTTGTATTTCTGGGGCCAGACTGTCCACACTCTTGAGCGACTGAGGGGAAGTAAAACCAAGGCAGTGCAGCCATTGCATTGCACTGCTGGGGAGAGGAATCCGTGGGAGCATATCCCCTCGGGCAGGATGGGAGGGCAGGGAGGTATCTACAGACTCGTCAGCACAAAAGAGAAATTCCAGGAGGTGCTGAGCTGCTGAAGTGGAGGGTGGGCAGGGCTGCAGGAGTCTGTGCTGAGACTCTGGTCACTTGGTCATCCTACAGGAGCTGCTGACTCTCGCCCTAAAGACTCTTCATTTCTGAAGACAAGCGGTTGTCCACTCCTCCTCCGCCTCATTTCGCAAGAACCTCATCCTTACTTAACATGCCCATCCTCCCTGCCCCCCCAGTACACCCCCCGCCCCCGCCCCGCACCGGGGTCGTTCCTAATAGCATCTGAGAGGTGCTTTTGTCATTGTGGAAGAGGGCACTGTAAACTCTACACTGGGTGAACTTCACCTTATTATGTTTAGAGCAATTACTCCTTTGTGATATGACTTCTGTAAGAGTCACCTCGCATTTCTAAATTATGTTTTGAAGAAAGCCTAACTTGTTATCAAACGTAATTTGTTGGTAGACAATTTGAGTGGTCAAGTTCCAATATGTGGTGAGACCTTATGAGGAACACTCTGCTAGAAAAGTAGGGCATCCTCCCGTCTCTAAATAAGGGTGTTTATTCAATAGTTAGTTATTCCCCTCCACCACATGCTAGGCCCTCTGCTAAGCACTGGGAGTGCCTGCCTTCAAGGACCTCTGTGTGCATGTGTGGAGGGGGGATGAGAGTGGGGAGGAATGGGGAGGGTGGGGCCAGAGAAGTTAGGAATAGATGGTTGTAAATCATGAAAAATACCCATTTAATGTGGGCTCAGGGTACTGTTGGACTTGACCCAGCTGTGTGGGGTGGGGCTGAGATGTCTAAGCTGAGTTCTAGAAGACAAGCAAGAACCAACTGGGGAGTGAGCGATGGGAGAGGAGGCTCGAGTTCGGCCTGGGAGGCCAGACCGTGAAGCCTGGTGAGCCATTCTCTGGAGCCAGGACCCTTCCCTGGAGACAGTGGGGACATGAAAGGACTGAAACAAGAAGGTTAGATTGAGATGGTTAGATACTGAGTGAGCAATTTGAAGGGGGTGGGGAGTAAAATCAGAAACGGGTTTCTGCAAGGAAAAAATGAACTTGAACTAAGGTCTTAGCAGTGAAAGTAAAGAGGAGAGGAGGTTGCAAATGTATAAGACTGGATGGTCAGGATGGTCAACTGGATTGGGAAGGAATGTTAGAAAAAGAAGGAAATTAAGAATGATTGCCAGTTTGGGGTTTGCGAGCTCACAGGTGATTGGTAGGGACATTCACGGGGATGGGGAAGGTGTTAGCTGACCATTGCTGTGTAATAAATTATCTCGAAATTTAGCAGCTTAAAACAACATTTTTTCTCTCACAGTTTCTGTGTCTGGAATTTAAGAGCAGATTAGCTAGGTGATTCTGACTCAGGGTCTCTTATGAAGTTGCTGTCGAGACATCAGTCATCTGAAGGCTCCATGGGGGCTGGAGGATCTGCTTCCAAGGTGACCCACCCGCATGGCTATTGGCAGGAGGCCTCAGTTCCTTCCTGGATTTTTACAGGAAACCCTGGTTCCTCACCACCTGGATCTCTCCATAGGGCTTCCTGAACATCCTTAGGACATGGCAGCAGCAGGCTTCTCCCACAGTGGGTGATCCAAGAGAGAGCAGAGAGGAAGCCACGTGCTTTTTAGGACCTGGTCTGACAAGTCACACACTGTCACGTCTACCTTATTCTGTTCTTTAAAAGCAAGTCACCAAGTTCAGTCCACACTTAAGGAAAGGGGGGGGGGTGTTAGGCTCCAACTTTTGAAAGGAATGTCAAAGAATTTGTGGACACTTTTTTAAAACTACCACAGAGAATGTAGGATGTAGCAGATCTGTGCAGAGGAAGATGCGGAATTCAGTTTTGTACGTGTTGAATTGGAAATGCCTGTGAGTAATCCAAGTTATGAACTGTAGATTTGCTTCAGAGACAAGTATATGCCCCTTCCCAGTGTGAGATTATGCCACTTAATTGAATCTTCTCAGTAACAAGTATTGATATGTCTTCAGGTTTTAGAAAACATGTGAAAAAGAGAATAATATATACCCTGCAGGCAAGAGGTAGAATTCTCCACGCAGCCCTGTTCACGGCCAAGGATTTAATGAATTATTATCTGAAAAGAAATGTTTTAAATGATATTTAGGCTTTCCTTCTATTCCTGCTGTGTTCCTCAAACTTTAGGGCTCATAAGGTTTACTACAGAGGATTTTATACAAAACGACATATGCTATAATTCAAGGGTCATTTGGACAGCAAGTGATTTTTGCTACCTGCAGATTTTGAGAATTCAGCCCTGTGTAAGGAGACTGTATAATGTTTCTCTCCTCTGAGAACATGAGAACAGATGGCTGTGGTTTGTGGCGTTTTGCAAAATCCCTAGAGAAGGTGGTAACTGGGTGAGTGCCCAGTGCTTGTGTTCCTTTAGTTTTTTGTCATCTCCTTTCCCTATTCTCACCCCCTTCCTTATCTGCCTCAGCTGGCTGACTTATAGGAGTCACCACACTTATCTTTTCTAGGGTGAGTGAGGCCCAGTGGGGTAGCTAATTGTTGACAAGAGCCTCATTTCATGGGCTCAAACCCAGCTTCCTGTTGTGGGACCTAAGCGCCCATCCTTTCCTGGGTATCAGCTGGATTAACCTGAGTGTGAACCCCAGTGCCTCTGCCTTGCCTCCCAGTTGAGTAATGTGATAAGTGCCCTGGGGCACACAGGGTGGCATGTATCCTTATCTTAAATTGTCCAGCCTACTTTATCAGACAAGAATCCTGAAATGGCAACTCTCCAACCATTGGTCTTTAAAGGGCTAATTTATGTACTCAACAAAAGCAGGCAAGCACCTCATGAAAGGTTTTGTTTCTTCTTTTTTTTTTCTTTTCATTTTATCTCCACTCCTAGAGAAAATGACTTATGAAGTCTGTCACAAGGGAACTCTCTCTTTATGTAATCATTTCCCAAAATTTATCAGCATAACCATATGGTATTTTTCTAAAGAACAATTAACATCCTTAACCTGCTACCCTATTTCTATGGAGCTGTATTTTTTAGTGGTCAGTCTTATAAGAATGATTATTCCCTAAAAGGGTTGTTGCCTGCTGCTGGGTGTGCATGCCCGCCAGGAAACATTAGAATCTAGAAGTGTTGTGTGTGCGCTAAGTCTCGGTTCACTGCTCATTCGCTATTAAAAAGAAACTGATCTCGGACAAAGCTAATCCTACAACAGTTAAATCCCTCCAGATTCATAAATGCTGGAAGGATATACAATGTAGAATGGGCTTACCTTTGTACCTGGTCTAAACTCAAGAGGGTGCATGTAACCAGGTCCCAGAATTTTCCTTTTTCAGTTGATCTTTTACTCTGGTGTCAGGACCGCCGTGCTACTGCGCGCTAGTTTCTTTATTAAGAAGCAGAAGTACCAGAGACACAAAATCTACTAATATACATGGGATCCATTCTCAAATTGGAAGATTCTATTTACGTCACTGTTCCCCACTTGGTGGTATTTGTGATTAGAGGGGTGCCCAGATTCAGTATAAATAGCACTGAATCACCCAGGAGCATGGTTCTTTTTCCAGCTTCTCGATTGAGTTGAGCCCTTAGATAATTCATCCATTTTCTTTTCTAATATCTGAGTTCAAGGCTATTTATTTTCCTCTAGGAATTTCTTTAGCTGCTTTCACAAGTTTTGACACGTAGGGCTTTATTGTTCATTTACTTACAGATGTGTTTTTAAATTTCCACAGTCTTTTTATGATTGATTTCTTATATATGGCCCTGAAGTCAGAAAATAAGGTACACGCAATGTTGACTTTTGGTATTTTACAAGACATTCTACATAGTTTTCATGAGTTTGAAAAAATTGTGTATTTTTCTTGAGTGCCGATCTGTCCATTAGACCAAGCTATGTTAGTACTTTGTTCAGATCTTCTGTATCTTTATGCATTTTTTCAGATTGATTCCTAAATTCTTGAGACATTCAAATTTCCCCCCATGAAGTTAATTTCTCCTTATAATTTATATTCGATTTTTTGGCCTATGTGGTTAAAAGCATATTGGCTCTGGGTCAATATATCTTCTGAGAAATTCTTCCTTTTACCATAAAGTAATAACTTTCTTAAGCCTTAATAATGCTTTTCTGCCTGAAGTCTATTTTGTTTGCTACTAATATTGTGACAATTGCTTTCCTGTGGCTATTGTTTTTCTGATATTTCTTTTTATATCACTTTATCATCAACACTTCTGCATTATTATTTTAGACGTTCCCTTTTTTTTTTTTTTTTTTTTTTTTTTTTTTTTGCGGTACGCGGGCCTCTCACTGTTGTGGCCTCTCCCGTTGCGGAGCACAGGCTCCGGATGCGCAGGCTCAGCGGCCACGGCTCACGGGCCCAGCCGCTCCACGGCGTGTGGGATCTTCCCGGACCGGGGCACAAACCCGCGTCCCCTGCATTGGCAGGCGAACTCTCAACCACTGCGCCACCAGGGAAGCCCTAGATGTTCCCTTTTCTAGCCAGCATGGCTACTCAGGGTAAATGGCACTGCCTGCTATGACAAACGACCCCAAATCTCAGTGCTTCAACACCACGAAGTTTTAAAAATTATTCTTTAATTATTATAATCTCTTTCATATTGCTTTTTGTGTTTTTTCTAAAGATTTATTGCTAGTTCTTCTGTTTACAGCATCTGCTGGCAATCCCCCAGAGTGTTTTTCCGTAGTTTAGTTAGTAGTTTGGTGGGTGTGGGTGAGGCTGTTGGTGTGGGTTCACCTTTCAGAGGGTTTTTTCTTTCTCCTAAGTGGATTTCCAGTGAATCCTAGATAGTAGAAGTAGCACCATTAAGTGGTTTCGTATTTGGTTCTTTTGGAACCCTAGGACTCGAGGCCTTCAATGGTCCTAGGTGAATTTTCATTTTAATCTTTAGACTTGCGTTTCCTACATCATTCAGGTAATATAAATCAAGACATACTTGGCATACAAGCAGTGTCTCTAATTCTCATAGGTTGCTTTTAATTTTCCACCCAAGATTCCAGGCAGACTGTGCTTTCCAAGGCCAGAGGATAGAGTTTGTTCTCATCCCTCTTTCATTAAGAGGGCCGCTTTTTAAGGGCCATGGCCTTATTTAGAAGTTCAGGGTCTAGGCGTTTCTTCCAGCACCTGGAGGTCACTTCTCCTGTGGGGCCCAAAGGCCTATGTCCAGTCCAAAATCCTGCAGGCTACCTTTCATCAGCTTTCTAGAATAACTCTTCATTTTCAGCACCTGGGGATTTCCCCCGGTCTCTTTCAAGTTTGGAAATGTATTAATTACTTTTAGGGTGTTCTGTCTTATATAGCATTTCTTTGGATTTATAATGATAAGTGACATCACACCTTGCCAGACACTTTCTGATCCCTCTTTTTTTTTTTTTAAGCAAATAAAGAAAAGTCTCAGAGGGAGAGCCCAGGGATTTCTAGCTTGAATTTAATAGCATTGTTTTATTTTGATTATATTTAATTTATGTGACTATTTTAGGTGAGTGACTCTAAGTTTCCTTATATACAGTGATAACAAACCTTCCTTTCAAAACAAACTTAAGTCAATTTAAAGAAAAATATTAAGTAAATTGACAAGGGCTAGGTGGCTGTGAGAAACCCATAAAGGTGCTATATTCATATTCAAGTTTATAGAATGCTTGAAAAGCAGTTGATGGTCTTCTGAGCTTTGTCCTCATTTAGAAAAATGTTCCTATATGCTAAAGCAAACCTAGACAAGAAGATGTTTATCATCACCCTGAGCCTGGGTTGAGAATGTGGGAAATGCCCTGATTTGGGTAATCCAAGTCAGGGCATAGTGCCAGTCAGATATTCCCTTCAAAACAAACAGCTGTACTGCTCAGAATGGGCTGGATTAGCACGTGGTAACAGAGAAACCCAATATCTCAGGGCAAAACAAAAAGATTTCTTTCTTGCTCATATATCCAACGATCTTTATCCAGTAGGGGCTCTTCTCCTCCCAGCCCCTGTTCTGAGCTCCTGCATAGGCACCAAGGCGGGGAACAGCACGTGGCACCCACACTTGGTCCTAATTCTTCTGCCCGGAAGTGACACCTGCCACTTCCGCCCTCGTTTCATTGATCAAAGCAAGTCACATGGCCACCTTAATTTCAGAGGAGGACAAAAGGCGGAGGGCCAGAACTATTTGGTGAAGAGCGATAATGTTTATAAAACCGCCCAGCAAACAGTTCTGGATCCGTCCTCTAGATGGCGACGTGGAGCCAAGCATCTGTTGGGGAGGTCAGCAATAGTAGAGTCAGACTCAGTGTTTATAACACCCCAGCCTGTTGGGTAGCTCCCTTCCGTACAGAGAAAACCCCTAATTAGGTAGTGACTACGGTTGGGTAAGGTAAAATACTTAACCTTCACTATGGACTGATTTGTTACCTAACAGATCCCAAGAGGCTTCCATTCCCATTGGTAAAACTCCACGCAGTTCCATCGCCAACTACTCTGGCCACTTCATTTCTACAAATATTTATAGACCTAATGTATGAATGTGGTTGAAGTATTTACAGTGGGCACAACTTGGGTTTCTGCCAGGTTTGCCTCTGGGCTGTTCTGGTGCAGCGTTCCTTCTCTGTCCCTGGGGTTTCCTACAAACTCCCCACGGCCTTCTGTAATATCTGTGGATTTGTGAGTCCCTCTCTTCCGATCACTGCCTGGTCACAGCTTCAGCTTCTCTTTTCCCTCAGGTATGCCGCCTCTGGTTTTCTAGCACTTTCTTAACTGCGTCTCTGTGCCGTAAAGGGGCGCTGAGAGACAAAGGCTCTATTTACTAACTTCAATGAGTCCAGGGCACTTAGAGGCTCTGTGGAGATTTGTGCAGCACTGAAATTTTCCCTTACCTAGGCTGATACCCCAGTTTTAATAACCTTAATATATGTTTTGTCCAACCATGACACAGACTTCAGTTAAATCACCGATCCTGCTATGATGTTTAAAATGAGGGAACACAATACCTTACACTTAGTGAATGCTTTATAATTTCCAGAGTATTTTCTCATGTATTCTAGTTATTGTTTATTCTCCACAGTCACTGTAATATTCTGTATTCATTAGCTTCATTTAAAATCACAAAGACGGTCAGCTAATTTTCTCAGAGTTAATAAGCTTGTCAGTACTAACCGTAGAACTGTAACCCAGGACTGTAACCTCATATCCAGGACCCTTTCAGTTATTCCATGATGTTGCCTATAACTCACAAACATCAACAAAACCTACAAAATTTTAAGATGGATACTATCTGTCTATTTTTAAACCCTTCATATTTATTTTGGAGCTAAGGCCAGCACCCTTATGTGCTCTCTGAAGCAAGTAGGTATGATGTCTTTTTTTTTTTTTTTTTTAAGGTTGACTCATCGGCAACTAGAGAAAATAATGTACATGTGCATTTAGGGGATTTCAAGTTCAATAATTCAATCCAACACATATTTATCGGGTATTTATTTCTACCAGGTGCTGGAGATGTAATAGTAAAGAAGACAGACATGGTTTCTGTCCTCATGAAGCTTCAAGGCTAATGGAGAAGGCAGTTATAATAGCAAAAAGAACTACAATAAAGTAGATACCATTCGTTTCTTTCAGTGTTCTTTTCAGGCATTGCACAGTCTCTCTTTTTTATGGGAGAGGAAATGGAGGCACAGAAAGATTAAGTAACTTGCCGTATGACACACAGTAAGGGGTAGAGCTAAGATTTGAATCTAGCTGCTCTCAACAGCAGCATTTTGCTACTTTACAGGTACTACAGGGTTGATGTCAAAGAGAACGCACACAGATCACTTCAGATGACGAGGGGGTCATTGTAAGGAGATTGGAAAAACCGCAACAGCATGGGAAACCTAGACAGCTATCCCTCTGGGTCCCAGGACTTTCAAACTGGGGCCTAGAGCAGGCCTTCTCTTTGCCTACCACCCCACCTCCATTGCTGGACAGTCTGGTTTGCTGCACCGCATGCGGTGCGTCTCTGGCAAGGGTTATCTTGTTCCTGCCAATACGTTTATTGCCTTTGACTCACAGGCTGACCCCTTGCTCAGTGTTTTTCGACTAGGGTGCAGGACTCATTTCAGAGAACATATAGGGCAGAAGCCACAACAAGTGTATGGAGAAAGAAACTCCCTGGGGTTGTGTTTTTGAAGGGGTCTGTGGGGTTGACGGGTAAGGACACAGGCATTTACTTCTCTCAGGGGAGCAGCGCTGAATTGCTGGTGACAGTCCTCATTATTATTATTTTTTATTATTATTTTTTATTTTTTTTTCTGTACGCGGGCCTCTCACTGCTGTGGCCTCTCCCGTTGTGGAGCACAGGCTCTGGACGCACAGGCTCAGCGGCCATGGCTCAAGGGCCCAGCCGCTCCGCGGCATGTGGGATCTTCCCAGACCGGGGCACGAACCCGCGTCCCCTGCATCGGCAGGCGGACTCTCAACCACTGCGCCACCAGGGAAGCCCCTCATTATTTTAACTCCATCATCCCATCTTCACCACAAGCATGAGGCTGGTCTGTTTCATTCTTCTACATCCTTAGCACAGAGTAGACACTCGATACATATTTGCTGAATAAATGAAGCAAATACAGTTATCAGTACAGACACAGGATTTTGTTTACGTCATAGACTTTGTTAACAATAAGGGGTTTAACTTGAATCCTGAAGAAACTGATCACCCAGGTAAGCAAACTCCAAATGTTTGGTAGACCCAGATTGAGGTGGAGAGGAGTCGCAGTGAGAGAGGGAGGGAGGGATTAAATTTAGAACTTTAACACAAAGGTTTATCATGTTTAAATTTAGATTAGTGTCTACATCAGAGGTATTCACCCTAGATGAGTGAAATTACATGGAAGCCACCACGAAGAAAAATATATTATCGTAGGGAGGGTGGGAGGGAGACGCAAGAGGGAGGGGATATGGGGGTATATGTATAGCTGATTCACTTTGTTATACAGCAGAAACTAATACACCATTGTAAAGCAATTATACTCCAATAAAGATGTTAAATATATATACATATATTATCATGATAAATGGGGATGTACTGAACGAGGGTCAGGAGATAAAAATAAGTCAAGGGGCATTTACTGTGAACAGTGATCAGCTTCCTACAAGAGCATATAGATTTGCCACAGTTTCCTCCAGTATTTGTCTGTTCCCTTCCACTAGTCTTACCAAGTGGGTAAGTCCTGGGTTCAACAGTCCCGGGTTCAACACTGATTAGGGAGAAAAGATGGTAACTCATGACCAGAACCATCTTCACCAACTTATATTTCACAATGAATCTTTAAATATTCAAAGAAGGAAGGAAAATAACATCAGTTGGCACCTTCTCAGGAATGTTGGGCACTTTACATTCATTGCTTCATCTTTCAACAACTCAGTGAGGTAGGTGGTATATCCCTGTTTTACAAACAGATCAGCAGAGTACGCTTTCCTCTGCCCACGCAGTTTAGGTAATATGCTCAAATTTACAGAGGAAGAGATATATACAAAGTCAGGTCTGTACTTACTCCAAAGCATATATATTGTATCCCTTGTTGAAAAAAAATTAAGTGTCCCCTTAAGTATATTTTATTAGTTATTTGCTTCTCCTGTTTCTGAATTTCTTACTTGAGGTGTGTTTACTTATGAGAACTGGCAGAAGAAGTGACTCGCTCTGTGCACAGAGTAAAATCCAAGTCCGTGGTTCTCATTCACAGTAACTGCAGAAAGTCTGTACTAATTTAGGGCCACTTACAATGGATTCAGTACACATACTTGGTTTATTGAAAATGCCACCCTGGAATCTCTGGGTTTCCTTTTCAAAGAAAATTAAATCCCACACAATTTTTTACACTCTTTGCTTTGTGTTTGTTTGTTTGTTTTTTCAGATTACTATTAGAGGATGTGGGCATGGACATCCCCTTTGAGGAGGGAATGCTGAGTCCCAGTGCGGCAGACATGAGGCCTGGTGAGAAAGTGTTCATTCATTTTCTTCAGCAGTGTTCTATATCCAAACGTGTTCATTATTCAGTGAGAGAAACATTTCCTGTGCATCCAACTTGTGATATCAGTGATAAAAGTGAAGAGAGGAAAAAATTGTGTGTGAGGAAGGTGTTAGGCTTGATGTGGTTAATTTCAGAGTTGACTTGAGTCATCACCTAGTGTGGGCCACCCTTTATCTCCTGGGCCGTGCCCGGATCTGCCAATGTTTTCAGCTCCTGTGATAACCGGCTGCTGTTTATCATAATACCAAATTCTAACATCTAAGTTCCCCAAATTTATACTTAAGTGTGAGAATATTAAAAATGAGCGATTTAATATTAAGGATACTCAGTATCCTGATTATTAAAAAAGAAAAACAAACAAAAACCCCCAAACTGCGCTTTACAACCCAAGGCATATACAAAAAGGAATTAAAAAATTTCAGTGGCAACCTATATGACTCTCACGCTGTACTAGGTTCACTCCTTTGCACTGTACCAGCTACAGGATCATACCAAGATCCTGAACCCTGACATTATCAGTCAAGCCTAGAATTGAGAAAGAAGGGAGTCAATTTTTTATTTCTGTCTGAGTATTTAAAGTGCATTCTTCAAAGTACTAATCATGTGACATAACTATTCTTAAGTGTTCTATGGCCGAATAAGCATGGTAGCCACCGTACATCTGCTCCACTCTTCAAGGTCCACGATTCACTTTTTATTAAAAAAAGTGAATTGTGGGAATTCCCTGGCAGTCCAGTGGTTAGAAATCTGCACTTCCGCTGTAGGGGGCCCAGGTTCGATCCCTGGTCGGGGAACTAAGATCCCACAAGCCACGTGGCGTGGCCCAGAAACCCCCAAAAATGTTATATACATAACATTTCTACCATCACAAAAAATTTCTTTTGGACAGCACAGCTCTGAGAATCCCTGTAATATGGAAACCCAATGTTTTACAAACTGACGGATCAATAGAAACATTTTTTCAAGTAATACATAAAAACATTACATGGAACACAGTTTAGGTGTTGTCTAGACAGAAAAAAAAAAAAAAATCTTAATGACAAAGAAACAGTGTCAGCTTCCTTAGGACAAGAGACAAGACTAGAGTTAGAATTCCAGAATTGATGGGTATACCAGATGGCCTTCAAAACATTTTGTGATAGGGAATCCTGAAATTGTTTTGTTAAGGTATCTCTCTGACATTGTTTAGTTGGGATCAACTTGGTTAAAAATGACTTCTCCAGCTCTGCTTCTGTTAAGTGAAAGGCTCTTGAACGGCAAGATGCATATTACAGTGAAAGAGTGGGAGCTAATTCCATGAGCCTTACACGAGGAGACTATCACTACGGTACAGGAACCAATGTCAAGCCATATTGGCATAAGAATTAATGAGTGCTTGATCCAGGAATGTAATCTGGGAGGGTACCTCAGTTTTATTACCAAAAAAAAAAAAAAGCCAAAGAAAGTTCACAACAGAGATGTCAGGAACTAAAGAGACGTATTTTGGGTTGTCTGTAAACATTACAGATAAAGTTTGTATCCTCCATTTCAGAGGAATAAAGTCTACATGAATCACTATAAGTTACGTGTAAAGCTTAACTGTTTTTCTTAAGTAATATGCATCATAAAAAATTTGATTCAGTAGTGTATCAGTGTCAAGTTCTCAAACCTGAACAGGGCAGTTCTAAAAACTAGATCTCTGCTCCCACTTCCTATTTCTGCATGGCCAGGGCTGATGTAGCTGGGGCGAGCCAGTACTGAGGCCTGCTGGCCAAGAGTGGGGTCTAAATCCCACATGAGGACTTTTAGCAGGTGTGCCTTTGCTGAAAGGCCTTAAAATTGTTTTTCACTGGGGCCCACACCCACTGTTGGCAGCCGTGTGTATGGTCTAATAATGTTGCTCTTTATCTTCTTTAGAACCTCCTAATTCTCTGGATCTTAATGGCAGTCATCCTCAGAGAATCAAACTCACAGCCCCAAATATCAATCTGTCTCTGGATCAGAGTGAAGGGTCTGTTCTCTCTGATGATAACTTGGACAGTCCAGACGAAATCGATATCAATGTGGATGAACTCGATACCCCTGATGAAGCAGATTCTTTTGAGTACACTGGGCATGGTAAGTGGCCAAGTTGGCAAGGCCAAAGTTAAGTGAAAAGTGAAAGATTATCTAATCTTATCTAATGTCATCTAGGTGGCTTTAGGAACAAACCTCTCATTGTGTTGCTGGTGGCTCCTTTCTGTGATTTCTAGAAGCTTCTGTTTGTATCTCAGGTCATAGGTGGACATGATTGATGGTTTAGAGCTTGACAGAACAGGTATGGCTCGCAGAGATCATACAAAGCCATCACTCCTTTGTTAAACCCCTACTTTATGCCAGGCCTTGTGCTTGGCTGGGGTTGTAGGGCCATGTTACATGCTGTGTTATAAGTGTTACATGTAGGGCCATGTTACATGCTGTGTTATAAGAAAACTGGGACTGGGTTTGCAGAGAAAGAGAATTTAATCTGGAAGATAAAATTAGAGGTGGAAAAATTAGAGCTTACTGGTTTCTCTGTACAAGCTCCCACTGTCTGGAATGTTCTTGCCCACAGATCCTACCTGGGTGGCTCCTTCTCTTTATTCAGAACTTAATCAGATGTCATCTTCTCAGAGGCCTTCCCTGACCTCTGTAATGAAAGGCATTCCCCACACCACCACCTAGTCATTCTCTATCCCAGTACTCACTTTATTTTCCATGTGTCACACTAATTGAAATCATATCATTTAACTATTTGCTTGCATCTCTATTTTCTTTCTCTTCCCACTAGAATGTCTGCTCCACAAGGTCAGGGACTTTCTTATGTTTAGTGCTATATCCCCAATAAAGCAGGAAGGAAGGAGGGATGGGACAGGGTGTGCTGGGGGAAAAATAAAAAGGAAGAAAATTGGGGCTTCCCTGGTGGCGCAGTGGTTGAGAGTCCGCCTGCTGATGCAGGGGACACGGGTTCGTGCCCCAGTCCGGGAAGGTCCCACATGCCGCGGAGCGGCTGGGCTCGTGAGCCATGGCCGCTGAGCCTGCGCTCCGCAGCGGGAGAGGCCACAACAGTGAGAGGCCTGCGTACCGCAAAAAAAAAAAAAAGGGAGAAAATGAAAAGCTGTTGGATCAAACACTGGCACTCCCGATATGATTACCAGTCTTATTTTAGTTCTTTCTCTTGCTCAATGAAATTGCGTTTAAGAAATATATACAGATACAAAGCACTTGCTTTAAAAAATGGCATCATGTAGTTTCAGTTTTACAGGGTGGCATTCTCTGACTTTGTAGTATTTGAATTTGAAAGTAAGAGAATCCTGGCTACAGCTACTGCTTTGATACACTTTGAAAATGATTAAAAAAGAAATACAATTGAATGATGCCCTGACTTATTTAGAGCTATACTGATTCCAGCAGTTTCCTTCATAGAAGAACATAGTTATGAAATTAGGAGAGTCATCGTCAAATTACTTGCATCATTAAATTACTTAAGTCAACCAATGGTCATTGAGCAACCAGGGCTATAACCACAACCAGCATAGATTCAGACCCTGCCTTCACAGAGTGTAAAGCTTTATTTCCTCAAGCTAAGAAAACAGGAAGTGGCTAAACTACTTGTATTACAGATGATCATGTTTAAGTAGAGATTTTATATTGCATTTTTATCATGTTCTTGGATTTTTATAGTTATCAGGATATTTGACCCTGTAGGTTGAAATACACAAATAAGAGGTGAAAGGTCTTGAATTCATATTCTTTTCTGCCATCGCAGTCACTCTTCCCCAGCTACTCCATCCTTTCCAGCTGACCCCAGCTCTCCCAGCCCTTCTTCTGCTAATAGATCTTCAAGTGTAAAAATCAAGCATTAACTTAAAATCCCAGAGAAGACAGCTGTGGCAGGACCCTGCTCGCCCCTCCCTCTCCTCCCCCTGTGCTTTCCTGTTGCCCTGGAGAGCTGTGTCACACTACATCTGAACCTTTTCTTTTTATAAATAGTAAAACTGTCAAGCAAAGTGGTGGTGGCTGAGCAAACTGGTAATTAAAGCTGCCACTTGCTGACACAGTTCTTTTTATTTAGTCGACACAGTTATGCTGAAAGAACCAGATTAACAGCCACAACCCTGCTTTTAGGTCTTAAACTCAAAGGAGAGAATTTTAATGTAAGTTGAATTTTAAGTCCACCTTGATTTTCATATGAAAGACGTATGTTCAGACACTGTTTTAAAAACAACAACATTAAACACTGAAAACACAAAGTGCCTCTGAATAGCTATATTTTATAAACATGCAGATATAGATAACTGACTATAAAGAGGGAATACATTAGCGTCCCAAAGTATGAAATTAATGTTTGGAAAGCTGCATGGTTTTCTTGTTTGTTGTGTGAGCATTCTGAACTAGGCATACACATTCTAAACAAAATTGGAGTTTTTAAGGCACAGGCTTTCAAGAGTGTTTGGTCAGTAATTAATTTTATTTAATGAACACTTTTCACAGTGCTTACTGTGTGCCAGGATCTGTGCTAGGTGCATTATAAATATTAACTATATTAATGCTCACGTCAAATCTATGAAGAGGTGTTATGTTACCCCCAGAGGTTAAGCAAGTCACCTAAGGTCACATAGCCAGTAAACGTCAGAGCCAGCATTCAAAACCTGAGTTGTTGTCCCCGACTCCTGGGCCATGCTCTTTCCATAAATATACTGACAGTGAACAGGAGGATCTTTGACTAGGTTAGGCTAGCGCACCTGAAGTCAAGCCTGGTGACCCGTCCTCACATCTACATTCCCTTTTATCCAGCCATTTTCCGGTGACTTGAGGGCCCTTAATTTCTCAAGTGCTTGAAGGATGTTTACACCATTTGCCTGTTTTATTCAGTTGATGATCACCAAACACTGCTGCCAGGTTATTTGCCCACAGTGTGATTTTGCTTACGGAAAATTTCTGAAGCTCACTATCAAAAGATGTTAAATTAGTCTTCCCTCCCAAGCTATTTTCTTTAATAATTGTGTCCAAATGTCATTCAAAGTACCGACATAATTAAGGCTTGACTTCCTTTGGTATTTAGAAGTGCCAAAGATATCAGAAATATGTAGATAGTGAAGGATTTAACAGGCCAGTCTTTCATATTAAGGGAGATCTGAGCTTTCTTTTTCTTTTAATACTTTATTATACTAATCCTATAAACTTAAAAATATCCAAAGGTCAGAAAATTGATGATGACCTATTTCTGTTTTCCAAACCAACCGCAGAGTTATTTTTACCGTAATTCAGGTCTCAGCAAAGCCATTTCATAAGGGAAATGGAAAAATGATAGAGAATTTTAGCCTGAATATTTCTGATAAGAACATTATAAGAAACACTTATGTGCTCTTATATTTTTTCTTCCTAGGCTAAGCGATGTTTAGTGACCTCGTTTAAGCTATCTTTTCGAAAACTAACCCCTAATGACAGACAGTTTCCTATGTGAATAAGATGCCCTAACATTTTTTCCACATAATCAGATAGCCACTTCATTTAACTTCCTTATCTGCAGTCTTCCATTATTTTCACAGCCTACAGGCAACCAGCTTATAAAATCAATTCCCTGTTTTAACTCTGCATATTAACTAGTCAAGTGTTAGGCTTATTCTGTTTTACCCACAAGCAACCTTATGCCATAATGATAATGTGGTATGAAAGGATGATTTTTTCCTTGTATTTTTGTATGCTGAGTTTTCACATTCAAATTAACTACGTACCTGTTGTCACCTGAAGAACTTTAAAGACTTTCTTAGCTGGGTACAGGATGTCTTTCCTCTAACAAGTAAAAGTGCAAACCCGGGGTGGGGGGGCAGAGTGTATGAAAAAATGGAAGTCGGAAGACCATTGAGCAAATTACTCTTGTTGCCCGGGACTAAGACGTACCTAGGACTCTAACAACAGCAAAGAAGATGGAGAAAGCCCGTGTTTGAACCCCGGCTATGCTCTTTCCAACTGTACTGAACTATACTTCAACAGGAAAAAAGTGAAGAATTTTCTCAGTTTGTGATACTGGCAAAAGATGAAGCTGAACTTAAGCTTCATTCTGTCAAGAAGGGTCCCTAGAAATACGTTCACATCATGATATGCTTTTGTAAAAGTTTGAAGAAAACAAAAAAAGAAAAGATTATTTTCCTTAAAAAGCTCCCTCCCCCCAAAACTATATGTACTTCAGGCTCAAACAAACCTGATCCACATTGGATACTAAGTGACATAAAAGGGAGCGATGAAAGGTATCTTAGGAATGAAAATTCAAAGCTAGTTTGTAAATCTCTGGGTATTTAGCATAATACTAAACATGTCTTGAACGATGAGTGTCATTTAGAAAGCACTCCTCCTACAAATGAAATTAGTAACATTCAACCTAATGTTTTCTAAATCAATAGTCTAGATTAATACACAGCATGTCCAGGATTCAATTATGCCTAATGTTAGTGATCAAATATGTCACGAATAATACCTAACCTCATTTTCTTCCTGGGAGTGATTTCTAACATTTAATACAAATAAAGAGGCTCTTTGGCTTGGCTTAAAAAAAAAAAAAAGTCGGGCTTCCCTGGTGGCGCAGTGGTTGAGAGTCCGCCTGCCGATGAAGGGGACACGGGTTCGTGCCCCAGTCCGGGAAGATCCCACATGCGGAGCGGCTGGGCCTGTGAGCCATGGCCGCTGAGCCTGCGCGTCCGGAGCCTGCGCGTCCGGAGCCTGTGCTCCGCAACGGGAGAGGCCACAACAGTGAGAGGCCCGCGTACCACAAAAAAAAAAAAAAAGTCAACCATAATGAATGTCTTTTAAGGCATTTTCAGACTGTTCCCATTATCAGTGCAAGATCACAACATAGAAAGCTAGTCCTCCTTACAGATGTGTGTCCCTCCTGGAGGCCACGGCTGGCCTCATTGCCTCATCTTTTGTTAGTCTGTGTGATCACCAACAGTGGACTCTCCACTGTGACCTGTTAGCACAGGATATTCAGGAGCCTGTGCACTACATCTTCTCACCAAAGGCAAAAGAAAATGTTCAAGTTGACTTCTCCCCTGTGTACCAAGGCTTAATTGACTTCAACAGTCGCCAGGGAGAAAAGCCTGTTATTCAGAAAAGGAGACAAAGAAAATCAAGCATTTCTTAGTGAAGAGAGCATGAGACCAAACATTAAATTTGGAGGGCCTGGGGACAGAGAGTTAAATGAGACCGGAAAATTTTGCAAATAGTGAGAAAATGATAGCAATGGGAGGACGGTAATTTATAGTTGTAGCAGAAGAATTTTTTTTTTAAAGTAGTTTTCTCATATTTTTAAAATTTAATTTAATTTAATTTTTTATTTTATTTCTGGCTGCGTTGGGTCTTCGTTGCTGCACGCGGTCTTTCTCTAGTTGCGGCAAGCGGGAGCTGCTCTTCCTCATGGTGGGCGGGCTTCTCATTGCGGTGGCTTCTCTTGTTGTGGAGCTCGGGCTCTAGTCACGCGGGCTCAGCTATTGCGGCACATGGGCTTAATAGTGCATGGGCTTGGGAGTTGTGGCCCACAGGCTATAGGGCGCACGGGCTTCAGTGGTTGTGGCGTGCGGGCTTCAGTAGTTGTGGCTTGCGGGCTCTAGAGCGCAGGCTCAGTAGTACTGGCGCACGGGCTTAGGTGCTCCACAGCATGTGGGATCTTCCCAGACCAGGGATTGAACCTGTGTTCCCTGCATTGGCAGGCGGATTCTCAACCACTGCGCCACCAGGGAAGTCCCAAAAGAATTATTAAGTTTGGGAAGATCCATTAATTAAAGGGAGTAAAATAAAGCTACTTTTACTTCCTACTAGCTTAGATTGTTGACTTCCAGAATTGAACACCTTAAGACAATGTACTGAACCCCTAGCTCTTATATAACTTTATTTCATTTATATCAGTCAGAAGAGGTGGGAAAAGGAGGAGACATACCAACTTGGCCATGCTTTCTCTGAAACATTAGGAGTAACATTTGATAAAAAGGTCCAGCCTCGAGCTTCTTTTTATTGAAGTATAGTTGATTTACAATGTTGTGTTAATTACTGCTGTACAGCAAAGTGATTCAGTTATACATACATATACATTCTTTTTTTTTGTATTCTTTTCCATTATGGTTTATCACAGGATATTGAATATAGTTCTCTGTGCTATACAGTATGACCTTGTTGTTGATCCATCCTATATATCATAGTTTGCATCTGCTAATCCCAAACTCCCACTCCATCCCTCCCCCGACCCCTCTCCCCCTTGGCAACCACCAATCTGTTCTCTATGTCCGTGATTCTGTTTCTGTTTCACAGATAGTTTCATTGTGTCATATTTAAGATTCCACATATAGGTGATATCATATGGTATTTGAATTTCTCTTTCTGACTTACTTCACTTAGTATGAGAATCTTCGGGTACATCCATGTTGCTGCAAATGGTATTATTTCATTCTTTTTTATGGCTGAGTAGTATTCCATTGTATATAAGTACCACATCTTCTTTATCCATTCATCTGTTGATGGACGTTTAGGTTATTTCTATATCTTGGCTATAGTGAAAAGTGCTGCTATAAACATAGGGGTGCATGTATCTTTTTTGAATTATAGTTTTGTCTGGATAGATGCCCAGGAATGAGATTGCTGGATCATACGGCAACTTGATTTTTAGTTTTCTGAGGAAGCTCCATACTGTTTTACACAGTGGCTGCACCAACTTACATTCCCACCAACAGTGTAGGAGGGTTCCCTTTTCTCCACACCCTCTCCAGCATTTACTGTTTGTAGATTTTTTAATGATGGCCATTCTGACTGGTGTGAGGTGATACCTCACTGTAGTTTTGGTTTGCATTTCTCTAATGATTAGTGATGTTGAGCATCCTTTCATGTGTTTGTTGGCCATCCGTATGTCTTCTTTGGAGAAATGTCTGTTTAGGTCTTCTGCCCATTTTTGGATTGGGTTGTTTGTGTTTTGGTTGTTGAGTTGTATGAGCTGTTTGTATATTTTGGAAATTAAGCCCATGTCGGTTGCATCATTTGCAAATGTCTTCTCTCATTCTATAGGTTGTCTTTTGTTTATGGTTTCCTTTGGTGTGCAGAAGCTTGTAAGTTTGATTAGGCCCCATTTGTTTGCTTTTATTTCTACTGCCTTGGGGGACTGACCTAAGAAAACATTGGTATGACTTATGTCACAGAATGTTTTGCCTATGTTCTCTTCTAGGAGTTTTTTGGTGTCATGTCTTATGTTTAAGTCTTTAAGCCATTTTGAGTTTATATTTGTGTCTGGTGAGAGGGTGTGTTCTAACTTCACTGATTTACACGTGCCAGCCTCAAACTTCTATGCCAAAATGAATAATAATGCTGTTTTTAAAAGTAAACTGTAGGAAAATGTTTGTGTACATGTAGACATACTTTTAAGGTAGGAGTGTAGTGTCCTTTCTTACTATGATACAACAATCAAAAAGCATACAGACAAAAACTGATAGATTCAACTATATAAAAATATATTTCTATTTGGGAAAAAATCACAAGTTCAAAAACTAAGCACAAGGCAGGAAAATAATTGCAGTATATGACAAAGTTCTGTATAAAGAACTCCAAAAAATCAGTAAGGACCACAATAGGCAAAGGATTTATCAGGTGCCTCCCTGTCAGTAAGAGAAATATAAATAACCAATAAACACTTAATAATTCTCACCTTCTTTAATAATTTAATATACATTAAAACAACAAAGAGAGAAGTTTCACCCTAAATTTTCAACAATTAAAAACTTCGATAACCTCCAGTGTTGTTTTTTTTTAATAAATTTATTGATTTTTGGCTGCATTGGGTCTTCATTGCTGCACAGGGGCTTTCTCTAGTTGTGGCGAGCAGGGGCCATTGTTGCGGTACATGGGCTTCTCATTGAGGTGGCTTCTCTTGTTGCGGAGCACGGGCTCTAGATGCGTGGGCTTCAGTAGTTGTGGCGCGTGGGCTTCAGTAGTTGTGGCACGCGGGCTCAGTAGTTGTGGCGTGCAGGCTCAGTAGTTGTGGCGCATGGGCTTAGTTGCTCCATGCATGTGGGATCTTCCCAGACCAGGGCTCGAAACCATATCCCCTGCATTGGCAGGCAGATTCTTTTTTTTTTTTTTTTTTTTTTTTCTTTGCGGTACGCGGGCCTCTCACCGCTGCGGCCTCTCCCGCTGCGGAGCACAGGCTCCGGACGCGCAGGCCCAGCGGCCACGGCCCACGGGCCCAGCCGCTCCGCGGCACGCGGGATCCCCCCGGACCGGGGCACGAACCCGTGCCCCCCGCACCGGCAGGCGGACCCCCAACCACTGCGCCACCAGGGAAGCCCCGGCAGGCAGATTCTTAACCACTGTACAACCAGGGAAGTCCCGCCAGTGGTTTTAATAGTGTGAGGAAATAGGTACTCTCAGCTATTTTGGTGTGATATATTCAAGGCCAGAAATGCTCATAAAGCCTTTCAGTGCTTAGACCCTCTGACCCAGCATTCCATTGCTAGAAAGGTAACCTATAGCAATATGTGCACAAAAGAGATAAGACACCTTTACAGAGATACTTATTGCAGGCAATTCTTTATAAGGAACAACAAGCCATAAAATAGAGTAAAACTAAATTTCCATTGCTATGGGACTGATAAACTAAAAGACATCAGTAAAACTGAATACTCTAGGGCTATTTTTAAAAATGAGCAGGGTTTATATTCACTGAGATGAAAAGAAGCCCATGTTGTGTTATTAGGTGGAAGCACATTGTAGAACAGTACGTACAGAACATGCAGAAGATAGAGATTAATCATACTTTCTGGGGAAAAAAAAAGTATGTTTGTGCCCATGAGTATAGAAAGAAAACTACATATCAAACAAAAATGAGTGAGAGAGGCATTGGTGATTTTTGCTGTTTCCCTGAACAATTTCTGGCATCTTCTGATCCGTAGTCAGATGTGCTATCCATCGCACCGCTAGCCCCCACCCAACAATTTCTGTATTGCTTGTACTTTTATTAACGTGTTTTATTTTTATAACGAAGAGAACAGAGTATACAAAAAAAAATTTTTTTTTAACAAAGTGGCCTCAATTGAAGCATGCAGAAAACAAAACAACCCCACACAGATCACCAGGGTCAACGTAGAGCAGGCCAGAAAGTCCCAGACAGGGTGAAGAGGGGTTGGTGGATGGTGAGTACATTGCAGAGAAGAGCAGGTGTGTACAAGAACCTCAGAAGACAAACCCGCATCAGAGCCCAGTGGGAAAACAGGGTCCTAGTAAGGGAGCGGAGAGGAGCATCTGAGGGTCCTACCCCACGTGGGAAGGGAGAAGCAGGAAGGGATCCCAGAAAGGGAGTCCAGGGCAGATGGATGGATTTGCACAAGTGACACAGCACTTGATCTGAAACCAAGGTTGCTGCTTTCCCATCCTGAATAAGCTGCAAGCGCTGGTGGGAATGCAGAGAAAGCCAGAGTGATTGCAAGGCTCTGCAGGTGGCAGTAGCTGTTGGTGTTGGCATAAAAGGCTAGGATTGCTTCCCAGCTGGACTCCATTTTGCTATTCTAAGTCACAGGTAATTACACACGTTTGAATTTGTCTTGCGGGATCTTCTGGAACATAATGGCTCTGTTGTGGCTCCCTTACAGATGACCTATACTTCCAGGAACTTGTCCAAGCTTTATTTATCCACTCACCCTCCCAAGTTTTACTGAGGGCTCTGTGCAGGGTTTCAAGCTAAGTGTTGAGTGGGTTGGTGGAGGCAGATATTAAAGATGATTCTGGCACAATTTCTTAGCCCAAGGAACTCACTGCCTTATAGTAAAATAAACGAGAATGAGACAGTTACACATTTAAGGTACAATGTGATAGCTTAGAAGAGTAGACAAGGTAAGGGTCTGATTGTATTTGCTTCCTAACTCTGTGACCTGAGGTAGTTACTTCAGAGTTTTTGCATTGGTATTGCAAGTGGAGTATAAATCAAAGGTAATTTCTCATGAAATGGAAACTTAATGATAACATCTGAAAGAATTATTGTGAAATCTATAAACAATCCTTTCTTCCAAGTCACTTAAACATACATAGAATAACCACTGTTAAATTCTACTAGTACTTGAAGTAAAAATGGAAACAATTGTTGCTTATTCTTTTAAGAAAACTAAATATGGTTGCTTTTTTCTTGATGCACAAGAATGGGTAGTAAATTTCTCCCCCAAGGATGCTCAGTGGGCTTTTTCATTGCCTTGGGCACCCGCAAGTAAGAGTCTTGTGAATTTTTGGCCTTGGAGCACTTCTGGTCTATGAGGTTGTTTCTCACTTACTGTAAAACCTTTGTGTAGCATATTTTGAAAAATGTATAGGAAGTAATATCGAATTAATGTCCAGATGCACTCCCAGTAGAGAAGGGGATTCAACCCCACTGTAAGAGTCTTCGAGTGGGGGTCTAGGCTGGCGGTATCGTCAAGATACTGAGCTGAGGGCCCCCAAAACACTCTGAGCACTCAGGATACACCAAGAAATGTGGCGCAAGGAAGATAGGGCCTGATGACTAGCCTTTCACCCCATCAGAAAGACGTGCAGTCTACAACTTATATGATCAAGGATGAGTTAGCACCAGCCTATGCCCCCTTGGACCACTACAGACACAAGACAGCTCTAGCTCTTTTCCTATCCCCACCCTCCGCCTGGCCTTCACAATGGATTGGTTGTTCAGTCAGTCAATCAATAAGACTTCACTGAGTGTCCTTTATGTGATCAGGATGGTGTCAAGCTCTATCAGAGTTGTGCAGAACAGGGAGCTCGGGTTGACTCTGCCAGGAGGTCGCTAGTTGCTGAACTGCCTCACCTGTGGAGGTCTTTCTTCTTTATCCCTGCTCTATGCTTCATTTCCAGAGGATCACACAGCCAACAAAGATTCTGGCCAAGAGTCAGAGTCTATTCCGGAATATACGGCAGAGGAGGAGCGAGAGGACAACCGGCTGTGGAGGACCGTGGTGATTGGAGAACAGGAGCAGCGGATTGACATGAAGGTCATCGAGCCCTACAGGAGAGTCATTTCTCATGGAGGTAGGTGAGCTCTGCAAACCTGGGAAGCAAGCAGCGGGGCGGCCATACAGTTTTTATAAGAAAACAAAACTAGGGTTCTCTGCAGCATGACATCCCAAGACCCTATTAGGCAGTCAACGTTCAGGGCACTGTAGAGCTGAGCGTATTATTTCATACTCAATTCAATGAACACTGGAAAGCTTACTATGCAAAAGTAACTTTCCAATGTGAAAAATGCCTTTCGCACTGCATACCTGATAGCTATCATCTTCTGTGCAAATTTCTTGAAAGCCATAGTTGTCCAATTTAATAGTGTGTTTGGAATTCATATGTTGTAGGGTTTAACTGGATTGTTTTCAAGTCTGTTTTCTACGTGGCCTGCAGTAAGAGGTGCTTTTAATTCCAGACCAATCTTTGGAATCCTCTTCAGAAGCTTAAGGAAATCTTTTTAGTCTTAGCCTCGTCCTTTTTTTCTCCCTAGTTGAAGTTTGCTTTTCTATAAACTCCATTACATCGATGCCTATGACATAGGCATCGATGTAATGGACACATCTATGACAACAGCCCACTCCAGCCAAGATCTGCACCTGTTTCATAAGGGACAAGGGAGAGAAAAGGCTCTTTTGTATTTTCACTGCTTTCTTGGAGCTCCAGGAGCCTTGATTACTTTGGGACTCACAAAAAAATCACATGAGCTCAAGCGACACATTGAACGTTGTCAACTTCAGAATCCATAAATGGCTTTTTGGCTTTTTCTCCTGCATGCACAACTTCCCTGCAGTCCTGACGCCCCACCCTAGCCACTCAGCTCTTCCGGGAAAAGTGCAAGCTGACAAGGCAATTGTTCTGTCTTCCTTATCGAGGACAGGGAAATAAGTGCCTTGGCGCTGCATTAAACCCGGAGCTTTGGTTTTCTAACAAGCAGAAGGATGTTTTGCCTTTTCCCTCCAACTTCCCTTCACCACAGATTTTCCCCATGCATTGCTACCTCCATGGAAGTATCAGGACCCCCCAGGGCCTCCACCCATGGTAGTGAAGGAAAATGCCCATAGGTGTCCCCGGCCCTGACCTTCCTTTCTCACCACTTGCCCTGAAATGGTAATATGGCCCAGTGATAGCTCCTCTAAGGGAGACTTTTCCTACAGCCCTTTGGAATGAGAGCAGGCCTAATCTTGCTGAAAATGACAGACAGCTGGCCACAGAGTCAATCCGGTTGTTGTTCTAATGAAAACCACAATCTGAACGTCGTCCAGATCTCCCCAGAAGGTCACATCTCCTTTGCACCAGCCATCAGGTATTTTTGGTTTGTTTGCCTTTTAGAAAACAAAACAAAACAAAACAAAACAAAACACGACTGTAAAATAGCCTATGCTCATTCCAAAAAGTACAAGATATATAGAAAAGTCTGTCAAAGTCTGTCACGCAGTGACAGTCCCTGTACATCTTTACCATTCAGGTCATAAATTAGAAGTCCCTTTGTTGTGAAGCAGGCAGGCTCACGGCTTCACAAGAGATAACGTAGCCTGTTATTATAAGGCTAAGTTATCTCTTGTTACCCCAGCAGACTCACCTGCTTATGCTTTCATCCACAGTGAAGTTAGGTGGGTTGGATGGGTGGGTTGAGCCCATCGTTCTGTTGCCTGAATCAGGAGAGAGTGATTTTCATCAGCACACCCGGGTCAGAAAAAGCCACTGCTTCCGCTTGTCACATTCTTTGTGAAAACACCCGATATCTCAGGGATAACCTGGTTTGCTGTGCCGTCCATCCCCACCACCTCCTCCCCTTGGCATCTGCTCCTCCCCTTTCTGTGTTGTGAGCTCCTTTTTTGTCTGGGTAACTGTCTGGTTTGTTGGAGAGAGAAGGCCACCTCTCCTCTCCCTGGCTCCGCCTTGGCCTTCTGCAGGTGCTGGCTTGCATGAATGTGCTTCCGGCTGCACCCACCGGAATGTTAGGGAGATGCCACCTCTTCCTACGCCCTGACCAGCTTTTGTGCTCTGGAGGTAAAGACAGTTCACGTGTTACTTCTGAATTTGCCAAAGCTTTGTCTGCTGTCTTAGAAGCTCATACCACTTTCTCAGACCTCAATGATCTGAGAAAGTCACGCTCCCTAGTTACCAGTCCATTGAGTGTGTCATCCTGGCTTCTGATGAGCATTTTAAGAAAGCAGCACTCCAGAGTGAACAGAGGTGTTGTTCTGGTGTCTTGCGTTTTGCTATGAGGAAGTTAGCCCACTCAGGCCAGTAGGGAAGTGCCAGCTGTTCGGTGCTCTGGGCAGCACGACTGCAAGATGGGGGTGATGAAAAGCGCTGCTTAAGTTTGCTGCAAGAGTGTCCACACCAGCTGGGAACATCTGTGTGTGAGAGCAGGATTTGAACAAATATTTCAGCCTTCAGCTTTACTGACCTCCACGTGAGCTATGGCCAGAGGCCCTGTACACAACGTGGAAGAATAGGGTTCAATAGGCCACTGACTAGTCTGTGATCTTGGTACATCACGTAACCCCCCTGGGCCTCAGTTACTTCATCAGTCAAGAAAGGATGATCTCAAAGCCATGTCACCTCCTGTGAGCCCATGAGTAATATCCCTGCCATCTGCTTAAGTAGAAAAGCAAAGAAAAAGAAGTCTGGGTGGTTTGGATTAGCCAACAGTGAGGGGTCACTTTGAGGCCAGAACTGGCATTTTTGAGCGTGAAGCAGAGAACACAATTAGATAACCGAGGGCAGTCACGCCAAAGCATTGTAATGAGGCGTTTCCTGTCTTGTGTTTTTACTTCTCTTATTTCATTATAGGAGACTCAGGTAACCTTCCCTGCAGTGTTGCTGGACAAATGATCCTGGAAAGGATGAGAAGAGTTGCAGGCTGGTGTGTGTGTGTGTGTGTCTCGGTTGCGACTGTGGTATCTTTCCTTCTCTCTCCATTCCATTTGCTGGCCAGCAAACTTGTGTTACGTCCCTTTCATGCCTCTCTGTTCTCCCTCAGGTAAGGTTTGCATCGTTGCTTCCGAGGGTCTCAGGCGACACCACGGTGGGATAGCTCATGCACCTCAGCACACACACCCTGAATTCACCTCACCGTTACTGAGAAGAGAGTCTGATAAAATATACGTGTTAAAAAGCGAAACTTCACGTGAAGTCTGCGTTTGCCGACAGGCAACTTCACTTGAGTCAGCTGCATATTTAGCGTAGAAATGGGGTTAGCTGACCCCCTTGGAGACACTGGCGAGGAACAAAATGCAAACGGTCCTGTTCATTCACGTTATTACACTTTGCCAGCAACTGCTATCTGGAATAGCTCCAAAGCCTGACAACAACGGTACCTGCTCTTGATTTAGAAGAAAACTTTCACGAGGAAATCTTTTTCTCGTTCCTTCCTTACACGCTACATCTCCTCCTCTCCTCCTCTTTCTTTTGCCTCTTCTTCCCTTCCTACAAATCCTCTGCCCCAAAATGCAAAATCCATCATCATTTGTCAATTTCAGTGATTTTTATAGAAAGAGACAAACCCAGCTTAGTCATTGATCAGGAAGTGGTAAGTTGACCGTTGAGTATTCCTTTGGTTAAATAAACCAAAGCCAACGTGATACTACAACACGCCAAGGACAGACAGCAGTAACACAACTGCCATTGTGAATTGCCATTTAGGATGACTTCTGAAGTACTGTTTATAAACCTCAGTCTTTCCTTTAAAAAATGACAACAACGTATTCTTAGAAATTCTCCAGAAATAGAAAAAGAAATCAAAGTAACTGAGCGTCATAATCTTGCAATTATCCTGACACCCTGGAGTCAGACAGCTACATTTAGAAAGATGCTTTTGAAAGGATGCTTTTATAAATTTTTTTATTTTTTTAATCTAATTTTTATTAGATATTAGTGTATCGCTGATTTGCAATGTTGTGTTAGTTTCAGGGGTGATGTGTTAGTTTCAGCATGATTCAATTATACATATACATATATCCGTTCTTTTTCAGATTCTTTTCCCATATAGGTTGTTACTTAATATTGAGTAGAGTTCCCTGTGCTATACAGTAGGTCCTTGTTGATGACCTATTTTATATATGGTAGTGTGTATGTGTTAACCCCAAACTCCTAATTTTATCGCCCCCCTCCCCATTTCCCCTCTGGAAACCATAAGTTTGTTTTCAAAGCTTGTGATTCTGTTTCTGTTATGTAAATAACTTCATTTGTATCATTTTTTTTATATTCCACATATAAGTGATATAATACTTGTCCTTCTCTGTCTCTGTCTTTCTCGTCACTTAGTATGATAATCTCTAGGGCTACCCATGTTGCTGCAAATGGCATTACTTCACTCCTTTTTATGGCTGAGTAACATTCCATTGTATATATGTACCACATATTCTTTATCCGTTCCTCTGTCGATGGACATTTAGATTGTTTTCATGTCTTCGCTACTGTAAATACTGCTGCAATGAATATTGGGATGAATGCATCTTTTCAAATTATGTTTTTCTCTGGATATATGCCCAGGAATGGGATTGCTGGGTCATATGGTAGTTCAATTCTTAGTTTTTTAAGGAACCTGCATACTGTTCTCCATAGTGGCTGTATCAAATTACATTTCCACCAACAGTGTAGAAGGGTTCCCTTTTCTCTGCACGCTCTCCAGCATTTATTGTAGACTTTTTGATGATAGCCATTTTGACCAGTGTCAGGTGATACCTCATTGTAGTTTTGATTTGCATTTCTCTAATAATTAGCTTTGTTGAACATCTTTTCATGTGCTTTTTGGCCATCTGTATATCTTCTTTGGAGAAATGTCTATTTAGAGCTTCTGCCCATTTTTTGATTGGATTGTTTGTTTATTTGATAATGAGCTGCATGAGCTGTTTGTATATTTTGGGGATTAATCCCTTGTCAGTCACTTCATATGCAAATATATTCTCCCATTCTGTGGGTTGTGTTTTCATTTTGTTTATGGTTTCCTTTGCTGTGCAAAATCTTGTTAAGTTTGATTAGGTCCCATTTGATTTTTTTGTTTTTATTTTCATTACTCTAGGAGGTGGATCCAAAAAGATATTGCTACGGTTTATGTCAAAGAGTGTTCTGCCTATGTTTTCCTCTAAGAGTGTTATAGCATCTGGTCTTACATTTAGATCTTTAATCCATTTTGTGTATGGTGTTAGAGAATGTTCTAGTTTCATTCTTTCATATGTAGCTGTCTGGTTTTCCCAGCACCACTACTGAAAAGACTGTCTTTTCTCCATTGTATATTCTTGCCTCCTTTGTTGTAGATTAATTGATCATAGGTGTGTGGGTTTATTTCTGGGCTTTCTGTCCTGTTCCATTGATTTATATTTCTGTTTTCATGTCAGTACCATACTGTTTTGATTCTGTAGCTCTGTAGTATAGTCTGAAGCCAGGGAGACTGATTGCTCCAGCTGCATTTTTCTTTCTGAGGATTGCTTTAGCTATTTGAGGTCTTTTGTGTTTCTATACAAATTAAAAAAATTTTTTCTCTACTTTTGTGAAAAATGCCCATGGTAATTTCATAGGGATAGCACTGAATCTGTAGATTGCCTTGGGTAGTATAGTCATTTTGACAATATTGATTCTTCCAATCCAAGAACATGGTATATCTTTCCACCTGTTTGTGTCATCTTCACTGTCTTTCATCAGCATCTTACAGTTTTCAGAGTACAGGTCTTTTGCCTCCTTAGGCAGGTTTATTCCTAGGTATTTTATTCTTTTTGATGCGATGGTAAGTGGAATTGTTTCTTGAATTTCTCTTTCTGATCTTTCATTGTTAGTGTATAGAAATGTAACAGATTTCTGTGTATTAATTTTGTATCCTGCAACCTTACCAGATTCATTGATGAGCTCTAGTAGTCTTCTGGCAGCATATTTAGGATTTCCTATGTATAGTATCATGTCATCTGCAAACAGTGACCGTTTTACTTCTTCTTTTCCAATTTAGATTCCTCTTATTTCATTTTCTTCTCTGATTGCCATGGCTAGGACTTACAAAACTATGTTGAGTAAGAGAGGCAAGAGTGGACATCCTTGTCTTTTTCCTGATCTTAGAGGAAGTGCTTTCAGCTTTTCACCATTGAGTATGATGTTGACTGGGTTTTTCATATATGGCCTTTATTATGTTGAGGTGGCTTCCCTCTATGCTCACTATCTGGAGAGTTTTTATCATAAATTGGTGTTGAATTTTGTCAAAAGCTGTTTCTGCATCAATTGAGAGGATCATATGGTTTTTATTATTCAGTTTGTTAATGTGGTTTATCACACTGATTTACTTGTGTATATTGAAAACTCCTTGCATCCCTGGGATAAATCCCACTCAGTCATGGTGTATGATCCTTTTAATGTGCTGTTGGATTCTGTTTGCTAGTATTTTGTTGAGGATTTTTGCATCTATGTTCATCAGTGATATTGGCTGGTAATTTTCTTTTTTTCTGGTATCTTTGTCTGGTATGATGGTGGCCTCATAGAATGAGTTTGGGACTGTTCCTTCCTCTTTGACTTTTTTGGAAGAGTTTCAAAAGAATAGGTGTTAACTCTTCTGTAAATGTTTTATAGAATTCGCCTGTGAAGCCTTCTGGCCCTGCACTTTTGTTTGTTGGGCATTTTTAAATCATAGTTTCAATTTCAGTGCTTGTGACTGGTCTGTTCATATTTTCTACTTCTTCCTGATTCAGTCTTGGGAGATAGTACCTTTCTAAGAATTTGTCCATTTCTTCCAGGTTGTCCAGTTTCTTGGCATACAGTTGCTTGTAGTAGTCTCTTATGTTCCTTTGTGTTTCTGTGGTGTCAGTTGTAACTTCTTTTTCATTTCTAATTTTATTAATTTGAGTACTCCCTTTTTTTCTTCATGAGTCTGGCTAAAGGCTTATCAATTTTGTTTGTCTTCTCAAAGAACCAGCTTTTAGTTTCATTCATCTTTGCTATTGTTTTCTTCTTCTCTATTTCATTTATTTCTGCACTGATCTTTACGATTTCTTTCCTTCTGCTAACTTTGTGTTTTTTTTGGTTCTTCTTTCTCTAGTTGCTTTAGGTGTAAGGTTAGGTTGTTTGAGACTCTTCTTGTTTCCTGAGGTAAGACTATACTGCTATAAACTTCCCGCTTAGAACTGCTTTTGCTGCGTCCCATAGGTTTTGATCATTGTGTTTTCGTTTTCATTTGTCACTAGGTTTTTGATTTCCTCTGATTTCTTCAGTCATCCATTGGTCATTTAATAACATACGTTTAGCCTCCACATGTTTGTTTTGTTTTTTTTTTTTTACAGTTTTTTCCTTGTAGTTTATTTCTAATATCATAGCATTGTGGTCAGAGAAGATGCTTGATATGATTTCCGTTCTCTCAAATTTACTGAGGCTTGTTTTGTGGCTCAGCATGTGATGTATCCTGGAAAATGTTCCATGTGCACGTAAGAAGAATGTGTATCCTGCTGCTTTCGGATGGAATATTCTATAAATATCAATTAAGTCCATCTGATCTAATGTGTCATTTAAGGCCTGTGTTTCCTTATTGATTTTCTATCTGGATGATCTGTCCATTGATGTAAGAGGGGTGTTAAAGTCCCCCATTATTATTATTAATTTTAACATCTTTATTGGAGTATAATTGCTTTACAATGGTGTGTTAGTTTCTGCTGTATAAAAAAGTGAATCAGCTATACATATATCCCCATATCTCTTCCCTCTTGCATCTCCCTCCCTCCCACCAAGTCTCCCATTATTGTGCTACAGTCAATTTCTCCTTTTAGCAGAAATGGCTGTTAGCATTTGCCTTATATGTTGAGGCACTCCTACATTGGATTTGTATATGTATTTACAATTTTTATATCTTGGATTGATCCCTTGATCATTATGTAGTGTCCTTCTTTCTCTCTTTTAACAGTCTTTATTTTAAAGTCTATTTTGTCTGATATCAGTATTGCTGCTCCAGCTTTCTTTTGATTTCCATTTGCATGGAATACCTTTTCCCATCCCCTCACTTTCAGTCTGTATGTGTCCTTAGATCTGAAGTGGGTCTGTTGTAGACAGAATATATACGGGTCTTGTTTTTGTATCCATTCAGCCAGTCTATGTCTTTTTTTTTTTTTGCGGTACACGGGCCTCTCACTGTTGTGGCCTCTCCCGTTGCGGAGCACAAGCTCCGGACGCGCAGGCCCAGAGGCCATGGCTCACGGGCCTGGCTGCTCCGTGGCATGTGGGCCCTTCCCGGACCGGGGCACGAACCCGTGTCCCCTGCATCAGCAGGAGGACTCTCAACCACCGTGCCACCAGGGAAGCCCCAGTCTATGTCTTTTGGTTGGGACATTTAATCCATTTACATTTAAGGTAATTATTGATATGTGAGTTCTTATTGCCATCTTGTTAAATTGTTTTGGATTTGCTTTTGTAGGTCTTTTTTATTCCCTCCCTCTTTTGTTCTCTTGTGATTTGATGACTATCTTTAGAGTTGTGTTTGGATGCTTTTTCTTTTTTGTGTGTTAACCTATTGTTGATTTTTGGTTTGCAGTTACCATAAGTTTCGATATAGCAGTCTATATATATACATATACAAGATTGTTTAAAGTTGCTAGTCTCTTAATTTCAAATGCATTTCCAATATCCTGCATGTGTACTCTCCTCTTCTCACGATTGCTGGTTTTTCATCTTGTGGGTGATTTCCTACCTTTACTGTATGTTTGCTTTTTACTGGTGAGCTTTCCCATTTGTAATTTTCTTCTTTCTAGTTGTGGCCTTTTCTTTTTTGCTGAGAGAAGTTCCTTTAGCATTTGTTGTAAAGCTGGTTTGGTGGTGCTGAATTCTCTTAGCTTTTGGTTGTCTGTAAAGCTTTTGATTTCTCTGTCAAATCTCAGTGAGAGCCTTGCTGGGTAGAGTATTCTTGGTTGTAGGTTTTTCCCTTTCATCACTTTAAGTATATCGTGCCACTCCCTTCTAGACTGCAGAGTTTCTGCTGAAAGTTCAGCTGATAACCTTATGGGGATTCCCTTGTATGTTATTTGTTGCTTTTCCCTTGTTACTTTTTTTTTTTTTTTTTTTTTTTGCGGTAGCGGGCCTCTCACTGTTGTGGCCTCTCCCGTTGCGGAGCACAGGCTCCGGACGCGCAGGCTCAGCGGCCATGGCTCACGGGCCCAGCCGCTCTGCGGCATGTGGGATCTTCCCAGACCGGGGCACGAACCCACGTCCCCTGCATCGGCAGGCGGACTCTCAACCACTGCGCCACCAGGGAAGCCCCCCTTGTTGCTTTTAATATTTTTTCTTTGTCTTTAATTTTTGTCAATTTGATTATTATGTGTCTTGGTGTGTTCCTTCTTAGATTTATCCTGTATGGGGCTCTGCACTTCCTGGACTTGAGTGTTTCCTTTTTCATGTTAGGGAAGTTTTTGGCTATTATCTCTTCAGATATTTTCTCAGGCCCTTTCTCTCGCTATTCTCCTTCTGGGATCCCTATAATGCGAATGTTGGTACGTTTAATGTTGTTGCAGAGGTCTCTTAGACTGTCCTCATTTCCGTGGCAGTGATTTTCCACCATTCTGTCTTCCAGCTCACTTATTTGTTCTTCTGCCTCATTTATTCTGCTACCGATTCCTTCTGGCACATTTTTCACTTCATTTGTTGTCCTGTCCATCTCTGTTTGTTCTTTAAAACTTCTAGCTCTTTATTAAACATTTCTTGTATCCTCTCAGTCTGTGCCTCCATTCTTTTTCTGAGACCTTGGATCATCTTTACTATCACTACTCAATTCTTTTTTGGGTAGATTGCCTATTTCCACTTCACTTAGTTGTTCTTCTGGGGTTTTATCTTGTTCCTTCATCTGGGACATATTTCTTTGCCATCTCATTGTGTCTTAACTTTTTGTGTTTGTGGTCTCTGTTCCTCCAGCTGCAGGACTGTAATTCTTCTTGGTTCTGGTGTCTACCCCATGGTGGGTGAGGCTGGTCCAGGGGTTCGTGCATGCTTTCTGATGGGAGGGGCTGGTGCCTGTCCACTGGTGGGTGGAGCTGGGTCTTGTCCCTCTAATGGGCAGGGCCAGGTTAAGTGGTATATATATATATAGGCAGCTGTTGGCTCAGGATGACTTTAGGCAGCCTGTCTGCTCATGGGTGGGGCTCTGTTCCCACCCTGTTGGTTGTTTGGACTGAGGTATCCCAGCACTGGAGCCTGCAGATTGTTGGGTGGGGCCAGGTCCCAAACTGGCAACCTTCAGGAGAGCTCACGCCAATGGGTATTCCCTGGGGTGTCCACCACCAGTGTCCTTGCCCCCACAGTGAGCCACAGAGCCAATTTCCCCCTCCCCAGTATACCCTCCAAGATGCGCAGGTAGGTCTAGCCCAGGCTCCTGTGGAGTCACTGCTCTGCCCTGGGCCCCAGTGCACATTAAACCTTGTGTGTGCCCTCCAAGAGTGGAGTCTCTGTTTCCCCCAGTCCTGTGGAGCTGCTGTGCTAAAGCCCCACTGGCCTTAAAAGTGCCAAATGCCTGAGGGATCCTCCACCCGATGCCAGGCCCCCAGGCTGGGGAGCCTGATGTGGGCCTCAGAACTCTCACTCCTGTGGGAGAACCTCTGTGATATAATTATTTTCCAGTGAGGGATTTGATTATATCACGAAAGATCCCCTCCTACCATCTCACTGTGGCTTCCTCTTTGTCTTTGGGTGTATATCTTTTTGTGTTAGGGTTGAGTCTTTTTTGTCAGTGGTTGTTCAGCAGTTAGTTGTGATTTTGGTGTTTTCGTGTGAGGAGGTGAGCTCAAGTCCTTCTACTCTGCCATCTTGTCTCTGCCTTTCCTGGTGTCTCTCAGAAGAATACTTTTGTACTTGTTTTTAAGAGGGATTCATTACGCCTATTTTTTTCTTTTAATGAACTCTTTTTCATTGTGCTGAGCCTGAACTGCGTATTTTTGTGGTGTTAGGGTGGCTTAGTGACACTAATCCTATCCTTTGCGGATTTCTATTCAGTTATGGCTCTTCCTAAATGAAACTGTTTGTGGAACAAACACTTCTTATATTAAAATATATCTCCTGCCATTTTCCTTCATACCACATTCTAAAAAAAAAGTTAGTAAGTACCTGCATTTCGGAAAAGATGGGACTAAAGCAAAAAATCCAGAGGGAAGCTATTCCAATCCTGTTTTGCAAATATGTGTTGCATCAGGTATATACTTATGTAGGTAGCATCTTCTAAGATATGTAGCATAAACATTGTCTACAGCAACCTCAAATTAGTAATATACACAAACCCATAATTCGATGTATTTGTAGTTGGTATCACTTTCTTCCCCCACCTCTTTTGTGGTAGAGTCATACTTTCTATCCTTGTAGAGAACATCTTATTAAACTGCTTTTCAAGAGTTAAGCCCGTCCAAATCTATATCCAGCCAGTATTTTACTGCCTTGTAATCACCAGAAGGGTATTCAGAGTTCTGAAAAAATGAAACACACTGAATTCTGATCAGGCTTGAGGGTGTGTCCTGTCCTCCTACTCAAAGCTTTGAGGAAATCTCTTTAATGTTTCTGAAGTCCAGAACTATGTTATATGACACAAATCACAAATGTTTAAAAAGGGATATTAAAAAATAAAAATACAGTACAGTGAGATTCCAGAGACAAACCTGTGGAGACCTGACCAACCCTTGCCACGAATTTCAAAGATGGGCTTTCAAGGAACACAGGCTTGCTACAACTAGGATGAACTAAAGAGGATCAAAGAGAACCTCTTTCTTCGCCATTAAAAGAAACAGTGTTATATAAATTAGCTTTTTTATTACATAAATTAGATGCCCTGAAGTCAAAAAGTGTTGCCCCACCATCTTTTGATAAGTTGAATACTTCTAACACACTTATGACTGTGTACAACACGTATAATCATCCTTAATACATGGACACCCTATATATGCAAATATAGTCACACTATTTAAGAATCTATATAACTTACATCTTAACCACTGAAAGATAATTATATGTGTATATACTTATAGAAGTATGGTCTACATAATACTCATTTAAAGATGTACCTAATACATGCACATACACACTCTTGCCAAGGCTTCCAGATTTATCCCTTAGGTTAAATATCTTGTTAAGAGCTTTCAGTTGGTTACAAATGTCTTTTTGTTTGTCCTCTAGGATACTACGGGGATGGCCTAAATGCCATCATTGTGTTTGCTGCCTGTTTTCTGCCAGACAGCAGTCGGGCGGATTACCACTATGTCATGGAAAATCTTTTCCTGTGAGTGATATTTACAACAAAATGTTTTCAGTTAATGTCTGCGGGCATGCGATGGCAGATAGAGCATCTTTAATAAAAGGAGATAGATGATGTAGACTATTCTAAGCCTTTGATTAAAAGTTGATGAAATCTGTGTCACGGAAAATTGCTCAAGAGACCAAAAGCTTTAGAGGGGCTGTTTTGTCTGTAGAATGAATCGAAAACAAAATGAACACAGTCTGGTCTGCATTTTAAAATTCTGTAACATTTCCTTTGGGTGAAGTATTATTTTTGTTCTCTGATAACATGTTCTTAGCCAACTGATGATAACCTGACCTCATTTATATCTGCCTTTATTTAATCTGACTTGCCCTTAGTATATAATAACATTGCTGACATTTTTGAAAGTCAGGTTTCTAACCTACACATTTTTCAAGTGTACCTGCATTTAAAAAAAAAATGAAAAAAAGATAACTGTGCAAATAAATGAGTAATACTCTCAGAGAATTGATCCTAGGTAACTGCATTCTTCTCAAGCTGAAGAGGGAATACGTGCAACCGTTCTTAAATATCATGCACCCTGTAATTTAAATGTTATGTAATTATGGTGAAATGAGATGAACTCTTTCATGTGGGAACTGAAAACACTTATCTTTCTTCCTGTGATCAGATATGTAATAAGTACATTAGAGCTGATGGTAGCTGAAGACTATATGATTGTGTACTTGAATGGTGCAACCCCAAGACGGAAGATGCCAGGGCTAGGCTGGATGAAGAAATGCTACCAGATGATTGACAGACGGTATGTGGGCTCCATAATCTAATCACTATTTTGACTTCCTCAGTGACTCCCATCTCCAGTGACCTTTTAATTTACCAAAGATGCGATCACAATTTAGGAACATTGAATTAATGCTGATTTGAGATAATAAATTATAAAAATATTAGTAAGTGTCACTTGGTGCCCCAAATTTGAAATATTTTGTTAAATGTTGTTAAACATTTTGTTAAATGTTGTAATCTCAAACTTGGCAACAAGCATTTTAAATATGCATATGCTGTTGCCATATGGAGGTGCAGTTTGAGCTGATAAACCAAAGTCCATGATTCTTTACTAGTATCATGTAACCTTGCGGCCATTCTTGTGCACTAGGACCGTTGTGACTTAGGCAATCCTACTGCTCTTATTTCAACATTCACTGTTAATTCTGGCCCATATGGTGCCTTTGTGTGCCCCTTCCTCAAGATACGTCACTTCTATCCATACTGGTTTTATTAGAACCAAACACGTTATTGCCGTCTACAGGAAAATTGTCATAATAAGCATACAAATTTATGATGTCTTCCATATGTGTGGCTTCCCCTCAGATGTGGCTCCCTGTAAAGCAACATGTGAGTGTCCTGTTATAGTAACTAAAATCCATTAATCATCTAAACATACATAAAGTAGCATTGCTAATGCTGAAAAATATGCCTGAATGTACAAAACGTTACAATGATTATCTGAAGGCCAAACAACCACATGATATACTGTTACCATTTTCACTCTACAGAAGAAGAAACCCAGGCTCGGTAGAACAAATTGGCTAAGTTGCTAGTAAGAGTGTATTCATTTCAAAATAGTAAAAATAATGCTGACAAAAATGAAAAACATCGTTAAACAAAAACATGCCATATGGTTATAGATTTATGCACTCCAAGAATACAAAAATTCTATTTTACATTTATTCTTATGGGAAACTGAGGTTTGAATTACGCATGTTTCAAATTATATCTCAAAAGGCATTCGTTTTATTGATCATGGCATTCTATACCTTCCTACCAGATAACAGTAACTTACATAGAATCCCCTAATATCATATATATATATATATATATATATATATATATTCTTATTTGGGGATATACTTTCTGTTTTAACTCCCACTCAAAATAGGTTATGAGTGGGCTTCCCTGGTGGCACAGTGGTTGAGAGTCCGCCTGCCGATGCAGGGGACACGGGTTCGTGCCCCGGTCCGGGAAGATCCCACATGCCGCGGAGCGGCTGGGCCTGTGAGCCATGGCCACGGAGCCTGTGCTCCGCAACGGGAGAGGCCACGACAGTGAGAGGCCTGCGTACCGCAAAAAACAAACAAACAAACAAACAAACAAACAAAATAGGTTATGAGTAATTTTTTTTTCTTTTCACAATAGGTTGCGGAAGAACTTAAAATCATTCATCATTGTTCATCCATCTTGGTTCATCAGAACAATCCTTGCAATTACACGACCTTTTATAAGGTATGGTCATTATTGTAGTAAAAGTAAACGTACTAGTTTTTAAAAATATGTATTCATTGTCTTCTGAACAAAAATTCATAAACCAAGAGAGTAGGAAAATATGTTTGCCTCTGCCTTTCCTGAAAATATACTTTGGACTACCCAGCAAGAGACTCTAATTAAGAGTGAGCACATTTTCGCAGTGAATATTTTCCCCCCATAATTATAAAACATGACTTTTATACTGCTTGCTGTAAACACAGAAGATAAAATAGTGAGGTTTCTATGCCATATTACAAAAGGGAACAGATGGTACTTTTAAAGTAATATATAGTATATGGTAGAGAATCAAAGAGGTAGAGTAACATAACAATGAAAATAAAGACACACCAGGGACAGAAACAGACGCCAGGTCTTGTCTTAATTGTTCTATTTCTTCTGAACAAATCCCACGTAGGTTACCAAAGGTAGGCAGAGCGTCTGAGCAGCCATTTTGAGAGCTTTGTTTTGATTATCCATAAGGCTTCTTGGTTTAAATTCACTTCAAATCAGTAAATATTTGTTTATCATCTATTCTGTGTTGGGTGCTGTATAACCTTACATTTCAGTGATGAAAAGTAAGATATGCCTTTTATATAGTAAGAATGAGACAGTTAAATGAAAGGGACAGTACAGGTTTTCTAGAGAGCTTTACAAAATATAATAAAATAGGGAGGGGCAAGATAGGGGTACGGAATTAAGAGGTACAAACTAGGTATAAAATAAATAAGCTACAAGCATATATTATACAGCACAGGGAATATAGCCAACATTTTATCATAACTTCAGTGGAATATAGTCTATAAAAATAGGGCATCACTATGTTGTATGCCTGAAACTAATACAATATTGTGAATCAACTATACTTCAGCTAACTAGAACAGCGTCTTCCCTAACGTCAGGATACCAATCAGATAAATTGAAATTTTTCCATCTCCAAGTTATTAATGAATCCCTAAGAAAAATTCTGATCCCTTTACTTCTGGAGAAAACAATTAAAGGTTAAAATCCTTTATATTTTTTTAATGTAGACTTTACTGTGCCTTCCAGAGTCCACCTTTTTTGTTCCCTGTTCACTTATTTATTTAGCATTCCCATCCCCTACTTCCAAAAACTGAGCAGTAGCAGGATTCAACCTAGTCTTCCTCTGGCAAAGATTTCTTTACCATACCATGTTATATTACTTTAAAAAATAATAGCTTTTAAGACGTACAAAAAGCCACTTATTTTAAGATTAGCAGAAAATGCTTTGACAGGGGAGGAGGAAGAGCTTATATAAACTTTAATGCATAAAAAAGCAAACATTAGAATTGATATTGATTCACTGATGTTTATTTAATAATTCAGCTCTAATTATAAAACAAATATATTTCTTCCTGATAAATACTTGTTATGGTAAGAGTATTGAAAACAGATTGTAAGTCAACATTTATTGAAGGGCGTTTCAAGATAATAATTACAACAAAAATAATAAACTTATAGCAAGTAGTGTTGCAGTAGATCACGTATAATAATGGCCTACCTCTACTGAGTGCTTACATGCATTATTTTATTTAACCCTAACGACAGTCCTCTGAAGGAGGTACTGCTTACTATTTCTGTTATATAGGAAAAAACCCTGAGGTTCAATGAGGTCAAATAAATTGTCTAAAGCAGGAGCCAGCAAAACCATTCTGTAAAGGATCAGATATTAAATATTTTCAATGTTATGGGCCATACAGTCTTAATCACAACCACTCAGCTCTTCCATGGTAGGGTGAAAGCAGCCGTAGACAATATGTAAATAAATAAGTATGGCTGTGTTCCAATAAAACTTGATTCATGCATACTGACATTGAATTTTCTGAAATCTTTTACATGTCACAATATTCTTCTTTTGATCATTTTTCAACCATTTAAAAAATGTAAAAACCAGTCGTAGCTCAAGGATGTAAAAAAAAATCATCAGCTGGCTTTGGCCATGGTTTGCCAACCCCAGGTCTAAGGTAACACAGCCAAGAAATGATAGATTCAGGCTTTGAACCCAATGTCTGCGTAATTGTAAAGAACACACGTTTCAAGCACTTAAACACCGTGTTCTACAATTTCATCATGTAAGACCCTCTTTAAATATCCCTCTGTAAATCAGTCTACATCAGTGTCATCAATTTTTTGAACTGAAAAAAAGAGGTCACTAAAATGTATTATAGGTCTTTTCACTGCTAAAGGGTAACGCCTACGATAGAGGTACATGGCAAGTTCTTTTTTTTTTAATTCATGTATTTTTTAAATTGAAGTATAACTGATTTACAGTGTTGTGTTAGTTTCTGGTGTACAGTGAAGCGATTCAGTTTTATATATATACATATATATGTATATATATAAAACTGAATATGAAAAAGAATATATATCGTATTTCCATTATGGTTTATTGCGGGATATTGAATATAGTTCCCTGTGTTACACAGTAGGACCTTGTTGTCTATCTATTTTATATATATAGTAGGTTGTATCTGCTAATCCCATACTCCTAATTTTTCTCTCTCCCCTCAAATGCCTTTTTTTAAAATGAATCGTTTGTGTCAAGCATTGGGTTAGGTGCTGGAGGCTGAGAAATTAAATAGCTCAGTTGCTGTCCTCAGGGAGTTCACAGCCTGGCAGCTGACACAGGAGGACTAGAAAACAGTTATGATACAGGGTACAAAGGAAGCACGATGAGGCCTGATAACTCACGGTGAGTGTGAGTTTTAAGGTAACAGGTGGAGTGTGAAGGCTGAGAGTCTGCATCAAGGGAGGCTTTCCAGAAGAATGTGCCCTCAAGTTGAGTTCTGAAGACTAACAGCATTGGCTAGCTAAAGCCAGGTAGAGGAAACAGCAGGTACCAACACACCAAGAAGGAGGTACCATACACCAGGCATATTTAGAGAACTGTACATTCCAGTGTGGAGGTGTCCCCCCTTGCATAACTAACTTCTTCTGCCTTTTTATTCCAGCCCCTCCATCTTTCATCAAAACCTGAATTTAGCTTGAAAACTCTGGAGGAAGGAAGTGGCCTAAGGTAGCATATTGTTGGTAGTGTGTGTTCACCCAAGGCTGATCAGGACGACTAGAAGTGACTTTTGGGAGATGAAGGTTGTTCACAAGTCACAGCCAGTGGCCCAGGGTCAAAACTGCGAGTAAAATGTGAAAGACAGGTGTATGGAGAACTGACCTTGAAAAGACTTCCTATTAGAATACGCAGTAGTTGAACAGAAGACAGTACAGTTGGCAGGTGGCACGGCATCCTCCCAGTAGACTGGGGAGGCCCTTTCATTGGAGAACATTCAGGAAAGTTTGATGCTTGATCAAATTCCCTTTCAACTGGAATGATCTATTTTTAGAATTAGCTTGCTATTACACCAACAATACAAAAATGCCTTCCTTCTTCTTATAAAACATCCAATCATTATAAAGACCAAGTTCTTCCTTCAGCAACTACCGACTCTTGTACCCAGCCCCCTTCTCCAGAGGCAAATTCAGGGGTCTCCTTGCAAGTTGTTTTCTATGCATTTACACACATCTAAAATGACAGCATTGAGATGAAAGCCGTCTGTCATTCAAATCCGATGATTGGAACATTGTTTTATGAACATTGTTTCATCTGGAATGACCTTTCGAGATTTAAAACTTTAAAAAGTATATATATATTTAAAATAAAAGTACAACTAAAAAAATAAGAGGAAAACAGGTTGATATATATTTTAAAAATATAGCAACCGTGGTAGATTCTGAAAGAACTAATGACAAGATTTTTGTTTGCTAAAAACAAACAAGCAAACAAAGGGAAACAAACCATAAACCAGTGACAGTTCAGAGTGGCAGGAACCACCGGGAGGCCATGCAATGTGTGGACCCTGCAGTCAGGCTGGCCGGGTTTAAATCTAGGCTTTGCCACTTACTGAAGGTGAAATCTGGGCAAACACTTAACGCCATATGTTTTAAGTTTCCTTATCTTTAAAAAGAGAACGATAATAGTATCTACCTCATTAGGCTATCAATCATAGGAAATAAATAAAAGAATATATATAAACCAGTTAAAACAGTGTCTGGCACATAGTAACTACTGAAATAATATAGCCATTCTTCTTAGTAAGAGTGCTGGGACAAGGTGATAAGAATTTTCAAGAAGGGGCAGCAGCCTGAGAAGGGATGGAGGAGCAACTGGTATCTTTTTCCTTTTCTTTTTTCTAGTTCGAAGTTCAGCAGTAAAATTAAATACGTCAGTAGCTTATCAGAACTCAGTGGGCTGATCCCAATGGATTGCATCCATATTCCAGAGTGCATCACCAAGTAAGTCCTGATGGTTCTGAAGATTCGGGGAGAAATACTGCATGTCTGGAGAAGGAGATTAGGAAATAACTGATTTACAAAATATGGGGAAAGGGCATTACCTTCTATTTAAAACGAATATTAAATATTCTCCAATAAATATTTTCCTTTCTTATAGCCTAGCAATAACTGTTCTGTTCTTTCAGATCTTCTTTCATATAATCTTCTATTGGTGTTACTGAAATTTCCTCATTTTTATCTTGAATTTTCTACCATTTTGGAGAAAGCCTGAATTTAACATTAATCAGCATATTTGTTACTTGTGTCTAGCATGCTATACAGACCCAGTGTGTTTTGTGCATAGCCTGGATTTCTTCACTGCCTTACATAAAGTAATTTATCGGCTTGACCCTAGGAAAAGAGAAAAAAATTACCCTTTCTCTGTTTTCTTCTCAGTCCTTTTTCTTCATGGTTCCCTTCAGGTGAAAGATAAAGCAGAGTGGTGGGTGGTGCAGTTAGGAATGACCTCCTTACTCAGTACAGGGTAAAGCCTGTGGGAAGAAAGTATGGATACTGAAGGTTGTAGGATTAGGCTGCAAAAATAATACAAATAAAAAGTTAACCGAACAACTGCTTGGAGCCGGGACTTAAAAACATGATGCTGGAGAATGAACCCTCCTCACTGGTTCATTGTTGCAAAAGAGCTGTTGTTTACTGTCGATCATGTTTTTCTTTCACGGTGTCTGATTCACTAGCTTTCTGTGTGATTAAAACTGGGAGGAATCTAACCATCAGCTCACGAGAAAACAGTCAAAGGATACCCCATCTTCCTCCATAAGATGGAGAGCAAAAGTGACCTCCCAATTTGGGCTTCCAAAAAAGAGTCCCCTCACTTAAAAAAAAAGGGCACAGAAACTGGAAGGAAAAGACTCTAATGTGTCTCTGCTGTGCTAGGCATAGAAGTGCTCTATTTATATCTTTTATTTAATCCCCACAGTAAACCCCCGTTTACGGAGAAGGAAGACAACTTAGGAAGGGGACGTTACTTATGCAAAGTATAAGTAGGAACAAGGAAGAGATGGAAGTAGAATTCAAATCCAGGTCAGCCTGGCACCGCAATGCCCATGCCCTTTTCTAGCAGATTTCTTTACTTCCCTTAAAAAACCATCTAAAGTCAAAACTCAGAAGCAGCTGCGTTTGGTTTTCCGGCATCCCAATATCAGGTAAGAACAGAGGATACCGACTGGATTGAGGACTGCCAGTTAGCTCAGCTGAATCAAGCAGAGTATTCATAAGCTCCTAATGGTGGCTTTAATCCTCACTAGCTTCGTAGAGTCCCGAAACCAGCACACCTTCTAGCTCTAGCCTGCTGCCTCAAAAAAGGGACCCCATCTGCAAAACCCACTCCTAGTCTTTAAATGTAAAAGTACTGGAGCGCCCACCTCCTATAATGCCGTCTCCCTTTGCAAAAGATGACAAGGACCTTCCCTCGTCAAGTGGAAATGAGCACTGGACATTTTCTAGGTAAATATGGCAGTGCTTCCCCGGTGTGGCAAGTGGAAAAAGAGAAGAGAGTGGGCTTTGGAGGGTTAGCATTAGGTTTGAACCTTCCCACCTGCCTCTCTGAGACTTCAGGAAACCTATTTAAAACCCTGAGTCAGGGCTTCCCTGGTGGCTCAGTGGTTAAGAATCCGCCTGCCAATGCAGGGGACACGGGTTCGAGCCCTGGTCCAGGAAGATCCCCCACGCGCGGAGCAACTAAGCCCACGCGCTACAACTACTGAGCCTGCGCTCTAGAGCCCACGAGACACAACTACTGAAGCCTGTGCACCTAGAGCCCGTGCTCCGCAACAAGAGAAGCCACCGCAATGAGAAGCTCACACACCGCAACGAAGAGTAGCCCCCGCTCACTGCAACTAGAGAGAGCCTGTGCGCAGCAACAAAGACCCCACGCAGCCAAAAATAATTTAAAAAAACAAACAAACAAACTCTGAGTCTCAGCTTCAGCATCTTTAAAATGAGAAAGTAAGGAGCAATGGAAAGGTCCTGAGGACTGAATGAGAACAATGTACATGAAGCATTGAGGAAGCCTGGCACAAAGCTGGCAATCCAGAATGTTATTTATTGTAATTGTGTTGCTTTTAGAGACTTGCTATTTATACAGGGAAGTTTAGTTGTTGAGAAGTTAAACATGCCAGAGGAGCTTTTCATTCATCTACACATGTCAGTTTTCAAGGGCTCCATTTGGGAAAAGTTTCTTTGGCAGGAAGGGCTTCATTTGGAAAGAGTTTCTTCTGGAGGAAGAAATTTACAAGCATGCCCGCCCTCCCCATGTGTCCATGATTGATCTCTCCTGTCTTTTGTAATCCATCTCCTCTGGATGTCCTTTCTCTCATTTCTGTGACTGACCCTCATTGCCTCATTTTCATAGTATGCCATTTTCAAATTGATAGCAAGCCATAGCTCCTTCCCATTACACAATAGCATTGAGAGGGTCTGATCTCATCCAATCCCAAGACCAATATTCAGCTGGGATGGAGCCTGTCATCAAAGGGCTTAAATGCAAGAAAAACGAGCCCAATCTGGAATCAGATTTATAATCACTGATTACAGGCGATTCTCATTACTTGTGGCAGTGATGTTCTTACAAGATTCGAATAAAGTACTGAACCGTTGTTTCTAGGGGGAATACACGGCTGAGTTTCTGTGAGTACTCAGTCACCACATTTTCACTGACCGATTAATATATAAACTTGTCTTATTGCCTTTCTGTTTAAAGATATTTTATTTGACCTGTACTGTTGATTCACTAACATTGAACTCAGGGCCAACAGCACTGTAACTTGTGCCTGAATAAAGCTTATCTAACACACATACATCCTTCCCTAAGGCACATCATAGCCTCCCTGTGCTTAGGAATACCAGATGGTACTTAAGCACAATGTTTGGGGAATGTTTTTAATAAAGAAAGAGATCGCCAGCAAAAAGCACAAAAATGAGAAAAACACGACACTTCAGAGACTGTAAAAAGCCTACTTGTTTGCAGCAAAAGAGCTGAGACGAGAAGGCGGAGCCTCGCCTAGTTCCACATCAGCTGGGAACCCACAGGTCAGGTGACTCAAATTTCTGGTCACTCTGTGAACATCCACAAGTGACCATGAAAGCGCCGTAAGTACTGCTTTAGCGGTTGCAACTATGGTTTAGCAAGTAGGCGAATCTGCAAACACGGAATCTGCAAATCATGAGGATTGGCTGGATATAATCATAAATTCGAAATCATTGACTATATCTAATAAAAACAAGATTTCTCCCCAAAGGCAATTTGATTACTCTTTGGGTAGGCTTTTCCTCTCATGTTTTGACTGTTCTGTAAAACACTGACCTGTCATTTTTTTTCCATCTGTCTGTCTGCTCGTTTTCCTCACTGCATTCATTTTTTATCCTGTAAGGTACGATGAAGAGAGATCTTATAAGAGAAGTGTGAGGTAAAAGTCTCCTGATCTACAGTTCACGCTGGGTCCTCTGTGTGTGTACACCAGTGTCTTACTTGTGGGTGACCTCAACACGCTATCAGAGCAGAGGTCCTCGTACCAGTCCCTTGTAGTATATCATTTCCAGTCTTTGTCTCGTGTGTAAAAAAAAGCTGTTGAGGTCAACCTAATTTGCAACTGAAACCTACTAAACCAGATACGTCCCTGACTTGGCCCAGGCTGCAAGCTAACTTTAACTGTCCCCAGCAACTGCTATGGCTGTTTCCAGCTTTATTCAGCCAGCATGTTGCCAATTTTCTTGCAACGTTTATATCTATCATCTTTATGAAGGACTTTGCAAAAGAAACGTACATAAACGTTGAATCGGAGTTCTGAACACACCATATTTAATTGAAGGAATGTGTCTCAGTGCTCCAAAGGTTGGTTTTTAAAAGCACATACGCTCCACTTATGTCTGGCTCTGCTTTGCTGGGTGACTCTTCTCACGCTCTGCTTGCTTTTTTGTTTCTTTTCTACACTGCTAATTTTTGCTCATGCAGACTGGATGAAGAACTGAGGGAAGCATCAGAAGCAGCTAAGTAAGACTTGGTTTCCATTCAGCAGCTGGCAGTGATGTTGGCTTGCATTTCAGGAATGAATTGGGAGGACCTGCATGCCTGGTGTTTCATTCTTGCATCCTGACAATACTACCCTTTAAAAGTTTCCTTTGTTCCATGATAGATGTAATTTCTCTTATTTGTACTACAGTCTATTTGCCCCCCACACCCTCCCCCACCATGATCTTGGTTATCTTGGTCACCTTGTTACTGTTGTTTAATTTCTTTTAAAAATATACATGCAATTTTAGGCACTACAGCAAAAGAAACCCATCGCAGGCACTGCCACATATAGTATAACATCCAGATGATCGCTTGGCTGTATTGAGGCAATAAACCTCACCAGTTCATACTAATGCAGAAAAATGATGGTAACTTGAATTTTGCAGTAGTTTTGTAGAACCAAATTCACGAATTCCCAAGATTTTTTAAAAACACCTTATTTAGTGACTGGCAAATACAGCCTAACAGCTTCTGAGCTATTTGGATGAAGAAAAAAAGTATTGCTCACTATTATTATAGTTTTCAAAACAGCAAAATCATAACTTTAATGCAAATATAAAACGAATACGTGCCAATGATTTTGTTCAACTAATTATTTAATGAAGGAACCAGTAAGCTGTTAAAACCAGTTCAAAGAGCATTTGAAAAGCTAGACATCTATAGGCAGTTTATAAAGGAACATTAGGATAAAAATATTGGTTTAGATACAAAACTGATTAATGTTCAACAGGGCAATAAACTGTAACCTTAGGGTTTTCTTTTCCGCTGGACAGAAATTATTTGCATCTCTGCTCAATAAAAATCTACAGGTTAACATCTGCCTCTACAGAGTTGTAAGATCAATAGAAAGTCAACTCAGCACTGCTATTAAAGAACATCCAGGGCTTCCCTGGTGGCACAGTGGTTGAGAGTCCGCCTGCCGATGCAGGGGACACGGGTTCGTGTCCCCGTCCGGGAAGATCTCCTCACATGCCGCGGAGCGGCTGGGCCCGTGAGCCATGGCCGCTGAGCCCGCGCGTCCGGAGCCTGTGCTCCGCAACGGGAGAGGCCACAGCAGTGAGAGGCCCGCGTACCGCCAAAAAAAAAAAAAAAAAAAAAAAAAGGAAGAACATCCAGTAATTTCCTTTTCTTATCTCCCGGTCACAGATAATTTTTCTGACACTTTATGTGAAATCTAGACAAGAATATTTGCTGTATTAAGCTTCTCCATTTCACATGTTGCTCACACTGTTAATTTTTTTTTTTTTTTTTTTTTACGGTACGCGGGCCTCTCACCGCTGCGGCCCCTCCCGCTGCGGAGCACAGGCTCCGGACGCGCAGGCCCAGCTGCCATGGCTCACGGGCCCAGGTGCTCCGCGGCATGTGGGATCCTCCCGGACCGGGCCACAAACCCGTGTGCCCCGCATCGGCAGGCGGATTCCCAACCACTGCGCCACCAGGGAAGCCCCACTGTTAATTTTTATAACGCGTTCCTGTTTTAATAGATATTGCAAAGGCAGAAAGCCTGGACAATGTCCAAACAGCTACAAATTCTGACTAAATAAGATCTAAATTAGTGAAGCTTTACCTGCATAGGTGTAAATGCCAATTCCTCATGAAAACAATCCATTTCGATATTTTTTCCCTACACCACATTCTTATAGCAGGTAATCTGTAGAATTATTTGCTTATAGTGTGGATCTTTTGGGTTTAAAAACTCAAGGAAAGGTTTTTGCTTTAGCAAGTTTAGCAGTAGAGTAGTTTACTGTTAAATACTCCTCTAGTTTTCTTTCAAGGTAACTGACACCCATTTAGACTAACAATACTCAAAATTACACAAATTTTTACTCTAACGGAATCTTCTTAGTCTCTAACTCAACTGTTGAAAACAAGAAGTTGTGGAAAGAAGGAAGATATTAGAAATCAAGGAACCGAAAGTTGGTGTAATGTACCCCTTCAGCAGTTATCTTTGCTCAAATTGTACTGTGTCATGAGCTTTCCCTACAAAGAGAACTAGCAGTTAGTTTCCCTTTCGTATTCATTTTTTAGGATAACGTATTTATGAAATTAAGGAGCTGTTTTCAAGACAAAAGATGAGGAAAGAGCATCAATAATTTTCCAGCCAAACCCACTACAGAGCCCTAGTCATGTGCTATCATTACCATAAAATCTTGCCTCCTTCAATAGTTATCTTCCCTCCATATTTCTACTCTTCCTGCTTAGCTACCATAGGAAAACATTTATCATTTTTGGTTTAGTTGTGTAGCTTTCTCTTTTTTTCTCTCAAATTCTTCATTTTGTTCACTAATCTACTGCCACAGATCCTCTCCCCCGATATCTAAATGGTCTCGGGTGGCCCTGAGATGTCTTGATCTCCTTCCTAAAGGAAGCACCAAGCTCATGCCTAGTACATACTAGATGCTCAGTAAATTTCAGCTGCATGAATTGGTGAATGTGCATAAGACTAATAAGATCATTGCTGTGGGGCAGTGGTTCTCGATCTTAACTGTGCATCAGAATCACCTGGAGCACTTGTTAAAACACAAGTATCCTGGGCCTCGCCCTCAAACTTTCTGATTCGGCAGGCCTGAGAAATCTGTATTTCTAACTAGTTCCCAGTAATGCTAATACTGCCAGTCTCGGTACCTTGCTTTGAGAATCACTGTCTTAAAGTAAATGGCTGAATAAAAATAATTAGATTTGTCCCAGGAGATCTATGCTCTTGCTTTGGATTCAGTGAGTAAAGCCGCCTGTCTAAATTCTCCTCCAATTGATCCTACTTCTTCTGATGGTGACATTACAGAGATGAGGCAATGAGATATATCTGCACATCTGAAAACGTGGAAGGAGAAAGAATTTTACTCTGTTGACCCCACCGATGATTGAAATCCCTCAGAATCCTTCCGTTTTGGCATGCTAGCTACATCTTCCTGACTACCTTTCAGCCTCTGAAGTGGTCCCCCAACCCTTGGACAGACTGTAGAGGATGATGTGAGGTTCAGAAAACATAAATCACTGCAGATCTATGGTTAGATTTTAGAAGCCAGAAAAACCAGGTTCCTTTCACGAACAGATGCCCCCTGACTTTCCACACGACCTTAACTTGAACGCTTCAGGCTGGTTCTAACAAAAGCAAACACATACCCTGTCAGGGAACAAAGCCTGTCTGTCTTTAGTCCCACTAATGTTTTTAAACATTCACCCCCTCCCCACATACACATACACACACATACCACCTCCACCTCTAATTGACTTTCAGAAGGCAATTTCCTCAGCCTGCCTTATTTTTTTCCTTAAACCTTTAGTTTTATATAGGAAAGAAAATACTTTCAAAGGATAAGTTGTATCTATAGAGCCGTTCTTATTTTGAAAACGGCGAAGAATCCGTCTGTCGCCTCTGGGGTGACAGTAATACGTGAGCTGCAAATTGCTGTTTGCCTTGGAAGGATTACGCAAAGTTAAAAAGCAGAAAAGCTAGGTTTGGAAGACTGCCCTGCCTTGATTCCACTGCAGCTTCGCTAGGTTTTTCTAGAACAGTCAACACTTGCCTGACTGTCCTTGTTCACTAGAGTTGCCAGGTATCCTCCATAAAAATACCACCACCAGCGAGAAGGGTAGCTGGAGAGGGGCAAAAAGCCCTCTGCCCTTCTCAGGGAGCCAGACTTCTGCCATTTTCAACAAAATACCTAACATTAATAACCGAACCTCTGATGTGCAGACAGATACCCCGGCTTGTGAAATTATTCACATTACAAAAGGAACTCCTGCACGTAAAAAGGATCACAGCATCTCTTTAAATGGCGTTTGTTTGCCAACAATAAAATATTTACCAGAGGGGAACAAGTAACAGTTGAAGTGTTAAGTATTAATTGGAAATTAATATAAAGCAAGTTTGAAACTGGCTAACAGAGGAATTACACGGAATATCAAAAGCAGCTAATATTACACAAGAAAGCATAAACACATTCATACACCATAATAAAAGTTTCCTTATTTTATATGGTTACATTTTTCTTTCTGGACGCAATCAGTTTAGGTTAATGTTAGGACTCACTTGTTTGACCTGAATACAGATCAGCCGTAAGGTATTTTTCTGTAACAACACCAAAGAAAGCTGAAACTGGCATTCTTCTAGTGTCTTGGAAAATCTTCGTTGTTGTGAAAACTGAAAGTTAACTGTGTTCGTATGTAAATAACGTCAGGCTGCTCGAGAGGGACTGTCCTTTGTGTCTAAAATATTATATTATTTGGGTTACAAATAAAAATTTGCAATATAATGTTCCCTGAATAAGATAGATTGAGAAGTCAGGAAAAAGAAAAAACAAACAAAAAAACAAGGACAGAAGAGACCGCTGGAGGTGTTTGGAGTTCTCAATCTTCCTTTTATGGTTCTAAATCAGAAGCAATTACTATATTTCAAAACTGATGGTAAAAGAATCAGAGCTTAATCTCATCATCTGTTCAGGTGTAGATGTGTTCAGTAGTAGCAATGGGACCACACTAAACAGTTTAAAAAGGCCAAATCTGTCGTGTTTACAAAGTGGTTAACAGTGGAGAAAATGTTTACTGCTTCCTTTTTTTTTCTCCCCCCCCTTGCACTCAGAACTAGCTGCCTTTACAATGACCCAGAAATGTCTTCTATGGAGAAGGAGTAAGAATTCACCATCAATAACAACTGTGTGGTTACTTATTATGTTGTATGGCTGGGCTCTGAAAGACAAAATACATTGAGGATTGGGTAAACACCGTTGAGATGTTCAGCTTTCATGTTCTCTATTCCTGAATCTAGAAACTTAAAGAGAAACGTGCCAGCTTAACACCGTCTCACTCATGATCACCATTAGATGACGTAAGGACAACCTAAGTCTTCATTTGGCATTCTATTTTTCCAGTCCAAAAGTGAGGAGAAAATGAGTATTTGAGCCAGATGTAAAAGCATTTGGGCAAGAGGAAAGCAACTCTGCTTTCTGAATTACATCATTCATATTTTAATTAGTGAAAGTAGGGACTTCCATTTGAACTTATTTTGGTGGATGGGAGAGAAAACGTCCTTGTTTCGAAAATTCAAGAGGCAGTTGAGTCCGGATGGAACTTTAGGAATGATCTAGTCCATCTAGTCTCATCCTGTGAGAAACAAAAATTGAGCATGTACTGGGTTCTTACCACGTGCCAGGTTCTATGTAAAAACCTGCACGCACACTCTCTGATTTTTATCCTCAGAATAAGCCAATGAGGTGCGTTTTGTAGATAAGGAAAGAGCAGCATAGAGAGATTAACTGGCCAGTCCAATTTGTACAGCGGTAAGAATGGCCCAGAGCTGGGACTGGAGCCTTTGCAGGGCAGTTTCAGAGCCAGTGGGTTTGAAATCAGAGAGAGATGGTCTTAATGCTGGAATGGGTATTCAACCTCTGATCTAAGAGAACACCGGGGAGGACAAAATTTGTCGCCTAAGACAAATAGAGTTCGTTATTGTCCCGGTCAGTTTCAGGGAATAAACTGTGGTCACCATGATGCTCTCAGGGAAATTGGCCATCCAGTCGGGGACTCCTAATTGGGTTTGAGTTGTGGAGAATTTAACCTTGTCCTCCTTCACAGGAATCCAGAAGGAGGAGCAAAGATCACATTTAAATGTATCTGCTATTGTCACATTTTGTTCTCTTGTGACCTCCTTTCCCTGGAGGAGGTCTGAAGGGAAGCTGGAAAATCCCAGTGCACTTACTCTGCAGTTGCCATGGTGACCTTACAGTTTAAGGAAGTTTATACACAAAAACTTGAAAGAGAAGGTCTTTACTGAAAAGTACATAAAGAACAAAAGCTGTAAAAGAGACCTTTGAAATCGAGCAGCTACTCTTCTGAAGGGTACACTGGTCCCACCTTTTTTGAGATGAAGACAGCAAATACTTCAAGCAAACTGTCACGCGAAAGTTCGGCAAAATAAAAAAAAAAAAACATAGGCCCTTATAGTCCATCTAATCCTATGTGCAAATCATCCCTCCCGCATCAAAACAGCGCCCCCTAGAGCAGAGTCCTGTGCCCACAGTTAACGCGGACGGATGTCCCTCACTAACCTACAGCTGCTGCATCTGCGGGCTTACCCACTCCTTTGCCTGCCTTGTGTGTTCTGTTCCTCATCTGTATAAAGGGCTGTTTGGGCTGGGGAGAGGGCAAAACACTGCTTCTGTTGGGCTTCATTCCAGGGATGGGCATGGGGGCGGGGGGATGCTGCAAATTGTTAACGTTACTTCCCACTTCTTAGAAAATACTCCTCTCCGGGCTTCCGCTTTCTTCAGCCCTCTCTTTCCTAAGCTCTTCTTTACCAGACACACGCTCACAGTGTGGAGGATGTGAAACGGGATGAGGGCCAGAGTGGCTGAGAGTTTTTTCTGCTGACTTCCAGCCCTGGGTTTCTGGCTTTCTTTAGTATCGGAATACCAGGCTTCGTTTACCTTCTGGTTCCGGAGTGGAAGCATTTTACACCTTCTCTAGCTAGTATTAAATGGATAAACTGCAAAATGGGCAAAGGCTCTTCCAAGGAGCTCAGTTAAGGCCAAGAATAAAACGCGATGTGTGCTGATACTGTCATGGCCTCATTTTCCTGAGAGAGAGAAGGGAAGGTTAAGTCCATCTCCCTGCTCTTCCTACAGCAAACAGGAGAGTTTCCTTTTATCATTAAACAATATTGTCAGAAGCTTTGTAAGAAACTTCGTTTAACACACGTTAGAAGCCAAACTAGCCTATGGGAAATTAGCAGAAAGCTACTATGTCTCACTGGAAAATTAGTTCTAGAAAGTGAAGCCCATCTACCCAATGAGGAATACTCCTTTCATATTTCAAGTCTGATGAAAAGTCAGCTTTTTCCGAAAAGCATACTATTTTTAAAAGTAGCCCCAGGTGCTTGTCTCCTTCACTGTCAGGTTTGGATTTTATTTATTCATTCATCTCCTCAAACCTGCAACATGACTTTTTATATTCTTACACACATAAAAAGTCTACACGATCCAGGAGAAGTGGTTCTGTGTGGGGAGACTTAAATTAGTAGCTTCACAACACAACTGTTATCTCGGAAATTAATCTTCAGTGTGGTTTCCTGTATTAACTTAAAAAGCATCCACTCTTGACTATCTCTTGCTCCTTCCATAAACTGGGTTATTAAATTTCAACTTTTCAGCTTCTTGTTTACCAAAAGCTGAAGGGTTAAATTAAACCCTAAAAGGTTTACAAAAAAGAAGTCAGTATGAAAAATGAGGTGTTTCAAAATGGTGTGCTTTTTTCAGATTTGTATCAGGGGCCTTAGGTGATGAAACAAAGTGACCGTGCCCTTTAAACTTTTCAAGGTGATTTCAAGTTTTCTGACCCACATTCACACCCTTCAGATGTTGTGCCCCAAATGTAATAAATATTTTCTTGGTCTGCGAAAGAAACTGAGCCACCACCATAGGAATAAGAATAAAAATCCAATCGTCAATCAAACTTAATAACATTCTTTTGGGAATAACTGCCCCTGGAAGTCCATTTTTGAAGCAAAAACAAGTCAAGAAGGATCTGTCTTTTGAAAATGCATATTAGAAAAAGATCTAATCTAAAAGATCGAAGGGGTCAGAGTGGATAAAAAAGAAGACACCTCCATGGTAAAACCCTGCTGGTAGGAAGACAAGTCAGATCCTTGAGGGCATAAAATAGAGATTAATATCCATGACAACCTGGCCTCTCCTGACAGCATGGCTGGGTTTGAAAACTCCCAAAGGAGACAAGATTATTGTAAGCAGAGAGATGATTTTCCCATTTCAGAACGACGCAGAGCTACTACTGCGACTCTACTACTAGTACGAATATTACTGCTACTAATAATAGACATTTACTGTGCGCTCATTATGTGCAACTGAAAACACTTTAGACTTAATCCGTAGCAAGCCGTGAGATACGATTGTTCTGCTTTACAGATACAGACGTGGAGACTTAGAGAAGACAGGTAACTAGGCCAAGGCCCCAGAGCTAAGAAGTGGTCGAATCGCTGAGGGTATTTCAAAGGAAGGATACCTTAACTACTGTAAACTGGATGGGCTGGCTTTATTTGCAGAGCTGCGAGAATAAACAGGGCTCAGCTGCTGCAGATTCCACCCGCAAAGCACAGTAACCTTTGCAAGATACGGACTTAAGGCTCGGGAGGGAGGGCAGACCTAAGCAAAATCCGCACATACCTCCCAAGCTGCCTGTTTCAGACAAAGCGTTTTTCTTTTCTCATGGTGGAAGTTCTTCCTCTGAGTGTTCACTGGCTGTAGCCCTCTTCTTTGGTAGATGCCAGGAAGTTGTGATATGTTCACAGGAGGTGGAAGAGAGGCACAAGCGGCCCGAAGCCATTTTAGGCTTATTCCCTAGATATCTGGGAACTCAGTGGACATTCTTTTTTTTTCCATCTTTTTTTAAAATTGAAGTGTAGTTGATTTACAATGTTGTGTCACTTTCAGGTGTACAGCAGTGATTCAGTATACATATATATGTCATATATATATATGGTATATATATATATTCTTTTTCAGATTCTTTTCCCTTGACCTGGAGATTATCATGCTAAGTGAAGTAAGCCAGAGGACAAATGTCACGTGATATCACTTATATGTGGAATCAAAAAAAAGAAAACCCAATACAAATGAACTTATATACAAAACAGAAATAGACCCACAGACATAGAAAACAAACTTATGGATACCAAACTCAATAGACATTCTTTACAACAAGCTTTTCTTAGGATATAAGAATCCATCTCATTAAAGTAGTTGGCGCCCTTTTCAGGCAAATCCTTTGACTTTAGAAAATTTTGGAGGGTGAGAGTGAAAGCAGTGGAGTCACAGCCGGTGAGTCCCTCTCGCGTCACCTGGAGGGAAAAGAGAGCGCCTCACACCCATGGACACCTCACACACACGGTTCAGAAGCACACAGAACCAAGCACGTGCCGTCACGGAAATGACAGACGATTCAGGAGCGAGGTGGCCCCTACCTGCGGGGACGGACGTGTGGGCCACAGTAATGCTAGCCCCCCTCGGTTTATCAGTTTTTTCTAAATTATGGTAAAATACACCTAACACAAACTGTATTGAATAGTGTCTTGACCATTTTTCAGTGTACAGTTCAGTAATGTTAATTACATTCACGTTGTCAGGCAACCGATCTCCAGAACTTTTTCGTCTTGCAAAACTAAAAATCCATCCCCATTGAACCACAGCTCCCAGCCCCCCACCCCCCTTCTACTTTGTCTGAATCTGACTGCTCTAGGGCCCTCATATAAGTGGAATCACATGATATTTATCTTTCTGTGACTGGTTCATTTCACTTGGCTTAATTCCTCAAGGTTCATCCATGTTGTAGCAACTGTCGGTTTCCTTCCTTCTTAATGTTCATTGTATGTATAGACCACATTTTGTTATCCATTCATCCATCGATGGACACTTGGGTGGCTTCCACCTTCTAGCTATTGTGAACGATGCTGCTGTGAACATGGGTGTAAAAATATCTGTTTGAGTCCCTGTTTTTAATTATTTTGGATATGTACCTAGAAGTGGAATTGTTGAGTCATATGATAGTCCTATTTCTAATTTTTTGAGGAACCTCCATACTGTCTCCCATAATGGCTGCAGTAGTTTACATACCCACCAGCAGTGCACAAGGGTTCCCTTTCCTCCAGCACTTCTGTTTTGCTGTTTTTTCGATAATAGCCATCCCGGTGGGTGTGAGGTGGCATCTCATTGTGGTTTTGACTTGTGCTTTTTAAATAACAGCTTTACTGAGATAGAATTCACCCATTTAAATTGCACAGTTCAGCGGCACAGCACTGTCACTGAGTTGTACAACCAACGCCACAATCAATTTTAGAACATTTTCCTCACCTCAGAAAGTAACCCCATCACTCTCTCCATTTCCCCTGACCCCAAGTCTCTGGCAATCACCAACCGACTTCCTGACTATATCTACCTCGTCTGGGTGCTTCCTATCACATGGCACATGGGCTTTGGGTCGGGCTTCTTTCATTTAGCCTCACGTTTCCAAGGTCATACATATGGTAGCAAGTTTATAACTTTTCACGTGTTAGAAACATACTCTTGATGAATTTAACAAAATTTTAAAAGCTCCAAGACAAAACATCTGGGGGGAGGAATCAAAGGTGCTATGCATGAAAAAAGGTCAACAGTGGTTTTCTTTGGATGGTGGCCCAAGAGGTCACTTTTAAATTTTATTTTTCTTCATAGTTTTCTGTAGTTTTCAAAAACAAACGTGTTTCTTTTATAATAGGAAAAAAATTTTTTTAAATATTGGAGGGGTTTTGCCGTTGTTGTTTTATTGTTTACCTCTTAGTATTTAGCGCTTGTCAGATGTTCCTTATTTCAAGCAGACCATTTTTTTGCCCCACAAGGAAAGGCCATTTACTAAAAAATAGGTGGATTTCCAAAATGCAATAATATTCCTTACCGTAATCCACTTAAAAGGGAGCCTGCACGCAAGTCTTTTGCCCCCTAGATCGTTTGGAAAGGTGTAAAATGCTTCCAGAAACTTTGGTAAAAGTGAACAGATTCCATATGTTAAAGAGAGCCTTGGCAACTAGGGAAGATTGTGTTTTACCAGATTTGTCTAGTATAAGAAGCATGCATGATTTATTTTCAGTAAGTCCTTTGAGGAAAAAAAGCAAGCACAGCCCTCCTCAAATCATTACTGTTTCTATTCAGTCTCTCATGTTTCTCATTTCTTTTCTTTTTTTTCTTTTTTTCCAAAGTATTAATCTGAAGCTAAAAGAAAAGCCCTAGTTGGCCATGGCTGGAAGAAGAGGATGCTTTTCTGCTTCGTGGTTCTGTTGAAACATATCTACCTGGAAGAGACAGGGCTGATGGTACTTTTTTTCCCACTTTGCACTACCTAGTGCCATTCTAAATTTCTAAGGGGAAAAACAGTAAGGGAACTTGTTTGCTCTTAATATGTTTTGTGAAATTGTGTGTATTTTCCTATTTTGCCAGTTATGTGCCTCTAAGATTTTAGTTGAACCTCAGCAAGAAAGTAGGACCTTCCGTTTCAATATTTCATTAACCCGTGGTGCAGTGGTATTTCGTCTCTTAGACTGGTGTTGACCACTAAGCTAACTTCAGTCCACTATTTATCGTGAGTGGATTTGTTTCCATAGATTAGCTGGATTTCTCCTTGGTGATCATTTCAGGTTTAAAATACACAGGGCTCAACAGTCCCTAGGAAAGTGGTCCCACATAACTCTACCTTTAAAATCCTAAGCTTGCTTAAGACAGCCATAAAGTAGACACAGGTGTGACACCACATCAGCTAAGTGCCCACTTGGTTCTTGTCCACGTGAATCGTCTCTGCTAACGTCTCTAAAGGAAGCCAGGCTTTCTAATTCACATCAATTTTATTTTAGTTATCAAACTGGGCATCATGTTTTCTGTGAATTGCTCTTTTTACAAAATCATTTCTCCAGCCTCCACGCTGAGAAACTTAAGGATCAATGTTCCCACTTCTGATAGCTGTCTGTGCTTCAAGCCATAAACGTAGTTCTTAGTTTAACTTAAACTTAGTTACACTTTAAGTGCCAAGGGTTCTATGTAAGGTGGCCCACTCAGAAATTCGTTATTTGGTAACACTCAGTTATCTGAATTTCTCTCTCACATGCATTATAAAAAGTAATCTGCTTTAACACACTCTAATCACAGCTTTCAAATTAAACATGAGTCTGTACTATCACTTGCAGAATAGTCCTTTGTAAGTCTTCATATGCCCTTTAAAACACCAATGTGGTTTAGAACCCGTGGGCCTCTAGCAGAGCGAGGGGTTTGTAATCCAGCGCCCCTACCTGTTGCCCTATGGCCTTCGAGTCAAGAATGGTTTTCACACTTTGGGCTAAGAAAAAAAATGTTTTTAATATTTCATGACACATGAAAACTATTCAGATTTCAGTCCCCATAAATAAAGTTTTACTGAAACACGGCCCCACAAATTTGCTTACAAACTCTGCAGCTACTTTCGTACTACAGCAGCAGAGTGGAGTAATCGCCATAGACCATGGGCCCACGGAGGCTAAAACACTGACTCTCTTTATAGAAAGCGTTTGCTGAGTACTGTGTCAGCACATCCATCCTTCCCCCTCCCCATTTGTATTCAGATATTGGTTTCTCTAACAGCATGCACAAACGCACAAACTAATTTACTCTTAAGAAAGAGAATTTCGGCATCCACAAGTTAGTGAAACGCATGGCTTGCTGAAAAAGGCAAGGAGTCCTAGCCACGAGTCGGTGGCTCAGGTTGTGTTTACATGACCCAAAGTGGAGCCTGCTTAGAAGGCTTTTGGCTGTACAGAGAGGCATTGCTGAGGTCCTGCCCTTACCCTGGAGACGATTCTCAGTCTCCAGTATCAACTATTACTAATAAGGTAGCAAAAATTAAAATGCAGTGGAGAACGGGGTTCCACCATAGTCTGAGGATGGTAACTGCATCCGGGAGAGCTGTCGGGGACACTTCGAGCCCTACGTGTCATGAGCTTTGAAATGCTTTGAAGCAGACGTCTTTGCACAGGTGACTGAATTGTCCCGCCCTCATCTGCTTCCCTTCCGCCTCCACCCCCCTTCCAGACGTGCTCTCTTACACACGGGTCAGCTCTCTTTCCTCCATAAGCCCCAGCTATCTATGTCCTCCCCTCTGTCCCTTTCCGCTTGGTATCCTGTTAAACCATTCTTTGGGGTCCTCCTCCCTCACAACACCTGGTGTGTCTGAGAGGAAAACCCCCCGGAGCGCTGCCCCTCCCACAGCTCACCTCTGCCTTCGGCAGCCCAAGTTATGCCTCTCTCAGAACAGAGCAATGACCCGATTTTCCAGTTGGCTCACTGCTGCCCTGACATGATTAGTCACAATGCTCCCTTTCGCTCAGCCATATCCCATTTTGGAAGAGAAATTACATGGTCCCCCTAGCCACCGGAAGTAATGAAGAATCCGCCGTTCAGCTTAGCGGTGTGAACCCGAGGACACAGAGCTGTCCATAAAAGGCAACCAGACAGGACAACAATCCCACCATTCACATATTCTCTGAACTTGGCCAGCCTGTCATGGAAGGCTACTCAGGTGGTATTGTGTTTGGAGCTTCATCTTCCTATGTGGAAATGATGAGCATCCTGCTCAATCAGTGATTTTGTTCGGGCTGTTCTACGGGCTGCGTAACCATTCTGATAGGCATCTGCTATTTTATTATCTTAAAAAGACAAATTAATTGCATGTGCTAGAGAAAGGCCACCAGGTAAATTCAAACCAAGTACATAGAAGCCTAGAAGAATCCTGAAAACAAATAATCGCTCAGCCGATATGTAGACAGATGTAAACATTCCCATCATCAACTATCTAGCTCGTGCATTCTGGGCATTCTTGCTTTGGTTCTGACTTCTGGGAACTGTTTGCACTTTTCCTGTAGATTTGTTGTTAAGGGAACCAAGGGGTCATTGGGGCAAACGCGTTGTTTTCCTAAAGTGGCAACTGCTATTCACTTAGCTCCTTGATTAAGAGAAAGAACAAAAATCTGCACAGAAGATATCATCAGGGAGTAAGAAAGTTCGTTTGAGGGCAATAGCTGGGGGCGGAAGAAAACCCGAAGTTCCTGTTGAAGCCATACAATGTTTTATGGGGTTATCTTCTAAGACAGCGGTCCCCACCCGTTTTGGTACCAGGGTCCGGTTTCATGGAAGACGATTTTTCCAGGGACAGGGTGGGGGTGGGGTGGGGTGGGGTGGTTTCGGAGGTAATGTGAGCGACGGGGAGGGAGCGACGGGAGGGAGCGACAGGGAACGAGCGACGGGGAGCAGCAGATGGGGAGCGGCAGACGAAGCTGCGCTGGCTCGCCCGCCCCTCACCTCCGCTGTGTGGCCCGGTTCCTACCAGGCCGTGGCTGGGGGGCAGGGTTGGGGACCCCTGTTCTAAGACATAACTCTGACATGTGTGAGGAAGTCACTACTCCAAGCCTTTGTGTTCTTAAGGTCTTGTTTTAAGTATTCGGTTATGGTACTAAGTTTGCAACCCTCATCGAATTAATCACAATGCCTCTGTAGTTTGTTCCCTTAGAAACATTTAGATGTGCACAAACTAATCTTTTATATATTTAAAGGTTTTTTTCTACCACATATTGGATCGCTCAGAATAAAGTATCTACTAGACCTTTGTTTTGGTAAATAAATAAATTCTACCTAAATAGTGCAAATTAATAATATAGAGATATGTAACACCACCATATACATATATATATATATATATATGTGTATATGTATATCCTCTCTGTATAATTCAGAAATAAACATTGATTCCACACACAAGTGATGGCTTTCTTTTTCTGAGTCAGCAAGAATCTGTTTCTAGCTTCCCTTTGCAGGAGTCTTATCTGGATATCAGTCTGGCTAGGTGCCTGGTCCCTGAGGACAGTATAAATTCTGGCTTCCTTGTCACCCAAACATTATTTCCCTTTTCATTTTTGCTTTCCATGCCTCAATGAGCTAAGCTTTCAAAATGTGTGGTTTGCCCTCTGGGTGAGCAATTTCTCACTTTGGAAGCATCTCCATGTTTCATGGTTACTCGATTTTGTCAACTTCTCCTTTCTCTGTCTCTGGCCTTTTCATAGCATATGTTTATTTTTTATTTAAAATTCATTAAATGCCATTTTATTTGTTATTGTTTGGTTTGGTTTTTTTTACTTTTAGAGCCATCAAGTGGTGTTGGGAATTATCACTAAGCTTTTTTTTTTTTTTTTTTTTAAACCTAATAAACAAATGTGTACCTCTGCTTCTCAGAAAATTGCTGGAGGAACCAAATGGGAAGTTGCTCTGCAAAAAGTTAGACGTTGCACGTTCTCATGATGTAGGAATGAGTCCTGGTGAATACTGTCCTCTGCCCAATGAAGGGAAGAAGGACAAGAGAAGACTGAGAAGCAATTACAGGCAAATGAAGGGCATGATACTGCAACGTGTACTGTTAACCTTCATTCCACTCCCTTCACCTAACTGGTCGTGGGAATGGAAGGCAGGCTAGGGGAAAGGATGGGTAAAGTGTGGGGATATGCACACTATGGTGTATTACACAGCTGTTAGAAGCAACAAATTACACACTGATGGAGCAACACAAATCAGGGTAGAGTGGAAGAAGGAAGAACTCAGTATTTACAGCATAGTGCCATTTATGTAAATTCTAAGCCTACACACACAGAACAGTGCTACCTATTATACAAAGTCCATGCATATTGAATGACTTAGCACACTCATTAGAGGGAATACAGGGGACCCAGAATGAAGCTGGGAGTCTAATTAAACATCAAAATAAACAATAAACCTTTCATAGGCTGAAGTTACAAGTAAATAAGATGAAAATACCTTAAACTTTCAGCCACAGATCATGGAAGAGCCGTGTTAAGGTGCTTGGGGTCGTCAGGGGCTATTCCCTTCTACAGCTTCTCCTGTCGTTGTACCCTTTCCCTGCATTGGCAGCATCAGGGCTGCGGCAGCTGCCAGAAGGCTGCCCTGGGCTACATCACCCTGAACAGTCACGGAGCTTTTAATGAAGCTGGTGCCTTCTGACACATCCATCCTCACACAGCGGTAACCTTGATAGAGCAGGGAGATTGCCCTGTGAAGCTCATTTTCCTAGATTTTCACTTACATCCATTGAAAACAATTCTCTTTAGCCAAACAAAATTATTTCTTTTTGATATGCAGCCATTTTAGTGATACTCAGATGGCAGACACTACTAATTGCCAACCACTACCTCTCTTGCCGCACTCGCAGTGAGAGACCTGCACCCTCGACGCTTAATCGTACCCTCCTTGTGAAACTCTTCTCCCATAGGTTGGTGAAGTGAATTGTCCTTTTAGCCACCCAGCCCCATTTTTGTTATCTATTGCTACATAACAAATTACGGTGAATTCTCATTATTTGAGGCCGTTCCATCCTATAAAGGCAATGAGAAGACTGAATTAGCAGGTACTGAGCCATTGCTCCTAGAAGAAATACAGGGTTTTAGGTTCCTGTGAGCCTCTGGGCACCTTTCCATCAACTGATCAATACCTAATCTTGTTTTGTATGTGTTTCTGTTTAAATATGCTTTCTTCAATATATATTGTTGACCCATTAACACTGAACTCACAGCCAAATCCTGAATATAACTCATGCCTGAACAAAGCTTATCTAATACAGGAATCTTCTCCGTAAGGCACATCACAGCACTTAGGAACATTAGACAGCACTTCAACTCTCTCCTTGGGGACCATTTTAAAGAGTAAAATTACAAGCAAAAATACCAAAAACATGGCACTGAATAGACCATGAAAAGGACGCTTGTTTACTACCGTAAAGGACAGAGACCAGAGAGCTGAGCCTTGCCTTGTTCAACCTCATCTGGGAGCATGCGCATCAGACAACTCAGGCTTTCACCACTCTGTACGTGTCCATAAATGACCATGAAAACAAGATGAGTATGGATTTGGGGTTACAAATAAGTTTTAGTGAGTAGGTGAATTTGCAATTATGGAATCCTTGAATAATGAAGATCAACTGTAACCGAAGACTTAGGAGCCTAAAACAACACACATTTATGATCTCAGTTTCTGTGGACTGGAAATCCCGACACATCTCAGCTGGATCCTCCACTTCAAGGTCTCTCAGCTACAATCACAGTGTTGGCTCAGAGTCCCTCACAAGACTCCATCAAGAGGGGTGACATCACCAAGATAGTGTCCTAAGTCATTCCTGACTTTGTTCCCTCTCACAAGAGGTTCCACTGGGACAGAATCTGCCTCCAAGTGCATTCACATGGTTGTTGGCAGGATCCAGTTTCTCGAAGGTTGTTGAACTGAGGGCCTCATTCCTTGCTGGTCATTAGCTGGAGGCTATCCTCAGTTCTCTGCCTCATGGTTCTCTCCAACCTGGCAGCTTGTTTCATTGAAATCAACAACAAAGAATTTGCTAGCAAGATGGAGGTTACCATTTTTGTAACCATATCACAGAAGCAACATCCTGCCAATTTTGCTGCATTCTACTGATTAGAAGCAAGTCACTATATCCAGCCCCCACTCAAGGGGAGACGATTACACAAGGATATGAATACTAGGACGTGCGAATCATCTTAGAAGCCTTCTTAGAAGCTGGCCTACAATGCCCCCTTCGCCCTCTGCAAATCCTCTTTGAGCCCCTCTTGCCTCCTCTCACCTGTAAGTGATGGTGTTTCTCAATGTTTCTCTTTTCTTTGCTTTTCTACCATTTCCCCAATGACTTCAGCTAGCACATCTCTTCAAATTATTCAAGAGCTGGCTTCAATCCCGACTTCCAAACCCCCACCATCTCACTCAATCTCTGTGCTCCCTCTAATCTCTGGGGTGAAAAAATTAAAGTCTTCCCCTTTCATGACCTGATGAGACCATTCCTCTACTATCCCATTCTCACTGAAACTACACATAGTGGGAATTAAATCCTGGTTCTGCTTACCAGCTATATTACTTTGGACCACTCAACTTCTTTGAACCTTAGTTATCCATTTTTAAAATGTGGATAAAACTCCCATCTTACAAGTTTATGTAAGAGTTAAATGGGATTTAAATGTCCAGCCTAGTACTTAATACACAGAAGGCATTCAATAAACATGAGTTCTTTTCCTCATCTTCCCACTCAGCCCTTTGTCTGTTAACTTGCCAACTTCTCCAAATCCATTGCCAGCCCCACCTTTACTTTCTGTCAACCACATTAGCATCTTGTTTCCTCTCCTGCTCCCTCTTTTAAATAGACTAATTCTCGTGAATCCTCCTCCTCTTCTCTCAGATATAGCCATTTTATACCATCCTCTGCCTTACTCCACCTCTAGCTCCTTCCAGGCTTTCCATCTCTTACCTTTGCCAGGAAATTAACACTGAAACATTACTACCATCTAATCCACAGATGCCATTCAAGTTTCACCTGTTGAAATATATCCTTTAATGCAAAAGGATCCAGTTCAGAACCACAAGTGGCATTTAGTTGTCACATCTCTTTAGTTTCCTTCAATCTAGAACAATTCCTCAGTCTTTCCTTCACTTTCACAACCCTGACACTTAGGAAGATCTCTCACAGTATTCAGTAGAATGTCCCTTGATTTGGGTTTCAGGTTGTTCATCTTTGGCATCTGTAACTCAGAACTGATTTGTGCTTTTCTCATTGCATCCTTGTGATATTCATTTGAACACCTGAAGATGCTGTCTATAGGGCTTTTGTCGGGGACATGTCAAAGAACACAGAGGTAGATTGAAGGGGCTCCAGCTGGCTAGATTTGGGACAATGTGAGGACTGAAATAAATAATCGTGCTAACAGATTATAACCTACTGAATAAAGTAAGATTCCGTGAGTTCATATCATTCTGATATTAATTAGTTAATTAAAATTTTGATGAACAACAGGATAGTTACATACACTCAAAGCACCCACCCCCAAATACCTATTAATTGCAAGAGGAAAAAAGAGTACTTTTACGGGCAAAGAGACTCATAAAAAGCTTTCCTATTTGGAAACTCAATAGAGGAGGAATTTCCAATGATTTCCAACATAAAAGGCATTAGCACATTTTATGTTTAAAATTATTTCCTCACTAGAAAGACAATTTCCAAAAGTTCATACTAGTTGTCCATCATTTTCTTATGAACAGAATGAATATGTTTTGTATAGTTTCATATAGGTTATATGCCATCACTAGAAGTAATTCGTGATCAGTTTGTAAAAACTGGAAAATACAGGAGAATAGGAAGACTAGGAAAGGAAAATAGTCTCTCCCTGCTCTCGCCACCTGAACACAAGCACAAGTAACATTTTGGTAGGAACTTGATGCTTATGGGACATACTCAAGATCACAGCACTGGTACAAAAAAGCAGACCAATGGTCCTTGCATATCTGAATTTTTCTGATGGTGGTCACTCATATGTCTCGTTCTAATTGATTTTCTCAACATATAAAATAAAATAGCTCCATTTTCTTTTCTGCTTACAGGAAGGATACGTGCTTATTGAAAAATAAACAAAATAGAAAGTATAAAAAAGTAGGTAAGATCACCCAGTCTTACCACTTAATCACACCACTATTTATTAACACATTCGAATACATTTATCTGGAAGATCTTTCCAGATGTATCTTTATAAATTTTATATACCTGTAGAGAGAGAGAAAGAGGCAGAGTTTGTGTTCTGATCATCTTTCTATGTCCAAAAATCTTTTTGATAATTTCCTAGAAGTAGTATACTTCGGTTGCAAAAAATTTAAATTGTTGATAAATATTGCTAAACCACCTAAGGAATGATTATACTCATTTAGACTATCACTGCGTGAGACTCTGCATTTCTCCACATGCTGCCAAAGAGAAATAGAGTCAGATATTAGTGAAAATGGTTAAGGACAGATTTTAACAAGCAATATGCTATTGCAATAGAGAAGGAGGTTCAGTGTAAACTGAAGTCAACGTTCATTTATACAGAGGTGACTGGGTGTTTTAAAGGGAAAACGGAAGAGGAGAGGGGAGGCGGAGCTGGGGCTCAGTAGAGTCAGGAAAGTGAAAAATCATGATTAGGACAGCTGTGTCTGCTAGTTGGCAATTACTGAAGCTACAATTCTATCCTCCCACAGAGACTGGGAAACAGGCCCTACCCTTCCTGATGATTACATTTTAATGGAATGGCTTTCAGGTCCTTTAGAAAGACACTCCTGAGTTGTAGGTGACAGTATATATCTCAGAGGGACAGAGGAAGGATTCACAATTGTAAGCCCTTTTTATTAAATGCTCCAAGGAAGGGTGTTCAGGGGCCAATAGTCAGGTGTTGGCTGGAATGAATTCTTTTGGCATCCCTGAGCTTTCTCAGGCAGGCACCTGAAGAGGGGCTAGTGTCATCCTAGGGATGTGGCCTGGAGCTGTTAGAAATTATATCAGTGTTTGTTTAGGTCTTTTAATGTGGGGGCAGAGGGGTCGACCAAATCATTTGTGTGGAGAATCTGTAGTTTTTTATAGGCCGAAGTTGAGGCTTAGTCAAGAAGAGGGCTCAGAGGAGCCTGCCTAGAGTTTGGTCAAGGAGAAAATCTTCGTCAATGCTCGCCAATACTGGGCTTTGATATCTTTTTAATCTTGACCATTCTGACAGCAAGAAAAAGATACCATTGATTTTATTTGCATTTTCTTCAAACTAGTAAAACGAACTCTTTTTTATATATATTTCTCGTCATCTGTATTTCTTCTTTTGTGAATTGACTGTCTATGTCCTTTATCCATTTTTTTAAGTGGAGATAGTTATTTTTCAGTTACTGATTTGTAAGAGATAATGTTTTAGTTTGAAAATCTGAGAATTTTTCTTAATACATTTGGCATTTAATAACCTGTCCTAGGCCACATTTCCCTGTAGACACTCAAATACTATTCCTCTGTCCCTAAGTATCAAGTCAAAACATGTTTCAGCAATAAACTCCGTCATTTGCCCTACTCTCTACCCCAGTGTTTTTGTCCCTGAGGTTCTCTGAGAAAAGCAGGCCACAACGGGGCCCCTGGCTCCTGAAGCATGTACATGGATCTGCATAGTAGATCAGACTCATAAGTTCAACCAGCTGTGTTTCTTTGAGCTCTGACCAATAAGCCTAAAAATTCTGACTGCAAGCCTCTTCCTCTCCCTGCACCTCTCCCTCCTGCCAGGCTAGAGAGGGCAATGAACAATCGATTATGCTGTGATAGAATGCAAGTGCATCTCAAAAACCTGTCAACTTCTCACTGTTCTTCTAGCTGATACTGTCATGGACAGAATGACCTAGAGTCTGTTTACAGATATGTTAGTTCAATGCACTCACAGTCATGGAGAATAAAGAAAGGATATAGTTGAAGGACTGATCTGGCCCACCTCTGTCTCATATCAAAGAGATGAGGAGCTGTCTTCAAGCTCAGGAGGAAAGGTTGGCAACACCAAGGGCCAGCCTTCCGAGCATGTAGCTCCCGCTAAGGTCACGAGGAACGTTATCTTCCCAAGTCACTCCTGAGGAACACTGGAATGACCAATGAGTTCAGAAGAAAAACAAGCCTCACCCCCCAGTCCCCACCTTCAGTAAGTAGAGATGCCTCATAAATGAAAAATATCACACAGGAAAAGACTTTCTCCAAGCCAAGAACAGGAATCAGCGATTGACCCACTGACCTGAAGTTTAGAGAACATGGTATGAGTAAAGGAGCACTGATCAAGCTGGAAAGAAAATGATCCGTAAATTCATCACTTGATAATATTTACTTTCTTTATAATCCATGTATGGCCTCCATCTTTCCTTATCTTTTCTTTTCTCTCTGGTGTAAGAAGATCTAAGCACTCAAGAGCTACTGTCATAACAGTGTTGGATGAAGAAATGCCTTTTGACCCCTAGGTGACTTGGAAATTAGAACTCACATAGGATGTAAGTAAGGGAAACACAAATAGAAACTCTCGCTATGTTTCTAATTTTAATTTCCCCCCCCCCAATTTAAAAATATTTCAATGTAACAGATATTTGTTGTAAAAATTTCAGGCAGAGATATATTTAAAGGAAAGTCCCCCTGTATCATTTATTTCAATATCACAAATGACTTCAACACTGAGTGGCTTAAAACAATAATTTATTCATTTTGCTCATTAATCTACAATTTGGGCAGGACTTCGTAGGGATGGCTCCTCTGTTCCACACAGCATCTGCCGGAGCAGCTTGGCTCAGGACTGCCCAGTCTGACTCACCTGGATGGCAGGTTGTTTAAAATGTTAGACAAATTTAAAGCTACAACTCTCCTGAGGATATATATTATCCAGGTGGTTTTTAAAGGAAAATGAGAAACATATATGAAAGGAAAAGAGTAGTCTCCTCCCACTTGCTAAAATACAATATTTTAAAAGTTAAAAACATGACTTTCATAAAAATATGAAGTGAACAGGTGTCAAAGATTTATTCAACTCACTAATTAATTATGTTAATTAAGATGTTAAGACCGGTTAAATGGATAAAAACCAGTGCTATATACAGTATATCAGGAATGATCAAATGAATTTGCTGATAGATGCAAAATCAGTTACTATCCGATGAGGCAATAAAATGCAGTGTTTGCAGTTATCATTTCTATTAGTGGGGATCAATTGTTATCTCTGTGGAATTATATTCATTTCTGGGGAAATGACCTCCATTCTTCAGTCTCAGTTGGTGTATGGAACTGTCCCTCCACAAACCCACTGTCCAAGATGGGCATGTGCCCCAGGTCTAGTCAAAAAGGAGCATTGCATTCCCTCAGTGAGAGATTCAGACACAGACGCATGACCCAACTGGAGCCCAAAAGATACAGGAGGACTTTGCGGGGACGTTTGTGAGAACCTGGAGTGTTTCGGTCTAAACTCGCTGCCAGGTGTCCTGGTATTACATAAGGCCTGAAAAGGCAGAAGTGTAGAAGGATGGCAACAAACAAGAGAGGAGAGTGGCATCCTGATGACTTGAATTGCGCCCCTGCATCTCCCCTGCTTCCCAGACATCTCAGTTATCGTCAGTGTATTTCCTTTTTTTTGGTTATATTAGGCCAAGTAAATTGATCCCTCACAATGTAATAGGGTTCTCCAGCCCTGGCTTCTTCTATGCTAGCCCACTAAACATACATTCACTTTTCTGTGCTCCAATTTCCCTTCTATCAAAGGAACAAACAATACCTATAAAGAGTTGTAAAGATTAAATACGTAATAAATCTAAATATAACATAATATACTTTTACAGTGCTGAGGCAAAAGAAATATCACATAACTTAATTTTCCTAAATTAAATTCTATCTAATCCTTACCTCCCATTACTAGGATGAGAACCCTCCCAATGTCAGTCATCACTGGGTGTTCTTTAACTCTTCAGTGCTACAATCTGTCAAAAAAAATTTACCGAGGAAAGACTGTTTGGTCTTTGCTACATCATGGTTGCCACTGGGATGTTTATTGTCCAAGACCACATATTCTATCCAAAGGCAGGTGGCTCCACAGCCTCTTTACCATCTGGGGGATCTGGCGACTTCCATGCAGCTCCTGAGACTAAGCTGTAGATCACAGAGCCCCAGCAAATACATCAGTTCACCCATCAGAAGTCCTATTGCCTGCTAGGACACCTGCATACAAGACATTGATGCTTGTAGATTCCTCTGCCGACTTTCTCTCAAGCCCCTGGAGCTAATCTTTCAACCCAGTGACTCCATCTCTCTCCAGATTATCTCCACCCCCTGAGGAACACCCAGCTAAATTCACTTCCCACACAAGAGCCTGGATAGCGTTCTATAACAGATGCCCTGTGACTTCTGATCTGGGCTGGGAAACACACAGAGCAATTAACAACCTGTAGTAGGCAGCCTCCAAGAGGACTCTCGTGGTCCCCACCTCCTGGTATTCAAGCCCTTGTGCAATCCTCTCCCCTTGAGTGTGGGCTGGACCTAGTGACTCATTCCTGACAAACAGAATACAGCAAAAGTGATAGAATGACACTTCCAAAATTAGCTTATGAAACAACAGTAACGTCTATCTTGTTGGCTCTCTCTCTCTTTCTCCCTCACTGCTCTGAGGGAAGCCACAGGCCAAACTGTGAGCTGCCCCACAGAGAATCCCACGTGGCGAGGAACTAATATCTAGGAGCACAGCCAGAAAGGACCCAAGGCTTGCCAAAAGCCACGTGAATGAGTGTGGAAGCAGATGGATCCTCCCCAAGATACGCCTTGAGATGACTATAACCAAGGCCAAAAGCTGGAGCTCAGCCTTGTGAGGGACCCTGAGCCAGCTACGCAGCTGACTCCTGACTGACCAAAACTGTGAGATCATAAATGTTGCTGGCTTTAAGACACTAAGATTTGGAATAATTTGTTACTCAGCATCAAATAATTAATACGCCACCGTTAGGACCAGTAGCCCAGAATTTCCTGGAAAAGAAAGTAAAGTTACCTTTTCCTCCTTTTCAAAGGCTATTCTGACAGGGACTAGGGAACAGCAATAAATAGCCTGGTAACTGACTCCATGACAACCATTACCTGAAGCAATATAACAGGTCTAACGAGAATCTCCATAGAGGAAAATTACCACCTTATGGCACTGACAGTCCCTCCAATGGAAAGAAGCAACAGAGCCTGAGGTTCAGGGTAGGGGCAGGGAGGCAGTGGCTGTAAGTCCCCCAACTGCCCACTGGGGTCCCTAAAGAAACCCAGACCTGTTCCTGTGGCTGTGAGAAAATAACAAGTTTCAACTTGGGTGCTCGGGGTTAATGGCATTTCTAGATGACAGTCTTCAAGGGATGGAACTCCCTTCCCTGTCCTGGAACCCTGCCCTAAACAGGGAGATTCTGGTGCAGTTCCAAAAATTAAAGCCTGCCGTGAAGACTGCCTCTGGGAACAGGAGGCCCTTGCACAGCTCCGGACACAGAGACAGTAGCTTGTGGTCCAAGAGGCGGGCTTCTGGGGACTCAGTGACCGTCTCTACCATCACGGTATCAGAACATTCGTGCACAGGGTGCCCCTGACCCTAGGTGTGGGCAAGGCCTGGTGTGCAGAATCCCGGGGAGCCCCATTGCCTTTGTGCTCAATGTCAGTGACACCTGCAGAAACCCAAGGCTATACAAGACGAATCACGGAGCCTAGATTAGCACCACACCGTGAGCCCCGGACGTGGACAAAACGCGTTTGAAAGTGTTTTCTGGTCAAGTATGTTCTTATCGTTCCACCGTTATTGAGCAAACAGCTTTCCATGTGGGCAAGAGTCGGGAAAGGGGAGGGAAACCCAGTGCTGGAAGCAGAGCGAGACTGAGGCATCTCTCCTGGATGCTTCTCCCTTGCCACCTGCGACAGGTCTTGTACTAACCCCCGAGTATGGAAATCCTGTCTGACTGCGGACAGAAGCAAAGATTGGGATCTGGTAATGACTTCCTAGGGGACCCAGGGCCAGTGTTAAGCCACCACCTCACCTTTGGTGGGCATCTGGTACATGAGAAAGATCACTGACAGGAGAGTCACATCCCCTTTCTCTAGTCCTGGCTTGTCGACCTAATGGGTGGGGGACTAAATATCTCTGAACTTCAGTTTGGAAAAATCAAATTAAATGAGATTTCCAGTTTCTGGTCCAGTATGTAAGGAGCTTGGAAGTTGTGTCTCCTGTCCACACAAGAAAAAAGATGAACAAACTTCAAACTAATAACTCTTCTTATCTCCCCCAGAGAACTGAGGTCGCAGGCCAAACACCTGCCTCCAAAATGAAAGGGACCAACAGGTGTATACAGAGAATCATAACTTACCAGAGAAGCCCAGGAGCAGAAACCTCCAAGGGAACCAGCACCAGGGTAGGGAAATCTAAACTATACCCGGCAAATTGCTGGAGACTCAGCGTGGACAAGTCTGAGAGTCAGAAGCTCTGAGGGGTGAGCAGTCCTAGGGGGACACTCCCCTTTTTTGAGTTTTACCTCTAGGAGCATCACTAAATTTTCACAGTGAAAATAGGAGAAAAATTCCCTAGTGCTTCCATCAGGAGGAAGGGGAAAGGAGCTGTTTTTACTTATGCCCAGAACATTTCATTTTACAAAGCACTGTCCCCAAGGGTTTTACCAGAGCCTGGGAGATGGAAAATATTCAAATCCAGTCCCCTCTAAGCCTTCCTGTTTCACCTAAGAGGGGGAAAAACAATGAAACTGAGAAGTACCGGTGAAGGTCAGCCAGGAGCACAGGCTCACTGAAGACTGAGACCTAATCATAGGACTACAGAGCACTTCCTTCCTCCCGGCGCCCCCTGCATCCCCATCGCATCACAGGGCTCCTGTATAACAGGGGGATGTGACGGAAAGAAATGAGCGTCTCAGGAAAGAGTTAAGAAGTCTCTAGGGAAACCCAGAGACAGTAAGGGAGACAAAAACAAGGACGCCAGAGGACAGGGAGCCTCTCACACCTATAGCTACAGCAAACAGTAAACACAGCCTAACCCCTGGCCAGATCAACACAGACCCTCACTCAGTTCCTTTTACCCAGTACATCATGCCCAGTTTTCAACCCCAAACTGCAAGGCCTCCTCAAAGACAAATGAAACAAGGGGTGTGCAATATTACAGACTAGATTAATAGAGGCAGAAATGAATCTTTCTATACTTCAAGGTGGTTTGCTCCCTAAGCCTGCCCCACCTGATAGGAGCTAAAGGTTGCTTTTCTAGGGCCGTTATCCAGAAGCCAGAGCAGGTGGATAGCCTGTGGACGGCGGGATGAGCTGCGCTACCCTAACCTCTCCAGCCTTCCGAGCATAAAGGACTGCGCTGGCAGACAGCCCCAGCGGTCTGTTCGTGGTACCTTCAGGCTGTGGACCTGAAGGCTGGCCTTTGGCTTAGCCTGGAGCTTGAGACCTGAGCCCACCCGCCCACGGCCTGGAATCAGGATCCCAGAGTCTAGCCAGCCTGTCTCCAAGAGGGCCTCAGTGGCCCTAGAGAGATGGGCCTGGGGTAGGGGTTCATGAGTTGGTACCTAGGCCAGGGTCATCTGCTTCCCCCCAGGGTCAACAGCTGGACCCTGTTCTTCCTGTGCCAAGAGCCCCTAGGTTTTGGGGAGACAAGGCAATAGTGGGGGCTGCCCGGGCTGGGCCCTTCCCCTCGCCCCCCCGCTGTTCGCTGACTAATAAATAGAACTATGGCTCTTTAATCAAAAACGCTGGGTGGGAGATCCACAACCTGATACACTGAAGGAAGATGAGGAGGTTAGGTCGGGCACTAAGTTTGGCCGGGTAACAGGACGGAGTGTGTGAGAGTCTGCTCTGCGGCTAGAAAGGTCATGTCATCGGAGCAGGCAACAGACCATTAAGAAATCGAGCCCCAGGGGCAGAGAGACCCTCTGCAGTGAGGGAGAAGAAAAGGACACTGACGGGGTGGGTGCAGCGTATGAGAGGGTGGAGGCCAGAGATGAGAAGGTCAGCGTTAAGAGAGGACTCTGGCAGGGGAGCTGGGGTGTCCCAGAAGGACCCATCAGGCGTGGCATCTCCCACCGGCTCCCATGACACAGGAAGTTCAGCTCCCCCGGTTGTTCTGCGGCACCTCTGGCTGCAGCGAGCTTGCTGGAACGTCTGCACAAAGCTGCCTTCCACAGGGGGCCGCTGGAGACAGGAGGTCCCACCTGTAGCCAGGAGCGCTGCCGGGGACAGGACGGCAGCCGAGTTCGTATGCTCCCATGTCCCCATGTCACTGCAGCCCTGCACACTCACCCCAAGGCTTTCTTTCACCCTCTCCTCCCTGGGGGTCTCCCTCCTCCGTCCATCCAGGTGGTACTGGATTGTACAGGGGCCCCGGGGGGCACGACCCGTGCTGGGAAGGAGGATACAGGAAGGAAGGGGAAAGATTAACCACCCTTTCCAAGCTAGGAAACTGGGAAATAGGACCCCAGGTGACATGGGGTGAAGGCGGAAGCAAAGGGATCCTACAGGAGGCTAAAGAGCCCTTTAGGAAAAGGTTCTCCAGCCAACCCCATGGAGCACCGACTCAGCCGACTGTCATCCAACCCCCCGCGCGCTGTCTCGGCTCAGCTCCAACAGCCTCCACTTTAACTCAGACTCAGTGGGACCTGATTTCAATCCTCCCCAGACAGCCCCGGGTGGCCTCTTCTGTCCCGACCGTCTCAGGCACGATGCTCAGCCTTCCCTGGAGGCGGCATCTCCTGTGGATGTGGTCCACCCCCTTCTCCCACTGCCTCTTCCTCTAACGGGAGCTTGTCTCTCTCCGCCCACCAGAGGCCTCTCTCGGAGGGGCCCTGCAAGCAGCATGTGGAAGCTGCTAGATTCTTTCCTCCTCCTTGATGTCCAGGAGCACCTGGAGAGAAGAGTCATCAAGGGAGAGAATTTCTGAATTGGGGAGCATGAGACGAGGTCAGGCTAAGGTCAGGCCCCGGGTGAGGTCTGGGAACACCTCAGAGACACTTGTTGACAAGCAGGACACCAGAGTTGTCCAGTAATAAAGGTAAATGAGCATCCCACCAGTGCGCTCCGGGTGCGTCAGGCAAGGATCCAGCTCTTCCAGGGTGTCCTCGTCTGCACAGTGAGTCTGGGTGACAACTGTCCTTGTCTTTGGTGGCTCTTTCCCACTGGGGTCCCCTCTGTCTTAGTCAGGGGGACATCTCATGGCCCTTCGGTCCTAACACAAGCTAAGGGATTTCCACTCCTTCCCTGCCCAGAGCCTGTCCAACCCCAAGGTCCCAGAAATCACTGAAGGCAGAATTGGGAAGAGATGGAAGAGATACACAAGAGCAGTTCTCCTGAGCCAGGCCATGGATGGGTGACAGCTCTGTTATAGACACAGCTAACATGGAGGGAGTAAACTAGATGTGGGGAGAGAGAGAGAGAGAAAGTACGTACCATCAAATATGTGACTTCGTTAGTTACATGTTAGAAGCATTGAGAGGTTAATACAAGCAGTATAAACAACAGGAATTTGTTGAGAAGCAGAAAAGTAGGAGGGAAGATTTAGGAAACCCTTTATTGAGGAAGTAACCACAGTGTAAATAAAAACAAAGATATTTCTATATACAAAACTGTAATTACTCCCTTAAGAGGACTGATTATGATAAAAGGAGGTCTCTCACCCACGTGCCATGTTAGGATAGCACAGGTGTGCAGGTTGACAGGGATCTGAGAGAACTGAATTGTTCTGTATAAAAATGAGAGGAATGGGGGGAGGGGGAAGGTAAAGAGTTCACAGCACTTAGCCCAAGAGAGAATTTGTGATGAAATAATCACTGAGAGAGGGTTTGAAATTTTGGCTGTAGGGAGGGCTCACACCTCACTCTGTCTTTGTTACCTTGACAGTTTCTTTAATAAACAGCACTTTGCTATTTGTAGAAGTGGCAAAGTAGATTTGCTTTGGGGCAAATTTGAAAAGGCCTCTGTGTCTAGCTTGATGTAAGGCCAAAAATGATTACATGGGGAAGTTGCCCTTGAGCACACGGAGGATATAAATGTAATTTCCTGGGAATTCGCAAAAATTCCTGAGTAAACTTCAAACTTGAAGGTTGTAGGATTAGTGGAGATCACCAATGGGTAAAGCTGGACCCTGATATAATCTGGGTTATGTGTGGAATAAATAGAACATTGCACCAAAATAAAATGGATATAACGGTGAAAAGCTGAAAGCCTACCCACTAAAATCCGGAACAAGACACGGATGCCCACTCTCACCTCTTCTATTCAACACAGTATTGGAAGTCCTAGCCACAGCAGTCAGACAAAAAAAAAAGAAATAAAAGGAATCCAAATTAGAAGGGAAGAGGTAAAACTGTCATTATATGCAGATGACATGATATTATATAGAGAAAACCCTAAAGACGACACACAAGCTTATAGAACTGATACACGAATTCAGCAAGGTAGCAGGATACAAGATTAACATACAGAAATCGGTTGCATTTCTTTACACTAACAATGAAATATCAGAAAGGGAATGTGAAAAAACAATATCTTAAAATTGCACCCCCAAAAATACAATACCTAGGAATAAACCTGACCAAGGAGGTGAAACACTTTGAGAACTATAAAACATTAATAAAGGAAACTGAAGATGATTCAGAGAAATGAAAAGATACCCCATGCTCTTGGATTGGAAGAGTTAATATTGTTAAAATGGCCATACTACCCAAAGCAATCTACAGATGTAATGTGATCCCTTTCAAATTACCCAGGACATTTTTCACAGAACTAGAACAAATAATCCTAAAATGCATATGGAACCATAAAAGACCCAGAATTGCCAAAGCAATCCTGAAGAAAAAGAACAAAGCAGGAGGCATAACCTCCCAGACTTCAGACAATACTACAAAGGGACAGTAATCAAAATGACGTGGTACTGGCACAAAAACAGACATATGAATCAATGGAACAGAACAGAGAGCCCAGAAATAAACCCACATACCTGTGGTCCATTAATCTCTGACAAAAGAGGCAAGAATATACAATGGGAAAAAGTCTCTTTAGCAAGCAGTGTTGGGAAATGTGGAGAGCCACGTGTAAATCAATGAAGTTAGAACACACCCTCACACCAAATACAAAAATAAACTTAAAATGGCTTAAAGACTTAAATATAAAACATGACACCAGGGGCTTCCCTGGTGGCACAGTGGTTGAGAGTCCACCTGCCGATGCAGGGGACACGGGTTCGTGCCCCGGTCCGGGAAGATCCCACATGCCGTGGAGCGGCTGTGCCCGTGAGCCATGGCCGCTGAGCCTGCACGTCCGGAGCCTGTGCTCCGCAACGGGAGAGGCCACAACAGTGAGAGGCCCGCGCGTACCGCAAAAAAAAACCCCAAAAAAATGACACCATAAAACTCCTAGATGAGATCATAGGCAAAACATTCTCTGACATTAATTATACCAATGTTTTCTTAGGTCAATCTCCCAAGGCAATAGAAATAAAAACAAAAATAAACAAATGGGACCTAATCAAACTTACAAACTTTTGCACAGCAAAGGAAACCATAAACAAAATTAAAAGACAACCTACAGAATGGGAGAAAATATTTGCAAATGATGTGACTGACAAAGGCTTAATTTCCAAAATATACAAATAGGTCATACAACTCAACAGCAAAAAAACAACCCAATCAAAAAATGGGCAGAAGACCTAAATAAACACTTCTCCAAAGAAGACATACAGATGGCCAACAGGCATATGAAAAGATACTCAACACTGCTAATTATTAGAGAAATGCAAATCAAAACTACAATGAGGTACACATCATACCAGTCAGAATGGCCAGCATTTAAAACTCTACAAGAAACAACAATAAAAAAAAGTGATGAGAGGGTGTGGAGAAAAGGGAACTCTCCTACACTACTGGTGGGAATGTAAGGTGGTGCAGCCACTGTGGAAAACAGTATGGAGGTTCCTCAGAAAACTAAAAATAGAATTACCATATGATCCAATAATCCCACTCCTGGGCATACATCTGGAAAAAACTATAATTCAAAAAGATTGTTCAAAAAAATAGTTCAGATGCTTTTGCAAAAATGTTCCTGTAAAAGGGTTTCATCTTCAAGGAATTCATGGAAAAGACTCTGACAAGTACAGGTTTCTGGTAACTGACTATACTGCTGAACTGAATGAATAAGCATTTTCAGAACACTAATGGAAAATTGATGAATTCATAAAAGTGCTAACAAAAGATCAAGATAAAAAAATTAATTACATGGGACTGAGTGAACTGATGAGGATGATCATAATTTTTGTGACTTTCTGTTTGAATAAAAAAAAAAAAGTTCACAGCAGCAGTATTCACAATAGCCAAGACATGGAAACAACCTAAATGTCCATCAACAGATGAATGGATAAAGAAGCTATGGTACATATATACACTGGAATACTACTCAGCCATAAAAAAGAATGAAATAATGCCATTTGCAGCAACATGGATGCAACTAGAGAGTATCATACTAAGTGAAGTAAGTCAGAAAGAGAAAGATAAATACTATATGATATCACTTATATGTGGAATCTAAAATATGACACAAATGAACCTATCTATGAAACAGAAACAGACTCACGAACATAGAGAACAGACTTGTGGTTGCCAGGGGGGAGGGGGGTGGGGGAGGGATGGAGTGGGAGTTTGGGGTTAGCAGGTGTAAGCTACTATAATAAAGAATGGATAAACAAGGTCCTACTGTATAGCACAGGGAACTATATTCAATATCCTATGATAAACCATAATGGAAAAGAATATATAAAAAAGAATGTGTGTACATATGTATATATATATATGTGTATATATATATGTATATATATGAGTATATATATATGTATATATGTGTATAACTGAATCACTCTGCTGTATAGCAGAAATTAACACAACATTGTAAATCAGCTATACTTCAATTAAAAAAATAAAATGGATATAATGAAACGATGGAGTTGCTTAACAAAGAGGCAAAAAGAAGTGTGGAGGGATCTCTGAGACCCAGGTTGGATACAGGTATCTGCTAGGATTGAGGGGCGGGGGTGGTCCACCTTCCCCTTTTGCCCTCCTCCCACCCACAGGAATTCTGGTCCCGACTTTGCATTCTCAGTGCGAAGCAGCAGGCACCTCAGATGGTGGAGAAGAGTTTCTTCTCAAGGAACAGTTTCTCAATTAAATTTCATTGTGATATGGGGTTCCTTCTGTTTCTCCACTTGCGGAAGAAGAATCTAACTTCACTAATACTTTGGAAACACAGAGACAACAATTTGGATCCAGTTCAACCAAACTTCTCAGTTCACAGATAAAACAACTAGATAATATTTAAAAGTTCTATATATTTTGAAGATTACAAGTTTTCTCTTTTAAATACAGGTGATTTCTTAAAGCAGAAACAAAGATGGATGGTAGATAGATAGATGGATAGACAGACAGATATAGGTATACATATAATAAGGGTTATAGTTGATATAAAGAGCTTCTGATATATAGAAATTATTCATAAGTCTGAGAATTTTAGGTTAAATTCCTATATCATTCTTACTTAAGGAAAGGCAAAATATCTCTCTGGTCCCATCACAGTAAACAACTTATCAATAATAATTGTTTCATTTGTTATCTGACTTTTGCTTGGCACTTTGGTGATAAATATAGTTTTCATTTATTCTGCTAATACTACTGAGTCAACTTAATATGTTTATAGTCCTGAGCTAAGTTTTCATTATAATCCTAAACTAAGTGCTGCGGTGCAGACAGAATACATGGTCTTTAGTCCCTGGAAACTCGGTGTCTAGAAGGAAAGAAAATATCTAGACACAACATCTTTCAGTGGCACCACAAGGCAACAGAGCACACAATGAAGGGCTAACTGAGGTGCAAGCAGTGTGGTCCAGTCTCAGCTTTGCCACTAACTAGATATGAATCTTGAGCAAGCCCCTCCCTTATCCTCTGTGGGGCCTCATTTCCTTACATTTAAAACAAGAGAGGTGAACTATTATCTCAAAGGGCTATGGAGTCCTAGAAGAGGCAATGTTTATTAACAGAGACCATGGATCTGCCAGAGCTGTGATAAGGAGTACGAAGAATATCCGGGTTGTCCTCCAATAGCTAATCTACCACCACCTGCTCCATGGTGTTTTGTTTGGCTGGGATTAACCCCACTACCAACAAGGAGGCATACTAAGGAAGGTAAGTAGGACTTCCTTCGTCACCCAGTGGTTAAGACTCTGAGCTCCCAATACAGGGGGCCCGGTTTCGATCCCTGGTCAGGGAACTAGATCCCACATGCATGCTGAAACTAAGGAGACCGTGAGCCATAACTAAGGAGCCTGCCTGCCACGCCTAAGAGTTTACATGCCGCAACTGAGGAGCCTGTGAGCCATAACTAAGGAGCCCGCCTGCTGCAACTAAAGAGCCAGTGAGCCGCAACTAAGGAGCCCAAGAGCCGCAACTAAGACCCAGCTCGACCAAATAAATAAACAAATAAATTTTTTTAAAAAAAGAAAAAGAAGGAAGAGGTTGCAGAATACGCTAAACTTTTGGCCAAGAGAATAAAGGAGGCCAAAGAAAAATGGCAAGAACAGACTGCCAAGAGATGGAGGCAGTCCTCTCTGAGAGCTTCTACCTCTAAGGCTGAGTCCAGTCAAGAACAAGATGCTTTAAGAGTAACAAATAAATAATATCTGACATCAAAAAAAAAAAAAAGGATCAACAGAAAGGCTTCCCTCATTGAAGTGATTAGTTTAGGTCATCTCAGGTTTAAGCTAATCAACCTCTAACATAACTTTACACTAAAATTGGTTCAGAGGTCAGCCAATCAGAACAAAGCACAGGATCTTTCCTGGGAATTCTAGGATGCAGACGCTCTCCCTCCTTCCAGATGGTATGAAAGCCTGAAATGCTGTAGCCATGTACGAGAGGAGCTGAGTAAATGCTGGTGGAGGGCAGAACCAAGAGACTTTTGGAAAACGGAACCAGAGATATTATCAAACCCTTTAATAGCCCAAAGGATCACCCACACTCATGTGGCTGATCCCTGAAGGACAAGTGTGATTTTTTAAAAATTTATTTATTTTATTTATTTTTATTTTTGGCTGCGTTGGGTCTTTGTTGCTACGCGCAGGCTTTCTCTAGTTTTGGCGAGCAGGGGCCACTCTTTGTTGCGGTGTGCGGGCTTCTCATCACGGTGTCTTCTCTTGTTGCGGAGCATGGGCTCTAGGTGTGCGGGTTCCAGTAGTTGTGGCTCGTGGGCTCAGTAGTTGTGGCTTGCGGGGTCTAGAGCGCAGGCTCAGTAGTTGTGGCGCACGGGGTTAGTTGCTCTGCGGCATGTGGGGTCTTCCCGGACCAGGGCGCGAACCTGTGCCCCCTGCATTGGCAGGCAGATTCCTAACCACTGCACCACCAAGGAAGCCCGACAAGTATGATTTGAATAGGAAAAAGGACAAGGGATAATATTAATAGTGGGACAAATGGCAAAAATCTAGAGGGAATGTGCTGTATCTCAACCATGGCACTTGTAATTATTTTTAATCTGTTTTCCTTTGCTTTGTTGAAGCAGAGAATTTGTATTCATTCAATATTAAACATCTAGGTTATAATACTATTGATACTGTGGTAGAAGGTGGCTGTGCAGGATGGGTTCCGGATAGCGGCATGACATGACCCAGTTCTCAGAGAGCTTGCATTTGAGCAGAAGGAACAACAGGTCAACCTCTAACTACAGTAGAGGATGGATGGACCCCTTGTTCAGCTCCAGGGTCTGCAGAGGGTGAGAAGGCTTAGAGGACGGGGTTGTCTTTTGAATTCCTACCTGGGAGGAATTACCCTCCACACTGTATAGATAAGGAAACTAAAGTATATGAACAAAAATATCACATACCAAGTTAGAAAATTATTATTAAGACATAAAGATAATGCTTCCCTTTCTCTTACATATTCCTTTAAGGAACACCTAAGATCACAGAAACAACTAGCATGTGGTAGTGTCTGCAATTGAACTCAGATCTGTCTGGCTTCAAAACTTGGCTCTCAAAATTGGTCTGTTGGCCAAGAACAACAGCATCGCCTAAGGGCAGGGCCAGCTCTATAATTTGTGTGGCCCGGAACAAAATAAAAATGTGAGTCCTTTGTTCAAAAAGCAGGAAGAAAGTTCGATGAAAGGTACTGAAGATAAAGTTCTTCCTTTCCTCCACAGCCCCTCAAATTGTGGTGTTTTACGCTTAGCCATTTAATGTCATTCTAAGTAAAGACACAGTAAGATTTTAAATTACTGGCATGGATTTCTCATTCATCGTTTCATCATGTAAGGCCAGTTTTAAATGGAAATGTAAATTTAACTCATATGTGGAATCACTGAAATTACACAATCCGTATTTTGTAATTGTACACACAGATGTATTTTGTTCTTCACAGAACAGTGGAAACACTGAATAAAGCAACTCAGTTGTTCTTATTCTACCTCTTAATAAGCACACATTCTAAGAACAATCTCTACCTTCTGCTTCCTGATAAATAAGGAAAGAGTGAAAGGAAATGAAACTTTCCCTTTCTTTCTATGGCATCATTTTTAGCATAAGTGGTTGGCTTAATATAGAGAAGCAACATAATAAAAGAATATAATAGGGTTCCTTGGTTATTCATGTGTCTTAGAACATCATTTACTTCTTTCTGGTTCACAGCAAGTAATGATTCCAAGGCCGTCAGTGCCCCCAACCTTCCTAAATCTTGACATAACACATTACCCTGTACTCGCTTTGAGACCTACGGAACTCCCAGCAGAATTCTGTAGTCATGGGTCATCTCAAACGCTGTATGTGATGGTACAGTAAGAGACAGGGGACACGCATGTTCATACTGCACTGCATGCATCTCAACCACTCTCACGCAGGCTACACTGGCCCATCAGGCTTTACCTCCAACACACGTCAAATTGAAAATTATTAAGAATTTCAAGAGGGTGACAGTAGACCATTAAACCAAGCTCAGGGTCCCTTCTGAGCACAGGGCCTTGTGAGACTACACAGGTTTCAGCCCCGGACGCTGGCTTCGCCTGGGAGTTTGTTAGAAATGCAGGTTCTCAGGCTTCCCCCAAAAACCCGTTGACTCCATCTGCACCTTAGTAAGATCCCCAAGTGGTCTATGGGTGTGCGAGAGTCTAGTCTAGACCACTGAACACTCTGTCTCCCTGAACACTCTGTCTCACTGAACACTCAGGCTCCATGCTGACCGCACAGCCTGGCTAGGTAAGTGGAAGTGTTTTCTCTGGCGTGCCCCCATCCCTCTATCTTCCCTCCTTTGGGCCTACCTGCAGCTTCCCCAGGATGTTACCAACCCGACAGCCCACTGGCTTTTCTGAAAACCTATTTAGGAGGCTTTGCTGAAATCTCTGGTTTCATCTGCTTTCCATCCAAGACCTTTGTATATTCATGAATGCCTGTGGCAAGAAAGAAGCCACAAAGGCAGATTTCAGGAGCTAGGCCAGAGGTGGAGCCCCCCAGAAAGGAAAGTCTTGTTAATTTACATCTCAATGTGCTACTGAGATGCCTTTATTATTGAGAATTCAAAAGCAAAAAATCTTGCTTTCCTCCGTGGTTGCTATTTAATTCCATTTATTTCCCTAGTTTGGCTAGCTTTAAATTTTCCAAGTGTATGAGGAGTTACTGTACTTTTCTTTTTACTTTTATTTGAGATTTCTTCATGATCAAAAGTTAGACAGTAATAACCTTTCAAAAAATCTTTAAAAAGAAGAAGGGGTGGGAGCTTCAAGATGGCGGAAGAGTAAGAGGTGGAGATCACCTTCCTCCACACAGATACATCAGAAATACATCTACATGTGGAACAGCTCCTCCAGAACACCTACTGGATGCTGGCAGAAGACCTCAGACTTCCCAAAAGCCAAGAAACTCCCCCACGTACCTGGGTAGGGCAAAAGGAAAAAGAAAAAACAGATACAAAGAATAGGGACGGGACCTGCACCAGTGGGAGGGAGCTGTGGAGGAGGAAAGGTTTCCACACACACTCGGAAGCCCCTTCACTGGCAGAGACGGGGCGGGTGGGGGAAAGCTTCGGAGCCACGGAGGAGAGCGCAGCAACAGGGGTGCAGAGGGCAAAGGGGAGAGATTTCCGCACAGAGGATCGGTGCCGACCGGCACTCACCAGCCTGAGAGGCTTGTCTGCTCACCCACCGGGGCGGGCGGGGCTGGGAGCTGAGGCGCGGGCTTCGGTCGGATTCCAGGGAGAGGACTGGGGTTGGCTGCAGGGACAGAGCCTGAAGGGGGCTGGTGCGCCACAGCTAGCCGGAAGGGAGTCCGGGAAAAGGTCTGGAGCTGCCGAAGAGACAAAACTTTTTCTTGCCTCTTTGTTTCCTGGGGCGCGAGGAGAAGGGATTAAGAGCGCTGCTTAAAGGAGCTCCAGAGACGGGCTCGAACTGTGGGTTTCAGCGAGGACGCCAAAGACGGGCAGGAGATGCTAAGGCTGCTGCTGCGGCCACCAAGAAACCTGTGCGCGAGCACAGGTCAATCTCCACACCTCCCATCCCGGGAGCCCATGCAGCCCGCTACTGCCAGGGTCCCGGGATCCAGGGACAACTTCCCCGGGAGAATGCACGGCGCCCCTCAGGCTGCTGCAACGTCACGCCGGCCTCTGCCGCCCCAGGCTCGCCCCGCATCCGTACCCCTCCCTCCCCACTGGCCTGAGTGAGCCAGAGGCCCCGAATCAGCTGCTCCTTTAACCCCGTCCTGTCTGAGCGAAGAACAGACGCCCTCCAGCCACCTACATGCAGAGGCGGGGCCAAATCCAAAGCTGAACCCCGGGAGCTGAGGAAACAAAGAAGAGAAAGGGAAATCTCTCCCAGCAGCCTCACGAGCAGCGGATTAAATCTCCACAATCAACTTGATGTACCCTGCATCTGTGGAATACCTGAATAGACAACGAATCATCCCAAATTGAGGAGGTGGACTTTAGGAGCAACAGTATATATTTCTCCCCCTTCTCCTCTTTTTGTGAGTGTGTAGGTGTGTGCTTCTGTGTGTGATTTTGTCTCTATAGCTTTGCTTTCACCATTTCTCCTAGGGTTCTGTCTTTCCTTTTTACTTTAAAAAATTTTTTTCTTAAAAATTACTTTTTATTTTAATAACTTTATTTTATCTTATTCTTTCTTTCTTTCTTTTTCTTCCTTCCTTTTATTCTGAGCCGTGTGGATGACAGGCTTGGTGCTCCAGGCAGGCATCAGGGCTGTGCCTCTGAGGGGGGAGGGCCAAGTTCAGGTCACTGGTCCACAAGAGACCACCCAGCTCCACATAATACCAAATGGCAAAAATCTCCCAGAGAACTCCATCTCAACGCCAAGACCCAGCTCCACACAACGACCAGCAAGCTACCGTGCAGAACACTCCATGCCAAACAAATAGCAAGACAGGAACACAACCCCATCCATTAGCAGAGAGGCTACCTAAAATCATAATAAGGCCACACACATTCCAAAACACACCACCAGAAGTGGACCTGCCCACCAGAAAGATAAGATCCAGCCTCATCCACCAGAACACAGGTACTAGTCCCCTCCACCAGGAAGCCAACACAAGCCACTGAACCAACCTTACCCACTGGGGACAGACACCAAAAACAATGAGAACTACGAACCTGCAGCCTGTGAAAAGGACGCCCCAAACACAGTAAGTTAAGGAAAATGAGAAGACAGAGAAACACACAGCAGATGAAGGAGCAAGGCAAAAACCTACCAGACCTAACAAATGAAGAGGAAATAGGCAGTCTACCTGAAAAAGAATTCAGAATAATGATAATAAAGATGATCCAAAATCGGGGAAATAGATTGGAGAAAACACAAGAAACATTTAACAAGGACCTAGAAGAACTAAAGAGCAAACAAACAGTGATGAACAACCCAATAAATGAAATTTAAAATTCTCTAGAAGGGATCAACAGCAGAATAACTGAGGCAGAAGAACGGATAAGTGACCTGGAAGATAAAATAGTGGAAATAACTACTGCAGAGCAGAATAAAGAAAAAAGAATGAAAAGAATTGAGGACAGTCTCAGAGACCTCTGGGACAACATTAAACACACCAACATTCGAATTATACGGGTCCCAGAAGAAGAAGAGAAAAAGAAAGGGACTGAGAAGATATTTGAAGAGATTATAGTTGAAAACTTCCCTAATATGGGAAAGGAAACAGTTAATCAAGTCCAGGAAGCACAGAGAGTCCCATACAGGATAAATCCAAGGAGAAACATGCCAAGACACATATTAATCAAACTCTCAAAAATTAAATACAAAGAAAACATATTAAAAGCAACAAGGGAAAAACAACAAATAACACACAAGGGAATCTCCATAAGGTTAACAGCTCATCTTTCAGCAGAAACTCTGCAAGCCAGAAGGGAGTGGCAGGACATATTTAAAGTGATGAAGGAGAAAAACCTCCAACCAAGATTACTCCACACAGCAAGGATCTCATTCAGATTTGACAGAGAAATTAAAACCTTTACAGACAAGCAAAAGCTAAGAGAATTCAGCACCACCAAACCAGCTTTACAACAAATACTAAAGGAACTTCTCTAGGCAGGAAACACAAGAGAAGGAAAAGACCTACAAAAACAAACCCCAAACAATGAAGAAAATGGTAATAGGAACATACATATCGATAATTACCTTAAATGTAAATGGATTAAATGATCCAAGCAAAAGACATAGACCGGTGGAATGGATACAAAAGCAAGACCCTTATATATGCTGTCTACAAGAGACCCACTTCAGACCTAGGGACACATACAGACTGAAAGTGAGGGGATGGAAAAAGATATTCCATGCAAATGGAAATCAAAAGAAAGCTGGAGTAGAAATTCTTATATCAGACAAAATAGAGATTAAAACAAAGATTATTAAAAGAGACAAAGAAGGACACTACATAATGATCAAGGGATCAATCCAAGAAGAAGATATAACAATTGTAAATATTTATGCACCCAACATAGGAGCACCTCAGTACATAAGGCAAATACTAACAGCCATAAAAGGGGAAAATGGGGCTTCCCTGGTGGCGCAGTGGTTGAGAGTCCACCTGCCGATGCAGGGGACACAGGTTCGTGCCCCGGTCCGGGAAGATCCCACATGCCACAGAGTGGCTAGGCCCGTGAGCCATGGCCGCTGAGCCTGCATGTCCGGAGCCTGTGCTCCGCAATGGGAGAGGCCACAACAGTGAGAGGCCCGCGTACCGCAAAAAAAAAAAAAAAAGAAAGAAAAAAAAGGGGAAAATGACAGGAACACAATCATAGAAGGGGACTTTAACACCCCAGTTTCACCAATGGACAGATCATCCAAAATGTAAATCAATAAGGAAACACAACCTTTAAATGATACATTAAACAAGATGGACTTAATTGATATTTATAGGACATTGCATCCAAAAACAACACAATACACATTCTTCTCAAGTGCTCATGGAACATCTTCCAGGATAGATCATATCTTGGGCCACAAATCAAGCCTGGTAAATTTAAGAAAATTGAAATCGTATCAAGTATCTTTTCCAACCACAACGCTTTGAGACTAGATATCAGTTACAGGAAAAAAATCTGTAAAAAATACAAACACATGCAGGTTAAACAACACACTACTTAATAACCAAGAGATCACTGAAGAAATCAAAGACAAAATCAAAAACTACCTAGAAACAAATGACACTGAAAACACAACGACCCAAAACCTATGAGATGCAGCAAAAGCTGTTCTAAGAGGGAAGTTTATAGCAACACAATCCTATCTTAAGAAACAAGAAACATCTCAAATAAAAACCTAACCTTACACCTAAAGCAATTAGAGAAAGAAGAACAAAAAAACCCCAAAGTTAGCAGAAGGAAAGAAATCATAAAGCTCAGATCAGAAATAAATGAAAAAGAAATGAAGGAAACAATCGCAAAGATCAATAAAACTAAAAGCTGGTTCTTTGAAAAGATAAACAAAATTGATAAACCATTAGCCAGACTCATCAAGAAAAAAAGGGAGAAGCCTCAACTCAACAGAATTAGAAATGAAAAAGGAGAAGTAACAACTGACACTGCAGAAATAAAAAGGATCATGAGAGATTAGTACAAGCAACTATATGGCAATAAAATGGACAACTTGGAAGAAATGGACAAATTCTTAGAAATTCACAACCTTCCAAGACTGAACCAGGAAGAAACAGAAAATATAAACAAACCAATGACAAGCACTGAAATTGAAACTGTGATTAAAAATCTTCCAACAAACAAAAGCCCAGAACCAGATGGCTTCACAGGCAAATTCTATCAAACATTTAGAGAAGAGCTAACACTTATCCTTCTCAAACTCTTCCAAAATATAGCAGAGGGAGGAACACTCCCAAACTCATTCTATGCAGCCACCATAACCCTGATACCAAAACCAGACAAAGATGTCACAAAAAAACTACAGGCCAATATCACTGATTAACATACATGCAAAAATCCTCAAGAAAATACTAGCAAACAGAATCCAACAGCACATTAAAAGAATTATACACCATGATCAAGTGAAGTTTATCCCAGGAATGCAAGGATTCTTCAAAATATGCAAATCAATCAATGTGATACACCATATTAACAAATTGAAGGAGAAAAACCATATGATCATCTCAATAGATGCAGAGAAAGCTTTTGACAAAATTCAACACCCATTTATGATAAAAACCCTACAGAAAGTAGGCATAGAGGGAACATTCCTCAACATAATAAAGGCCACATATGACAAACCCACAGCCAATGGTTATTCTCAATGGTGAAAAACTGAAAGCATTTCCTCTAAGATCAGGAACAACACAAGGTTGCCCACTCTCACCACTCTTATTCAACATAGTTTTGGAAGTTTTAGCCACAGCAATCAGAGAAGAAAAAGAAATAAAAGGAATACAAATTGGAAAAGAAGAAGTACAACTGTCACTCTTTGCAGATGACATGATGCTATACATAGAGAATCCTAAAGATGCTACCAGAAAACTACTAGAGCTAATCAATGAATTTGGTAAAGTAGCAGGATACAAAATTAATGCACAGAAATCGCTTGCATTCCTATACACTAATGATGAAAAATCTGAAAGTGAAATTAAGAAAACACTCCCATTTACCATTACAACAAAAAGAATAAAATATCTTGGAATAAACCTACCTAAGAAGACAAAAGACCTATATGCAGAAAATTATAAGACACTGATGAAAGAAATTAAAGATGATACAAATAGATGGAGAGATATACCATGTTCGTGGATTGGAAGAATCAACATTGTGAAAATGACTATACTACCCAAAGCAATCTACAGATTCAATGCAATCCCTATCAAATTACCACTGGCCTTTTTCACAGAACTAGAACAAAAAATTTCACAATTTGTATGGAAACACAAAAGACCCCGAATAGCCAAAGCAATCTTAGAAAGAAAAACGGAGCTGGAGGAGTCAGGCTCCCGGACTTCAGACTATAGTACAAAGCTACAGTAATCAAGCCAGTATGGTACTGGCACAAAAACAGAAAGATAGATCAATGGAACAGGATAGAAAGACCAGAGATAAACCCACACACATATGGTCACCTTATCTTTGACAAAGGAGGCAAGAATATACAGTGGAGAAAAGACAGCCTCTTCAATAAGTGGTGCTGGGAAAACTGGACAGCTACATGTAAAAGAATGAAATTAGAACACTCCCTAACACCATACACAAGAATAAACTCAAAATGGATTAAAGACCTAAATGTAAGGCCAGACACCATCAAACTCTTAGAGGAAAACACAGGCAGAACACTCTATGACATAAATCACAGTAAGATCCTTTCTGACCCACCTCCTAGAGAAATGGAAAGAAAAACAAAAATAAACAAATGGGACCTAATGAAACTTAAAAGCTTTTGCACAGCAAAAGAAATCATAAATAAGACGAAAAGACAACCCTCAGAATGGGAGAAAATATTTGCAAATGTAGCAACTGACAAAGGATTAATCTCCAAAATTTATAAGCAGCTCATGAACTCAATATCAAAAAAAAAACCCAACCCAATCCAAAAATGGGCAGAAGACCTAAACAGACATTTCTCCAAAGAAGATACACAGATTGCCAACAAACACATGAAAGAATGCTCAACATCATTAATCATTAGAGAAATGCAAATCAAAACTACAATGAGATATCATCTCAACCCGGTTAGAATTGCCATCATCAAAAATTCTACAAACAATAAATGCTGGAGAGGGTGTGGAGAAAAGGGAACCCCCTTGCACTGTTGGTGGGAATGTAAGTTGATACAGCCACTATGGAGAACAGTATGGAGGTTCCTTAAAAAACTAAAAATAGAACTATCATACGACCCAGCAATCCCACTACTGGGCATATATACCCTGAGAAAACCATAATTCAAAAATAGTCATGTACCAAAATGTTCATTGCAGCTCTATTTACAATAGCCAGGACGTGGAAGCAACCTAAGTGTCCATCAACAGATGAATGGATAAAGAAGATATAGTACATATATACAATGGAATATTACTCAGCCATAAAAAGAAACGAAATTGAATTATTTGTAGTGAGGTGGATGGACCTAGAGTCTGTCATACAGAGTGAAGTAAGTCAGAAAGAGAAAAACAAATACCGTATGCTAACACATATATATGGAATCTTAAAAAAAAAAAAAAAAAAAAAAGGTCATGAAGAACCTAGGGGGCAAGACGGGAATGGGAATAAAGATGCAGACCTACTAGAGAATGGACTTGAGGATACGGGGAGGGGGAAGGGTAAGCTGGGACAAAGTGAGAGAGTGGCATGGACATATATATACTACCAAACGTAAAACAGATAGCTAGTAGGAAGCAGCTGCATAGCACAGAGAGATCAGCTCGGTGCTTTGTGACCACCTGGAGGGGTGGGATAGGGAGGCTGGGAGGGAGGGAGACACAGGAGGGAAGAGTTATGGGGACATATGTATATGTATAACTGATTCACTTTGTTATAAAGCAGAAACTAACACACCATTGTAAAGCAATTATACTCCAATAAAGATGTAAAAAAAGAAAAAAAAAGAAGAAGAGGGGGAGAGAAGAGGGTGGAAAATGTAATTCTCTTTGACATTGAAGATATTCCTAAGAATAATAATTTTAGAAAAGAACTTAAGTCAGAATTAGGAAGCTTTTTCTTCTTGTTTCACTTTCAACCTCAGAAATAAAATAGAATCACTCTTCAGCTAAAATAGAATCGCCCCTCAGCTTGGGAGCAAAGCTTCACTGCACCTCTGCCCAAAACGGTATTTTCTTACACAACGGTGGTTCCCCTTGTCCGTGTCGGAGAGCATTTTTCAAAAAAGAAAAGAAAGAAGTTTTGAAAAGGCACCTGTTACTCCTCTGACGGGAATGGCCTCCGTTCCCTCCAAAACTTCAGTCAAGCCCACCAGAAAATATCCTTCCAGTGGCCAAGCTTGTCAGAAGCCAATATTGGCTCAGTAACTGCTGATAATTTTATCGTATCTTTCCGACATCTAGACACCTCAGTTTAAAAACCAAGCTTGTGTGTTCCCTGACCAGGACTGGAAACAGCGTACAGAAAGGACAGCCTCCCTCAGGTGAGGAGTGAGGAAGCAGCACAGAGGCAGTGGGGAGCATGTTTTGGACCCACAGAGAGAGTGGGGAGCAGGCCTTGAACCCCCTGTCTCGGGGGGTCTCGGGCTTTTCACCAGTGCCACTCCCCCCCTCCCCCCAACAAGGCTGGAGCCACATAGAAACAGCTTAATAGCTCCTTGGCGTTGCGTTTTTACTGCATATCTGCGTGCTATTTCCTTATAAACTGTCCTGCTTGCACAATGATCGCATTCTCCTTTGGATCACCAGCTCAGGACATTTGGTAGCATGAGTGACAGGCACATTTTCAATGCATGGGAAATACAAAACCCCCTTTGTGGGCATTGATTTCAGCTGCTGCCTCAGGTAACAAGAGTTGGGCTAAGTTTTCCTTCGCTTCCTTTCCTTATCCATTGATTCTCTGGCCAAGGTGCTATCGAGTAGCCCGCTGACCCATAGACCAAGGAAGGGAGGAGGAGATGGAAAGCAAGCTAATTCACCAGATGGAGAGTGGGGTACCTGCATCAGGAGACAGCTGCATTTCCGAAGCCAGATCAAAGTCAGGTTCAAAAAGTTAAGTCCTGCTTCAAAAGCTGAAGGCAGAGCGATCGGCGTGGATGTGAGCTGGCCTCGGATGTGGGGAACTCTCACTCCCACTCCTCCATTTTTCCAGGGCCTGGAGCTAGGAGGTTCTAGGCTGGAAAGCCGCCACTGTCTGTAGTCAAGGCCTTGCAGTGAAGTCAGACCTTGGTTCAAATCCTGTTTCTGCCCTTGGGCAAGTTAACTTCTCTGAACTTCAATATCTTCATCCATAAGATGGGGCCAATACTATCACCTATCTCACTGGCTTTCTGAGAGGAATCAATGAGAAAATATTCAATATATGCCACGGGCCAACAGAGAACATAGAGCTTAATAACCAACAGCAGCAACGGTAGTGGTAGTTGCTGTTTTAAAGGGGAAGCTGTTGCCCAGAAGCACAGCCTCACATGTTTAAAGGACATAATGGAATGGCCATCATGAGTTGGTGAGGCTCTGAGTGACTCATTCCCCACAGAACCTGAGGTCTGGTGGGCAAGCTACAGCCCCGGGTCATGAGTGGGTGGGTCCACACCAATGCCTTTCCTGAGCAACAGCTTCTCTCCCTTCTTGCCTGGTTTCCCTCTCCCTCTTCCACCCATGTCTGTCTCTTTTTCTCTCTTTTCTTCCCCAGAGACCCCATTAGCCTCCTCTTTCCTGACAGAGCACCTTTAGGAAAGTCACCGAAGGCTGCGGAGCCCATGTGCCTCCTCAGGGCAGTGGGCACGATGAAGCAGATGCTCTCAATCCCTTTGGAAGCCAACATTCCACAGTTATCCATTCCTCCTCTCCCCCCTCCCCACTTCTTCGCCCTTTAGCCCTCAAACTCCTGGGAGAAAAATTCTAACTGGTTGGGCTGGAGTCAGATGCCGCTACGAGGTATGGTGATGTGAGAGAAGGAATCCCCCAGGGACCTTGGGCTTCCTCAGTAGGAAAGCAGGACCAGGTTTCCCAGTCCTACCACAACTGCATGATTTGTGGAAGAGGGGGAGGTAACTCCTCGAACGAAATCAGAAAGGAAAAAATGGACATTGGCACTGGGATGGTGCAAAAAGAAAGAACTACTATAGCCACTGTGCAGACAGAATAAAAGTGGATGCATCTTTCTCTCTTTTCCATTCATATATTTATTCATTCACTTTTTCATGTATTCACCTTGGAGTGTCTAGAACACCGGAGAGGCAAAGCCTTACCTGAATCTGGGGCTGTTTAGAAATTGTCATATTTAAAACGTTATTAAAATACTTTGTGGTAGGTGAAATAATATAGCATCCACTCAGGAAGGAGAGTGGATCCCAAGTACTAATTGAGTCTACCCTCAAGGCTGACCAAGTCCTTGAGGGACTGGTTACATAAGCCCTAACCAGGCATAACATTCAGAAGACCCCCAGGATATGAAGCAGTCCTACAGTTCTCAACCTGGGGTGATTTTTGCCTCCCTCCCCAGGGATATGGGAGGGGGAGGGAACACTGCTACTAGCATCTACTTGGCCAGGGTGTTGCTAAACATTCTACAAGACAGCTCCCCACAACAAAGAATTATCCTGCCCCAAATGTCAACAGTGCCAAGGTTGAGAAATCGTACCAGATGAACAAGGGGCCTTTCAGCCCAAGAATCCTTATGCCTTTTGTTGAGTCTGAGAAATTTCTCTTCATAAGAGCTTATTGTGGCCACAATCTAGTTTACTCAACCAGGTGCTGGCTCCCCGACTAAGGAAGTCAATGGGTCCCCGGAGGATCCTGGCCAAGATCCTTCCTCTTTCCTCTCTCATATAGTGAAATAGCAGAGAGAGAACCAAGCTCATTCAATCCGAACTCTCCACGGGACTTTGAATGTTAAGACACTTCAATATAAAATAAACAAAGACTTCTGGCAAGTCTGATGTGAAATTCCTGCTTCTGAGGCTCCCTTTAGCTGCCTAATCAGCTCTAAATCTAATTCCCCAACTTCTCTTGGAGCTGCTGAGCTACACCATACTCTTCCAGTAAATTTCTTTTTTGCTTCAATTAGCCAGTCAATTTATTTTGCCTGCAACTAACTGAAAGGAAAACCTTCAAATCCCTTTAGTGACTTCCAAACTTTACACAGCATCCCAAGTATACCCCATCCAAGAAATATGGGACCCCAAAAATATCCTGACTCACACCCTACCTCTCTGGGATCTGCCATCTGATCACTCAATCAACCAAGGGATAGATCAACAAGTACTTATTGATACCCACACATTTTTAAAAATTTTATTTATTTTTGGCTGTGTTGGGTCTTCGTTGCTGCGCACAGGCTTTCTCTAGTTGCGGCAAGCGGGGGCTACTCTTCATTGCGGTGCGCGGGCTCTGGGCGCGTAGGCTTCAGTAGTTTTGGCACGTGCGCTCAGTAGATGTGGCTTGCGGGCTCTAGAGTGCAGGCTCAGTAGTTGTGGCACACGGGCTTAGTTGCTCCGCGGCCTGTGGGATCTTCCCAGACGAGGGCTCGAACCTGTGTCCCCTGCATTGGCAGGCAGATTCTTAACCACTGTGCCACCAGGGAAGTCCCAATACCCACACATTTTAAACAATGCCAGCTTAAGGAAAAGTCAAAGTAGAGAAGAGGGACTAATATTTGTTAGGTGCCTACACGTGGCAGGCATAGTGTTAAGGTCTTTACATTTAGAATCTTAGCCTTGTCACTATACTAGATGTGGGTATTACTGTCCCATTTTACATTCAAGAGAAATGAGGATTGGAGAGGTCAACTAACGTTCATAAGACCACATACCTGGTAGATCCTGGAGCTAGGATTTGAGTTCACGTCTATGTGTGTCCAAAGCCCATAATTTTTTTTTACCTCTATACCAGAGTTGGCAAACTGTGGCCCATAGGCCATATTTAGCCCACAATCACCTATTTTTGTAGATTTTTTTTTTTTTTTTTTGTCGGTACGCGGGCCTCTCACTGCTGTGGCCTCTCCCGCTGCGGAGCACAGGCTCCCGACGCGCAGGCTCAGCGGCCATGGCTCACCGGCCCAGCCGCTCCGCGGCATGTGGGATCCTCCCGGACCGGGGCACGAACCCACGTCCCCCTGCATCGGCAGGCGGACTCTCAACCACTGTGCCACCAGGGAAGCCTCAGATTGTTTTAGTCGAACAGCCACACCCGTTCTCTTGTTCTATACTGTCAGAAAGCCCTACTGTGCTGCCTGCAGATGGTTTTAAGGGCTGCTTGGCAGACCCTGCTCAGCTCCCTAAAACATCTTCCTTCCTTTGCCTGTTTATGCCGTTCCAGATTCCCTGTGTCTGGGTGATGATTTAGCGGTGCCATGAGGACTTCTACCAGCAGATCTCTTCCCTGTCACCCTGTCAGGAGCCTGACATTCTCTCCTTATCATTCTTAGTGCTTTCTAGAAACTTTTCTCATGTAACTGGTTTAAGATGATCTCGTGTAACTTGGAAAGAATTTTACACTCGCCAGGATCAGAGCATCCAATCCACTGACTCCTCACTCGAAGTGAACGGGTCTCAGCAGGAGGAATGCCTGCCACTCAGCTCCTTGGTGAGAGGCCCTGGGCCAAATGGAGACGCTGAGTGAGAGGAACAAAAACATGGATATCACTCATGGGGGGAGGGGACACTTAAAGCACAAAAAGCACACTTCACAGCACTGCCCGGCACCTGGTGCCACAGGCATCAAGAGATACAGATCTCCAAAGAAAACATACAGATGGCCAACAGGAACATGAAAAGATGCTCAGCATCACTAGCTATGGATAAAGAAGATGTGGTATATGTATACAACGGAATATTACTCAGCCATAAAAAGGAATGAAATTGGGTCATTTGTAGAGACGTGGATGTATCTAGAGACTGTCATATAGAGTGAAATAAGTCAGAAAGAGCAAAACAAATATCGTATGTTAACGTATATACGTAGAACCTCAAAAATAGTACAGACGAACCGGTTTGCAGAGGAGAAATTGAGACACAGAAGTAGAGAAAAAACGTATGGACACCAAAGGGGGAAAGCGGCAGGGGGTAGGGGTGGTGGTGGTGGGATGAATTGGGAGATTGGGGTTGACGTGTATACATTGATGTGTATCAAATGGATGACTAATAAGAAAATAAATAAATGTTAGAAAAAAAAAAAAAAGAATGTGTCTTGGTTTAGGTTCTCCCAAAGGAGACCCAGAGACAAGAAGCCGAGTGCAGGAAATTAATTTCACGGGTCATCTCAGGAAAGCCCGGTGGGGAGGCAGAGAAGTGAGGCAGGGGAGGAAGGAGGCTGTCCAGGGCACTTTGCAGAACTCAAGTCCCTGTGGGTCACAGAGCTCAGGGTTGTCTACCCAGTGGAAGAGCCAGGGAGCTGGGCTCTGTATCCACCAGCTGCAGGGACATTGGTTCTGGCATTTCTGGCTGGGATGTGCAGGCCGAGAAGCAACATTCTCCCCAAGAGAGTTGCAGGCGTTTTCAGGAATCCATCTTCACGCACAGAAGTGAATGCTGGGGAGATGGCAGGGACCGCTGGGGTTTGCTTGGGGATCTGTGTAGGTGTTCTCCTAGGCTGTCCTGCGCTAAGTGTTCCCCTCTCCAACCTGAGGTTAGCAGACCAGCTGCCAGCAACCTGGGATCTGAGTAAGGGAAGAGGCTAGGGTCTGACTATTTCATGTCAGCCTTCGCTTGGTCACCCTGTTTTCAGTATGGAAACCCCTCAGCCGTGCCCTTGCCCCCGAGTCACCCTTGGTTCACACTCTCTAGAGCAGTGCTGTCCAACAGAAACATAATGGGAGCCACAGAAATAATTTTAAATTTTCTCTGTCATATTAAAACAATAAAAAGAAAGGGAAGTGAATTTTAATCATGTTTCATGTAACCTGACATATCGAAAGCACTACTGTTTCAACTTGTAATCAATATTTTTTTAAAACATCAAGAGGTATTTCACATTCTTTTTTATTGCACTGAGCCTTCAAGTCCGGTGTGTATTTCACACGTACAGCACATCTCGATTCGGAAGAGCCACATTTCAAGTGCTCAAAAACCACATGTGCTGAGTGGCTGCTGTAAAGGGCAATGCGGCTCTGCAGACAAGCCTTCGGTCCCGGGCAAGGGTGGGGAAGGGACCCTCGGCTGCAGGACTCTGAGAAGGGAGTGGGGCTTCTAACTGCTTCCTGAAAGGATTTTCAACCTGTTTTCCCGCATCTTAGAGATAGGTGGTGTCACGGAGTTCTGAGCATTTCTGGGGTCTGTGGTGTCAAGTGAGTGGATGACTCCTTTTCCACCACAGGCAGCTTAGGGTTCCACTTCTTTGAGTTGGCTACGTCAGTTCCCACTCATCTGCTGGCTCTCCATCTCGCCTTCTTTCCCGCTGTTTCCTCTACTCTCTTTGTCCTTATGCGTTTGTGCTCTGATATAAAATTCATTGTCATTTTAATGGGGTCTTTCGAGAGAACCAAGATAAACACACGTGTACAAGCCACCATCTCTAACTAATAAGTTTTCCATATCACTGGAATTTTAGGTGTTTTTTTTTTTTTTCTTAACTTGGTCTACACATTTTTATCGGATGTCTGGAATTTGTGGTTTAAACCACCTGACAACCCTATCTATGCAAGGATAGGGTTTCCTAAAGGAATGAATGGATGAATGAAGAGAGATATGTGAAAGTAACTTAATCCTCACTCAGAGGTGGTCCAATCCGGTTGAAGCCAATGCCACACAGTGACACCCTCCGGGTCACCCTGTAGAGTCTGTTCCTCCTCCCATTCACTGGCCCAGCTCAGTTACCTGCGTGGCATCTCCCAGTTACCACTGAGCTAAGAAATCCCTTGCAGTTACAAGGTGCCTACAGAAATAACTAAGAATGTGTAAATGCACTTGGCAGCCTGCCAAATGGAAGAGGAAGCCATGAGTCAGCGGTTTTCATCTCTTTTCAGCCTCGCTGCCCCACTGTCTGCTCGAACTGACCACTTCCTTGCAATGTTTGTTCATGCTGTCTTTAGCTTTCTCAAATGTGGGGGTTTCTCAACTCTGCCTTTCCTAAACTTTGACCTTACTTCTTCTTTTGAACGGTGCTGAGCTTCTCTTGTGGTTTTTCTGGAATCTTTAAAAAATAAAGCCTGAGTCCTTCTAACATAGAGCAACAATAGAAGCCAGTCTTTACTTGTAATCCATACAGGGCTGGTGGCCTCAGGGCCCCTTTTTGGGCTTAGCTGTGCTTAATTCATTATTCTAGCATTCAAGAATAAGTGAAAAGTAATTTAAACATGTATGAGAATCACTTCTAAAATTGCCAGAGAGGAATTTTGTTCATAATATATGGGAAAACTTCTTAAATTCATTCCTTTTGCATCAATGGAAGCTTTGGGAATCGAGGAATTTTCAGATTTAGAGATCCCATTGAGTTGGCTTCTTTTGTTGAAATAGGAGATAGTTCAATTACATACCACACACATGTGGATGGTAAACAGATGAAAAAGGAAGTCCTAGAAGCAGCTACAACGGTGTCAGTGCACAGAGAAAATTTCCACAGAGGAGACAGAGACGTAAACTTGGGTATCATTGAAGAAAAAAATCTTGCTCTTAGAAAGTTTATAATAAAGCAATTGATAAATATGCAAATTGTTTTAAACTGGAAGTTGTTCAAAGCTCTTCCATAGGCTTACAGGGTTCTGCTTTCAGCAGGATCCAGCATGTGCTGTCCAACCCCCCACCCAGGCATCCTGTATTTTACTTCCTCAGCACACATTTTCAGCTCTGTGTACTGGGATACGTTTTAGTCACATCAATTTTCTACATTTTCAGCTCTGTGTACTGGGATACGTTTTAGTCACATCAATTTTCTAAGTCATAAAGAAAATAGGATTGTCCTGCTAGAAGTTTGCATTACATTAATATTTCCTGATGAAATCTTTTTCTAATAAAAATGTCACATATGCATAGGTTTTTATAGTTTTCAAAACATTTCAGAATGCCTTATACCTCGCTTCACCTTCACAACAACCATCTCTATTTCATATGTGCAGAAAAAGGACTCCTACTGGGTGTCTTATCTATTGATCATTTTGTTTATTTTTCACCCCATTTATACAAAGGGCTAGAGGTGGAACAGGCTTCATACCCCTGGCAAAGTGCAGGGTCAGCACTAGATGCCAGGCCTCCTAAACTCTAGCCTGGTATCCTATCTGCTGAAGCTCTTAATCACGCAGATCTTCAACTCTGTGCCCAGAGATGGTCTCCAAAATAAACTTGATCACAAGCACAGAACATTAAGAGTCAACTCAGAGTTTGTCATAGTGATGATTTAGGGCTGTGAGGTTTCTGTACCCAATTCCAATGTTTGGAGGGATTTTCCCCACACCACCAAGCAATTCACAGACACCAGCTGCATGTCCTACAATTCAATTCTGACACTATCTACCCAAAGACAGCATCAAATTCCACAGGATAAGGGCTCAGTCCCACAAGACTGCCCTCCATTCAGATGACAATCACAAGTCCAGGTTGTTACCTGTGCTTCGGAGCCAGTGGCTATAAATAGGAGGTTCCCACCATCCTCTCCTTGGGTTTAATTTACTACAGAGGCTCACAGGACTCAGGAAACCAGTTTACTCACTAGATTGCTAGTTTATAATAAAAGATATTAAAGGATACAAATCAACAACCAGATGAAGAGATACAGAGGAGGAGACCCCAAACGAAGGAGCGTCTGTCCTTGTATAGTTTGGGGCCTGGCACAGTGGCACATGGAGGTTTCTGGTTCAGCAACCTGGAAGCTCTCTGAACCCTCTCCTTTTGGGTTTTTTTTTCTTTTCTTTTTTTTTTTTGCGGTACGCGGGCCTCTCACCGTTGTGGCCTCTCCCGTTGCGGAGCACAGGCTCCGGACGCGCAGACTCAGCAGCCATGGCTCACGGGCCCAGCCGCTCCGCGGCATGTGGGATCTTCCCGGACCGGGACACGAACCCCGCGTCCCCTGCATCGGCAGGGGGCCTCTCAACCACTGCGCCACCAGGGAAGCCCTCCTTTTGGGTTTTTATGGAGGCTTCATTACATAGGCATGATTGATTAAATCACTGGTCACTGGTGACTGATTCAACCTCCAGTCCCTCTCCCCTCCCCAGTAATCAGGGGGTGGGACTGAAAGATCCAACCCTCTATTCATGGTTGATTCCCCTGCTACCCGTTCCCCCAGCCTTAGGTACTTTCTGAAAGTTACCTCATTAACAAATAAGCCCAGTTGTGGTGGAAAGGGGTTTGTTATGAATAACAAGACTTCAGGAATTGAAAACAAGAGACCAAATATTATAATAAAAGATGCTTGTGTGAGGAGTCACAGCCTACGACGGCACGGAAGGCAAATGCACAGGGCGCTGGTCCTATGCAGGGAATCCACACCTCAGTGGGATGAGAAGGGTGTCCGAGCAGAAGGTGGTGGCAGAGTCTCAGCAGGGTGGGAACGGCTTCCCTTCCACAAGGCGGGCCAGGCAGGTCAGGGTGAGGAGGGAATACACAGCAGCAAGGGGACAGGGGTCATGACTGGAGATTCACTAAATACCAGGGGATTGAGCAAATAAGGAGATTTAAGGATATTGGGAGCCAAATTTCTTACTGCTGGAGTTGGGAGTTACCATAGGGAAAAGAAGAAAACTAGAATACATTCCATGATGTTGGATAGGAATTGGATGCATTTGGGGTAAACTCGTGGTTCTCAACATACACAGTTAGTGTTGGGGAGGAAGAAATTTTCCTCTACCCTTCTTGGTTCTTCTGCCTGGTCTGAGAATTACATTGACAGGAGACAGATGAACAGGAGAAAATCACATGAAAGTTTAATAACATGTATACATGGGAGAGAGCCAGCAGAACTGAGTAACTCACCGAAATGGCTGAAACCCTCACCTTAAATATCATCTTCAGCTAAAGGCAAAAGAGGATGTTGGGAGTAGTGGTTTGGGACTCCAAAGGGGAGGAAGGCAATCTACATGAAGATGGAAAAGCAAATGTTTGGTAAAGAAATGTTTTCTGGGTCATGTAGAGACCATGGGACCCAGAGAGGAATTTTAACAAACAGATTTTACTTGGTTCCTCCCTGTATAACACACATAGCTCATACTCTAGTTATCTATGGTGATAGCTCCTTTCTTCTGTTCTGTGCTCCTGCTAGGATGCAAAGAGGAGAATAAAGCGGCACTTGAAAAATTCCTGCCAAAGATGCATAAGCTAAATTTTATATCGGATGAACCCAGATTGAATGAAGTCTATAAAATAATGGGCCTAGATACATGCACCCCAATGTTCATAGCTTCACTACTTACAATAGCCAAGACATGGAAGGAACCTAAATGTCCATCGATGGATGAATGGATAACGAAGATGTGGCACATATATACAATGGAATATTACTCAGCCGTAAAAAAGAATAAGGCCATTTGCAGTAACATGGATGGACCTAGAGATTATCATAGTAAGTGAAGTAAGTCAGAGAAAGACAAATATCACATAATATCACTTATATGTGGAATCTAAAAAAATGATAAAAATGAATTTATTTTCAAAACAGAAATAGACTCAAAGACATAGAAAACAAACTTATGGTTACCAAAAGGGAAAGGAGGGGGGAGGGACAAATTAGGAGTTTGGGATTAACAGATATATAAAATAAACAAGGACCTACTATATATAGCACAGGGAACTATATTCAATATCTCATAATAACCTATAATGGAAAAGAATCTGGAAAAGAACATATATACATATCTATATATATATAGAAGAACATACACACACACACACACACACACATAAAAATAACTGAATCACTTTGCTGTATACGTGAAACTAACACAACATTCTAAATCAGCTATACTTCAATTTTTTAAAAAATGGACCTGGAGGAGACCAACTAAATGCAACATAGCGTTCTGAGGTGGATCCTTTTGCTATAATGGACACAGGATGATAGATAGCACTTGAATAGGGTCTGGAGTTGTAACAATGTTGATTTGCAGATCTTAATGAGTGTATTGTACTTTTGTAAAAGGATGTCTTTGTTGTTAGGAAATACCCACTGACATAAGGGGAGAGGGGGAGGATAGTGTATCATGTAGTCAACTTACCATCAAATGGTTTGAGGGAAAAAAATTCTTTGTATTGTTCTTGCAGTTTCTGTGAGTTTAAGATTGTTCAAAATAAAATTCATTTTAAAACAAAATGAGCCGTCAGTTTTAAGAAGAACAATAGCAACAGAAAAGAGAAAGAAAAGATTTCATCACATCAAGAGATGCAATGTGATTATGGCAGGAAAATGTTAAGCTGTAGGATTCCCACGTGGATCCCCTTTCCCAGCAAACTGAATGCCCTTTCCAGTAAGTTTCCCACTCAGGTGGAGAACAAGGTAAGGCCACGCCCGTTCCAAAAAGGATGACCAAGAAGCCTTTTCTTATTCCATAGCCACAGACAAGCCCCAGAGAGACTATACAAAAGCAAGTTCCAGGAAAAAGAAAAGGTCATATTCCCCATCCCATTATTACCAAGAAGGTGATCTGTCTTGTTTTTATAAATGCCACATTTTAATTGGTAAAATTTGTCTCCTCCTTTCACTCAAAGAAAAATGCCATCCCACTGAAAAGGTCTGAAGCAGGAAAAAGTTTCTTCAAGTATAGTTTTAAAAAATAGAAGAAAATATAAGTTGCACCGCCTGGACACGATGACTATTTCGTGCTTTGTGTGCTCCTTTGAGTCTTTTTATGTGCTTCCTTTTAAACAGCTGTAATCCTAGCATGCAGCTGTTTTTTGAGTACAGAATGGAGGTTATGTACAGGCTTTGAAGCTGACTGACCAGGTTCTACATCTGGCCTCTGCTACTCAGTTTCCTTCTGTATCAAATAGGGTTAATATTCCCCCTTGTCTTAGGATTTATGAGAGGATTAAAGATAATAGATGTAAAGCATGTAGTATGGTATACTGCACATTTCATACATTTGGTAAATACCTATTATTGAATTATAAGCACTTTTCCATTTTTTAAATGATCGTCATCATTACAATTATTACCGGTTGATCTTAAAGAGATGCTCAGGGAAAGCTTTGGTAGGTATCTTTTTCACCGGTTGGTGTGGCAGAATCTACTAGCTGTCCAACAGAATAAGTTAATTCTTTTCTTCCTGAGCACACAGCTGGATGATATTTCCCAGACACCCCTGCAGTTAGATGCGCCACGTAACTGAGTTCTAGCAGTAAGCTGTGAGTAGAAGTGGTGTGTACCACTGGTACTCCCTGAGACAGCAACACCCCATCTCACCAGTGTGGCTGGAGACATAATATTTTGAAAACTGGGCTCCCCTGGTGGCACAGTGGTTAAGAATCCGCCTGCCAATGCAGGGGACACGGGTTTGAGCGCTGGTGTGGGAAGATCCCACATGCCAGTGGTGCAACTAAGCCCGTGCACCACAACTACTGAGGCTGTGCTCTAGAGCCCGCGAGCCACACCTACTGAAGCCCGCACACCTAGAGCCCATGCTCCATAACAAGACTGCAATGAGAAGCACACACACGCAACAAAGAGTAGCCCCCGCTCACCGCAACTAAAGAAAGCCCGCGTGCAGCAACAGACCCAACGCAGCCAAAAATAAGTAAATTTTTAAAAAGGGAAGGAAAAAAAGAAAGTGGCAGAGCCACCATTTGATGAAGTCCTACAAGTCTGTGTAGAGCAGAACCTTCCCCTGATGACCAGAATCCCCGTCCTGGACTGTTAATGAATGAGAAGTGAACTTTTATTGTGTTTGAGTTATTATCCATTCTTGTTTATCTTTGTTACAGGAGCCAGTGTTACTCTAATATGTATTGTTTGGGCACGGTTCCAAAAGAAGACACTGAAGAACTCAAAAACATTTTGAATGTCTCCTCTAAGTTCTGGGAAAAGAAGCAACCAAAAGACAGTTCTCCTGTGGCAGTCTAGAAACTATACACTCTTTCTGAAGCAGGTTTCTGAAGTGGTTTACTTACAATGTTAAGCTGTACTGAAGTGATTTGTAAAGTTCTTCATGTAATTTTCAATAGGTCGGTGGAGAAGCGGTGAAGCGGTGGTGAAACTGTGCAACTCGGATTGGGACTTGAACCCACGGTCTTTCAACTGAGGTCACACACCTGGTCTCAGGACTTAATGAAGCTCAGGTTCTTGATGTCTCATCACAGAAAGAATTCAGTGAGAGACAAAGTGATAGGTAAGAAGTGAATTTATTTAGAGAGAAACATACTCCACAGAGTGTGGGCCATCTCAGAAGGCGAGAGACCCCAAAATATGGCGTGTTAGTTTTTATGGGCTGGGTAATTTCATAGGCTAATGAGTGGGAGGATTATTCCAATTAGTTCAGGGAAGGGGCGGGAATTTCCAGAAATTGGGCCACCGCCCACTTTTTGACCTTTTATGGTTGGCCTCAGAACTGTCATGGCACTGGTGGGTGTGCCGTTTAGCTAATGCATTACAATGAGCATATAACGAGGCTCAAGGTCTACTGGAAGTTGAATCTTCCGCCATCTTGGACCTAGTTGGTTCCAACCAGTTTTTGTCATGTCCTATGGCTATGTCATTCATTTAAAGGTTGTCCCCTGCCCCCTTCCCTCCTGTTTCAGTGGTATCATAGAACAAGGCCAGATCCTAACTCTGCCATTATTTGGAGTTTCATATTCCTAGTGCTGTCTACCTCATAGGATTGTGGTCAAGTAACAGTGAGGTCATGTACATACAACATAAAACAAAGAGCCCGGTCTGGAGTATGGTGTAATACGTATGTGCTCACCTAGCTTCACCCAGAATGCAACATTTTCCAAATTTTGTTCCAGGAACAATCGTTCCTTGATGTGTTCTGTTAAATATATCTCAAGAAAAGCTTTCATTGTTCAAATAATACTGAGACTGCTGAGAAATGTGACAAGCTGTTGAGTGTTCCCATTAATACTGGAAATTAGAGGAGAGGTCCTGCAGTAACTTCTTTCACTTTTATTTGAACCAACTAACCATAAAGTCAGCCTTCCCATGACACACCTGTTAATATCCTGCATAGCTAATGTTCTGCAGGACATACTTTGAGAAACGGGCACAGTGCTTGGCACATGGGGAATAATCAACAAATGTCTACCAAACGTGAAAAGCAAGTAGACCACCGAAGTGCCTTACAAAAGGAATCAGGGAGCTCCCTCTGCCCTATGCTCCCTGCCTCCTGACCCTCCTAAGTGAAATGGCTGCAGGAGCCTATAGGGTACTAGGTGCAGGCAAGGCCCTGGCAACTTTTAAAGGCTGGGAGAAGGCAAATATGCAGGTCTTTCATCACCATAAGTAGGACAACTGCCTGGACCGCAGTGCAAGAGCACCAGGTGAGGACCAGAAAAGAGGGGATCCTGCCAAGAGAGTGGCCGGGGATTTAAACTTGCCCACATAAATGTGCCCATTCTTCCTGAGGCACAAGATGTGGAAAAGTCCGGCAACGGATGGGTTGGGTTTTCTCTGCTCCCAAGTCTGCTTCCAAGCAAATGTAAGAAGATGAAAGGGGGAGAAAATAACTTTCCTCTGCGTTCCTCAACAGAAACTGGCACCTGCCTGCCTTGAAACAACAGGTGAACAGAGGTCAAGTTTTCTGCATGCTACCCAAGCTTTCTAGTACCCAAGCTACTAGATCTCATCCCCAAGAGGCAATAAAGAAAAATACAACTCATCTCAAGGGACCAACACGAAGAGAGAGGAAGATGGACGTGAACAAACAGAAGACATACCCAGAGAAACAGCACTGCTATAGGAGGAAGATACTATCTTAAATATGAAAATAGTTAAGAGTGCTTAGATTCAAGTGTAGCACACAAAGCACTCTGTTCTCTAAACAAAATAATCTGGGACGAAACAAAATCAGTAAATGAGCGGAAGGTCACTGTTGAGCCCAAACTAGACAAAAAGCAAGAGCACACCCCAACCCCGACCTGCACAACCTCCCCGCCTTGCTACACTTACACGCTTCCTTTCTTCTGGTTTCTCTGGCTAAAACATGGGTTCCTTATCTTAGGTTAACCCTGCCACTTGTGGCTAGATTCCCACTAGCTACCTTCTCATCTACGCAGAGGTGCTGCTCCAGCGATCGGCTCCATCTTGCTGCTGTAGCACCAATGTTTCTCTCTCCACCGCCTATGCTGTAATATTCCCCCCATCTGTAAAAAAGTCTCCATTTACTCCCTCCTGTCACTGCCCCATTTCTCCGCTGCCCTTCACACTAAAACTGCTCGCTTCCCTATACAAATATTCCAAAAGAAATCCCAAAGGATCACAGTATGTCTTGTACTTGGTTCTGTGAAGTGTGTTTGTGTCTTCAATAGCTGGTTTAGTTAAGTATTTTTTTAAATAATGGGTGTTAAATTTAAATTAGCAGAGATTACCTACCAGAGTATGACTAGGTTTCAGTATTAAGAAATATAACATCTTTATTTGAAGTGCCAATAATAATAATAGAAAAGAATCTTAATCCCTTATTCACTTCTCTCTTGAACCTACTCCAGTCAAACTTCCATCACCACCCCTGCAGCCAGTTTTCATCAGCTCCACCAATGACTTCCATATCGTCAAGTCCAAAGGTCCCTTCTCCAGCTCCACTTACTCCGCCGCTCAGCTGTCTCTGACCAAATGGATCATCCCATTCTCCTTGAGGCACTATCGTCACCGGGCTTTAGGTCATCCGTCTCTCTTGGTTTTCCTTGTATCTCACAGACTGCCTTCTCTTAGCCTCCTCTGCTTTTTCATCATCATTTTCCAACCTCAAATCTCTTCTCTTCTATACAACACTCATTCCTTAGGTAACCTCATTCAGGATCATGACTTTCTTTTTTTTTTTTTTTCAGTTTTATTGAGGTATAACTGACAAAAGTGTAAGATATTTAAAGTGTACATCATGGTGATTTGACTGATATACACATACATTGTGAAAAGATTCCCTCCATTGAGTTAATTAATAAATACACCCATCACCTCATATGTTTACTTTTGTGTGTGTGAGAACATTCAACTTCTACTCTCTTAGCAGATCTCAATTACACAATGTGGTGTTATCAGCTATAATCACCATATCACATAGTTCCTCAGAACTTACTCATCTCATAGCTTAAAGTTACTACCCTTTTACCAACCTCTTCCTATTTCCTCTACCCCCAAGCCCCTGAAAAATACTTTTCTACTTTCCATTTCTATGAGTTCAACCTTTTTTTTTTTTTAATTCCATATATAAGTGATACCATATAGCATTTGTCTTTCATTGTCTGGCTTATTTCATTTAGAAAAATGCCCTCCAGGTTCATCTCTGTTGTCACAAATGACAAAATTTCCATCTTTTTTAGGGCTGAATAATATTCCAGTGTGTGTGTGTGTGTGTGTGTGTGTGTGTATACACACACCACAGCATGATTTTAAATGCCATCTAGCTGTTAATAATTCCCCAATTTTTCTCTTCAGCCAATACTTTTCCTTTGAATTCCAGCAGAGAGATCCAACTGCTTACTCAATATTCCCATTAGGATAGCTAATAGCAATTTCACATTTATCATGTTAAAAACAGAACCCTTAATTTTACTCCTCAAGCTGTTTCTCCTACAGTCATCTTAAACCCAGTGAATGAGTCCATTCTTCCAGTGTCTCAGGACAATAACCTTAGAGTTTTCCTTGACTCCTCTCTTTCTCTCTTCACCACTGTCAATCTAGTGGCAAATCCTCTTCAGTCTACCTGATCACTTATAAGCTTCCATTATCCCCACGGCCCAAACACATTCACCATTCACCTAGGTTACTGTAATAGATTCTTAACTGAACAACTCACTTCAAGCCTCACTTCTTTAGAGTCTATGCTATGAAAACCTGGATTCTTTCAAAATGTAAATTCAGAGCTCTGAGAACTTTTTCTTTCTCTCACTGAGGCCCAGACAACTGATCGCCATTCTACATTAAGGTCATAAAGTACCTTTTCCAACTTCTGACGAAACATAAAGAACGTATTCCTTTGGGTAACATCATTAACTATGACCAACGTGGACCCCATTGTTTGCTGATGTGATGTGATCATTGCTGGGCTGATGTGATCACTGATGAAAAAAGAAATCCAGAAAACACTGGGAAGCCATGGGTTCAAATAACTAACACAAACATACAACACACAACTAATAGCCACGATAAAAAGGCAAATAGCCCAATTACAAAATAAGCATACCACTTGAGTACACATTTCTCCAAGGACAGACAAATAGCCAATACACATATGAAGAGATGCTCAACATCGTTAGTCGTTAGAGAAATGCAATACTGGGAGAAAAGACACATATTTAGCCATATTTCAATAAAAGCCTTGAATTCGAAGGAGAAGGAGAAGATTTTGTAAACTTCCAGATAGAAGAAACAAGTTATCTATACTGGGAAAATAATCAGACAGGTATCACATCAGACCACACTACTGGAAGCCAGAGAACAGTGAAATATCATGACACAGTACTGAGAGAAATTCCATACCCTGGCATTGTTTCATTAGTCTGTGAGAGTGAAAGAAAATACATACGAGGAGGGACATGCAAGCTTTCAGAGAGCGTGTCAGTCTGTCTGTGATGTACTCTATCTGAGGAAAATACTCAGAAAGACAAACCAAACGTCAAATAAATCAGAATATAAATCTCAATATGGGAGAAGATAAAACAAGAATGGTAAGCAATGAATCTTTATACATGTATATATATTAAATCGAAAGATTCTGACTAGAGCTAGGTACGTCTAAATGAGGGCTCTTGAAATGAAAGATTTATAAGAATAATTCAAATGACAATATAGAAATAAACTACTAAATTATATCAGAAAAATCTAGGTGTTTAAAGTTGGGTGGGAAAGAGGAGGGAAATACAAATGTTTGAAAACTCACCGGGCATGAATTTCTAGCTGAATTTTATCTAACCCTTAAAGGACAGACCTTAAAGGTCTGACAATATGACTTTTATTTAAATTACTCTCAGCCATAGAAAAGGATAAAAAGACTCCGATTCATTCTATAAAGTCAAAATAAACGTAAAGCTGGACTTCCCTGGTGGTCCAGTGGTTAAGACTCCACGCTCCCAATGCAGGGGGCGCGGATTCAATCCCTGGTCAGGGAACTAAGATCCCACGTGCCGCTGGGTACGGACAAAATAAACAAAACAAAACAAAAACTTTAAAGCTGCTAAAGATAAAATTGAAAATTATAGAAAATTTCAAGTATAGATTCAAGAACATTAACGAGTAGAATCCAGTCATGTATCAAAAAACAAACAAACAAACAAAAACCAGATCATGACTGCTTCCACAGAGTAAAGGGTGGTTCAGTACCAGGAAGTTTAAACACAATCTACTGCATCAGTCCTTTAAGGGAGGAAAACCATGTGATCAGATGTTTAAAATGTATTTAGTAAAGTAGCAGCCATTCCCAATGAGTAAAATAAGAATTAAAGAATTAATATAATAAAGGCTATTTACCAAACTGACGACAGATAATACCCTAACATGCAAAATGCTAAAACCATTTTCATTAAACAGAAACTACCCAAGGGACGCTCACCATCACCGTTATGACTAAAACTTGACTTGGAAGAGATCCCAAACTTATTAACACAACAAAATTAAATAACTGACCTAACATTTGAAAGTAAGAATAAAGCTCTTTTTGTTTTTGCTGATGATGTGATTGCTTTCCTAAAAATAAAAAAAAAATTTTAAAGCAAACTACGACAACAAAACCCTAGAGAATAAGTACAGGTAACAAGATAAGAGAATTTGCTAACATGGTTGGACAAGCAATAAAGATTTAAAAATCAGTAGCCTTTCTCAAATCCTAACAATAATTACATAAAAGTACTGTAGAAACATAGAAAAATGTCTCGTTCACAATAATGGCAAAATATAAAATATTTCAGAATAAGTTTAGTAAAAAAAGAAACAAAATGTAATTTTTCACAAAATCAATATATAAATGTAATGTGATTTCTGTTGCAACACTGTGTTAGTTTTCTACTGAAATTACCACAAATTCAGTGGCTTAAAACAACCCACAATTATTGTCTTACAGCCTGGAGGCCAGAAGTGCAAAATCATCTCCACATCAAGGTGTTGGCAGGGCTGGTTCTATCTGGAGGCTTTGAGAAAAGAATCTACTTCCTTGCTTTTAATTTTTTTTTTTTTTTTTTTTTTGCGGTACGCGGGCCTCTCACTGCTGCGGCCTCTCCCGTTGCGGAGCACAGGCTCCGGACGCGCAGGCTCAGCGGCCATGGCTCACGGGCCCAGCCGCTCCGCGGCATGTGGGATCTTCCCAGACCGGGGCACGAACCCACGTCCCCTGCATCGGCAGGCGGACTCTCAACCACTGCGCCACCAGGGAAGCCCTTCCTTGCTTTTTTCAGCTTCTTGCGGCCACCTATATTCCTCGGTGGCCCCCTGTATTCATTCCTTGGCTTGTGGCCCTTTCCTCCATCTTCAAAGCGCACCACTCCTGTCTGTGCTTCTGTCGTCACACTGCCTTCTCTTCCGACTCTGATTCCCACTGTGCCCCTCATACGAATTTTTGTGATGACGTTGGGCCCATGGGATAATTCAGGATCATTCCCCATGTCAAAATCATTAACTTAATTACATCCAAAAAGTCCCTCTTACTAAGTAAAGTAACATTCACAGGTTCTAGGAATTAGGAGGTGGACATATTTGTCGGGGCAGGGGGCATTATTCAGTCTACCACAAACATGAATACGATTCTCAAAACTGTTACGGAGGAATAAATATGCCCTAGAATTGCCAAGAATGTATGAAAGAGAAGAATAGTAAAAAGGTATTATAATAAAATCAATAGAGTACTGTGGAGAAATAGATTAGTGGAACAGAACAGAGAAGCCAGAAAGACATCTAATTCTATATGGAAATTTAACACTCGACAAAAGTGCTACTATACAACTCAAGGAGGTAAGAATGGGTTACTTAATAAATGATGCTAGCACAACTATTAAGTCCCAAAAAGAAAGTAAAAGTAGACTTGTATCTCACAGAATACAAAATGGTATCAACTGTATAAAGAAGGAAGGCTTAAATGCAAACTAAAAAAAAAGAAAAAAACAGTGCGAGAAAACGTAGGACATGTATCATGTAGACATGAGAAATAACCTTCTTAACTGGGACTGGAATCCCAAAAGCTATTTTTAAAGAGACAGACACACTTAAACGTAAATAAGTGAAAACCCGTGTCTGGAAAATGTTCCAGGTAAAAACCAACTGACAAAAAAATATGGTTTAAAAAAATGTGTAATGCCAAAGCCAAGTATTAGTGGCTCTAACATACAAAGAGCTCTTGTGAATGGACAGGAATGAGACAACAACCCATTAAAACCACTGTGCACCGCCTGCCTGTCAGTCGCTCCATTTTTCCATCTTGCTATCTCTAAGGGTGGTTGGCTCATCCTTGGGCAGAATTCTCAGAGCTCTAAAATACTCTTATTTTTATAATTCTGTAGCTGTCAGAACCAAGTGAATGATGACTCTGCTGGTGACTAATATGAAAATGGTTATCTGTTCTTGCCAGTAAGGGAATCAAACATTTTTCCACTTCTGTCTGACGCTGTTTAAACTGAAAAGAAGGATGTCCTTATTCATTTGGTTTCTTTCCTTCTCTTTCTGTTAGAGATCACTTAAACGTTTCCATGATGAGCTAAGTTTGGGGTTGTTTTTAAGGGACCCAATGTTATTTTGCTTTGCATAGTGATTCTCCAATCTGAATTTCAGATTTTAAGGTGGGGTATTTTGTTTGTTGCAGTATGTCAACTTTTCCCCTCTTCTTTTATTTGGTAAGCTTACGCTAAACTTGAAAAGGAAAAAAAAATAACGACCTGAAGTTGGCTAAATGGGAGGAAAACAGAACCTCACCTTGTGCCCAAGACTGTATGCTCACTTACTTGTTACACCCATAAAAGAACTTTCTATTTCGATTCAAACTCTTTCTCCCTCTTCTAAAACATAAATCCAGACTGAAGACACTGTGTGTTGCAGACAAATCTCTATTGAAATCCAAACCTAGAGTCTACAGAAATTTTACGTGACATTTGTGGTGTTAAGGGTCAGGAAGAGACAAAAATATTCCTCAGGGAGGGGGGCTTCCCTGGTGGCGCAGTGGTTGAGAGTCCACCTGCCGATGCAGGGGACACGGGTTCGTGCCCCGGTCCGGGAAGATCCCACATGCCGCGGAGCGGCTGGGCCCGTGAGCCACGGCCGCTGAGCCTGCGCGTCCGGAGCCTGTGCTCCGCAACGGGAGAGGCCACAACGGTGAGAGGCCCGCGTACCGCCAAAAAAAAAAAAAAAAAAAAATTCTTCAGGGAAACAATATGATGGAAGGAAATACAGGATGGAGTTCAGAATATCAGCCCTAGAGCCACACAGGCCTCAGTCTGAGGTCTTACTAAGTTTTTTATCCTAAGCCTCCATTTCCTCATCTGTAAAATGGGAAGGAAAAGAGTATCTACTTCTCAAGGTTGTTCTGGAGATTAAATTAGACAATGCACATAATTTAGCCAAAAGCCTGGCATATAGTAGGATCTCAAATGTTCATCAGGATTATTTTGTTTCTATGTACAGCCCTGAGCCCTAGATTAGGAGAGTGGCTATATTTCCATCTCTCTTCTGGGAGGGCACTGGCCTCTGGTAGATAAAGTGAAGGCTAAGTAGCAGAGGTTTTCCAACTCTGCTCCCCAGAGCCTTGAAATTCCACAGAGGGCCCTTGTGGGTTGCGGAGGCATCCGCGAGAGGCTGTGATGGTGAGTGAAACTCCCATTCCAGCTTTGTTTCTTTCTGTTTTATATAAAAGGAACCTGCCTAAGATTTGACTTCAAAAACCACTGGTCCTGATAATCTGCAAGGCTATTACAATTCTGTTATTCAGTGGGCATTCCTCCTTTTTAAAATGACTTTTCCTGACTTTTTAGTAATCCTTGTCTTCATTATCCATCCGTAGCCACCTGATCCCTCCTGAGAGAAAGAAAACATTCGAGAAGCCCCGTGTGTTTTAGTCTGGATTGCTTTGGTGTATTATGTCTTCCAGGAGGTGCTTGCATTTTAAAAGAGTCCAGGGACTTCCCTGGTGGTCCAGTGGTTAAGACTCCACACTTCCAGTGCAGGGGGCACAGGGTTGACCCCCCCCATGCCGTGTGGCGCAGCCAAAAAAATTAAAAATAAAAAAAGAGTCCAAACAAGAAGAGAACGGATTGCTCTTCTATTCGCGGCACTTCAGGGAAGACAGTTGCCGGTAGGGGCCGGGGTGGGGGGTGGGATGGAGGGGAGGCAGATTTTGTAGAACTGCTGAAAGGACAGCTCTGACCACTGCCTTAATGAAGTAATAATGACGGGCATTTGCGAATAGAGTCAGATTTACACAACAATCCTGTCTCTATTTTCTCAGCTGATAAACACCAGCTTCCAGTGGGTGAGATGCTACTCTTTTTTCCCATCTGCCTTTCCAAGATAAGGACAGGAGGCCCCGGGTGGCTCAGTGACTTGCCTCAGTTGGCAGAGTTAGGCCCTGACTCTGTGCCTGCTCCCCAGGCTGCTCTGTGGCCTCTGCCCATCAGGACAGCCAGGCCCGCTGGATACCCACAAGGTCCAGACTCTCCAACACTGCGTTTGCAGAAATGGCACAAGCAGGTTGGCTGGTTTTTCTGACGCTTCCTCCATGGGACTAAAGGAATGGCTGTAGCAGGCCTGTCAGCTCTCAATGAGCTCTTTGTGCAAATAAATTCCAGAGTTTTTATGAACGATGATGGCAATGAGGGTTGCATTTCCCCCAAGTAGTCAGAAAGTTGATGTTTCAGCCATGCTTGGCATTCCTCCAGAAAACTCTTGGATCAGTGAACTTAGGAGACTGGAGAAAAGGAGATATAAAAAGCTTAGGGCAAACCAAGAAGTCCTCATTTTTAATGAGTAAAACTGTCCTTCCCTGTCAAAATCCCTGGTGACACAATTTTTTATATTTCAAAAACGTAAACATGAAAGGCGTGAAATCACTAGGGGAAAAGACTGCCCTTTTCTATCATATTTAGACAAAGCACAGTTGTCTGATTTGTACTTATACACTCATATCAGGACTGGCTAATACGAAGGCCGATGTGTAATAAGATCTTGATACATATTTGTTGAATGAGTGAGTGAATGAATGAATATCTCCTTTAGTTTGGGGCCAAGAAATTATGATAGCAGAAACAACATAATAACCTCTTCTGGGATTATCTTTCATTATGACTGACTCCCTGCATTCACCAGCACATAACTCTGAAGTTTTTGCTTACTGCATTCAGGGAGATCGTCATGTTGACGGAGTCTTACCGGCATCTCTGGTTCAGGAGAGCCAAGTTAAGATATTTATGAGGTTTCTGAGGTCTGGTTGAAGGCAGGTCTTTCAATACAAGATTGTGACATAATAGTTTAGGATTGGGAGACAGAGCAAGGTGAGGGTTTTGCAGTAAGTCTGGAAGCGTCTTAGAGAGAAAACTGGCATTTGAACAGTCGGATGTTCATTCAGTTGGGTTTTTCCAAAGCTGTATGCAACTTTTATTATCTTGAGCAAGGATTTCCTGGAATAGAAAAGTCGTGCTGATGAAGACAGTGGAATAGCAAGGCCACATTAATGCAGATAGCAGAATGGTACAGTCATGGTCATCTAGACCAAATTTGGCCTGTGGCCTGCTATTGTAAATAACGTTTTATTGGAATACAGCCACGTTCATTCCTTTAAGTATTGTCTGTGGCTGTTTTCATACTACAAATGCAGTTCCAATACTGTGATGTAGACTGTATGGCCACAAAGTCTAAAATAGCTACTGTCTGGCTCTTTACAGAAAAAGTTTGCGACCCCTGATACAGACAGTAAGCTGTGTGGAAGTAGATGGCTTCATTTCTTGTCCCATCTATTCATTCATCAAGTATTTATTAAGCACCTACTGTGTGCACGGCACCTTCATAATGCTGGAAATACGGCACGCAACAAGACAAATCCTGCTTTCGTGGAAACAAATCGATAAATAATATAAATCAGATCGTGATAGCGCTCTAAAGAGGTATAGGGTTGGTAGAGGGGGTTGAAAGGGACTCTTTGCCACGTGGTAGTCAAGGAAGGCTTCTCTTATGAGGTAACATTTAAGCAAGACTCTAAATGAGGTGGACTAGTTATGTGAAGACATGGGATAGGGCTTTGGAGAGAGATGTGCACACAGAGGGTACAGAAATGCGAATGTCTAGAGCTGGAACAAGCTTGGTGTGTTCATAAGAGCAAGCAGGGCAGTGCAGCTAGAGCAGGTAAGCAAAAGGCAGGGTAGAGAGAGCTGAGATTGGAGAGGCAGCAAGGGCCACGGGGAGTAGTAGAGCCTCATGGGAGGTGGCAGGGTTTGAATTTTATTCCAAATATGAGAAGCTAATTGGGGGCTTTTCAGCAAGGGAGTGACTGAACATGATTTCTATCATAAAGACTTACTCTGGCTGCTGTGTAGAGAACTGACTGCCGAGGGAGAGAATGGAGGCAGGGATGACACCATAGGAGAGAAATCACACTTACATTACAGGGCAGGGACTGGAGATGGACGCACATCAGTGTAATTTGGGATGAATTTTAAAAGCATAGCTAATAAGCCCTGCTGATGAGTTGAACGTGGGGTATAAGAGAAAGAAAGAGTCAAGAATGCTTCTGAGGGTTTAGAATGGAGGGACTGGGTGAATGACGATGCCATGCACTGAGATGGTGGAGGACATGGAGGTAAGCGGGCATGAGATCAAGAGTTCTGTTTTAATCTCGTTAAACTTCACACACCTGTGATACATCCAAATGAACGTGTCAAGCTGGCTGCTGGATATGAATATGTGCAAATGGGACAGACTGGGCATAAGATCTAATTTGGGATTCACCAGCATGTGGGTAGTATTTAAAGACACGGAATTTGGTGAGATCACCTAGGAGATAACTACAAAAAAAAAAAGGTCTGATTAAATTCTAGAGCCAGTGGTGAGCTGGAACAGGATCTAGCCTGCTGGTGAGAGCTGACTGAGCACATCTCTTCCTAAATCCCCATTCAGTAACATGATGCCAATAGCCAGAAACCAGCCAGAGTGTAAATATTTGCACCATGAAAACTGGCAAACACCACATATCAGGGCTTTTTTTCCCCACAGAGTCAGATGTTGAACATTTACCAGCACATCACTGCCTGGGACCCTCACATTTACAGGTCAAGAAAAGCAGAAAGAGACAATATAAGAGATGGAGAAGGACTGGAACATGAATGAGGTAGGAGGAAGACCAAAAGAGTGTTTTATCCTTGTCCAAAGTTATCACGTAGTTCCATGCCTTGTCCAAAAGTCAAGCGACTATTTTTGCTTGTTTGTTTGTTTGTTTTTTGCGGTACGCGGGCCTCTCACTGTTGTGGCCTCTCCCGCTGCGGAGCACAGGCTCCGGACGCGCAGGCTCAGCGGCCATGGCTCACGGGCCCAGCTGCTCCGGGGCATGTGGGATCTTCCCGGACCGGGGCACGAACCCCGTGTCCCCTGCATCGGCAGGCGGACTCTCAACCACTGCGCCACCAGGGAAGCCCCAAGCGACTATTATATGGTCTTTTTCTTCTCTCCCTTTACAGAAGCTTTCAGCACTTGATTGCTAGAACATATCAATACAGAATACAGATCTTTTTGTATTCTTTGCCGAATGAGTTTAACTCATCCTGTAAACCCTGATGCTCTGAGAAGCTACTAAGTGAAAAATTAGTTCCATGAACTTTAATGCGAAAAAGTATGATGTGTTCTAGCTCAACCCAAGCAAGATACCCAAGTGATTTCTACAAAGAGAAAAAGACATCATTGGAGGTAAGTTTAAACAACAGAGGATAAGCTGAAAGTAAACAGAGACTAACAGAGACATAAAATGTAAATTAGTGAAAGTTTACTATAGTCATTGACAGAGGAAAGACAGTCTTGAGAATGGGTGGTGGGCCGTAGAAGAGGTAAGTGAGAATTATCCTTTGGGATGTGTATCCTTTTTCTTTTGAATCATTTTTTCCACACTGTTTTCAACTTCTGTGGCTCACAGTAATCTTACGCTCAAAATGCACTTAAGATTATAGCACGGAAAAACACACTTAGAGGTAAAGAAAAGCTAAACACAAGACTGCTTTGAAACATATGGTAACAATATACACACATAACAGGCATGAACAGTCCTAGAAGGTACTCCCCGGTCATCCTTCTTGCCTGGCTCACACACGCAAAGCTGAACATCTGGGTATGTTCAAACATGGCGCACAGTGCTGTTCTCTGACTAGAAATTGCTGCGTCAAGTGAATTGGTGAGTATGTCTTTGCCCAAAACCATAATGTCAAAATAGCAGTTCTTACAGACTGTATAGTTACTGTGTTTGGGGGGTGAAAACTTGTTATATCAAAAAAAGCGAATTGACCAGAAAGCAGTAAAACTTTTCAACACCATTGTACTGAAAAAGCCACTAACAGGACAGTGGTTACGGAAAGCAACCCCGTTTTCGATTGTGCTGTCTAAGAAGAAAGCTCTCTTGTTTATACAGAAAGCAGCAGGTTGTCCACTCTGTAAGCAGGTTAGTAAGTTCTGCTTTTGAAAGACTTCAGTCTCACAGAACCCCTATTAGAATTATCATCATTATTAGAGCTGTTTATTTAGAACCTAATACATACCAAGCAAGGTAAAGGTTATCCTCCAGGATACAGAAGAAGCTGAGTATCAGAGGAAAATAAGTTGTGCAAGAGGGGTGACTAAAGCAGTCAGTGTCTTCTGAGCAACCAAACTTAGAAGCAGAAATATTTGAAATAATAACTGTGCCACTAAAAAACCTGCTCGTTTGCTTCTTGTCATCATCCACGTTGCTTCAGCAGCAGGGAAACAACAGAGCAGAGCATATATTTAGTAAGAGTAACTCTTGAAAATAGGAAGCACCATGAAGGTGCATTATTAGTAAAATCCACCAACGAGCCACATACAAATGACGACGGCAATTTGCGGGCACTGTTCATACTGTTTTTCTGGCAGTTACAGGTTGCGCTCAGGGATGAAGGGACTTACTCTAACACAAAACCAGTGCTTCCTAAAGTAGGAATTCAAACACAGCTCTCTGGGCCACCAAAGCTTATGGACATTCCACCCCAACAGGCAGCCGCTTGCTTTTTTTACACAACCCACACCCAGATCTTTGATTCTCCCTTTATAGCAGTGATGGCATTGCCCAAGCCAGAATCCCAAGCTCCCTTGGGCTCTGGTACTCTCTCCTTCTCTGCCACACTTTCTCTTCCTCTTCACCTTCGCGTTTTACCTTAAGAAAAAAAGCTCAGCCAATTCCCAGAAATGCGCACATTCCACTCCACGGAATTCTAAACAGAGGACTTGGGACTTCCCTGGTGGTCCAGTGGTTAAGACTCTGTGCTTCCACTGCAGGGGGTGCTGGTTCCATCCCGGTCGGGGGAACTAAGATCCCACATGCTGTACGGTGCAGCCAAAACAAAAAACCAAAAAACGAAACAAAACAAAACGAAACAAAAATCCCCAGAGGACCAGAAAGTTACCTGATTGGGTTCAGAAATCTTGAACAGGAAGTAGACACCATGGCTCTTTGCCTTCCCCAACCCTATCGTCAACAACACAAATAATATCGTCTCTTCTAACTACAAGGATTACTGTTGTTATTGTTATTATATCTGCCGGCTTGGGGCTCCAACTTCTGCTTTGACAAAAGAATAATTCAGGCCACCTGAATGTCAGTGTCTTCATTTGCACTGCGTGATCTGCCCTTGTCCCCCTAACCCCCTAGTTCTCAGAAAGGAAACCCGCATGTTCACACTATTTCAAACGTTTGTGCCATCTGTGGGCTCCCTCGGTTGGGGGCTGAGTCTTCATTTTCTTCTAGCCACTCTCACCACCAACTTGTTTCCCTCTGCTGCAATGCCCAATTCACTGTTTTCTCTGCACTAGAAGACTCAAAGATGGCAATACAAGGCTTTCCAGGAGGGAATACCCAGGAGACGCCCTAGACAAAATCAAAGCCAGAGTCAGCAGGCGCGAGCTGCTGTCCACTGGCCTCAACAGCCTCACCCACTGGAAGAGGAGCCCACAGGTGGGAGCCTTCAGCACAAAAGCCATCATGCTGGAAGGACAGCCATTCCTACCCTGTGAGGATACTATGAAACGTGGTGGAAATAGAGTAAGAGAACAGACGGCAAGGTCTGAAAGACCCACTTTTTCACTTTCACTAATACATTCTTTCATTTATTCATGCACTCAATAAATATTTATTGAGGACCTACTACACGCCAAGCATTGTTCTAAATTTCAAACATACAATGAACAGCAAAACTTCCCTGCCCTCAAGAAGGCTAAGATGAAGAAAATATACTTGATGTGGGATGTTGGCCAATTTACTTCAATTTTTTGAAGGATAAATAATACTTACCTCACAGGTAAAGATTAAAATCAAATAATGTGTATACAATGTTGTACGATGCCGGGGACATGGGAAGCAGGGAACGAACTATAGTCATTATTACTATGTATGTACCCCGCCCCCCCATTCCCATAGTTCCCAAGTTCCTCCTTCAGCTAAGCCAATACTCCTAAAAATGCATTTAACTCTTTGTGATCTGGTGATTTTAAAGGGATAGGCCTTACTCCTCAATCCTGAAGGCAACAAGGGGGAGGGGGCGGTAAGAGAAAGGGAATAAAGTTTTAGATAGAGAGATTAATCAGAAACTCAGCAGGGGAACTTGGTTTCCGGGGAACTCAGTTTCGATATCATGAAATTTAACCAGGGTAACACAGAGTTATTCAAATTTCTCAAACATATAGGACAATCTAGAAGAGAGACGCTATATATTTTTACAATATTCTCATGCTGTGTTTTAAGTCATCTGAAATGACAAGCCTCTTAGACTTAGTATAAAATCCAGCAAATGCTAGTCAGCAGCTGTGTCCAGCAAAGGTGAAATTTCCCAGTTTCTACTAAGTTGTAGCATGACCTTAAGTAACTGTTTAAGTTTCCAAAAATTAGCTGGCACTGAAATTAATCTGGAAGGAGAAAAGGGGGATTTTTATTCTAAGGTAAAAAACACATCGTGGAGTTGGTTGTTTTTTGGGGGTGTTACCTCTGCCCCATCGCTACTTCATAAAACATTCTTGGTTGTAGTTGTGAAACAAACATGCCTCTACATCTACCAGTTGAGTAACCTGGTCCTCGGCCAAAAAATGTAACTGGCTCCTAATAAGCAGGTAGGATGTAAAGGATGTACCTGAAAGGTTATTCTACACATATGTAAGTCAGTGGGGTGGTTGTGTGAGTCCCATGAATCTCCCAATAAAGAAAACAACCAAGGAAAAAAAGAGGCTTTTGTTGCAGAAACCTCTGACCAAGTTAGAAACAGACCCATTTAATAGTGCATTCATCTGGGGAATGGTCTAGTCAAATCCAGCCTATCCTTATTCCCTAAGGACCTGCGAGGTATATCACCCAGGATATTCCTGCACTAAAGGCAACACCAGGCAGAAGGCAAGACCCTCGTCATGTGTCAAGAGATCACACAACCCCACAGGCCAGGCTCTGTGAATTGACATTTACCTCTATGTTTAGTTGTAAACGTTTAAAAATGCAGTTTCTCTAAGGTGTGTGAAATGTCTTCATTTCCTGACATTTAGAAGTGATTCCTGTATCTAAATTATGAATTGTGAGTTGACAGAAACTAAGTCTGTAAATTGTTTTGGAGGTTTAAGAATCTGGTGTAACAGGGCAACGGCCAAGAAACAGCATTTGGCAACAAAATTCCTTTCTTATCTTCAAAGGTTTTGACTCTGAGGATCCACCAAACTACATTCGGAGACCTCTGGCTTATGGCTCACATAATGAATTAGCTGGACCCTCGTATAAGTATCGTTAAAATTTTAAGTAGTGTCAGTGTGGTGATATTGCATTGATGAGGATAAACACTCTCTTTGTTTTGTCAGATTAATTACCTATTAATGTCCATCTGAAATACTGAACTGATTTCTTTCTCCAAGGTCAAGTAATTATTGTCAGAGATTGCTGTTCCTATTACCACTATCTCCAAAAGAGAACCAATAGTTTTTCTTTCTTCTTTAAGTTCCTCCTAACTGGACAACAGTAGAAGATTTATGTTTGCATGAAAATCTGTGTTCCTTCAACTTGGGCAAAACGGCATGTTTTCATTAACTGGAATCTGAAAGTATGGAAAGACAGAGAATTCACTATGAAGGAACAAAATGTTAGGAGATGTATAGCAAGCTCTGCTGCTTGCCGTTTAGTAATATTTAGTCTTCCTCTCTTCCTAGCTAAGAGACCCATATCTTGTTCACGTCTCTATCCATCAGAGAGGGTGGCTCTATCCCCAGCTCAAAATTAAATCTGACACTATAAACTTTTTAGACTGTAACTCAGAGTAAAAAACAAATTTCACATGGCAACCCAGTACACATAAGCATTCTATGTAATTTTTACAGAAAATTGAAAAGAAAGCTTAATAAAACAACATCCATTTCTTATAATGTGCATTATGCTTTGATATGCTTATTCTATTATATTTCTTTTTTGAATGATAACTCTGACCCAGTGAATTTGATTTCCCAACCCACTACTAAGTCATGAGGCAAATTTCAAAACACTGTTCTAAGCCTGTCATGTCAATCCTATTCCTCTTGACAATGACTGGCTTTGGGCTTAGCGACCCATTCAAGTTCACGAGACATGAGGGAAGTCTTCCAAATTCTTGAAAAATTTCCTCACTCTTAGAACTGAAAGGGTGTATTATACTGAGTTCATGGGTTGGAAGAACTCAATATTGTTAAAATGTCAGTTCTCTCCAAATTGATCTACAGTGTATAGATTCAACACGGCCTTAATCAAATCCCGGAAAGAAAGATTTCTTTTTTTTTTTTTTTGTAAAGGCCGAGAAGCTGACTCTAAAAGATGACAGACTCATACTACCTGACTTCAAGATTTACTATGATGGGGGTTTCCCTGGTGGCGCAGTGGTTGAGAGTCCGCCTGCCGATGTAGGGGACATGTGTTCGTGCCCCGGTCCGGGAAGATCCCACATGCCGCGGAGCGGCTGGGCCCGTGAGCCATGGCCGCTGAGCCTGCGCGTCTGGAGCCTGTGCTCCGCAACGGGAGAGGCCGCAACAGTGAGAGGCCCGTGTACCACCAAAAAAAAAAAAAAAAAAAAAGATTTACTATGATGAAGCTACAGTAATCAAGACAATTTGATATTGGTGAGAGAATAGACACTCCGGGGAACAGAACAGAGAGTCCAGAAACTAATCCACACAAATGAAGTCTACCAATTTTGACCAAGGGATAAAGGCAATTCAAAATAGAAAGGATAGTACTTTCAACAAATGGTTCTGAAAAACTGGACATCCATTTGCAAAAAAATGAACCTCAATCTGTGCCTGACACTTTGTACAAAAAATGACTTAAAATGGATCCCAAATCTAAATGGGAAACTACAGAACTTTTAGAAGAAAACATAGGAGAAAATCTTTGTAAACTTGGGTTACGCAAAGACTTCTTAGATATGACACCAGAAGAAGTACAATCATTGAAAGAGAAAAATGATAAGTTGGACTGCATCACAATTAAAATTTTCTGCTTCACAAAAGATAGCAATAGGAGAGCGGAAAGACGATCCACAGGCTTTGGAGGATATACTGGCAAAACACATACACAACAAAGAACTTATAGGCAGAATATGTAAAGAGCTCTCAAAACTCAATAGTAAGGGGGACTCCCCTGGTGGTCCAGTGGTTAAGAATCCACCTTGCAATGCAGGGGACGCTGGTTCGATCCTTGGTCAGGGAACTAAGATCCCACATGCTACAGTGCAACAAAGCCTGCGTGCCACAACTAGAGAGCCTGAGTGCTCCAACTACAGAGCCCACACGCTCTGGACCCTGTGTGCCACAACTACAGACCCCATGCACCACAACTAGAGAGAAGCCCACGCACCACAACGAAGAGCCCGCGTGCCGCAACAAAATATCCTGTGTGCCACAACTAAGACCCAACGCAGCCAAAAAAATAAACAAATAAATACTTTTAAAAAACCCTCAGTAGTAAGGATAAAAACACAATAAAAACATGGGCAAAAGATTTGAACAGAATCTTCACTGTAGAGGATATATAGATGGCAAATAAGCACATGAAAAGATTCTAAAATCATTATGCTTTATGGAAATGCAAATTAAAGCCATAATGATACATTACCACACATGTATTAGAATGACCACGACAGAAAAAATCAGTGGTTGCCAGATTTAGGGATGGGGAAAGGGTTGCCTACAAAGGGGCAGCACAAAAAAAAAAAAAAAACCCCACTGGGGGTTAATGGAAGTCTTCTGTATATTGATTGTGGGAGTGGTTACATGACTATGTATTTGTCAAAACTCAAAGAACTGCACAACAAAAAGTGAATTTTATGTAAATTTAAATTTTTTGAAAGGAACACAAAGGAAGAGACAGTTTCTTTTCTGCTCAGTGATGAGCTAGATGTGACTTGTACAAGTAGGGCAGTCATTTCATCACCATGGTGAGCTAGAATGAAGACAAAACTAATATAAGCAGGTGAAAGAATGGAAAAGATGAACTTGGGTATTAAAAATGTTATTGAGCCAACTGTCTATCCAAACCTGAAACCAACCCACCTTGAATCTTATTACATAAAATAATGATAATTTTCTTTCTGCTTAAGCCATTCTGAATTGGGTTCTCTGTTATTTGCAGCCAAATTTATCCTGCACAGAAAGTCTCAATGATTTTGTTCCAAAACTTGCATCATCCCCATCATTAAAAAACAGAGTTTGGGAGTCTTTTGAATGTTTTGAGTAATTTGAAACTATGTTCCGGACCAACTTGTATATTACCATTTCTACAAGGAAAAAAATACATGAGCTTTCACAGATATATCCCCTCAACTTAAAGAATTTTAAAATCATGTTATTTATTTAGCTTTGTATAAAAGATTATCCTGTGACTTCTGAAATGCAATCTGAGTGAAATATGTGTTGGGATTGGCATGTGCCACAAATTTGAAGGAGGCAGTCAAACCTGACCCACAGTTATCTATTTCTAGTCAAACCCGACCCACAGTTACCTACTTCTCTTCACGAGTACTTCATGCACCTTCTTAACTCCTTTTCACCAAAGTGCATTCAACATAATAAAAAAGAATGATGTCATATATGAACTTGAGGGTGAATAACTTTGGAACCAAAGAGAAAGTGAATTTCAAAATATCTCCTTGGCATACACTTAATGTCAGACTCTATGAGTTGTAGTAATCAACACCAGCAGTGTCCTTACTGAGCTAGGTAGGATAATTCCAAATGTGACAAAGTGTTATAAACAAAAGAAAGGACAGGATGTTGTGAGAACATATAACAAAAGAGTATGGAAATCACCTTGAACATCCCAAGGATGCCCCAGGAAGGCACGTTCAGGCTGATTTAAGGCCAGGAGTCATCAAGGCCAGGGGTAGGAGTTCATGAACTTAATTTTAAAATGTAAATAGAGTGGGAGGGGGGAAAAAAGAGGAAAGGCTATTTTGGTCCAACTGACCCATAATTCCTGACTAGGCTGAAGCAAGACATCTTGACATGGCTCTTTTCATTAAGGAACTATTTTGAAACTAGAGTTTTGGACAAAGGTATCTTGATTTTAATATTACTCTTTTTATTACCAGGTATGTGTGCAGTAGAGCTTCCTTACCCTAACTCTGTGGTTCTCAGTGAGGGAGTTTTGTCCCCCAGGGGACAGGTGGCAAAGTCTGGAGGCATTTTGGTTGTCACAGCTGAAAGGGGGGCTGCTACTGGCATCTGATGGGTAGAGGCCAGGGAGGCCGCCCAACATCCCACAATGCAAAGGGCAGACCCCATCACAAAGAATTATCCAGCCCCACAGGTCATTAGTGCTGAGGTTGAGAAACCCATCTCTAAGTGCCTTCCCGTGTATAATTTTCTACTTAGGAACTGAAGTGATTATTTTCCACCTTATTATGTTCTGTGTTGTTTGATTTACAAATGAATAGATAGTACTTTAAAAGAACAGTCTGAGTTTTTGAAAAATCTATTAGACTCTAAAATCAGCTTCTTCTAAAAGTAGCTTATTTGGCCCCCAGAACAACCCTTTACAAAAGCGTATAAACAATTTTAATGTATAGACATTACTTAGCTAAAAGAAAAATCATTAGAAATTTAGTTGAACATTCTTTTTTTCTTATCAGAATAAGTTAGCATTTTTAGCCAAAACTCTCTTCTCTCCTTTTTACCCTGAAACATTCGTCTCCAGAGCTGAATATATATCTGACATGCATCATAATGAAGGCTGCAATAAAAAGTATGCATTTTTAAGCTTTACTAATGGAAAGTGAATTGCCATTATTAAGGACGCAAATATAATTACAGTATTTAACTGAGGTGCAGTTGATGAAGCTAAAGTGAATTCTCAGAGTCATCACTGGGCTTGACAGCACTTTCTGAGCGAGAAAGTGGGGTGACACTGTTCTCCTCTACTTGTGATCTCTCCGTGGGTGTTTAGTGCCCTCCCATCCTTCACCCCAGTCCAGTCACTCCACGTGGGGTGGGGTCAGTGAAGGAGAAAGTCTCAGTGAGAGAAGAAGACTGTCTCACCTCCTACATGATAATTAATGATTGTTTTACTTATTCATTAGACTGTATCCATTCATAACAAAGTCATAACAACCTCATCAACATCATTTTGGACCAGAGAGTAAGTGCTCAAAATGGGACACAGGGGTGAGTGTGAAAGGGCCAAATCTAGGATAATTTGAGCATAAAAAAATAGTAATAGAACCCATGAGTTCATAATGCTACTTCATTTAAAAATTTAAATGGAGTGGGAGAGGGGAAAGTGAAAGCTATTCTTTACAGAAAAATGCCAGCTAATAAATGTAGATGATATTATTGAATTAGAAAATAACCATATTGCAATAACTGATATAGCCAATAATTATCACTAAGTGTTAAGACTTTTGAGTGAAAAGATTTGCGGAAATTGGATATGCAGAATATCACACAAAATATTACTTGTTAGTTACAAAGGTTAAAGTATCTTTACAATGGAGAAATGTGGGAAATATGACCAAATCTGATATCAGCGATGATGGGACAAACTGATATTATGTGCCTCGTGATGTAATAAACTGAGGAGGACACAAAATGACCTACACAGCTGTTATATAATGAAGAATTTGTTTGGTCTTTGTCCCTGGTTCCTGGCACAGAATTTCTAAAATTCTTGAAATTTCCTGAGTGACAGACGTACCTGTGTTACTTATGAGCCCCGTGGATCACACTTGAGTTGATGTTAAGAAAGTGACTCATGGTGGGCGCCTAGCTTCAGGATGGGGGCTGGTTACCAGCAAGACCAATCTCATGATTAGAGGGCCGGGTCTTTGAGCCAGCCCAGCTTCTGGGGAAGGGGTGGGGCTGCAGACTGAGTTCAATCACATGGCCAATGGCTCAACCAACATACCGACATCATAAAACTCTGGACATGGAAACTCAGTGGAGCTTCCTGGTTGGTGAATACAGCGATGTCCCAGGAAGGTGATGTGTTCTGATTCCACAAGAACAGGGCACAGAAACTCTGCTTTCCCAGACCTCACCCTATATGTCTCTTCTTTGGCCGTTCCTGGGTTGTATCTTTTACAATAAAATAATAAGTATAGTGAAGGGGAGCAGAACTTGCCACCCCAAAATATGCCACTGTGGCATAAGGTTTATCTTGAGATGGTCCTTTAGAAAAAAACAAAAAAAAAAGCAGCCATGAGAGAAACCCTGAAAACCAAGCAGAGGTCACCTTTTTGTAAGAGACGCTTACATTTAGGAGGGAAACCTCCCTTGTAGAGGTGTCTCCCTCTCTGTACCAGGAAGAGGATGACTAAAACTCTAGGAACTCTTATCAATGGAGGCATGGACTTAAATCGGCATAACAGCCTCGTGTACTCTGCTTTGTCTGGTAACCTCCCATAACTGGCTCCCTCATGCCCCAAATATCTTCTTTTTTCTTTAGTGGGAGATGGTATTTGAGGTGGTGGCTTGGGCCATTTGGGAGAGTTACTCAGTTTTCCTGGGTAACTCTCATGTATACAGGAGGTATACACGTTATCAAACTTTTGTTTGTTTTTCTCTTGTTAATCTTTTAGCCAAGAACCTGGAAGGGTAGAGGGGAAATTCTTTTTCCTCCTCTACAATAGCACTTTTCTGAATTCTGTGCGTCATTCTAGTGAATTATTTAACTCAAGGGGGTGCTAAGAACCTCTGAATTTGTAGCTAGTTGGTCAGAGTATGAGTGGCCTGGGGATCCCCTGAACTTGCAGCTGACCTCTGACGTGAAGGCAGTCTTGTTGGGAACCGTGCCCCCTACTTGTGGGATCCAACTCCAGGTGTTAGTGCCAGAATTGAGTTGCAATACCCTTGTCAGTGTTGAAATAATAATCTTTCTACCAATAATGCTTAACTTGAATCCAAACACAAGGAAACAACCAACCAAATCCGAGTCAAGGAACATTCTGCAAAATAACTGTACTGGGCTCTTCGAACGGCAATGTCAAGAAACACAAACACCCACACACCCACACAAAGACTAGGGATGTGTTCTAGATTCAAGAAGAAGAATGTCCTTGTGATTATGAGGTACATGGAGAAGAATTTAACAGTGACCTGTCATCATGATATCTGTCACTTCATCTCAAATGCTTCAGCAAAAAAACAAACGAGTACACACAGAGAGAGGGAGAGGGAGAAATGAGAGAAAATGTTAACAAATGGAGAATCCACGTGAATGGTGATTCATGTTCTGTTCTTTTGAAATTTTTAAAAATAAAAACAGTTGGGGAAAAATTACGGCATCAAGTGGGCTGTCTCCAAATGTCCCCTGCACCAAAGGCTGTGTCAAGCACAACACTGCGAATCTACTTAGCGCCACTGAACTGTACATACACTTAAAAATGGTTACAACGGTAAATTTTACGTTATGTATATTTTAATCACAATTTTTAAAAAATCGAAATATCTGCCTCAGGTCTTGTCCTCTCCACTCCGAAGAGCAGCGAGGGTGGGTAAAGTCGTCCTGTCTGCCTGACACGGGGCGGGGGGCCGGGGGGCCGGGAAAGGAGGCCTGAGAGGGAGGCAAGAGACAGGTCAGGCGGGGCCTCTTCAGGGCAGTGTGAAGCTCTTAGAAGTTTCAGGCAGCTGACTTCGGGACAGGGACCCAGCTTTCCTGGATGACTCTGTCCAGCCCAGCTGCTTCAGCTCCGGCATTCCTCCCCTCAATGGTCTAGTGTGTGGGCCCTGCCCCCCTCCCCTCCCTCCCTTTCACTGGTAAGAGGGGGAGCATCTTGCCAGGAGAAGTTTGCTGGGCCACTTCTAACGCAGGGAGCCCAGGTGTCTGGGATGTTTTCATTTTGTCTCGATTTTGAATGGAAGAGTGAGTGAAATAACAACGTGGGCACAGCTCCAGACAATGTCATGCTGGGAGCTTGGCAGCAGCTGGGAGCAGCCTGCTGAGGTGCAAATCCAGAGATGCTTTTCGTGAAGGTGGGCTCCGCAGTCCCGCTGGGGCTGCCCTTAGCCCGAGCACGTGGCCAACTGGGAAGCAGGAATGTGACCAAAAATACTGTTACCAAACACTGTTCTTTTCATGTTTAGGGGGGCTTTTTAGAGCTGTCCGAATAGCATGCTTTTTCTTTTTAGCACGTGTCACATCAAAAATTGAACAATTTCAGAAAAAGGAGAACAATTTTTACACATTTGGTTTTAGTCCTATATTCATCAGCGTAAGATGTCCTTCCCTCTCCTTCCTGCCCCCTCCTTTCCTCTTTCTTTCTCTCTTTCTTTCTTTCCCTTTCTTTCTTTCTTTCTCTTTTCTTTTTTCGTCCTTCCTTTCTTTCATTCCTGTTAAAATATACATAACATAAAATTTACCTTTCTAACCATTTTTAACTATACAGTTCAGTGGCATTAAGTACCCTTACCTTTTTAATTTAAACTAGTTTTTAGAATTATTATTACAAAAGTAATTCATTCATATGATAAAAAAAAAAAAACAATGTAAACACTATGGAAGCGGACAAAATGAAAAAAAGAGTCTCTCTACCCCTATCCTCCCACAAAATGCTGTTAACAGTTTTTGTGAAACCCACTTGAATCATTTTAATGGAGTACTGCTTTTCAGTAACAGATGTATTCATTTGCTCCTAAGGGATAAGGGGCTCAGGTCTTGGAAGCATGTCGGCTGTTCTTTCTTCCTGGGAATGTGGGTGAGTTTTCCTTACATACCTATGTGAATATGTGCCCACAAGCAGACACACATACACACACACACATTTTTATAACTGACTACACATATATACATATACATATTTTATATTTATATAATAAAAGAGTGATATATTCCTACTGCTCCATGCCTTGATTTTTTTCACTTAATAATATATCTGCCCCAAAACCACCTAAACTCACAGATGCATTTTGTTCATTCTCTCCTCTAAAGCTTTAGTTAAACCCTTTTCACTGCCTGCAAATGCCTCATCATTTCTCTCCGCTCCGGTAATTCTACAAAGCCATCAAGATCTATCTCATATTCTGTATTCTCCAAACATTTATTGTTTCTATATAATAATTTAGTAGATAATTATAATGATCATAATTCATTGGAAAGGAGGGTAAGCTCTTGATTCGGTCATTCATAGGTTTTGGCCTCAACTCCACCAGTAACTAGCTGTGGAAGGGGTCTATGGAAGTCCCCTTGGATATTTTCCTAAATTTTTCTGGACCTATTTTCTCATATGGAAGCTTTAACTTTTTTATAAAAAGAAATAATGATATTATTATTTTTAAAGATTTCATATATGTGCATTGGGTGCTTTTATTAGTTAGGATTCTCTAGAGAAACAGACCAATAGGATGTTATATAAATAGAGCTGGAGAGAAAGAGAAAGAGAGAAAGGTATTTTAAGGCAACTGGCTCACACAACTGGGGAGCCTGGCAAGTCCAAAATTTACAGGGTATGCCAGCAGGCTGGCGACCCAGGGAAGAGTTGATGTTCAAGTCCAAAGTCAGTCTGCTGGCATAATTCCCTCCTTTTCTGGGGAGGTCAGTCTTCTTATATTAAGGCCTTCAACTGATTGGATGAAGCCCACCCACATTAGGGAGGGTAATCTGCTTTACTCAAAGTCCACTGATTTAAACGTTAATCTCATCTAAAGAAATACTTTCACAGAGGTATCTAGAATAATGGTTGACCAAATATCTGAGTACTGTAGCCCAGCCAAGCGGACACATAAAATTAACCATCACAGTGTTTTTTAAATTTAAAAATACTGAAAAAGCAGAAAGAAGAATTTTTATCTACCTCCATCCCAAATCCAATCACCTTGCAACAAGAAATCTCAATATTTAGTGACCACTATCCTCAAAACTTCTATATGGCTAGCTAGGCAAATAAAGAGAGAAGTATAGACAAAAGATAAAAAGCATATACAGACATGCCTCTGAGATATTGTGGGTTTGGCTCCAGACCACCACAATAAAGTAAATATTACAATAAAGTGGGTCACATGAATTTTTTGGTTCTCAGTGCATATGCAAGTCATGTTTACACTATATTGTAGTCCGTTCAGTGTGTAATACATTATGTCTAAAAAAAACAATGTACATACCTTAATTTTAAAATACTGTTTTGCTCAAAAATGCCAACCATCATCTGAGCCCTCAGCGAGTCATAATCTTTTGGCTGATGGAGGGTCAATGTTGATGGCTGCTGACTGACTAGGGTGGTAAGTTATGAAGGCTGGGGCCGCGGTGGCAATTTCCTAAAATAAGACAACAATGAAGTTTGCCACATCACTGACTCTTCCTTTCATGAACAATGTCTCTGTAGCAGGCAATGATGTTTGACAGCATTTTATCCATGGTAGAACTTCTTTCCTCTCAAACCTTCAGGTTGCTTTATCAACTAAGTTTACGTAATATTCTAAATCCTTTGTTGTCATTTCAACAATCTTCACAGCATCTTCATCAGGAGTAGATTCATCTGAAGAAACTAATCTCTTTGCTCATCCATTAGAAGCAACTCCTCATCCATTCAAGTTTTATCATGAGATTGCAGCAATTCAGTCACATCTTCAGGCTCCACTTCTAAGTGGAGTTCTCTTGCAATTTCCACCATATCTGCAGTTACTTCCTCCACTGAGGTCTTGAACCCCTCAAAATCACCCATGAGGGTTAGAATCAACTTCCTCCAAATTCCTGTTAATGTTGATATTTGGACCTCTTCCCATGAATCACAAATGTCCTTAATGGCATCTAGAATGATGAATCCCTTCCAGAGGTTTTCAATTGACTTTGCCCAGATCCATCAGAGGACTCATTACTATGGCAGCTACAGCCTCATGAAGTATATTTCTTCAATAATAAGACTTGAAAGTCGAAATGACTCCTTGATCCATGGGCTGCAGAATGAACTTTGTGTTAGTTAGCAGGCATGAAAACAACATTAATCTCATTTTATTATACATCTCCATCAGAGCTCTTGGGCAACCAGGTGCATTGTCAAAGAGCAGTAATATTTTGAAAGGAATCTTTTCTTCTGAGCAGTAGGTCTCCACAGTGGGTCTAAAACATTCAATCAACCATGTTGTAAACAATGTGCTGTTACCCAGGCTTTGTTGTTCCTTTTATAGAACACAGGCAGAGCAGATTTAGCATAATTCTTAAGAGCCCTAAGATTTTCAGAATGGTAAATGAGCACTGACTTCAAGTCACCAATTACATTAGCCCCTAACAAGAGAGTCAACCTGTCCTTTGAAGCTTTGAGGCCAGGCATTGACTTCTCCTCTCTAGCTATGAAAGTCCTAGATGGCATCTTCTTCCAATAGGAGGCTGTTTCAGCTACATTGACAATCTGTTGTTTTGTGTAGCCACCTTCATTAATATCTTAGTTAGATCTTCTGGACAACTTGCTGCAGCTTCTGCATCAACACCTGCTGCTTCACCTTGCACTTTTATGTCATGGAGGTAGCTTCTTTTTTTTAACCTCATGAACCAACCTCTTCTAGGTTCAAGCTTTTCTTCTGCAGTTTCCTCACCTCTCTCAACCCTCATAGAATTGAGGAGAGTTAGGGCCTTGCTCTGGATTAGGCTTTGGCTGAAGGGAATGCTGTGGCTGGTTTGACCTTCTATCCAGACCACCAAAACTTTCTCCATATCAGCAAGAAGGATGTTTCACTTCTTTATTATTCATGTGTTCACTGGAGTAGCCCTTTTAATTTCCTGCAAGAATGTTTCCTTTGCCTTCACAACGTGGCTAAATGTTTGGTGCAAGAGGCCTAACTTTCAGCCTGTCTCAGCTTTTGACCTGCCTTCCTCATCAAGCTTAATCATTTCTAGCTTTTGCTTTAAAGTGAGAGACGTGCAACTCTTCCTCTGACTTGAACACTTACAGGCCACTGTATTTGTGGCCTAATATCTAATTGGCCTAATTTCAGTGTTGTTGTGTCTCAGGGAACAGGAAGCCGGAGGAGAGGGAGAGAGGTGGGGGAAAGGCCAGTCAATAAAGCAGTCAGACACACACAACATTTATTAAGTTCACCACCTGATACGGATACAGTTCACTCACCCCAAAGCAGTTATAACAGTATCAAAAATTATTGATCACAGATCACCATAACAAATATAATAATAATAATAAAGTTCGTAATACTGCGAGAATTACCAAAACGTGACACCAAAACGTGAGCAAATGCTGTTGGAGAAATGGTGCCAATAGACTTGCTCAATGCCAGGTTGCCAGAAACGTTCAATTTATTTTAAAAAATGCAATATCTGTGAAGCACAATAAAGTGCAATAAAATGAGGCATGCCTGTACTATAAATGCTATTTTTAAGATAAAAGTTTAAAATGTAATATTTCTTTAAAAGGAGAAAAGGAATTAAAGTGTAACTGCAAATAAATGTTTCCTTACAATAAGGTATGTTCATTCCCGAAAGATCCTTTTGAGGCTCAGTAAAAACATGATGGAAAGCCATTAAGAAGGTGGCGGTCATCATGGGTTTTTTTCTTTTTTTCTTTTTTTTCCCTACTTGTTTCAATTTCAAACAAGAATCAACTTCCTATTATGAAAGATAAATTAGCACAGTACAGGACCGCCTGACTCCCTCTCTCTCTCTACTTTTCAATATTTGTTATTTGCATGGTTATAGTACTTTGTTAAGGTTTATAAAACTTACAGGAGGTGCTGGCTTACAGCTTCCACAGCAGTTTCATTTTACACATAAATATAGTCGATACTTATTACCATTTCTTTCACAAAGCCTTTTATATTTCTGACCTCTTAATTTTGATTCTTCTCTCCGTTGGCTAGATTTTGCCAACAAATCTTCTTTTTCTAAATCCTCAAATCACTTTTTTTTCATGAAAAGTTCATGACTGCTGTGTACACAGTAACTAACCATCCTCATTTATCTGGGACTATCAGGTTTTAGCACTGAAAGTCCTGTGTCCCAGGTAACCCCTCTGTTCCAGGTAAACAGGGAGAGTTGCACACATAGAGCAGCTTGGATTCACGCTTTCCTGAGAACATGTAAACACTGTGTCGCTGGTTTCTGGCACTGAGCGTTGCTGGGCAGATGCATGCAGCAGGCGGAAAGTGTCTTCTGTACACTCGTTTTGTCTGCTTTGATGCCCGTCAGATTCTTTCGTTAGTCTTGACATTTAGTAACTTTTCTTCTCTCGGTTTTTTCTAAAGACAAGATGTACTTTCTCATTCGGTAGACTAAACTTTTTCATTTCAAGCAAGTATTCATTCGTGTTTTACATCTTCAAATATTTTTTTCCATTTTGTCCTTTTCTTATCTCCAAGACCTCCAGCTATGTGTATGTTTCCTCTCCTTATCTCTCTGTGCTTCCTTCTGCGTGAATTCCTGAGTCAGATTATGGGCCTCGTGAGATTCACGATATTAGTAACCATAGTCACCTCCTGCTCCATCACCCCCATTATGAAAACTTACCAAGCACTTGCTATGGGCCAGGCACCATGCACGTCACTCTATATGCTCTATCTTATTTCATCTTCATAAAAACCCCATGAGATAAGTTCCAGTATGACCCCCATTTTAAAGATAAGGATACCAAAAAGCGGAGACAGTTACTTACTCAAAGATACGTGGCTACTAAGTGACACAGCTGGCATTCAAACCTGGTTTCTCTAACCCCAGAGTCTGAGATTAAACCCCTACAGCCCAACGCTCTCCTATGCATTATTTCACTATATTTGATTTACGTCCCTTGAAGCTTTGAACAATAAGATAAGGCTGAAGTGACTTCATTCAGTTTCTGTTAGTTAAATCATTCCTTTGGCCCCTTTACTGAATGCTTACTACATGTTGACTATTATGCCATGTGTTAGACATACAAAAGACATATAAAATAGGCTCAGGGCCCTCAAGGCAATTTTAGTTTGGTGCGGTGGGGAAAAAAAAGACAGACTTCTAAACAGATGAACTGCCATCTTCCTTGGTAGGCGGCACAACAGAAGAGTGAACCGAGATTGCCTTGGGAGCCCAGGGGCTGGAGACGCATGCGAGCTGTCTGGAAGGATGAGAGGAGGTACTCAGATGCGGGAGCAAGTGTCAGGGGAGGGGGGACACGCGAGGCAGAAGCAGGGACACGTGCTGCTGAGCTGAAAGAGGGTATATTCTTATACTCAGGGAATAATGAAAACTTTGAGGCAGATGGAGCATAAGATACAGGGAATAACGTGTAAGACATGAAACTAGAGGGGCAAGTGAGAGCCAAACTACTGCCATTCTGTTCTTAATGATCATTTTAACCCTACAAAAGGGATGATGATGAGTTTCAAAGTTCTTGGAAGACTCATACATACTCAAATCAAACTTTCTACATATCACTCTCTATCTTATATCAGTAATTGGTTTTTCTCTGGTTCATCCTTGATATTTCCAGCGGATTAAAAGAACATTCTTTGGGACTTCGCTGGTGCTGCAGTGGTTAAGAATCCACCTGCCAATGCAGGGGACACGGGTTCAAGCCCTGGTCCGGGAAGATCCTACATGCTGCGGAGCAACTAAGCCCGTGCACCACAACTACTGAGCCTGCGCTCTAGAGCCCGCGAGCCACAACTACTGAAGCCCACGCGCCTAGAGCCCATGCTCCACAACAAGAGAAGCCACTGCAATGAGAAGCCCACGCACCACAACGAAGAGTAGCCCCCGCTTGCCACAGCTAGAGAAAGCCCGCGCACAGCAACGAAGACCCAACGCAGCCAAAAATAAATGAAATAAAATAATTAAAAAAAAAAGAGAATATTCTACTTTTGGTTTTCTACATTCAACCTGCCTCAGAACTGTGGGTGGGCTAATGTTACCCCTCTCCTAAAGAAATCAATCTTATCCATTTAACCTTTGCCAGTATAACGTAAGAAATGCAGAGAGAACAAATATAGAAATCTAAGGAAATAGTTCTTTTCTGAGAGCATCATGGGTTTTTATTTTGTTTCGGTTTTCATCTGAGAGTCAACTTTTTTTTTTTTTTGCGGTACGCGGGCCTCTCACCGTTGTGGCCTCTCCCGTTGCGGAGCACAGGCTCTGGACAACACAGGCTCAGCGGCCATGGCTCACGGGCCCAGCCACTCGGCGGCATGTGGGATCCTCCCGGACCGGGGCACGAACCCGTGTCCCCTGCATCGGCAGACGGACTCTCAACCACTGCGCCACCAGGGAAGTCCGAGAGTCAACTTTTTGACAGCACCTTCCCGTCAAGGAGTAACTAGAACAAGGGGTGGCTCAAGGGCAGGTTGGCGGGAAGGTTAAGTACGTTGACTTGGTTGACTCCGGTGTTTCCTGGATGTCAGAGCCCAAAGAACTGCACTCCCTGGTTCCTAAACCTACGCAAACAACCTGGGTTTGGAATTTAGGAAAAAAAAACTAAAAGTTTTTAGGGCTGATGCACAGGTACCCCATAGAAAACTACAGCTCTCTGCTTTTAAGAAAAACCATTTGGAGTGAATAGTTGGTATATTTTTTCCAAAATAGCAAATCCATTTTAGAAAACAACAAGTTGATAACTTAATGAGTGTGTGTGTTCTCTTTAAACTGAAATAGCTGGCAAATGATTAAACATAGCCAGCTTACAGGCAGCTTTCCAGTGTCAGTGAAAAGGCCGATTTGGATAGAGATCAATGAAGTAGTCAGAAGGGGCCGTAAGTGAGAGAAGAGGAGAAAGTTGCTGGGGAAAAAAAAAAAAAAAAAAACAGAGGAAAGCGGTTACCAGGGACAACGTATCCATTAGTCACAGCCGGCAAAGCGCCTGGGGCACACGATGATTTAGAGACCGACAAAAATGATTTAATTTTTATTTCTTTCAAAATCAAAAGAAAAAAAAGTGACCGTATTATAATGAACCCGGTCTGGATTATATTCATCTTTATACTCACGCAGTTGTAAAATGTAATTGTTAATATTTTTTTTATGGAGGAAGGAACCCACGAAGGCATAAGTGCTAAGGGGCCATGAAAGTCTTAATGCAGCACTGGCGGTTACTAATATGTTGGCTCAAAGGCCTAAGAAAACATAACCCTAATGTCTTGCATTGCATTAACATGATCGTGCTCACATTTCGCCGGCTGGGTGGACCCCATCCACAGAGTCATGGGATCGCAGCACACTTACCAAAGTTTCCCCAGCTATTTCTGGAGACCCCTTCCACTTGCTCAGGAACAAGGCTAGAGCCCTTTGTGCTGCCCCTTTATTTTTAAATTTTTATTGGAGTATAGTTTCAGGTGTACGGCAAAGTGAATCAGTTATGCATATACATATATCCATTCTTTTTTAGATTCTTTTCCCACATAGGCCATTACACGTACTGAGTAGAGTTGCCTGTGCTATACAGTAGGTCCTTATTAGTTACCTATTTTATACATAGGATATATAGTAGTGTGTATATGTCAATCCCAATCTCCCAATTTATCCCTCATAACCATAAGTTTGTTTTCTACATAAGTTTGTTTCCACATATAAGTGATATCATATGGTATTAGTCTTTCTCTGAGTTACTTCACTCAGTATGACAATCTCTAGGTCCATCTACATCTCTGCAAATGGCACTATTTTGTTCCTTTTTATAGCTGAGTAATATTCCATTGTATATATGCGCCACATCTTTATCCATTCCTCTGTCCATGGACATTTAGGTTGCTTCCATGTCCTGGTTACTATAAATAGTGCTTGTGCTACCCCTTTATTAACTTCCACTGACAGGAAGCCACCCAGGAGATACCCCACCAATGTTCCTTTAACGGCACCTACTTCAGCTTTTCTGTCTAGGTGCTGTTCCCAAAATCTCAACCCCTCCTGGTGTCCAACAGTACTGTAGTGCCTTCCACCCTAATCCTGCGTTACAGCTGTGCTGCGTCCACCCAGGATGGGGAGAATCATGAGGCCATAAATCTTTTAGGTTCTTTCTGCTGGAAAATATTAGCCATTAAAGAAGTCTGAGGAAGTGAGATTTACCTACACCCTCATCACCTATCAGGGTACAGGGAAAGCAGCCGCAGGCCAAATTCTGCCACCCATACAGATGTTTGTTACACACATATTCATCAGTGGTCATTGAAGAGTTGGCACTCTCCTGTTAGCTCGATGAGATTTCAGCTCTTCTCAACCCTTCAGGTGATCCAACCACACTGTGGGAAATGTTCACAGGTGGCAGACTCTTCAGAAGCAGGAGTCTATGCTTCCTCGTTGGCATCATTCAGAAATCCTCCTACACCAATAGCTGGACAGAGGACCACTCAGGGATCAAGCCAGATCTTAGGTTTCCCTGAAGGCTCACCCACTGTTCACACAAGAGTAAGGAGTCTCTTTACGGTATTTTTAGCCAGTCCTCATATTTTGAATACCTTTAGCATCACCAATGAGACCTCATCTCTGTGAATCATCAATGCTAAGTAATTAAGTTTACTAATAAACTAAGTTACTGGTTTCTCCAATAAAATCCCCTTTCTGACATGCACTGTGCTGATTAACCAACTATCGCTTTGACAAAGCCACCTTCTCTGATTGAATCCTAGCTAATCACTCTTTTGCTTTGACAAAGCCACCTTCTCTGATTTAATCCTAGCTAATCGCTCTTTGACTACACGTTCTGGATTACTTCATAGGTTTTGGCTTAACCTAATAAGCAGATATAAAATGTCACAAAATTTAGGCTGAGTATTCTTAAATAAGTTATAGTCACCGTAAGGCAGTGGCATCTGCGTGGGTCCCAACGCCATAATCCACACGTGCAGATCTGCCATGACTTACAACACCCTGGGTATCGCACGAATGCCAAGGAAACACTGGGAGCCAAAGGCCAACAGAGGCCCAAGAGAGAGAAAGACCCAGAAGCAAGACCCTTCCTCACTCTCAATTACTGGCAATGGCGTAAGAATCCAGGAATTTAGAACCAATTGAGAGGGAAGGAGATGAGGAAGGAAAACCCTGGAAAAAGGCATCCCCCTAATGGGATAGCTGTTTTTTAACTCTGAAGAATCTAAAAAGTCAAGAGCTTGGGCACTTCCTCAAGAACGAAGAAATTTATTCACAGAAATAACAAATTTAAATGTTTCTTTCAGATAGAAATGGGAGCCACGATCTTGTACGTAAAACTGACTTATTTCAAATTAAAGTTATATTTTTGTACTCCTGACTTTTGTGGAAGGATGTGACTAGGAGGTTATATCTGTTACAAAGCGATTGCATATTCATGCATATAGAGTCCATGCAAGGTCAAACGCCCAAAATAAAAGTCAGGGTCGTGCATGAAGCATGGGCTCATCAATCATGCCTAACGTGAGTCCTGCCAATCACTTAGGAGGAAATGCAGCCTTCAGATGTGAAGCTGGGACTGTAGCTTCAGAAGAACTCCGGATGAGGAAGTGTTTACGGAGATATCCTGCTCTGACAGCCACAATATAGAAACATCTCGTGCCAAATATGAAATGGAAAAAGGAGCAGGTAGCTGTGCTAGGATCTGAAATTTATGTTTCTCGTATTTCCTGGCTTAGTCATCTTCAGTTATCTTTTAGTATGTTTGGCAAGATGTTTTTTAAAATTCCAGCCATATTAAGGAAGTCAAAGCAATTTTGTTTCTGTCTGCTTGAGAGATTTAGAAGAAAATGCTGCTCTCCACATACCAGTCTGCTGATGGCCGCAGAAATAAAGACACTCCCCAAGTGGAAAGTGAAACTCAGGGGCACAGATGGGTCCCTCTCGTCTGCCAAACCTTTCCAAATGGAGAATATTTATTTTGCTCTATCTTAATATTACATAAGTAATTTGTATTCACCATAAAAATGCTTGAAAGTACAAATAAAATGTTTTAAAAAATGAAATCACTTGTAACCTCCCCACCCAGTGATTACCACTGTCAACATTTTAATGTTCATATCTGTTTCTATACCTTTCATATATACGTATGAATATTTCAAAAGTAGGATCATGCTGTATATACTCTTTTTGTAATCTGCTTTTATTTAACTCATTCTATTGCGGCCCTCTTTTCATGTCAGTAAATTTCTGTCTACTACAGTGGTTCTCACACTGGATCGTGCACGTGAAGAGCTCCATACAACACAAGGTGCTTGGTCTTCACCCACTCAGTTGCCCAGTCTCCACTTTAGTAGTTGGTGGGAGGGGCAAGAATTTGCACTTCTAACAAGTTGATGCTGACGCAACTGATCTGGGGAGCACAGTTTGAAGACTGTGGTCTATACCATCACATGAATGATTGCTGAACATTTCATGATACAGATGAATGAATTTATTTAGCTGTTCCCCTTTATCTGAATATTTGGATTCTTTCAAACCCAAATGATGCTGGGAGAAACATCCCTACAGCTAAACCTGCACTTGTTTTTATGAAAGACCAGTTTCCTTGCTCTGAAATCCAAGAAAGGTAAAACACTGGAAAGAATTCTCACTACCAGGAAATGAGAGCGGAAGAATGATTAAAATCCTCCTGGTTTAGGGTTATTTAGAGCCCACAATGGAAGGTGAAGTTTATGGGGGTTGCAGGATTAATGGAATTGCAGACAGAGACACCTGCCCAAAGAACACTTTGGCTAACTTCATTCCGTTTCTGATAGTCCCATGACAAGTAGAACATTGCTACATGAGAGAAAATACTTTATGTATTACTTAATGTTAAATGTGGCATCAATGAGTTGATGAATGAAAAATTTTAAAAGGCAGAAAAGAGAAGAAAGAAAAGATGAAAAGTGATTTTGACAGTGATTATAGAAAAATGAGTGTCAAAAAATTTAGATGACCTTCATGTGACCAAGAGATTTCTATTACATTAAACTTTTTTTTTAAAAAAAAGGAAAAGTGGCTCAAAGTGCATTGTTTTGAGACTTTCAGGTTTTGAACAAGTTTCCATTCTATACCAAATTTAATGAATAGAAATTTAAGTACATCTCAAAGCTAGATCTCATAAATAAAAAAACTGAGTATGAAGCAACGTAATTTTAAAAGGGTCAGAATTTATAACAGTAGAGTTTACAGAAGTAATATAAATTAAAGGAAACCTAAGTCACACTCATAAAGAAATACAAATCAGGGACTTCCCTGGTGGTGCAGTGGGTAAGACTCCGTGCTTCCAATGCAGGGGACCCGGGTTTGATACCTGGTCAGGGAACTAGATTCCACACGCCGCAACTAAGATCCTGCATGCCCAACTAAAGATCACGCATGCTGCAACGAAGATCAAAGATCTCGCAAGCTGCAACTAAGACCCAGTGCAGCCAAATAAATATTTAAAAAAAAGAAAAAAAAGAAATCAACACGAGGTTAGCTTCTGACGTACAGCATAGTGATTTGATATTTCCATATATTACAAAATGCTCACCATGATAAGTTTAGTTACCATCTGTCACCATACAAAGGTATTATACTATTATTGACTATATTCCCCACGCTGTATATTTCATCCCCATGACTCATTTATTTCGTAACTGAAAGTGTGTACCTCTTAACGTCTCTCACTTATGTGGCTCATTCCCCCACCTCCTCCCCTCTGGCAACCTCCTGTTTGTTCTCTGTATCTATGATTCTGTTTTGTTATCTTTATTTGTTTTGTTTCTTAGATTTCACATATAAATGAAATCATTTAGTATTTGTTTTCCTCTGACTTACTTCACTTAGCATAATACCCTCTAGGTTCATCCATCTGTTGCAAATGGTAAGATTTCTTTCTTTTTTATGGCTGAGTAATATTCCATTGTATGTGTATGAGTGTGTGTGTATCATACTTTTCTTTTGTACCTATATAAGATGATGGATGTTCACTAAACTTATGATGGTAATTGCTCCATGAGGTATGTAATTCAAAATCACTATGCTGTACACCTTACACTTGTACGGTGCTGTTTATCAATTATATCTCAATAAAACTGGAAGAAAAAGAATTTTAACTATTATCCTCCAAAAATGCAAATTAAGGCATCATTATGTTTTCCTCTAGCAGACAGCAAATATTTTAAAGTTTGATGATGCTCAGGGTTGGCTAGAATGCGAGAAATAGGTACTTTCATATTCTTTTGTTAAGAGGTCAAAACAGTACAAGTCTTTGGAAAATAATTTGGCAATTGTATCAACATTTAAAAAGTAAATATTATTAAACCTATAATATTATTGCTAGGAATCCTATGGATATGTTTTAAACTGTTTCCCAAAATATACAAAGATATTCACTGAAAAATTATCTATTACAGAAAAAGACTGGAAACAACCTAAATGTCCTTTAACTGGAGAGTCTCCTTAAACTATAATTCATCCATGTTATATAGCCCTTAAAAACAACAATGCTTTATACTGATATCCAAATACATACAAATTTATCAATAAGTGAAAGGAACAAGGTACAGAAAACTTTGTAGAGTATAATGCCTTTGTATAAACAAACATAAGCATATATATGTTTACAGAGAAGTATATGCAAAAGTTTTTTCTCAAAGGGAACCCCCCAAATTGTTCACTGTCATTTTCTTTTCTTTTCCAGGTGAGGAGATGGAGGGATGCCGTACATGGACATGGGAGAGTAGAGGCCCAAATCCCTGATACTCACTGGAGTGGAAGAAGACTTCTTGGTCCAGGGGAGCATATTTGATCCCAATCTTAACAGATGAACCAAATTTCAAAGTCTTCCACAGTGCCTGAGGACACGGTTCCTTTTTTTAACCATCTATTTAAAACTTTTAATGTTTACAAATATGTTCACAGCAGGTTTATTCATAATGGCGCCCAAATGGAAACAAGCCAGATGTCCATCAAAGGGAGAATGGATAAAAGGTTGGGTATTCATTCAATGGATACAAAAATACTATGGTATTCATAGTAATTAAAAAAAAAAAAAAGGAGAAACTACTGCTACCTGCATCAATATGCATATATTCCAGAGATATTGTATTGAGCAAAAGGAAGCAAATACAGAAGAGTTCATACATTTGTATGTTGAAGAACAGGTGAAAACAAAGCTGTAGTGGCTGCCGTTGGAACAGAGCCTACTAAGGTGGGAGGTTACCGACTGGCAAGGGCGTGAGGGAGACCTCAGAGGTGCTAGGCTTGTTTTGGTATACCGACGTGGGTATATGGCTTTACAAATACACACACATATGCAAAAATTAACCAGCTGTACTGAAGGTAGGTGTACTTGATTATACACTGCACTTCAAAGAAATTTTTAGCTCTTTAGTGTGGTTTTTTTCCAGGCAACAAAATTTTAACAGAAAAACTGTGGAGCTCAATGAGGAGCACCTGGCGGGTTATATGTTTTCAGTAATTTTTCACTAATCTAAAATAAATATCGCTTGATTCATCAATTCTCCTTGATTTATATTGTTAATTTAGTAAAAGGGTGTACTAGGACGAATCAAGAATAACAACCCTCAAAGATATCCTCATCCTAACCCCCAGAATCTGCGAATATGTTATCTTCATGGCAAATGACATTGCAGATGTGATTAAATTAAAGGCCTTGGCGTGGAGGATTGTCTCAGATTACCCTGGGTGGGCCTGATGTGCTCAAAGGGCCCTTAAGGAGGGACACAGGGGAAATCAGTCAGAGAGAAGCAGATCTGATGATGCTACTCTGCTGGTTTTGAAGATGGCCGGGAGCCAATGAATTCAGGGAATACAGCCCAGGCAGAAAAGGGAAGGAAACAAATTCTCCTTTAAGACACTGAAGGAAACAGCCCTGTGGACACCTTGACCTTAGCTAAGTGAAACAGATTTCAGAATTCTAGCTTCCAGAACCATAAGGGAATACACTTGTGTTATTTCAAGCTACTAAGTTTGCAGTAATTTGTTACAACAGCAATACAATACAAAGGGGAAGCTAATATAGAGGGGAGAAAAGGTGAGGTGCAAATATTCTTACTCTTTTGAATTCTTTGGTTTGCTCTTCATTGAGAGAGACAGAAAAGCCTTTTGCTGGAGTCACTTTTTATGTCAAAGATGATCTCAACAGAGGTATTATTCCCTCCTACTAAAAATTTCAGTGAAGGAAAAGCCAATACTAACATACCTTACTTTAAATTAATACTAAGCATTTTTTCCAACTATAAAATTTATACATGATTCTTGCATAAAGTAGGTAAAGAAACCAAAACTGTCCTTTAAGAACTCAAGATCGAAATTGTCTCTGGCTGTTCTGAGCAATGACTGGCCGAGATTCTCACGTCATTATCTGGGCTGATGGATCCACGTGGAAACTGGACCACGCACTTTGTTTCCAGCATGTCACTATTCACCGTATTATTTACTAGTCTGTGAACAAGGAAAGGAAAGTAGGATGGCTTCCTCCCTTCCTTGGCTCTCCTGCATTTGGCACGAGGCCAGGTGAGCTGGGAGATCAGTGTTCCCTGGGATTTTATCATGTTCAGCCTGTGTCCCCAGGGCATCCAAGTTCCTCAGTGATTACTGCCCCCTCTCTGTTTCCCATGCTGGAGACTGAACAGGCTTGAATGGGCTGTGAGGAAAGGTTGGGGGCTAAATGGTTCAAAAGTGAGAATCCTCAATCCCAAAGCAGGCAGGCGAAGGCATGTTACTGGCGCCGAGGCTGTGTGCTGTCGAGCAGGTTGACATGCGGCATTTGGTACTGTGGAGTTTTCTCCCTGCTACATTCCTTCTGGGGACCCGGGATGGGGGGTGGGCGCGGGGGGGTAAAATCCGTGCTATCTGGCAATCATCAAGATCACCATCAAGGGTTGGGAGTAAAAAGTTCCCAACTCTAAAATGTGGGCACAGAAGCTCTTCCCATAGTGTCTGCATGGAGTTCTGAAACTGGGAAAGAGCTTATAAGGGTGCACTCTGTATGTGTGTGTGTGTGTGTGTGTGTGTGTGTGTGTGTATGTGTGTTCATTTGTCACCAGTGAGAGACAAGTTTGTGTTCACAAGCTCCCTAGGTATTTATAGTGACTACTATTTACCCAATGCTAACCTAGGAGCCTGGAAGGAAGCCCTGGGAGGATGGGGTAGCTCTTTTCCTTTCTGTCCAGAATTCTTCCCTTTAAGACATCCACCCCTCTGAACACAGGAGTGGACACAGAGCCCAGGGTGAGCCAATGTGACTGGCCCTAGCCACAGTGACTGGCCCAGGAAGGGCCATGGGACATAAGCCCAACCAATCGGGAGGCTTCTCCAGGATGCTTCTGTAGAAGCTGAAGAAGAGTCTTGCCTTTCTCACGTGTCAGGAGCTGTTTGACTGTGATGTGGAAACGGTCTTACTTGGTTCTCCACCAAGTAAGGAAACGTGAAGGCATAAAGTTCCAGAGAAAACCTTGTGAGCTGCTGAACCCTGATTTGTGTAGGAGTCACAAGCCATCCCTGGGTTCATTCATGCATGAGGTCAGCTCCACCCTGCTTGAGGTTTGGAGCTAGAACTTCATCCTTCACTGTTTGAGTTAATTCACTTTTGTGTTTCTATCCGTTAGAATGAAAAAAGAAACTGACAGAGATTTATGGAAAAACAAGGCATGTGTGCTGCCCTCAGAGAATTCAGGATTCATATGGAAAGACAGGGACAATTACAGAAGAAAATACAAGTTAAAATATACTTAAGCATCACGTTGTACTTACGTCACATATATCTGTACAGTGAATAATTCTGTCAAGTGTATGAAGAATATGCTAGAGTGCACAGCTGAATGGTTTAGAACAATGCCCAGTATTCAGTTCCCCTTGGGACTCAGAAGTTTCTGGCCCTTGTTTTGAATGATTTCACTTTCTGAAAGATAGTGGAGTAGACTGGAAAGCACATAGACTGCAGAGCCAGATGTAGGAAAAAATCTGGGCTTGCCACTCCCAGGTACCTGATTATGTCAGTTTGGATGTCTTCATCTGGAAATACCACCCTGACTCAAAATGCCTGAAAAAATATAGAAATTTATTTTCTAATCTGACAAGTCCAGGGGTGGGGTAACTTTGAGGTTAGTTAACTCAGAGGCTTCCTCATGTCATCACAAACCCTGGTTCTTCAGCTTCTCCACTTTGCTATTTCAGGTCACAAGATGACTGTATTTATTCCAGGCATCATATCCAGGAAACACCAAATCCAGAGGTTCTGCCTTTTTCAATGTCCCCTTAGGAATTCTAAATCTTTTTCAGGATATCCAACCCCCAGCATTAGTTAGAACTGAGTCACATGCCAACCCCCAAATTTATCACTTACAAAGGGAACAACTTTACCCCGATTGTCTTAAATTCATCAGAACTTACACTTGGAATGTGGGCTAAGAATGCCTTCCTTTTAAAGCATGTAAGCGTTAGGGGTAAGGGGATGTGCTATATACTCAGCACAATTGAGGCTCTACCAGCAAGGAAGAAGGGGAGATGGAAGGTAAGCTGGCAACTAGTAATGTCTGATGGAGTGACACAGGTTTCCTACAAAGCGTCTCTGAGCCTTGGTTTATCTATCATATAGGTTTGTGAGGAATAAATGGAATAGTAACTTGCTTAGCATATAGTAAGTGTTCAACAAGTATTTATTCACTTTCCCCTTTCCCTTCTCGTTCAGAAACGTGTGTTCAACCACATTTTTTTTGAACATTTACTATGCACCTGGCCCTGTACCAGGTATCAGGGACATGGTGGTGAATTAGAAAAACACAATCCCTAATGTGTTTACATTCTGCAGGAGAGACAAATAATACACAATAATTGGCATCGAAAGTAACTGTGATCATGGTAGTGCTGAAAGGAAGTAAAGGGAGATGTCATATTCAAGGAATCTTTTGATCCTCTGTTTTCAATTTAGGGAGAAAAAAAATGACGATAGTATCTCATTTCTCCTGATCATCAACTATAAAGAGAAATATTGACCATACACTGATCTTTGCTCCTTTAGTATCAGTTGATTTTCCTAAAGTGACAGATTATTCCAGTTGTGCTTCCTTTCCTATCTTAATTCTGCAGTGGTAACCTAATTTTTGTACACTTCCATCACAAAGAAGATCCTTTTTAATCTCTCTGTTTACCTAAGGTCGAAAGAATAAAAATTATTTCCTCAACAGAAGCTCAACCCATGGTAACAGCCACAGTTGCAGCACAAGGCATAGGCATAGCTTTAAACTTTTTTTGTTTAATTGGGGCAGGACAGTAAACCTAAATGTCTTTAGAAAATTTTATAATTTTTGCACTGTCACAAATAGAAGCACTACCTCACATTCACAAATTATGTAATTCAGAATTTCCTCAACTTGGCTGTGTATCACAATACCATAGGGAACTTCTTAAAAATATAGATACCATCAATCCTCATTATTCGTGGATTCTGTATTTGCAAATTCACATACTCACTAAAATGTATTCATGATCCCAAAAGCATTACTTGTGGCACTTTTACGATCACTCGTCAACATGTACAGAGAGGCGAAAAATCTCAGTCATCCAACATGCACATTCCTAGCTGAGGTGGAAAAAAGGCGAGGCTCTGTTTTCTCCTTTCGGCTTTAACACTGTAAACAAGTGTCCTTTTTGCGGTCTAATAGTGCCATGCTTTTTGCATTTTTGTGCGTTTTTCTTCGCCACCACTTCTCCACCCCCCCAGCCCAGGCCATCCCCCCAGCAGTGCTGAAGTGCTATCTAATGTCCCTGAGGTGCCAGAAGGCCGGGATGTGCCTTACAGAGAAAACAAGTTAGAGAAGCTTGGTTCAGGCACAAGTTAACAGTGCTGTTGGCCGCGAGTCCAGTGTTAATGAATCAACATCCAGGAAAGGAAGAGAAAATCTGCTGATCTCTGGGCGAGGCCACTCGGGAAAGTGCTAAAGTAACACCTGTAGTGCGTGATGAAGCTATGGAAAAGATGGGAAAGCAGCTAAATTTGGGGATTCATGAGACGATGACAGATTTTTTTTTTAAAAGCAGAGTGGGTAGCATTATTGTGAGCGTGAAAGCCAAAGAAATTTGTGGTCACGTTATCCAGAGTCAAGAAATGCTAAGCCCTGTATAAAATAAATCAGCTACGAGGATATATTGTACAACACAGGAAATGTAGCCAATGTTTTATAATTACTATAAATAGAGTATAATCTTTAAATAACGTGAATCACTAAGCTGTATACCTGAAGCTTATATGATAGACTCTACCTCAATTTTTTTAAGAAGATAACTTTTTTTCCCAGGTCATTAGGCTCTGGTTGTCAACTACACCTTCACACAAGGGTTCCTTTTACCTCCCATGATTGGCTGGAAAGGTAGTAGCTTGGATGACTCTTTTTTTTAAACACTGGATGATTACTAAGAGAAATCACGTCTACCTATTGAGTCACCCTACATCCATCTACCCATCTTCTCATCCATCAAATTTAAGCATCACATGGTCAGAAACCATGAATATTTGGTCCACCGGAGTGAATCTAATACCTTAGTCAGTGATTTTTCACATACAAGACACTCTTCCCAGGCACTGTGATGGGAACTGAATTCTTCCTATAAATCGGTGGTTCTCAAGCAACAGCGATTTTGCCTCCCGGGGGACATTTGGCAATACCTAGAGCCATCTTTGGTTGTCACAACCAGGGAGGGGGACTGCTACTGGCATCTAGTGCATAGGGGCCAGGGATGCTGCTAAACATCCTACAATGCACAGAACAGACTCCACCCCCATAACAAAGAATTATCTGGCCCAAAATGTCAATCATGCCCAGGTTGAGGCAAACCTGCTTACATGGATGGATATAACAATCACAGTAGGCAATTTCTCACCCTCAGACGCTGCACTCCTGCCATATTCCACTGTTGAAATGACACAGCAGTACCGAATCATGTCACCCCCACACACACAGTCGGCCTACCATGCAGGACGTGTGTGGAAAGATCCCTGGGGAAGGCTTCTCTCTCTCCTGTCCCACTGGTTTGTTGTTACTCATCCGAAGCCAAGAAAGCATGTATTTTTTTCTCCCCAAGTTTTTAGACACCTATTTTTCCTATTTGCATTACCCATCCCTATTTCCTTCTTTGCATCTCATACAAAGTACAGTCCAGCTTCATAGGAAACAGGTGTACCCTGACCCCCTTTGTGAATTTCTATAAAGGGCTTGGGAAAAAATGCATCCCAGGGCCCATGAACATGCACTGCGCCCTCCGCCTCCCTTCGTTTTCTGTGGGGAACGAAGGGAACCTTGACCTGCCCAAGACCCGAACTCTGTGACAGCACACGCAGGATTGGTTGGATCTGCTCTCCAGTTACCTCGGTCACGTGCTCAGCCAGTGAGCAAAGAACACCAGATTCCTAAAAATCGTATTTCCTGAACAAATATTTGTGGGCAGGGACAAAATGACAGAATACTTGAATTCAGGTGCAGCATTTCATTTTCAGTAAGGTTTCATTTCACAGTGAATATAAAGACAAGCCAAATTAAACCAAAGGTGAGATGTTGTGAGTAAATCTAGTTTTTTCCCCTTCTACTGTTATGGTTTCTATTTGAGAGGAAAAAATATATCCAAAAGAAGATTTTTTTCCCTTAAGAGAGGTTATTCAAGATTAAGCAAATTAGAGACTTCCCCGGTGGTCCAGTGGTTAAGACCCCACACTCCCAATGCAGGAAGCACGCTTTCAATCCCTGGTCGGGGAACTAAGATCTCACAAGCTGCACGGTACGGCCAAAAAAAAAAAAAAAATTAAGCAAATTAACTGTCTTTGTTCATTTACCACAGATTGAGTGAGAACCAACTGTATGTCACACTCTGTGCTAGACCTGGAAATACAAAAATGAAGGTACACTGTCCCTGCCCCCGAGAAGCAATATCAGCTATTAATTTAACATTTTAACATGCATTTTTATGTTAAAAAATGCAGTCACAGACCGAGAGAAAATATTTGCAATAGACACAACTGATAAAGGATTGTCATCCCAAATATAACAAGAACTCTTAAAAGTCAACAATAAGGAAATCAACAATCCGATTTTTTAAGTGTGCAAAAGACCTGAACAGACACCTCACCAAAGAAGATATACAGATGGCAAATGAGCGTGTGAAAAGGTGCTCCACATCATATATCATTATGGAATTGCAAATTTAAAACAATGAAAAATTATTACATACCTTTAAGAACGGCCAAAATCCAGACCACTGATAACACCAAATGCTGGTGAGGATGTGGAGCAACAGGAACTCTCAGTCATTGCTGGTGGGAGTGCAAAAATGGTACAGCCACTTCAGAAAACAGTTTGGAGGTTTCTTGCAAAACTAAACATAGTCTTACCATACAATCCAGCAAGCACGCTCCTTGGTGTTTACCCAAAGGAACTGAAAACTTATGTCCACAGAAAACCTGAACACTGATGTTTATAGCAGTTTTATTCAGAATTAACCAAAACTTGGAAGCAACCAAGACATCCTTCAGTAGGCGAATGGATAAGTCAACTGTGGTACACCACACAATGGAATATGATTCAATGCTAAAAAGAAAAGTTTATCAAGCTATAAAAAGACATGGAGGAAACTTAAATGCATATGACTAAATGAAAGAAACCAACCTGAAAAGGCTATATCCTGTACGATTCTAACTATAGGATGTTCTGGAAAAGGCAAAACTATGGAGACAGTAAAAAGATTAGTGGTTGCTAGGGATGGAGGGGAGGAATGAATAGGCAGAACACAGAGGACTTTTAGAGCAGTGAAGCCATTCTGCATGATACTGAAATGGTGGATACACGTCATTATACACTAGTCAAAACCCAAAGAATATACAACACCGAGAGGGAACCCAAATACAAACTATGGATTTGGGGTGATGGTGATATGTCAATGCAGGTTCATTTGTCATAACAAATGAACCACTCTGGTTCGGGAAGTTGACAGTGGGGAAGGATGGGGGCAGGGGGCGGGGGCGGGGGATAAAGGGAAACTCTGTCCTTTCCACTCAGTTTTGCTGTAAACCTAAAACTGCTCTAAAAAATAAAGTCTATTTTTTTAAAATATATGAAACTACACATACAGGTATATGAGTGAGTTCAATAGTTTATTTTAGATGGTGGCGATAAACTCTGTACAGGGTAATATGGAAGCCAGAGATCACAGTGATGATGTACATAAGCGAGAAGGAAAACAGTGATGGTCGGGAAGGACCTTATCATAGGGGAGATGATGCCTGCGTTGAGTGTTAAGAGGTGAGGACGTTCTGGTCTGAAAGCCTGGAGAAACGTGTTCTAGGAAAGTGTACAGTGTGAAAGAGGACCTTTTCTGAAGTAACTGCTTTCAATATTGCTATCTCTCAAGCAATAAAAGTCAGAATCTACTGGATCCTATGAGTGAACAAGCCTGGGCTCAGGTTGCTCCAGGGCTCAAAGGGCAGCCCTACGACAAAATCTGCATCTCTCCCTTTCTCCACTTGCTTTCTCAACATCGGTGAACCCTCTTGCTTCCTGTAAGATGGATGAAGAAACCCCAGCACCCTCTTACTCTCAGTCCATTGTAAGTGTGGACAAAGCACACGGGCTGAAAGTGAGAGAAGAGATGGTTCCTTCAGACCACTGTTTAGCAGATGCTTACTGAGATGACACCAGGGGCAAAGACCCCAGAGGAGTCCTATTCAAGGAGACATGAAATAGCATCATGTGTTCAGAAAACCACATGTGGTCCAAATGGATCGAGCATCACGTGCAAAACAGAAGGTATGGAGAGGTGGGCAGAGGCCAGATCAGGGAGGGCCTCAGGCGCCATTTGAAGAAATCAGGATTTTATCTTTTAGGCAATAGGGAGTCATTGAAAGGGCTATGCAAGGGTGTGAAATTACCAAATTTTCATCCCTGATACATCGCTCTGACAGTGCCTCCACTGTCAGAGTGTGTGACTTGGCCAAGTAACTTGACCTCTCTGAACTGCTTTATTCCTGAATTAGTAGAATGTGAACAATAGTTGTACACGCCATAAGACTACGGTGAGGATTAAACGTGCTAATATTTGTAAAATGCGTAGGGCAGCGCTTGGCACATAAAGTATTTGCTGCTACTGTTATTGCTGTTGTTGTCGTTGCTGTTATCAGAAGAGTGAGAGACCTGAGGGAAGGAGGTGAGAAGCAAATTCATCTGAACCCACATGGTCTTCATCCACACCACTTTACTATTTCAGAAAACTCTTGCCCTGGAAGGTAAAAGTTGCAAATAACTTCATTTTTCACTCCAGGAACATTGTCTAAGGCCCAAGAATGTTGCAATAAATAAAAAGCATCAAATGTCAGTTTATACCCCAGGACTGTTTGAACCCTTGGCCTCAAACTCCTCACCTTTGCTGTTTCCTCCAATCCTACACCATTTTATACTGTCATCATCCAAGATCCCACACTATCAGACCCAACTTAAGCAGAATTCAAAACCTCAGAAATAGCCCGACTTGGCCCTCCTCCCTCTGAGATGCTATCAGGAGCCCGGAGATGGAGCTCTCCATCACTGCCGTCAGCAGTAGACTCTGCTCTTACGACCAGATTGTTTTGGTGATATTTTCAAGAAGCCAGCCTGTGGCCTGGCAAGTGGCAATGCTCCAAGTGAGAGAGGAGGGACTAAACAGGGCTTGATGACAAGAGAGGAGGGCATAAGTAGAAGCACCGTTAAGAAGAGAGACCTTAGGGACTGGCTGTGGGGAGAGAGGACACTCCAGCATGAACACTAGAGTAACCGGGCAGGACATGGAAGGGTTTTCCGAAGTAGAACCTGCAGAGTTAGGTGGGTGTGATTTGGTACATGAGCTGACGTATCATAACTGGAACCAGCTTTGTCTGCCTTATTCTGATTTCTATCCATCCACAAGCCCTGCCTACAAAGAGCCCCTCAGAAGTGGGAAGGCCTGGATGCAGTCTGGGTGAGGCTTTTCAGGTTCCGTAAGTGGATACCTTCTCCAAGCCTTGCTTATCATTCTCTCCTTAGTGAGGAACTCCGCCTGTATGTGGCTGGGCCTACTTGTGGGCCCCCTGTTCTTTCTTGTGCTTGCCTACAGGTCAATTTCTGAATTGCTAGTGGCCAGAAAGCATAAAATCCACTGTCAAAAGCACTGACGTAGATTTTCCTGAAGATCTGGGGGGAAAGACAAAGGAAGGGAGGCCAACTCCTCTTGGCGTCCCAGGAACCTCCTCCTCGGGGCTGGGCAGATCAGGATGGTGGGTCACCTGACATCAAGGAGAAGGTTAAGACTCCCTTCGCAATCTCCCCTTGCCCTCAAATTCTCCTCCATAGACTGCAGGCCCACCCACCGCCCCGCCCCAAACAGTCCTTTCTGGTCTTTCCAGCTGGTATCTCCTCCCCTCACATTCCTTAGCAAAACCCATCCATTTGCATAATTCCCTCAGCAACACAAAAAGCAAGCAAATAGGGCTCGGCCAAAGAAAAATTACCTCACATTTCCAGGGCCGCCCTTTGTATGGGTGAAAGTATATTTATTACATTAGTTAGAGAAACAATGCTTGACTACAGGAAAGCAGTACTCAAAGGGAGACTAGTCCCTGGAAATCGGAGGTTGGCACTTGTCATATATTTTATGCCCAAATATTTCCCTGTCAAACCTCCTATGCTTTCAAGTATTTTAAGACTGATGTTGCAACTATTCCCCTTTGTGGCTTCCAGACTCCTCTCTCCTGCACTTAAGACTATTATGGCTAAGGATTTCTGGCCATCTCTCCTTTTCAGCGGCCCTCATCAAATTGACGTTCACCACACTTCCAGGTTTTTATCTCCTCTCCCTCCACACACTCTTTTGGGGAAGATTTCAGCAAGACGCAAGGGTTCGTTCTTTTTGTTTCCACCCTTTTTATTTCTCAATACATTTGCTTATTTTTTAAAAAGTGCTACACTCAGAGCAGAACAGGGTCTGGGGCAAGAGATGGGATGGTTGAAATGGTAGAAAGGAGGTGAACGGATGAGAAGAAAACTTGTCTTTTATTTAATATGTGCCATTTGTTACAGATTCATGTACTTCTTTGCCCCCTTTGTAAATTGGGCCAATAGTAGCCTCTGCTCCTAAGGTTGTTGTGAAGTGAGAGGTGATAAGTGCAAAGTGCTTAGAACATGCAGAAAGGAAACACTCAACAAATATTAGCTGTTGTCATTATTCCCTCAATGAGCTTTAAGGAACATATTTGGAGGGGCATTTTTCTTTGGAAAGAGAGGTAGGGAAAGCTTCCCGGAGAGAAAACATGTCTCCTTTGAATTAAGTTAAACGAAGGAACTCTGACTGGGCCAGGAATAGTTTACTAATAAGTCTGACAAAGAAAGTAAATTATAAATATCCTGTAAGTCGTGTTTAAGCTAATGATTAGCTCTATAGAAGTAAATCCTTTCCAAAACAAAAAATATTTTATTTATTTATTTTTTAAAGAAAGCATTGGTTTCACAACTTCCCTGGTGGCGCAGTGGTTAAGACTCCGCAGTCCAATGCAGGGGGGTGCCTGGGTTCAATCTCTGGTCAGGGAACTAGATCTCACATGCGTGCCACAACTAAGAGGTCACATGCTTCAACTAAGACCCGGCGCAACCAAATAAATAAATAGATAAATATTTTTAAAAAAGAAAGCATCGGTTTCTGTTTCTTAGCTCATCTTGAAGGTAGTGAAGCCTTCCCATGGAATGCATAAAACTCTTGAGTTAAACAAGATCCTCCTCCTGCACCAGGATTGCTCATCCAAGTGACTCCGCGCCACCCATCTGAATAGCTTCCTGTCCTCTTGCTGAAGAACATCTGTTTCGTACCGGCACGCAGCTGAAAGAACCAGACCATCCTCACCTAGTTAGCAATTAACACTTATCTGGGATCAGAAAATGAAGTTCCATCTGTAGATTCTAAGGAGCTACAAGCCAAACAGCTGTCGATCTGAGCACCCTAGGATCTTGAAGCCGGGTTGACAGTGCCCTTTAGGATTGGTTCAGTGATTCTTCTGGCTAGTGCGGCAAAAAGTTCTCTCCAGCCACGGTATACAACTAGAGTATCTTAGAGGGTTACCCAGAGTATAAGGCCTCGGGACACACTGCAAAGCACCAAAGCTTAAATCTAAAAACATTTCTGTGGGTAAAAGAGGAGTGCTCCAGGAAAGCAGGGCTCCTTCCCGCTACAACCCACCAAGTGAAGACTAGGGGTAAGGAGTCTCAGTAATACTCCCTGAGGCAAACCATATGTGGAAAATGCTCCAAATAAATATTTGGCAAGCAACATTTTTTTTTTTTTTTTTTTTTTGCGGTACGCGGGCCTCTCACCGTTGTGGCCTCTCCCGTTGCGGAGCACAGGCTCCGGACGCGCAGGCTCAGCGGCCATGGCTCACGGGCACAGCCGCTCCGCGGCATGTGGGATCCTCCCGGACCGGGGCACGAACCCGTGTCCGCTGCATCGGCAGGCGCACTCCCAACCACTGCGCCACCAGGGAAGCCCGCAAGCAGCAATGTTATAGAGCTGGAAGGAATAGTTCTCAAAATACCAAGATGTGATATTTCAGGGAAATTCTGAATGCTCCTTTCTGTTCAGTAGCATTTTTTTAAACATAATTGAGAGCACATTATATATTCTGTTCCAGTCTGTTTACTTCATTTAACCTACAGTGATTTTCCATGGCATTAGGCATACTATAGGAATATTCTATAATACCCCATCATATATTTTTTAAAGTACATAATTATTCCTCTATTACTGGAGATTTATGTATTTTTACATTTCACCACAAATAAGCTGACAAACACTGGGTTTAAATGTGGATTCAAATCTCTGGTTATTACCCTAGGATATTTTCCAAGAAGTGAATTATTGATCAAAGAATTTGAGTGTTTTTAAAGACTCTACGATAGGTTTTAACACTCGTCCCTGCAGTATGAGCATGCATTCCTCAACAGTCACGTTTCAAAAAAATAAAAATAAAAAATAAAACACCCTAATTTGGTGTGTAAAAATTTTAATTTGGATTCTTTTTATTGAATTCAATTTTTCATATTAGCCATTTGTATTCTCCTTATTTCACTTTCTGTGAATTATTACATCTTTTGTTCATTTTACTCTTGGCATCTTAATGCTTTTAAAAAATATGTTAGTATAAGGGGGTTGAGAGGTAATAGAGAGTAACCACTAGAGAGTACAGAGTTTCTTTTGGGAGTGATGGAAATCTTCTAAAACTGACTGTGTGTGATCTTATACTAAAAACCACTGAATTGTACATTTTAAATGGGTGAATTGTATGGTATATGAATTATATCTTAAAAAGCTGTTTTTAAAAAAATAACTTCCTTTTTTCCCTCTTTCAAAATCTGTTGGCAAATTTTCCAATTCTGATTGCCTTATGCTTTCTCACATTCAGGAAATACACACTTTTAGTTAAATCTATTATCTCTTCCTTAATGAATCCTCCCATTGCTTTTATTGAGAAAATTCCATCCCATGCAAAGATAGTCACTGACATGTTCTTTCAGTTTATTTTCGTTCTTACTCCATTTGGATTTTGCTGCACGTTACAAAGCGATAATTTAATGTTCTCCAAACAGGTACTTATTGGAACGTTTACCAACCCCCTTCCTCACTATGTTCCGATAGTTGCTTTGCAATGTTTTATATATACTAGCATCTATTTCTGGGCTATTACTGTTACCACTCTGAGAGTTCAAATATAAACTTACAGTACTCTTAACATTTTTTACCTTTAAAGTATGGCTTCATGGGCTTCCCTGGTGGCGCAGTGGTTGAGAGTCCGCCTGCCGATGCAGGGGACGCGGGTTCGTTCCCAGGTCCAGGAGGATCCCACATGCCGCCGAGCAGCTGGGCCCGTGAGCCATGGCCGCTGAGCCTGCGTGTCTGGAGCCTGTGCTCCGCAACGGGAGAGGCCACAACAGTGAGAGGCCCGCGTACCGCAAAAAAAATATATATATATATATACGGCTTCGTATGTAGTATTTATTATATGACTTCATTAATCTCTTTCAAAGCATTCTTCGCTATTCTTGCACATTTTTTCTTTCAGATGAAATTTCGAATAATTTTATCGACCCTTTGAGATTATGACTGGGCTTATATTTGACTGATGGATTGATCTGGGAAGAAGGGAGATATTTAAAATATTTATCAGATAGGAGCACAATGTTTTGTTTTGAATCTATATAAGTATTTTATTCATACAGGTCCCATACATATCTTAAGTTTGTCTACACATTTTACAGAGCTTATTGCCATGATGAAAGGTAACCTATCCCCGTTATATCTTAAAACAATTTTTTTGTTTGAATATGGAAAACTAATTTTTGGATGAGTGGCAGTATTTGCTAAAGTCTTATTAATTTCAAGACAAGATTCCTGGGCTTTCAACTTGGACAATCCCATCACCTGCACTAATGAAAAGTCTTTTCTTTCCCAATAGTTACAACTCAGTTCTAGTTCGGGTCTTATTACACTGAAAAATAGTAAATCAATATTCTGATGACAAGCCCTGAAAACTTTAAGCACATATTAAAAATTAAAGCCTTGACAAGGAGGCTTATAAGGGATACGTAAAGCTCTCAAGCTTTTGAGAAAGACCTGAGGTTAATCAATTTTGCCACTTCGTAGAGTCTGTTTCATCGAAAATGCAGCTACAGAACATGCAGAGGGGTTTACTAGACCAGCTGAGGAGACAGCTGGAGCAGACACTCAATGCTCTGGGAGGGAGCTTCCCTTTTCCCTCAGGTGTGCCCTCCACATTCATACCACAAGTCATGGATCCTGTATTTGTGGCCATTGCTCTTCTGCAGACATAAGCTGAAGCCAGTAATGCCCAGAAAGCAATACTAACTAGCTATTAAATTGCATTCTTCTAAAGTCCCCGGTCTAGCTCTTTTTGCATAACCCGTGTTACACTTTCTGCCATTGCCAAACCGTCTCTCTCAGACATTTCTGCCTAAAGAATTAACCTTTATGTTTTGAATCACACAAAACACCTGTTGGTTACAAACTATCAAATCCAAATACTAAATTTAATATTGGGGTGCTAGTAGCTAACAAAATAACTTGTGGAGACAAGGCATTGGTTTCTGAATAGCTGATTTTAATGGTCATATGACTAGTTCCAAACGCATCCAGTCATGCCCGTATTCAAAAGAGTAAACCTTAAGGTAGCCACACTTGCCATGAAAGTGTTGCATTTACTTATTCACGTTCACCATAATGAGAAATGATTTTTATTTTTCTAAACCAACTGAAGAAGTCCAGGTCAACTGACTCTACAGAGGAAATGAAGTAAAACATGGCTTCCTCCTCCCCCAAATGACTGCAAAAGAAAATCCACTTCTGTTCTTTAAGTGAATTGTGCTTGATGAATGACACAAATACATGTTTAGAGACAATAGTGTTTCACATTTTCAAGGCTGTTTACCATGGTCTGGGAAGAGCCTAGGTAATTGCCTATAAAGAAAGAACCATTTTTCTTAACTCTTGTCCTTATTAAGTAATCTGTGAATCTTGATCAGTACTTCATTAACTAGAACGCTTTCCTTAAAAAATTGCAGTTTATGTATATTTAAGGATTTGTTTGGGAATATAATTTCTAATAATTCCCTATAAAAGACCTTAAATGACAGTAAAAAGAAATTAGTATTTAATAACTGACATACAGGAAGCAATTTAAATAATTTATCTTTCCCAAAGAACTTACAACATTTTTTGCTCCTCCTGAATGTAGTAAGGGTTTCCTTTTGAAACCATCTTCTTGATTCTTCCAATTCCTTGTTCCACTACCATGAATTTCATTTGTTTTAAGTTAGGTTGGATAGTATAAAATTGAGTCCTAATGGCTATATAATCCCTGTAAAGCTATTAGCAATAGGGTAATAGTCAGACACATTTCAGCAAGAGCCACTCTAGAGAGATGACGTACCACAGCTATATAAAAGATGGTGGGGGGCTTCCCTGGTGGCGCAGTGCTTGAGAGTCCGCCTGCCGATGCAGGGGACACGGGTTCGTGCCCCGGTCCGGGAGGATCCCACGTGCCGCGGAGCGGCTGGGCCCGTGAGCCATGGCCGCTGAGCCTGCGCGTCCGGAGCCTGTGCTCCGCAACGGGAGAGGCCACGACAGTGAGAGGCCCGCGTACCGCAAAAAAAAAAAAAAAAAAAAAAAAAAAGATGGTGGGTCCACAGTTTTAGTGTGGGACTTGTGGAAATGGATTCTAAAGTCATATTTTTACATATATGGTGGAGAAAAAAAACTCCTCAAAGCTGCCAATTTAAACGGCAATAAGATTCAGTCACGCTACAGTAAGAGCGCTGCGATATTTGTGATTTTTTTTTAATTTTCAATTTTGCCAAATTCAAAACTCCATAAAACTGAGCAAATGAGCATGATGCTAACAACCAGTGACTCCAGGTGAAAGTTCTATAATGTTCACTGTACTATTACTTTTAACTTTCCTGTAAATTTGCAAATATTCAAAATAAAAAAATGACAAATGTCTACAGTATTCAAGATACAATGAATGAAGTTAAAGAAACACAAGACATAGACAAAAGTATGTCACTGAAAATCACTGGTTTGAGAGTAAAAAAAAAAAAAGCCCAACTTACAGGTAAAATCTTTCTTCTAAAAGAGAGCATGGGAGGGACATGTGACGTGCATTCAAAGAACAAATTGGTTTAGAAGCCAACAGAAGACAGAACACCATGCATCTAATGTCCTCACCGACATCACCTCTTGAATTTTCAAAGTGGGTATGTTTTTCTTGATTCAACATTGGCTGCCCTGTCAAATCATGCAAATCCACTGACATGCACATTTACAAATGATTAAGTTTCCAAAAGTGTGAAACTTTCATTCAGGAGAGTCAGTATAACAAACCACTCTATAAAATAAAAACGTTTCCTAACTCTGAGGAATAAAATGTTTTATCAGTTGAACGCCTAAAAACTGTCTGATATTATGTATTTCCCATATACTATTTAAGTTGTCTAAGTTTTAAAGTACATGGATTTGATTCTTGTTTGAAGTCTCAGCTAAATGACAAAGCTTCTCATTTCCTATTAGATCGATGGCTGAATGGTATCAGCTTAGCAAAAGAGCAAGTTGGTTTTTTTTTTAATCTTCATTTACTTTGAGATTTGAGACAGCACAATAGCAACCGCAAATCTGTCCTTTAGTGAAAAATAGAGTAAAAACCATATGCTGAGAATAATATCAATACTGAGACAATCCGCCCCAAACCTAATGCTCCCTTTAGGATACCCAGGCCTTCAAGCATGCCAGGTGGTACAACAGCACACCTTTCCCCTCCTCATAGGTTCCGAGAGAGAAGGGAACTTAAAGTGCAAGAGCTAACGAATAATGAACGGGCAGGTAACATGAAGAAGCAAGACGACGGGAAGCCAGTTCCTTTCAAAAGGCGACAGAGGTGACAGTCGGATGCAAGAGCCTGGAGGATGGACACAAGCAGACCCAAAGAGCAACAGGCTTAATTTCTGGGGATAGTACCGACTGCTGCATCATAGGCCTCAGAGATTGTCTACATATGACTCCTCCTCCCCTCTGCCATACTTACACTTCACCCTTTCTGTCTTAGCTCTCCACACCAATGACTGCCAATCGGATCACAAAGGAGAACTGAGGCTGTAATATGGGGCACTATGAAAACAAGTTTATGTACAGCTTGATAGCAGGGTCTAGGGAGACTGGAGGAGGAGAAGCAAGACATATTTGAAAAAAATTGAGTATTACTCTGTAGACACTATAATAATCAAAGATAACTTTGTAAATAACCTAAGATGATTCATAGAATCAACTATAAGGTCTTTTTTTTGGCGGGGGCGGGGGGGGGGTTAAAAACATATGTACATTGTTAAAAGCATAAATGGGAAATATTCACATTCAGTCAAGCCCGTTTTTGCAAGTTCCCTGAGACGGCATATAGAGATACACAACACAATGCAATGTTACAGCAGAAAGTCAATCATTTACAGAGATCATTTAGAATAAAGTCAAATTTCTCTTTCAACAAATGTGGTCTACAAGATGAATTACATCCTGATTGTTGGCTGTTGCTATAAATCTATTCAAATCAGGAAAAACCATCATACTTAAAGCTCTCCAAGCAATTTTGGCACAGGTCAAACCTTCGGGTTTTGTTCAGTCCCTGAGTTCTTTTAACAGGATAACTTCCGTTCAACCTCTTCCCCAGCCACCCGGCCCACTCCCCCGCACAACGCCCTGCAACCTGCCCTACACTCTCACTAACTCTAAGTCAAGCCCGAAGGCTACAACCTCTCTAACCGACCTGCTCTGCAGAAACCATAGAGCTTCTCTGGCTTGAAGAGTTATAGGTGGAAGAATCAAATGGGGTACATCTCATGCCTCCTGATTATTTCTAAAACTGCCTCCAAGGGTCAGTGTTTTAATGTCTCCAGGGCCTTATGCCTCAGATGCTCATCCAAACACTGGATGGCAAAGAGGTCGATGTCCGTGTCGAACTTGTTGGCGAACAAGTGGTGCACGCGCAGCATCCAGTTCAAGTCACCCGCTCCGAAAACGCACACGGAGCGCACGTGGACGCCGCTGCACGGCGGGTAGGGGGCGCCCTTGGAAATGTCACCTTCAAAGTACTGCCACTTGACAAACCTGGCAATTGCTTGCATGTCGGACATATCGTACTTATGGCTTAAGGACAGTGACCCTGGGACTTCGGGGATCCTCTGAATAGTGGCCCAGAGATACTCGTCCGGGCTGTATGTGTCTTTTGCCCACTCCATAAACTTTTGTATTTTTTCATTCTCGAGCACATACTCCACATACCTCCTACTGACCACAAAATAGGCACTGCCTGAAAACAGAGGTGTTTCAAGAGGAGGATGTATTTTGTCGGTCCCCATGTTTGTCAACTTTCCATTCACGACTGCATAATGCTTTTTCCACCTTTCTTTTTTATTGGATGGCATTCTCTCCGTTTCTAGGTTATTCTCGCCCATTAACGACTTGAGCTTCCTGACAATTTCCAGGTTGGTTTTAATAGGAAAATCCATACCGCAGAGATTTATCAAGTACTTCCAGTCTGCATTCATTCGGTAGAGGTCCTGCATGCAGTTGAGGTCAGCCTGAACCCGGCTCCAAGATGCATACACAACGCTCTCCAGCTGACTGGCCACAAAGACATTACTGAAACAGGATGCAATGCCAATCACCGCGGCCAAAAAGGATTCCTCTGATTTTGCATCCACGTGAATGCAATAGAAATTCTGAGGCATATAAATGGCCCTCAGGAGCCTGTCAAGCATTTCAATTTTGTGATGAACCACTACAGAATATGCTATTGGAAACTCTGCCTCTTCCTTACTAAGGGGTTCTACAATATATTTGCGCTTCTTGATGAAAGAAGCACAATCACTGGTCATGTTTATGTAGTCATAGTTTGTCCATCGAGGGCGATTTCTAAATTTCACTGTTAGAATCTCAAGCTTTACCTTCTGGATTTCATCTACATCACCCTGTAGAACTTTGGTACAATTAATATTACTACTAGGATTCTCTTCAAGCAGCTCCAAATGTCCAACATTTACAAATTCAGGCTTTTGATGAATTCTTAAAACAGAGAAGGTGACCAGGGAAAAAACAAGAAGGAAGAAGTAGTATTTAGTGGGATAAGAAAAAAGTTTCCTCCTCCGCAACTTCCTCAGCATTTCAACAACAATTGGGAACTTGGCTTTATTAAGGACAGTCTTCCAGGCTTCAAGCAGTAATGGTTTCCCCTCTGTGGTGGCCTGGAGATTTGTCAGTTTGCATTTATCAGAAATGCAAAGGCATCTTGAAATGGAGGGCAGCACTAAAAGAAAAATAGAAAGGATACATACATATATATATATATTTAAAAAATACAGTGTTTCATGACATCTTCTCAGGTTCAAAAACTGTTCTCTCTGCTATGAGTTCAGATGTTTAAGACAAAAACAAAGTGGGTCAATCAGAGGAAAGGAAGTAGTGTTATAGGATACCCATCATCTCCGGTATCAATGCCAGATTGTCTTTTTTAAAAAGCTGAGTACAAGGATATGCTAGAATATCCTACAATCAACATTTTATCTCTCAGGTATATTGAGGTGCAAAACACAGTTGAAGACCTAGGCTATAGTTATTGAATTCTCCATAGTTGGTGAGTTTTTGATCCTGTGCCAGTGCTAATTAGCACCCCTTGCCTTGAAATCATTCCTAATCTGGGTTCCTCCTGACACATCCATTAATGTCCATCAGTTGGTGTCAGCAGCCCCAAGTATTTGAAGAGATCAGATCCACTCTGCTCTTTACCAGCTTAGGAGTGGGAGTACACTTAAGGAGACATTCAGAAATGGCTGTGGCGTCTAAGAATCTTTGAAGGAAAAGCGGGTCAACTGGCTTTTCAAACGGGAACAGAAAGGCTCAGGTGAAACCAGGTCAGATTTGGAACTGTTTTGGGTTGACCTCACTCTGTTCAGTTCCATACCAGGCACCACAGGAAGAGAAGACATACATAATCCAAAATAGAGAAACAGCCTAGCTGAAAAACAACACTTGTATGCAAATTGTAACTTATGAAAGACCCTTTGTCTATATTCAAAAAAACCCACTTTTATTATGTAAAATGTTTACAAATATACCGATATTGTTTTGGTTTCAAAAGTCAATTTTATTACTCGGCAATTGGTTCTAACAAAGAAAGGCAAAACTATCAATTGTCTCAAAACCAGATTTATAGAGATCTGAAAAGTTTTTAACACCAGAATTAGCACTAGAACTTTTAAATATTTAATTAGGAAACAAATTGTGAATATTAATAATACAAATAAAAATAAATAACTGACCATCATTTGTACAGAGTAATGTTACAAAAAGTAGTTAGACTTTTTACCATTTAAATCAAGAAAAGTCGGGATCATTTAGTGCTCTGATTCCAGGTAACATCCTCTGCCCATGTAGAGTGCTTCTTATGCAGTCAGGTTTCTTAAATGTACCAGGCATCCAGCAATGCTGTTATGTCCCATGAGTCTTTTTTAAACAAAACACGTGAAACAAAAAGAAAAATTTGTGAAGGGATATATATGCCCACGTAAGTATACACACACACTCAGAAAGCATACTGGTAAACTAATTCGACATATTCACTTTTTTCTTCAAAATGATGGCTGGTCACATCCATTTTTTTCTTCAAAATGATGGCTCGTTGATTTCTCTTTTAAAACCTTCTCTCCAGTCTTTTTTTTTTTTTTTTTTTTAGGCTATGTTTGTGGACTGCTAAAGGTTTGACGACATCCCACAATTTAGGTTGAACTTTTTCAGAGAAAACTCTAGGAGCATTTCCCAACATGTGTGCCAAGGAACAGCTTAATGGTCCTATATGATTGGAAAATCCAACATATCCTATGCGGCTGTGAGGATTCCCAATGCTCACTGGCCCATTAAAGACAATCCTGCAATTGAATTAGCTGCTTATCTCATCTTCCTCCAACTATGTTGTCTACCACCCCACTCCAAACCTCTACTGGAAAGCAAACATTGGAAGATTCTGCTAAAATACTTATACATCTGAACTATTAACACATCAGATCCCTAAACAAAGTTATACCCTTAAGCAATCTCTGCTTAAGGCATTTAAGAAAATCTCTGACTAATCATTATTAGTCAGCTTCTAAGCTAACTGAACAGAGACTTAAGTTGCCTCATGCAATAAAGAACACAGATTTACAAAATTAACCCAAGAAGGTCCATAACAACAATAAACCCTGGGCTGGGCAGGAGCAGAGGTCTGATTTCTAAAGTTGATGCATTATAAAATGTCCACTTTCAACAACAACAAAAAATTACAGGGCACGTAGAGAAACACAAGTCTGGCCCATACACAGAAAAAGGGGCTTCAATAAAAACTGTCCCGGAAGAAACCCAAGCACTGGACTTAACTACACAAAGACTTTCAGTCAGTTATTATAAGTATGTTCAAAGAACTAAAGAACTAAATCAAACCATGAGAAAGATATTTAACCAAATTGAGAATTTCAATAAAGAAATAGAAATTATAAAAAAGAACCAACAGAATTGATTGTATTGAAAGTACAATAACTGAATTGAAAAACTGACTGAGGGGCTCAACAGCAGGTATGCACTGACAGTAGAAGGAATCAATGGAACTGAGGAAAGGTCAAGAGAGAGTATCCAGTCTGAGGTACAAAAGGAAAAGAGAATTAAGAAAGATGACAGAGGCTCAGAGACCTGTGAGAAACCATTAAGCACATCAACAAATGTGTAACAGGAGTGTCAGAAAGAAAGTGGAGGAAAGGGTGGGAGAGAAGGGTGAAAGAGGGGGCTGCAGTCACAAGCATGGGGGAGGGGGTGAAGAAAAAAATTGAATAATGGCTGAAAACTTCCCAAATTTGACTTTATTTTGTTTACTGAAGTACAGTTGACTTACAATATTAGTTTCAGGTGTACAACATAGTGATTCAATACTTTATATATTATACTCCATTTAAAGTAATTGCCAAATAATGGCTTTATTTCCCTGTGCTGTACAATATATCTTTGTTGCTTATTTTATATATAATAGTTTGTGTCTCTTAATCCCATACACCTATTTTGCTCCTCCTCCCCTGCCCTCTCCCAACTGGTAATCACTAGTTTGTTCTCTGTATCTGTGAGGCTTGTTATATATATTTATTTGTTTTATTTTTTAGATTCCACATATAACTAATAAGAGTATTGTCTTTCTCTGTATGACTTATTTCATTAAGCATAATACTCTCTAGGTCCATCCACACTGTTGCAAATGGCAGGATTTCATTTTTTACGGCTGAGTAATATTCCAGTGACGGGCAATTTAGTTTGTGTCCATATCTTGGCTATTGTAAATAACATTACTATGAACACTGGGGTACATGTATCTTTTCAAATTAGCGTTTTCATTTTCTTCTTATATCCAGCAGTAGAACTGCTGAATCATATGGTAGTTCTATTTTTAGTTTTTTGAGGAAGCTCCATACTGTTTTCCATAGTGGCTGCACCAATTTACATTCCCACCAATAGTGTACTAGGGTTCCCTTTTCTCCACATCCTCATCAACATTTGTTATTTGTAGACTTTTGATGACAGCCATCTGACAGGTGTGAGGTGATATCTCATTGTGGTTTTGATTTGCATTTCCCTGATGATTAGAGACGAGCATTTTTTTCATATGGCTGTTGGCCATCTGTATATCTACTTTGGAAAAATGTCTAATCATGTCTTGTGCCCATTTTTTGATTGGGTTGTTTTTATATTTATTGAGTTGTATGAGCTGTTTACATATTTTAGATAATAACCCCTTATTAGTCATATCATCTGCAAATATTTTCTCCCATTCAGTAGGTTGTCTTTTTGTCTTGTCCAGTGGTTTCCTCTGCTGTGCAAAGAGCTTTTAAGTTTAAAATTAGGTCCCATTGTTTATTTTTGCTTTTATTTCTTTTGCCTTAGGAGACAGTTCCCAAAAACTGTTGCTATAATTTATGTCAAAGAGCATTCTGCCCATGTTCTCTTCTAGGAGTTTTATGGTTTCAGGTCTTATATTTAGGTCTTTAATCTATTTTGAGTTTGTTTTTCTATATGGTGTGAAGAAATGTTCTTCTAATCTTGTTCTTCTACATATAGCTATCCAGTTTTCCCAACAACACTTATTGAAGAGACTCTTTTCTCCACTGTAAATTCTTGCCTCCTTTGTCACAGACTAATTAACCATAAGTGTGTAGGTTTATTTCCAGGCTCTCTATTCTGTTCCATTGATCTATGTGTCTGTTTTTGTGCCTGTACCACACTGTTTTGAATGCTGTAGCTTTATAGTATGTTCTGAAGTCACGAAGGTGATATCTCTAGAAAAAATCTGAATAATGGCTGAAACTTCCCAAATTTGACTTTAAAAAATTAATCTGAATATCCAAGAGACTCAATGAGCTCCAAGTATGCAAAATGGGACAATGACTTTGGCAGACACTTTGGCAGTTTCTTACAAAGCTAAATATAGGCTAATCATTCAACCCAGTAATCACACTCTTAGCTATTTACCCAAACTGAACATGTATGTACACACAAAAACAAGCATATGAATGTTTACAGCAGCTTTATTCATAATTGCCAAAAACTGGAAGCAATGAAGATGTCTTTCAATAGGTGAATGAATAAACAATTTGTGGTACATCTATAAAATGGAATATTATTCCGTGATTTTTCAAAAAATCAGCTACCAATCTATTAAAAGACATGGAGGAAGCTTAAACGCATACTGCAAAGTGACATAAGCCAATGTGAAAAGGCTACTGTATGAGTCCAAAGGCTACTGTATGAGTCCAAAGATATGATAGTCTGGAAAAGGCAAAACTATAAGGACAATAAAAGTTCAGCATTTACTAGGGATTTGAAGGAAAGAAGGAACAGATGAATAGGTACAGAACAGGGCATTTTTAGGGTGATGAAACTATTCTATAGGATACTGTTACAGTGGTTAAAGGATACTATGCATTTGTCCAAACCCAAAGAATTGGACAACACAAAGACTGACCCCTCTTAATTATAATTAATAATGTAGCAATATTGTTTCATCACTTGTAACAAATGTACCACACTTGTGCAAGACACTAATAGGGAAAACAACGTGAGCAGGCTTATGAGAACTCTGTACTCTCTGTGTAATTTTTCTGTAAACTTAAAACTGCTCTAAAAAATAATCTATTAAAATTGAAAAAAAAATTAATCTGTACATTCAAGAAGCTCAGTGACTTCCAAGGATGATAAACTCAAATAAATTCACATCTAGATACTTCTTAAACTGTTGAAAGACAACTTGAAAATAACAAGAGAAAAGTGATTATACAAGGGGTCCTCAAAATTGAAAGCTTCAAATCAGAAACAATGGAGACCAGAAGGTAATGAATAACATATTCAATGGACAGAAATAAAAAAGATTCAACCAAGAATTCTATAATCAGCAAAATAGTTTTTCAAAAACAATGAGAAATTAAGACATTTCTGGATAAATGAAAACTAAGAGAATTCATCACTAGCAGACCTGCCCAAAAGAAATACTAAATAGAGTCCTTCAGAATGAAAAGAAAGGATACTAGACAGTAACTCAAATCCACATGAAGAAATAAAAAGCATCTATAAAAGTATATACACAGGAAATGTAATTTTCTATGAACAGTTTTCCCATCTGATTTAAAAGATAACTACATAAAGTAGTAATTATAACACTGTATTGATAGGATTATAATGTATAAAGATGTGATTTATATAGTAATAATAGTATAAAGGAGGAAAGGGGAACAGAGCTATATCAAAGTTTTTGAATGCTATTGAAATTAAGTTGGTATTAATCTAAAGTAGAATGTTTTAAGTTAAGAAGGTTCATTTTTTTGTAATTCCAAGGGCAATCACTTTAAAAAAGCTCAAAAACATACAGTAAAGGAAACATCAAGGGAATTAAAATAGTACACAGGAAAATATCTAATACATAAGAATACAGCAATTGAGAAAGAGAGGAACAAAAAAGACATAAGACACACAAATAACAAAATAGCAAATGTAAATCCTACCTTATCTGTAATTATAATAAATATAAATGGACTAAAACCTCCAATCAAAAGGGCAGAGATTGGCAAAATAGATTTTTTCTAAAAATGATCCAACTATATGATGTTTACAAGAGACATGGTTTAGATTGAGAGAAACAACTAGGTTTAAGTAAAAGAATGTAAACAGATATACTACACAAATAAATACAAAAAAAAAGAGCTAGAGTAATCATACTAATCGGATGAAACAGACTTAAAGACAAAAATTATTAGACAAAGAAGAACATTTTATAATTATAAAACGAATAAAAAGGAGAAGGTCAACAAGGAAACAGAAGACTTGACCAACATTATAGACCAACTAGACCTAACAGACATCTATAGAACAGCTTCACCGAACAGCAAAACACACATCCTCCTCAAGGACGCATGGAACATTCTCCAAGATGGGCCATATGCTAGACTATCAAACAAACCTTATTAAATTTAAAAAGACTGAAATGATGGAACATATGTCCTTCACTACAAAAGAATGAAATTAGAAGTCAACAACAGAAGAAAATTTGAGAAATTCACAAATATGTGAAAATTAAACTATACACTCCTAAATAACCAACGGGTCAAAGAAGAAATCACTAGGCAAATCAGAAACTACTGATATAAATGACATGAAAACAAAAACAAAAAAACTTACAGGATGCAGCAAAAGCAGTGTTCAACAGGAATGTATATCTATAAACACCTAAATTTTTAAAATATCAACCTTACATACCAACCTTACATAAATAGAAAGGATTATAAGGGAATACTATGAAAAGTCATCATCCAATAAAATTAGATAATCTGGATAAATGGCCAAATTCTTAAACAGAGAAACACAAACTACAGAAAGTCATTCAAGAGGAAATAGAAAATCTGAACAGAGCTGTAATGACAATTACCAAAAACCCTCCCACAAAAAAAAGCCCAGGCCCAGATGACTTCACTGGTGAATTTTACAACATTTAAAGAAGAATTAAATAAAAATCCTTCCAAAACTTTTATTAAAAAATGGAATAGGAGTGAACATTTCCCAACTCACTCTATGATGCCAGTAATCGATTACCCTGATAACAAAAGAAGATGATGACATCACAAGAAAACTATAGATCAAAATCACTTAGAGACACAAAAATTCTCAACACAATACCAGCAAACCAAATCCAGCAACATACAAAGGATTATATGCCAGGACCACATGGGTTTTAATCCAGGAATGTAAAATTGGTTTAACATGGAAACGTCAATGTAACACACCCTATTAATAGAATAAATGACAATTACTCCATAATCAGAATAGACACAGAAAAAAGCATTTGACAGAATCAACACCATTTCATGATAGAAACAGTAAAATAAACTAGGGATAAAAAGGAATTTCCTCAACCTGATAAGCCATCTATGAAAAATGGACAGCTAACAGCACATCTTAATGGTAAACGACTAGAGTCTCCCCCGCTAAGATCAGGAACAAGAAAAGGATGTCCACTCTTGTTACTTTTATTACATTTTACTGGAGGACATAGGAAAAGCAATTAGGGAAGAAAAGGAAATAAAAGCCATCAAGTTTAAAATGAAAGAATTAACACTATCTCTATTTGTAAGTGACATAATCTTGTTTATAGAAAACCCTAAGAAAAACACACACAAAAATTAGAATGAATTTAACAAGTTTGCAAGATTCAAGATCATTATACAAAAATGCAGTTGTATTTCCATATATTAGCAATAAAGAATCCAAAAATAAAAAGAAAGTAATTCAATGTATAATAACATCCAAAAGAATAAAATAGCTGAAAGAAACAATTCAACAGAAGAAGTATAAAACTGTTGAAAACATTTCGTTGAAAAAATTTAAGACAATGGAAAGACATTCTACATTCATAACTTAAGACTCAATATTGTAAACATGGCAATACACCCAATAATTAACCAATAATTTTCCTATCAAACTTCAGTTGCCTTTTTTAGCAAAAATTGACAAGCTGATCCTAAAATTCATGTGGAAATTCAGGGGACGCAGGATAGACAAAACAGTCTTGAAAAAGACCATAGTTGGAAGACTCACATTTCCCAATTCCAAAATTTACTATAAATGCTATGGTAGGAGAAATGGTATGGTACTGGTACAAGAAGACATACAGAACAATGGAATAGAATCCAAGAAATAAACTCTTACATTTACAGTCAACTGATTTTTGATATGGGTACCAAGAAAATTCAATGAGGAAAGAACAGTGTTTTAAGTAAATGGTGTTGGTACAACTGGATATCCGCATCCAAAAGAATGAGGGTGTGTCCCTATCTCACAGCATATACAAAATAGCATATGCCCCCAAAATGGATAAAATATCTAAATACAAGAGCTAAAACTAAAAAGAAAACAGGGGTAAATCTGCATGACCTGGAATTTGGCAATGGATTCTTAGATATGACACCAAAAGCCCAAGCAATAAAAGAAAAAAAATTGATGAACTAAACCATCAAAATTTAAAACTTTTGTGGTTCAAAGAACACCATCAAAAAAGTGAAAACAGGGCTTCCCTGGTGGTGCAGTGGTTGAGAGTCCGCCTGCCGATGCAGGGGACACAGGTTTGTGCCCCGGTCCGGGAAGATCCCACATGCCGCGGAGCGGCTGGGCCCGTGAGCCATGGCCGCTGAGCCTGCGCGTCCGGAGCCTGTGCTCCGCAACGGGAGAGGTCACAGCAGTGAGAGGCCCGCGTACCGCAAACAAAAAAAAAAGGGAAAACACAACCCACAGGATCAAAGAAAATGTTTTCAAATCATTTATTTGATAAATATCCAGAATATATAAAGAACTCTTACAACTCAACCAAAAAACAAAAGACTAGCACCTGTGGAATTTTTTTTTGTTTCTTTTATTTATTTTTATTTTTGGCCGCGTTGGGTCTTTGTTGCTGCACATGGGCTTTTCTCTAGTTGCGGCGAGCGGGGGCTATTCTTCGCTGTGGTGCACGGGCTTCTCATTGAAGTGGCTTCTCTTGTTGCAGAGCATGGGCTCTAGGCACGTGGGCTTCAGTAGCTGTGGCCTGCGGGCTCAGTAGTTGTGGAGCACAGGCTTAGTTGCACCGTAGCATGTGGGATCTTCCCGAACCAGGGCTCGAGCCTGTGTGCCCTGCTTTGGCAGGAGGATTCTTAACCACTGGACCACCAGGGAAGCCCATGTGGAGTTTTTTAAACAAGAAGTAGAAGAACTATCCTAAACAGATTTTTTTAAAGAATGTGCGTTCATAGTCACCCCAAAATTCATACGGAAAATACAAGTTCCTGACCAAAATCTTGGATCTCACCTCAAGAAACTGGCCAGAAACTTAGATCTCACCTCAAAAAAGCCTTGTCTTTACCATTCTCATCCACATCCTAAACATCCATCATGCTTTGAAAAATGCTTTTTAAAATGTAAAATCATGAGTCTCAGGTTTTAACACGATGGATAAGTGTCTGTAAAGTAGGTAAGCGTGTGAGAAAACAAGTCTATTTTATTAATAATGTTTTTGTGTATTTATCACCATGGACAATAGAGAAGATACATTTCTTCCAATGATGTATCATTCAAAGTATTTAACTAGCCTAACTTCAAGATATAGAACATTCCCTTAAACAAAACTTGGCTAAGAGTTAGGAGAAGGTGAAGGGAAAATAAGAGTTCATTAAGAAAGGGATTTCTATGTGGAAGAGTTTAAAGGGAGGCATAAATGTCTGCATACTATATTATTTCAATGGAACTTCAGTCATCAAACATTACTTAGTTTAAGCACACACAAAGAATATTGAAAATATTAAAGAACAAATAACAGGGGAGTTCCCTGGTGGTGCAGTGGTTAAAAATCCGCCTGCCAATTCAGGGGATATGGGTTCGAGCCCTGGTCCGGAAAGATCCCACATACGGCAGAGCAACTAAGCCCATGCACCACAACTACTGAGCCTGTGTGTCACAATTACTGAAGCCCACGCACCTAGAGCTTGTGCTCCACAACAAGAGAAGCCACGGCAATGAGAAGCCAGCACCCCACAACAAAGAGTAGTCCCCACTCGCCACAACTAGAGAAAGCCCGTGCCCAGCAATGAAGACCCAATGCAGCCAAAAATAAATAAATGTATAAAATAAATAAATAATAAAAATGAAAAACAAATAACAAAAATATGGCAGAGGTTCATACCGCTGGGCCCAGTGTTCCTTCACCTTCAGATTTCACAAATCACATAGATTTCTTGAAGGATGTGGAGTGGGAATAGTCAATGAGGCCAATGACTGAACAATAAGAACCATTCTAAATAACCAAAGCTCATGAATTCTGAGATAGCAAGAAAAATAAAAGTCCCAGATACATACCAAGGCTTCCTCACCCAGGACCTACTACAGGACTTGGCAACTGTCATGTGAGTGCCCTGGAAAAGGTCCTTCACTGAAATACTGATGCCTTTCCTAAAAGAGGAGACAGTCAGACTAAGTGAACCCAAGGACAATAAATATCGAGATCTCATCTCCTTCCCTATTTCCAGCTGTCAGCTCCCAGAACTTTGGGAGCCAAGACAATGCAGGAGTTTATTGTCTACGGAATCCAACCAGGACAAGTGACAAAGACTTAATCATGCTGCTTACATTGGGAATGCCCCCCAAATGTTCAAGGAGACAGACTTGCACAGGGAAAAGAAAACTACTAATAATATCCTCAGAGAGGTAAGAAAAGGTATTGTATATAATTAATCAATATGCAAGACAGACTGTATTATCTAAAAACAGGCAGAAAAATACTACCATACCATATGCTCTTCTGAAATGTGATCTTCCCACCCTTCAATCAAGAAGTGGTCAAAACTCCCTTCCCCTTGAATTTGGACAACCTTATGTTTACCCTGACCAGTGTGGAGTTTGGCAGAAATGCTACTACGTGACCACCAAGATTAGGTCATATAAAACCACGTAGCTTCTACCTGGTTGTCTTGGAAAATGTGCTCTCCAGAAGCTCCCCGCCAGAGGGAAAGTTCACTTCTCATGTTGCAAGAAGCCACACAGAGAGGCCACACATTGGTACCCAAGTCAACAGTCCCAGCTGAACCCAGTCTTCAATTCATCCCAGCCCAGGTGCCAGCCACGTGAGTGAAGAAGCCACAGATGACTCCAGCCCCTAGTCAGTCAAGTCTTAACTGAATTCCTGACCCACAGAATGTGTGAGCAAAAAATAAAACAGCAATGTTTTATGTTACTATGTTTGGGGTGGTCTGCCTCACAACAATGATTAGAACAAACAAGAAACCACATAAACAGAACACCTGGCAAATAAAAAGCTCTTAAAACTTAATAACATGACAGCAAAAACTGAAAAACTCAATAGAAGCATTGGAAAATAAAGTTGAGAAAAACTCTCAGGAGGTTAAGCAAATAGGCAAACTACCTGATGGAAAATTAGAGAAAAAAATATAGTACTTTAGAGAACCAGACCAGGAGATCCACCATCCGAATTGTACCTCCAAAAAGAGAAAACAGAAAAAATGGAAGTAAATAATTAAATCAATTAAATAATTCAAGACTGTATTTCAAAACAAAGGGATGGTTTCCAGATTGAAAAGTCCCTTGGAATACCAACATGATGGGTGAAAACAAACCCACACCAAGACATACGTACTAATCATGAAATGTCAGAGCACTGGTAAAAAGGTAAAAAGAGTTATGTAGGTTTCGGGGGGGGGAGGGAGGCGGATGGTGTAATAATCCACATGAAAAAGATTCAGAAGCAAAATGTCTTCATACTTCATAAAAACCAACCAAAGAAGCCAGATGATAATGGAGTAATGCCTCCAAAGTACTAAAAGAAACTGAATTCCAGATGAGAATTCTTAGAACCAGATGAACTACTAAGTAAATTAAGGGTAAAATAAAAACATTTTACATATTAAAAAAGGCAAGCCTTCAAAATATTTACCATTATGCATCCTTTTTCAGGAAGCTACTGGAGGATGAGCTCCATCAAAACTAAAGTATAAACCAAGAAAGAGGAAAACATTAGAATCAGAAACTGTATCACAATACCAGAAGGAAGGAAAGGAAATACCAGCAGGACAGTAAAGGAACACCCTAGGCTGTGTGTGTAATAGGCCACAGACAAATATAGAAGATGGAAGTGGCTCAGAAGGCCCTGGAAGAGATGTCTTCAAGAAGATGAAATGGATGGAATAACTGATGGGAATCAGCATATTGAAAGCCAATGTAAGCAACTGGCAGAGCTTGGGGTGAATCTGTAATAACTACATTGAAAAAAAGCAAATGAAGGGGGTTGAGGAAATAATTATCATTGACTTGAAAGAAATCAGAATCATGAGATGATGACAAAATCAATCACAGTGTAATCCGTGGCTTAGCTTGGAAGAGCATCAGTATTAATAACTTAAACACTGTTTTCCACGAGATTCAACAACACTGTATTAGGAGCACAGAGCAATGGCAGAGATGGGTGTTGAAACACAGGGGTTGTGCACTTTGACCAGCATCACATAACTGGCCATAGGGGGTGTTTAGAATTACATTGCTGTTCCAAGCAAAAGGCCTCCTTCTCATTTTATTCTTCCACCAAGTGCTCTTTGTATTCAACAGCTCAATGGTAAGGATCTGATCAAAAACATACAGTAGAGGTAAAGACTACAACTAATGCAGGCTTGTTTGCACAGTGATAAATAGATGAGGAGATGCACGTAAGAGAAGTCCAAAAACCATTGATCATCAGATCTAGATTTCAGCTTGGAATAAGTAAGAAACATCAGAAGACCTTACAACGTAAAAAAATAAGTGCCATAGCGGCATTTCAAAATTCAAATCTACTAGATATGACTAGCACGTGCCTCTGTATTTTATTTATTTATTTCTACATCTTTATTGGAGTGTAATTGCTTTACAATGTTGTGTTACTTTCTGCTGTATAACAAAGTGAATCAGCTATACATATACATATATCCCCATATCCCCTCCCTCTTGCGCCTCCCTCCCACCCTCCCTATCCCACCCCTCTAGGTGGTCACAAAGCACCGAGCTGATCTCCCTGTGCTATGAGGCTGCTTCCGACTAGCTATCTCTTTTACATTTGGGAGTCTATATATGTCCACGCCACTCTCTCACTTCGTCCCAGCTTAGCCTACCCCCACCCGACCCCGTGTCTTCAAGTCCATTCTCTACGTCTGCGTCTTTATTCCTGTCCTGCCCTTAGGTTCATGAGAATCATTTTTTTTTAGATTCCATATACATGCGTTAGCATACGGTATTTGTTTTTCTCATTCTGACTTACTTCACTCTGTATGACAGACTCTAGATCCATCCACCTCACTACAACTAACTTGATTTCGTTTTTTTTTGCCTCTGTATTTTAAAATGAACCAAGTCCAAAATGATGATATTCATCTCAATCACACACTTACTAGTTTAATTTAGAAAACTATCACCATATAAAGAAGCAAATGAAACAAAATGTTTAAAGAAATGAGCTACATGTGGCTCAGGCTATCTTCTCCTTAATTTCTTTTTTAATAATAGAAAGGCAAAGCAGGAAGAGGGAGGGAGGGGGAATAATATATATTTTATTATAAATTAATATGACATAACATATTCAGAATTTGGAAGGAAAAGGATTTACCATATTTACATGACTATTCACATACATACGTACACACCTCTAAGAACAATCAGGATTTCCTTGTTCAGCCTCTAATTACACCTAAGACTCCTAGACAAAGAGATAGTGTCCATCAACAGATGAATGGATGAAGATGTTGGGGTTGGGGGGCGTGTACTACTCAGCCATAAAAACGAATGAAACCCTGCCATCAGCAACAACGTGGATGGACTTGGAGGGCATTATGCTAAGTGAAATAAGTCAGACAAAGAAAGACAAATACTGTATGATATCACTCACATGTGGAATCTAAAAAATACAACAGGGGGTGGGAGGAATTGGGAGATTGGAATTGACATATATACACTATTGATACTATGTATAAAATATAAATAACTAATGAGAACCTACTGATTAGCACAGGGAACTCTACTCGATGCTCTATGGTGACCTAAATGGGAAGGAAATCCAAAAATGAGGGGATATATGTATACGTATAGCTGATTCACTTTGCTATACAGTAGAAACTAACACAACATTGTAAAGCAACTATACTCCAATAAAAAGTAATTTAAAAAATAAACAAAAAAAACAACAAACTAGTGAATATAACAAAAAAGAAACAAACTCACAGATATAGACAACAAACTAGTGGTTACCAGTGGGGAGAGGGATGAGGGGAGAGGCATTGTAGGGGTAGGGATTAAGAGGTACAAACTATTATGTAAAAAGTAAGCTACAAGGATACATTGTACAACACAGGGAATATAGTCAATATTTTATAATAACTATAAATGGAGCATAATCTTTAAAAATTGTGAATCACTATATTGTATACCTGTAACTTATATCACACCACGTCAACTATACTTCAATTAACAATTAAATTTTAAAAAGTAAAAAAGGGACTTCCCTGTTGGTGCAGTGGTTAAGAATCCGCCTGCCAACGCAAGGGACACAGGTTCAATCCCTGGTCTGGGAAGATCCCACATGCCGCAGAGCAACTAAGCCCACACGCCACAACTACTGAGCCTGAGCTCTAGAGCCCGTGAGCCACAACTACTGAAGCCCCTGTGCCCAGAGCCCGTGCTCTGCAACAAGAGAAGCCACCGCAATGAGAAGCCCACGCACCGCAATGAAGAGTAGCCCCCGCTCACTGCAACTAGAGAAAGCCCACACACAGCAACAAAAACTGAATGCAGCCAAAAAAATAAATTTAAAAAAAAAAAAGAGAGATAGGAAGGGCTCTGCACTGGTTAGCTTTGTTAACCTTTGTTAAGGTTAAAGCTGACAGATATAACTGTCAACTATAATAAAAGAAAGGAGAAGTTAAAAAGGTAAATTCTTTTCTTCAACAATTTCCACCAAAGTAATTCTGGTTTAAATCCAAATAAAACTACTACAGATAAGAATAATTCTACCTATTGCCTATTGTACCATTTTTTAAGTACTGGAAATATTCTTTCTTAAAAAAGTACACACCAGCCTTCCCTGGTGGTGCAGTGGTTAAGAATCCGCCTGCCAATGCAGGGGACACGGGTTCGAGCCCTGGGCCGGGAAGATCCCACATGCCACGGAGCAACTAAGCCTGTGTGCCACAACTACTGAGCCTGAGCTCTAGAGCCCGCAAGCCACAACTACTGAGCCTGAGCTCTAGAGCCCGCAAGCCACAACTACTGAGCCCGCATGCCACAACTACTGAAACCTGCGTGCCTAGAGCCCGTGTTCTGCAACGAGAGAAGCCACCGCAGTGGGAAGCCCATGCACTGCAATGAGGAGCAGCCCCCACTCGCCACAACTAGAGAAAGCCCACGTGCAAAAACGAAGATCCAATGCAGCCAAAAATAATAAATTAAATAAATAAAAATTGTAAAAAAAAAAAGTACACACACACACGTGTACACATTGTGTATGTGCACACATCTGCGTGCCTGCATAAACAAATAGCTGGATCGATAAATCAGGGTTCACAACCTATTGCCCTTCTGCAGCAGGAAGCATGGTCTAAGTTCAGTCACTCTTTAGTTTCACTGAATACGCCTCCGGGGCTCAATTTCAGACTCTACAAGGACTACTGTTCTGTGGCCCAGAGGCTGTGACGGGAGGAAAATACTCACTATTATGATTGATGCCAAGGCCATGCAAGTATCTCAGAGGATCGTGACTCAAGCCAGGGTGCCCAAATGCCACCCTGAAGCAGGCCAATGGAAGGAGTGGGAAGCAGGTAAGATCCCAAGGCAGAGGCCTTGCCAACCAGGGTGGGGTTCTTTCTGCCACCTGCACCTCCATGGCCTCACGTCATCCAAGGGTACCCGGTCTCTGTCTCCTGACAGCTGTGCCCTGACTGAAGGGTGGTCTCTGCTGCCTAGCTGCTATCTGTGACTCACTGCAGTGAACTCCCTAGCTTCTCTGAGGTCTCATGTTAAAACGAACTCCTGAGACTCCACAATGCCTGCCTCTCCAGACTGGCCAGGAACAGCTCTTGGGGTCCCCATACCTCAGCACCAAACTCCACAGTTTAGGTCGTTGTCTCCCAGAATCCATCCCAGAGTTTCCCTGGGCTCCAGCCAAGGAAACATAGGCAACAGGGGACTTTCTATAACCAAACTGGACCATGTTTCCTATGCTCCCTTGGGAAAGGGCGCTTTCTACACCAACTAAAGCCAGATGGTATGATGGAGGGAGAAGAGGGCCCATGTCTCACTTCTTCAGACCCCCATGTCCTAGAGCCAGACACAGAATGCAGCACAGAGAATTGCTTAGTTATGTTTGCTGAAAGAAAGAAAGTCTCTCTCAAGTGAAGCCCACGTTCCTCTGCTAAAAATTGAACATCTATCCTCTCTCCCTTTTGAATGTCAGAGAAGGGTTCTGTCACCAGTTCTCTACACTTGCAGCAAGGGCTATCCTATTTTAGAGAGTCTATCAAAAACAACATGCTGTTTAAAGATGAAATTATAGTAAATGATTAAACCCCTCAAAGAATTGAGGAAATGGCACCAAACTTTTGAAAGCTAGAGGGACTGAGTGGTAACTGACTTGGAGATCCCAGAAAGCTGAACCTGAAGCAGGCAGAGGAGAAAGCTGAGAGGCAACTCAACTTACAGCACAGCTCCCCCTACCTCGCACCTCCCACCATCAGCCATCTGCTCCTCCTCAAAAGGCTCCGGAACTGGCAACACAACTCCTCTGGAAGCGGTGTGTGAAGTGGAGTTAAACTCCACTGAGTGAAAATCTACTTAAAAGGCTGTTAAGACTCCCAGACCCCTATTCTTCATAACCCAGTAAATACCCTTCCGGGCCTCAGTGAAAAGCTCTGGAAAATGTGAAACAGAGGGTATCTGACCTGGAGGGTACAAGGCACAGCTGAGGGCAGGAGTACCGACCTGAAAACAAGGGAATTAAGTCACAGGTCCTCATTTCCAGAACACTGGCAGGCAGGCATATATATCCCCCAGGCCTCGGCCTCAGATAAGAGAAAACTACCCGATATCCAAGAAAAGCTCATGACACAAAAGAGATCAGAACAAACAGAAAAAACAGAGGAGAGTATCAGTTAACTATTTCCATATAATCAACCACAATTCCTAATGACTGAAAAGAACAACAATTTATGATTTCTCACTACTTTTAGAATTGGTTGGGCAGTCCTTCTGGCTTTACCTGGGCTCACCTAGGCGGCTGCATGCACATGGAGGACTGTCTGGGTTGGAGGGTTCCATACAGATCGTTCACATCTGCACATGGTACTGGACGCTAGCTGGGGTGCCTCTCATCATCTGCTAGTCTGGACAAGATTCCTTACTTGGCAGCTGCATGGCAGCATACCAAGAGAACACAGCAGCTCCAAAGCCTCAGAAGGGCTAAGCTCCAGAACATACACAACATCACTTCTGTCACGTTCTATTAGTCAGAGAAAGTCACCAGGCCAGCCATGATTGCAGAGGAAGTAACCTTCTACTTCTGGATAGGAAGACAAGCAAAATCAATTGCAAGGGGGCAGGGATACTGCAATGGGAGGAATCTGTATCCATTAAATATTCTGTCACATGGAGAAATTAAGATCAAGAGATGAAAACTGCAACAACAAAATCCTAGTGCTATTATCGGCAAAGGCATAAGAGAAACTAGTGCAGCCATGAAACAAGAACGAGAGACTATGAAAAAGGAACAGAGAATAAAAATGAGCTCTTAGGGAGAGGGGCAGAGTCAAGAGGGCAGAGTAGGAGGACGTGGAGTTCACGTCTCCTCATAGGTATGACAGGGGTGCGTCGGAGCGCCTGCTGGACACTGGAGGAGGACCTCAGACACTTAGGGGTACAGGAGGGGTCCCGGCACAGCCAGGTGGGACAAGGGAGGGAAGAGGGGGGAGGACGGGTGGAGACGGGATGGGGCCGGTGACCTGGGGTTGGATGGGAGGAGGAGAGGTTCCCACACTCAGGGGGACCCACTCATGGTGGGGGGATCGGCAGGGACAGGAGGGGACCTTTGGGGGATCACCATCCCTGACAGAGCCTCCTCCGGCTGTGTCGCACCCCCAAAGCCTCTTCTGGCTGAGTGGGTCCTGGTGGATCCGAGCACCACACCCCCGCCCCCTGCCACAAAGCCTCCTCCAGCTATGTCGGCCCCTGTGGACATGCCCATGGAAGCCTGCGCCCCAGCTGGCCTACACGGGCTCATATACTCCAGGTCAGCTTCAGGAGCAGATGCTGGTGAAAGGAAAACATGCAGAGGTGGGGCTGATACAATGGATCCAGAGACCTACCTAGAGGTCTTGGAGGCCCTCCTGGGGAGGCGGGGGTTGGATGTGGCTCACATGAGGGCAAGGACACTGACAGCAGAGCCACCAGTGAGTTTTTATTTTTTTATTTATTTTTTTTTAATTCTTTCTTTTTTCTTTGCTCTTGCGCTTTGTTTTGTTGTTTAATTTTTATTTTTTCTAATATTTTTTATTTTTCTAATTTTATGCTGTTTTTTAATCTTTGTTATTCTTCTGATCTTTTTCATTTGTTGTCTGTTTTGGAGGGGGTATCTTTTTTTTCTTTTTTGGCACGCTGCACGGCTTGTGGGGTCTTGGTTCCCAGGCCATGGGTCAGGCCTGAGTCCCTGTGATGGGAATGCCAAGTCCAAGCCACTGGACTAACAGAGAACTTCAAGCCCTAGGGAATATTAATCAGTGTCGGCCCTCTCAGAGGTTCCCATCTCGGCACCAAGACATGGCTCCACCCAACTGACTGCAAACTCCAGCGCTGGACACCTCAGGCCAAACAACCAGCAAGAGAGGAACACAGCCCAACCCATCAACAAAAATGAGATGGCAGAGAAATACGTTACAGACAAAGGAGCAAGGTAAAAACCTACAAGAAAAATAAATGAAGAGGACATAGGCAGTCTACCTGAAAAATAATTCAGAGTAATGACAGTAAAGATGATCCAAAATCTCGGAAATCGAATGGAGGCACAGATCGAGAAAATACAAGAAATGTTTAATAAGGACCTAGAAGAACTAAAGAACAAACAGTGATGAACAACACAGTAAATGAAATGAAAAATACACTAGAAGGAATCAACAGCAGAATAATTGAGGCAGAATGAATAAGTGAACTGGAAGACAGAATGGTGGAAATAACTTCCAAGGAGCAGAATACAGAAAAAAGAATGAAAAGAACTGAGGAAAATCTCAGAGACCTCTGGGACAACATTAAACACCCAACATTCAAATTATAGGGGTCCCAGAAAAAGAAGAGAAAGAGAAAGGGTCTGAGAAAATATTTGAAGAGATTAGAGTTGAAAACTTCCTTAACATGGAAAAGGAAATAGCCACCCAAGTCCAGGAAGCACAGAGAGTCCCACATAGGATAAACCCAAGGAGAAACACGCTGAGACATATTAATCAAACTAACAAAAATTAAACTCAAAGAAAAAGTATTAAAAGCATCAAGGGAAAAGCAACAAATAACATACAAGGGAAACCCCATAAGGTTATCAGCTGATTTTTCAGTAGAAACTCTGCAGGCCAGAAGAGAGTGGCAGGATATATTTAAAGTGATGAAAGGGAAAAACCTACAACAAAGATTACTCTACCCAGCAAGGATCTCATTCAGATTCGACAGAGAAATTAAAACCTTTACAGACAAGCAAAAGCTAAGAGAATTCAGCACCACCAACAAATGCCAAAGAAACTTCTCTATGAGGGAAACACAAGAGAAGAAAAGACCTACAAAAGCAAACCCAAAACAATTAAAATGGTAATAGGTATATACATATCAATAATTACCTTAAATGCAAATGGATTAAATGCTCCAACCAAAAGACACAGACTGGCTGAATGGATACAATAACAAGACCCCTATATATGCTGTCTACAAGAAACCCACTTCAGACCTAAGGATACATACAGACTGAAAGTGAGGAGGTGTAAAAAGATATTCCATGCACTACATAATGATCAAGGGATCGATTCAAGAAGAAGATATAACAATTGTAAATATTTATGCACCCAGCGTAGGAGCACCTCAATACATAAGGCAAATGCTAACAGCCATAAAAGGAGAAATCAACAGTAACACAATAATTGTGGGGGACTTTAACACCCCAATTACAGCAATGGACAGATCATCCAGACAGAAAATTAATAAGGAAACACAAGCTTTAAATGACACATTAGACTAGATAGACTTACATATTTATTATAAATCACAGTATCAGTCACATACCTAGTAAGTGAGAGAGCTAAGATTCAAACCTACACAATCTGGCCCCCAAGTTTATACTATACAGTTGGCCCTCCATATCCATGGGCTCTGTATCTGTGGGTTCTATATCTTTGAATTCAAGTAACCTCAAATCAAAAATATTTGGGGGAATTCCCTGGCAATCCACTGGTTAGGACTCTGCACTTCCACTGCAGGGGGCACGGGTTTGATCCCTGGTCAAGGAACTAAGATCCCACAAGACACACGGCACGGCCAATAAGTAAATAAATAATGGTCTTAAAAAAAAAAAAAACTAGCACTACTGTAAAAAGAAATGTAGACTGAGTTGTCCACTGTATCATTAAAAAAAAAAAAATTGGGGAAAAACATTCTAGAAAGATGCAAAAGCAAAACTTGAATCTGCCATTCTCCAGCAACTATTTACATTGTACTTACAACTATTTACATAGCGTTTACATTGTACCAGGTGATAGTCTAGAGATGACTGAAAGTATACAGGAGTATATGTGTAGGTTACCTGCAAATACTACATCATTTTATATAAGAGACTGGAGCACTGGCAGGTTTTGGTACCCTCGGGGGGTCTGGAACCAATCCCCACCACACCCACACCCACCCGCTGATACTGAGGGACGACTGTACTGCATATCAAGAAAAAGACAGGGGATCTAATAATCAGGGATCCAATTTAAAAGAGAGGCAACAGAAATTCCCAGGATTCTGAGGAAAAGCAATCCTAGGATATGCAGGGGTCCTAGGAAAAAAAAAGTCTTAACTGAACCAAGTCGAATGGCTACAGAAGATATTTAAGACAAAAGGGAGAAAATACCTGCTGTAAAAGAATGTATTTTGAAGAGATTTTGACAACTAACATAGAGTTCAGAGTTGAATAAGTAAAATGTACATAGTAAATATACATATATATATATGAAGAGAAGGCATTATCTCTAAGGAAAACAAAAAAGTGCAATTAAAAAAAAATCCATGGTATGCTGCTTAACTCAGCTTATGCTACTATAGCTCAGCTAATACATGGTCATAATAATATAAACACTGAGTCATGGTCTGAAAAAATTATAATAATATACAGAGAATCTTGAAACTATTTTCATAATAATACTAGGATATCATTCACCCTTTTTACTCCCATATTCTTACTACAAGTATACAGTGCAGTTTTCCAGAGGCTACACAGTATGTGATTTGTCTTCAGAATGAGTTCAGAGGCAAGTATTTTCTCGTTTCTATTAGGCTGTTTTCTATTAAGGCAAACATTAAAGAGATTTGCAAAAATATAAAATGTTATTACTCTTCTCACAAATTTTTATGAAAGGGTTTTCATTAAAAAATATTACTTATGATAATATGCAAAGGACTTATTGTTTTTTACATAAATATTTAATTTTTTCTCAGTCTTAATTTCTAACAGGCTAAATGCTGATAAACATATCATGCATAAACAAAAGCTCTTTGTGATCTTCAATAATTTTTAAGAGTGTAAAACAAGTTTTCAGAATCACTGATTGGGAGGATGGGAAACTGGGCTGTGAAGTGAACACATAGCAAGAGGGTTTGGAGATAAAAGAGAATTAAATCTTCTTTAACAGTAGAAAGTCAATAGGAAGACTTTACAACTGAAAAATAAAGGAACAGTATAAGCAAGGTATTTAAAGATATGGAAATAGAGACTCAAAGAAATATGTGAAAAGTTGAAAATGGTTACCTCTAGGGCTATGCTGTCCAATATGGAAGCCACTAGTCACATTGGCTATTGAGCAACTGAAATGTAGCTAGCCTAACTAAGGAAAAAAATTTATTTTATTTTAATTAATTAAAATTAAAACTTGAAGGAGTGTAAAATATCTTTACATTAAACATTTTTTCTGGTAGGACTCCATTTAGCTGTGATGGCCGCATTGTGTAAGATATTCCTGTTTTATTGTAGCACATGTATTAGACAAAGGCATCATTTTAATACCTCATTAGGCATCACACTTCCTGATTTCAAAATATATTACAAAGCAAACAGTTATGCCAACAAATTGGACAACCTAGGAGAAACGGACAAATTTCTAGAAACATACAACCTGCTGAGACTGAATCAGAAAGAAAGACAATCTGAACAGACCGATCATTAGTAATGAAGTTAAATGTGTAATAAAAATTCTCTCAGCAAACAGAAGTCCAGAATCAATGGCCTCACAGAGGAATGTCAGTATAGTCAATAGTTATGTACTATCTTTGTATTCTGACAGATGGTAACCAGACTTATCATGGTGATCATTTTGAAATATACAGAAATATCACTTTGCTGTATTTTAAGAACTAACATAGTGCGGTATGTCAGTTCAAAAGCAAAGAAGCAAAAAATCTCATAGAAAAAGACATCATTTTTGTGGTTACAAACACAAACATCAGAGAAAAAGAGTTCACATTTATGGTTATCGGAGGTGGGGGAATTGGATGAAGGTGGTCAAAAGGAACAAACTTCCAGTTACAAGACAAATAAGTCCTGGGGAAGCAATGCACAACATGATAGATATAATGAACACTGCTGCACATCATAGATGAACGCTGTTAAGGAAGGAAATCCTGAGTTCTCATCACAAGGAAAATATATTTTTTAATTTAATTTTGTATCCATATGAGATGATGGATGTTCACTAAACCTATGTATTAATCATGTTGTGATGTATGTAAAGGAAAATCATCAGGCCGTGTATCTTTTTTTTTTAATTTATTTAATTAATTTATTTATTTTTGGCTGTGTTGGGTCATCATTGCTGCGCGTGGGCTTTCTCTAGTTGCAGTGAGTAGGGGCTACTCTTCGTTGCAGTGTACGGGCTTCTTCTTGCAGTGGCTTCTCTTGTTGCAGAGCACGGGCTCTAGGCGCGCAGACTTGAGTAGTTGTGGGACGCGGGCTCAGTAGTTGTGGCGCACAGGCTTTAGATGCCCTGCGGCGTGTGGGATCTTCCCGGACCAGGGCTCGAACCCGTATCCCCTGCATTGGCAGGCGGATTTTTAACCACTGCGCCACCAGGGAAGTCCCCAGGCTGTGTATCTTATACAGTGATGTATGTCAACTACATTTCAATAAAACTCAAAGAGGGCTTCCCAGTTGGCACAGTGGTTGAGAGTCCGCCTGCCGATGCAGGGGACACGGACTCGTGCCCCGGTCCGGGAAGATCCCGCATGCCGCGGAACGGCTGCGCCCGTGAGCCATGGCCACTGAGCCTGCGCGTCCGGAGCCTGTTGCTCCGCAACGGGAGAGGCCACAACAGTGAGAGGCCCGCGTACCGCAAAAAAAGAAAAATAAAAAAATTCAAAAAAAAAAGCTTTTTAAAATATCTCATTAAAACGTTTTTATACTGCTTAACTATTAAAATGATTAAATTTTGGATATACTGGGTCACATACAATATTAAAATTAATTTTATAAGTTTCTTTTTGCTTTTTTTTAATGCAGCTAGTAGAAAATTACATGTGGCTCACATCATATTTCTATTGCACGATGGGGTTCTAGGGAGCAGGAAGTTCTGGGGGGCATTGGTAGAGGACTGCTACCTTTTATAACTACAATTCTTTGTTGGGAGACAATTCTCCATGGGTCCCTCGAATTTCTGCACATCTTGCAGAGTAAGGCACTAACTGCCCTTTTGTTCTGGGCTATTTTTAAGGCTATTCGTATAGCAAACAGCCTTGAAAAGATAGAGAGTGCTTTCGTCCCTACCAAAGGGCAAGTGTGCTTACTGTTGAGATAATAAAGATAATATCTCTGGGAACAAAGGGAAGGTAGGCCCACTGCCCACCATAAAAGATTCAGGTTCCCTGAGCTCACGGTTCCTTTCCTGTAATGCAACCCACTGCCTGTGTAGGTACCATATGGCTCTGTTCATATTGCCCTGGGGGAACTGGGGCTCAGGAACCTACATGAAAAATGCCAATACTCTGCTCTGTTATTGCTATAGGTAGTACACTGTCCTTTGTCTTTGGCCCAGGAGTCTTATGCCTTCTGCCAGCACCGATGAAAATTATGACCGATTTTAAATCTAAGACCTTTGATAGTTCTAAGAGCTTTTTGATAGTTCCACTCTTGTGGAAATATCTGCTTTTTTAAAAATGTGCATTTATAGTTATTAAAATAAAGGCTACATTTTTCTAGTCTTAAAGGTAGTGATAAAATTAAGAGCTATAAGGATAGTTAATCAGTTTTTAAACATAACTAGCATAAATCAATATTCTCAAGTCTTGGTAAGCAGAATGGTTATTAAAATTTCTTCCATTTTTACCTTTTTACATTTTCATTAACTGTTTAATCTCACATTAAAGCATATTTAATAATTACATAAAATTTTTAAAAACATAGTAAATATGATTAATTAAAGTCTCAATGACCTGCCCCTAATTTTAAATTAGATGAAACTAAATAAAACTATGTTTCAGGTTTCCCTGGTGGCGCAGTGGTTAAGAATACACCTGCCAATGCAGGGGACACGGGTTCGAGCCTACTCCAGGAAGATCCCACATGCCGTGGAGCAACTAAGCCCGTGCGCCGCAACTACTGAGCCTGCACTCTAGAGCCCGCAAGCCACAACTACTGAAGCCAACGCGCCTAGAGCCTATGCTCCACAACAAGAGAAGCTACCACAATGAGAAGCCTGCGCACCACAACAAAGAGTAGCCCCCGCTCGCCGCAATTAGAGAAAAAGCCCGCGCGCAGCAACAAAGACCCAACGCAGCCAAAAATAAAATAAAATAAATAAATTTATTTAAAAAAAAAAAAAAACTATGTTTCACCCATGTGCTCACCTACGGAAGAAAAACAAATAAAGGTTCTCCATGCCTGAATTAATGGCATGAAAAGTTCTACAGAATTTTCTTTCACTTACTCATTATACTACTGTGGGAGGAAATGTCATTTAAATAACTAACTCTTGGGACTTCCCTGGTGGTGCAGTGGTTAAGAATCTGTCTGCCAATGCAGCGGACACAGGTTCGAGCCCTGGTCCGGGACGATCCCACATGCCATGGAGCAACTAAGCCTGTGCACCACAACCACTGAGCCCACAGGCCACAACTATTGAAGCCCTCACACCTAGAGCCCTCGCTCTGCAACAAGAGACACCACTGCAGTGAGAATCCATCACACCTCAAAGAAGAGTAGCCCCCACTCGACGCAATTAGAGAAAGCCCGTGTGCAGCAACGAAGACCCAATGTCACCAAAATTAAGTAAATAAAAATAAAATAAAAATAAATAAATAACTCTTGCATTTCATTCATGACTGGAAATAGTATTCATTCAATTGCCATCACTTTCTCCCCTGAGGCACAGCCAGGGACACAGCACCTGATGGCCGGAAAGAGGAGATAAAACCTACCATTTCTGCGTACAGGCTTGGCAGGACCCATGAAATACACCCCAGTCTGCACTAGAGAGGGGAAAGCTGTAAGTCCATACAGAGGAAAAGAAAGGATCCAGGAAAGCTTCCTCAGTTAACAACCAACTTGAATCTTGAAAAATGGGTAGGATTTAGATATCAGGAAATAGGAGAGAAAAGCATCCCTACTTTCTATGCATGCTGACCAAGTGAAAGCCTGAAGCAAAGGAAGCCGGAAAGGAAGGCGCAATGGTGATGTGTAACAGAAGCAGTTTTAAAAAGAAAAGGAGGGCTTCCCTGGTGGCGCAGTGGTTGAGAGTCCGCCTGCCGATGCAGGGGACACGGGTTCGTGCCCTGGTCCGGGAGGATCCCACATGCCGCGGAGCGGCTGGGCCCGTGAGCCATGGCCGCTGAGCCTGTGCTCTGCAACGGGAGAGGCCACAACAGTGAGAGGCCCGTGTACCACAAAAAAAAAAAAAAGAAAGAAAAGAAAAGGAGACCACCAAACGGCAGACAGCAGAAGCAAGAAGAACTACAATCCTGTAGCCTGTGGAACAAAAAACACACCCACAGAAAGACAGATGAAAGAACAAGATAAAACCCCAGAAAAATAACTAAATGAAGTGGAGATAGGCAACCTTCCAGAAAAAGAATTCAGAATAATGATAGTGAAGATGATCCAGGATCTCAGAAAAAGAATGGAGGCAAAGATCGAGAAGATGCAAGAAATGTTTAACAAAGACCTAGAAGAATTAAAGAACAACCAGAGATAAACAATACAATAGCTGAAATGAAAAATACACTAGAAGTAAACAATAGCACAATAACTGAGGCAGAATAACGGATAAGTGACCTGGAACACAGAATGCTGGAATTCACTGCTGCAGAAGAGAATAAACAACAAGGAATGAAAAGAAATGAAGACAGCCTAAGAGACCTCTGGGACAGCATTAAACACAAAAATATTCGCATTACAGGGGTCCCAGAAGGAGAGGAGAGAGAGAAAGGGCCTGAGAAAATATTTGAAGAGACTATAGTTGAAAACTTCCCTAACATGGGAAAGGAACTTCTCTAAGTGGGAAACACAAAGGACCTACAAAAACAAACCCAAAACAATTAAGAAAATGGTAATAGGAACATACATATCGATAATTACCTTCAACATGAATGGATTACATGCTCCAACCAAAAGACGCAGGCTTGCTGAATGGATACAAAAACAAGACCCATATATATGCTGTCTACAAGAGACCCACTTCAGATCTAGGGACATATACAGACTGAAAGTGAGGGGATGGAAAAAGATATTCCATGCAAATGGAAATCAAAAGAAAGCTGGAATAGCAATACACATATCAGATAAAATAGACTTTAAAATAAAGAATGTTACTAAAATAAAGAACGTTACAAGAGACAAGGAAGGTCACTGCATTATGATCAAGGGATCAACCCAAGAAAAAAATATAACAATTATATATATATGCACCCAACATAGGAGCACCTCAATACATAAGGTGACTACTAACACTTATAAAAGAGGAAATCGACAGTGACACAATAATACTGGGGGACTTTAACACCTCACTTACACCAATTGACAGATCATCCAAACAGAAAATTAATAAGGAAACAGAAGCTTCAAATGACACAATAGACCAGATAGATTTAATTGATATTTATAGGACATTCCATCCAAAAACAGCAGATTACACTTTCTTCTCAACTGCGCATGGAACATTCTCCAGGATAGATCACATCGTGGATCACAAATCAAGCCTCAGTAAACTTAAGAAAATTGAAATCATATCAAGCATCTTTTCTGACCACAACGCTATGAGATTAGACATGAATTACAGGGAAAAAAATGTAAAAAACACAAACACATGGAGGCTAAACAATACGTTACTAAATAACCAAGAGATCACTGAAGAAATCAAAGAGGAAATCAAAAAATACCTAGACAAATGACAGTGAAAACACAATGATCCAAAACCTATGGGATGCAGCAAAAGCAGTTCTAAGAGGGAAGTTTATAGCTATACAAGCCTACCTCAAGAAACAAGAAAAATCTCAAGTAAACAATCTAACCTTACACCTAAAGGAACTAGAGAAAGAAGAACAAACAAAACCCAAAGTTAGCAGAAGGAAAGAAATCATAAAGACCAGAGCAGAAATAACTGAAACAGAAACAAAGAAAACAACAGGAAAGATCAATAAAACTAAAAGCTGGTTCTTTGAGAAGGTAAACAAAATTGATAAACCATTAGCCAGACTCATCAAGAAAAAGAGAGGACTCAAATCAATAAAATTAGAAGTGAATTAGGAGAAGTTACAACAGACACCACAGAAATACAAAGCAACCTAAGAGACTACTATAAGCAACTCTACGCCAATAAAATGGACAACCTGGAAGAAATGGACAAATTCTTAGAAAGGTATAACCTTCCAAGACTGAACCACGAAGAAACAGAAAATATGAACAGACCAATCACAAGTAGTGAAATTGAAACTGTGATTAAAAATCTTCCAACAAACCAAAGTCCAGGACCAGATGACTTCACAGGTGAATTCTATCAAACATTCAGAGAAGAGCTAACACCCATCCTTCTCAAACTCTTCCAAAAATTGCGGAGGAAGGAACACTCCCAAACTCATTCTATGAGGCCACCATCACCCTGATAACAAAACCAGACAAAAATACTACAATAAAAGAAAATTACAGACCAATACCACTGATGAATATAGAGGCAAAAATCCTCAACAGAATACAGCAAACAGAATCCAACAACACATTAAAAGGATCATACACCATGATCAAGTGGGATTTATCCCAGGGATGCAAGGATTCTTCAATATATGCAAATCAATCAATGTGATACACCATATTAACAAATTGAAGGAGAAAAACCATACGATCAACTCATTAGATGCAGAAAAAGCTTTTGACAAAATTCAACACCCATTTATGATAAAAACTCTCCAGAAAGTGGGCATAGAGGGAACCTACCTAAACATAATAAAGGCCATATATGACAAACCCACAGCAAACATCATTCTCAATGGTGAAAAACTGAAAGCATTTCCTCTAAGATCAGGAACAAGACAAGGATGTCCACTCTCACCACTATTATTCAACATAGTTTTGGAAGTACTAGCCATGGCAATCAGAGAAGAAAAAGAAATAAAAGTAATACAAATTGGGAAAGAAGAAGAAAAACTGTCACTGTTTGCAGATGACATGATATTATACATAGAGAATCCTAAAGATGCCACCAGAAAACTACTAGAGCTAATCAATGAATTTGGTAAAGTTGCAGGATACAAAATTAATGCACAGAAATCTCTTGCATTCCTATACACTAATGATGAAAAATCTGAAAGAGAAATTAAGGGAACACTCCCATTTACCACTGCAACAAAAAGAATAAAATACCTAGGAATAAACCTACCTAGGGAGACAAAAGACCTGTATGCAGAAAACTATAAGACACTGATGAAAGAAATTGAAGATGATACCAGCAGATGGAGAGATATACCATGTTCCTGGATTGGAAGAATCAATATTGTGAAAATGACTATACTACCCAAAGCAATCTACAGATTCAATGCAATCCCTATCCAATTACCAATGGCATTTTTTACAGAACTAGAACAAAAAACCTTAAAATTTGTATGGAGACAAAAAAAGACGCCAAATAGCCAAAGCAGTCTTGAGGGGAAAAAATGGAGCTGGAGGAATTGGACTCCCTGACTTCAGACTACACTGCAAAGCTACAGTAATCAAGACAATATGGTACTGGCACAAAACCAGAAATATAGATCAATGGAACAAGATAGAAAGCCCAGAGATAAACCCACGCACCTATGGTCAACTAATCTATGACAAAGAACGCAAGGATATACAATGGAGAAAAGATAGTCTCTTCAGTAAGTAGTGCTGGGAAAACTGGACAGCTACATGTAAAAGAATGAAATTATAACACTCTCTAACATCATACACAAAAATAAACTCAAAATGGATTAGAGACCTAAATATAAGACCAGATACTATAAAGCTCTTAGAGGAAAACATAGGAAGAATACTCTTTGACATAAATTACAGCAAGATCCTTTTTGATCCACCTCATAATGGAAATAAAAACAAAAATAAATGGGACCTAATGAAACTTAGACGCTTTTGCACAGCAAAGGAAACCATAAACATGACGAAAAGACAACCCTCAGAATGGGAGAAAATATTTGCAAACGAATCAATGGACAAAGGATTAATCTCCAAAATATATAAACAGCTCATGCAGCTCAATAATAAAAAAAACAAACAACCCAATCCAAAAATGGGCAGAAGACCTGAATAGACATTTCTCCAAAGAAGACAAACAGATGGCCAAGAAGCACATGAAAAACTGCTCAACATCACTAATTATTAGAGAAATGCAAATCAAAACTACAGTGAGGTATCACCTCACACCAGTTAAAATGGGCATCATCAGAAAATCTACAAACAACAAATGCTGCAGAGGGTGTGGAGAAAAGGGAACCCTCTTGCACTGTTGGTGGGAATGTAAATTGATACAGCCACTATGGAGAACAGTACGGAGGTTCCTTAAAAAACTAAAAATAGAATTACCATATGACCCAGCAATCTCACTACTGGGCATATACCCAGAGAAAACCATAATTCAAAAAGACATATGAACCCCAATGTTCATTGCAGCACTATTTACAACAGCCAGGTCATGGAGGCAACCTACATGCCCATCGACAGACGAATGGATTAAGACGATGTGGTGCATATATACAAAGGAATATTACTCAGCCATAAAAAGGAACAAAATTGGGTCATTTGTAGAGATGTGGATGGATCTGGAGACTGTCATACACAGTGAAGTAAGTCAGAAAGAGAACAACAAATATCATATATTAACGCATATATGTGGAACCTAGAAAAATGGTACAGATGAACCGGTTTGCAGGGTAGAAACTGAGACACAGATGTAGAGAACAAATGTATGGACACCAAGGGGGGACAGCGGTGGGGGGTGGGGGGTGGGGGGATGAATTGGGAGATTGGGATTGACATGTATACACTGATGTGTATAAATGTGATGACTAATAAGAACCTGCTGTATAAAAAAATAAATTAAAAAGAGAAAAAAGAAAAGGAAGGTGAACAAGAGATAACAGCTGTTTCCCACTCATGTTCCATAACCTAGAGACCTCCTTTATGTTCTATTATGACACAGGTTTGTTTTCTCAGTTACAGGGCACCACAACAATGAATACATTTTAAAGTACATCTGTGGAAACTAAGTCAAGATTTCAGTAAAGAAATCAAAAGAGTGATGATAAACAGGGGACACATACATGCCCCAAATGACTACAATTCTCACTCATAATAAAAAGCCCTTCTGAGAAGCAGCTCAGAAGGCTGTAGAAAAGTCCTGCACAGAAGCAGTGGTGGTGGCGGCCTCTCTTCAGGGCCAGCTCTGTGCTCCCCTAGGATGGCTCTTCATCTATCAAATGAGCTTTGCTCAGTAATACTGAAAATGCTCAAACCATTCCCTGAAAGAAGGAAACTTGAGAAGAACCAAAACACTGTTCTGGAAATTTCCTTTGCAAATGTAAGGCAAACAATAAGTACACAGTGACCAGAGAGTAGACTTGTTTGTTCTCTGAATGCCTTCTTTTCCTTATACACCCCTTAAGTGCGCGCGCGCACACACACACACACTCTCTCTCTCTCTCCCTCTCTCTCTCTCTCTCTCTCTCTCACTCTGAATGTCTGAGAATAAAGACCAGTGCTCTTCATCTGGATCTCTCTTTAAATACTCAATGATAGCTTGAAAGGGTGAAAGAAGACTTAATAACTGGCCTAAGTCCTTTTTCCAGGAACCTAGACATATATATTCATGGAGTCAAAAAAGACAAGTCGGGGAGGGGATAAGGGCACCAGCAGGACCAGACACAATGCATCAGAATAAACGAGCTGAGGGCCTCTCCTTCCCACTATGTTGAGCTGTCTGTGTCCTCTGGCCACCAGAGAGGGGCCCGTGGCTGAAGCAGCAGCAGGGCTTGAAAACACTGGCTCCAGCTCATGAGGAAATAAATGCAGGTGGATGAGGCTGGTCAATTCAAACAGGATTCTACAATTATGTGTCCCCTGTAACTCACTATTTGGGTTTACCCATACAAGTTGTACCCGTTCCCTTAAAAGCCAAAAGAATGCCCATGACTGTACTAAAATATCAGAATTAATGCATTATATTAGTAATTAGGAAAAGCAAATGATAAAATGGTGTGTGTGTGTGTATATATACACACACACACACAATGGAATATTCTTCAGCCTTCCAAAGGAATGAAATTCTGACACATGCTACATTCATCTACATTAAGTGAGTAAGCCGGTCACAAAAACACAAATACCGTATTATTCCACTTACAGGAGGGAGGTACCTAGAGTAATTAAATTCACAGAGATGTAAAGTGAAATAGAGGTCACCAGGGGCACTGCAAGGAGGAAAGGAGAAGCTATTGCTTAATGAGTACAGAGTTTCTGTCTGGGATGATGAAAAGGTCTGGAAATGGACAGTGCAGACGGGTACGCAACACTGAATATACTTAGTGTCACTGAATTTTCCCCGACTCCATCAGTGATACAGTTTTAAACTTGAGGGTTATTTTTTTTAAACCATTATGATTTTTAAAAAGATGCTGCTGGCTTACATGTACCTTGACACCTTTAGAGTAGGTGAGTACATTTAGGCAAAAATGTTACTTAGAAGAGGCTTTTTAACTTAAGAGAAATTTATCAGGAGTACAGGCAGGACTGACGCAGGTTGCCTGAACACACAAAGACAGACCTTTTCAAGTTTCATGCCATGAAAATTTGGAGATAAAGAACAAAGATCATCTGTCTGGCTCCCTCTCAAAAACCAGTGTGTTTCTTACGGCTGTAGTGTTATCCCAGTTTCCTTAAAGTAGGAGTATCGGCTAAACAAACTCTGAAATGGGAAAAGCCTGTCCTATAAGGCAGTAAGTTTATTCACAGAGGCTGACCTTGATAGATCTGAACAGAAATACATCTATTTATGCGCACGAGCGCACGTGCGCGCACACACACACACAGTTTGTTTTTTGAAGAAATCTTCAACCTTATTACTACTACACACCAAAATAAGTATAAAAGATCTCATTGTTCACTTTCAAAATTGCAGACTGAAGAGTAATAAACTTTATTCTTTCTTTCTTTCCTTTTTTTTAAAAATTGAATACTAGGTAGTTTATAATACTGAATAGAGCACCACAGTTTTTTGGAAACAAATTTTAGATTTCAAAGGTACTTTAAGGTTCATTTTGCTCACTCTTAATGTTAAAGATGAGAAAGCCGGCACTCAGAGTGCACACGGTTGGCAAGGCCAGCCAGCAAGAACAATTCTTAAGCAGAGACATCTTAATAGTGGCCCAGGTTTCTGTCCCACCCACTCCTCATGAAGCCCATAGGTCCCAGATTTTGTTGAACAATCCCAATTTTAAATACTCTACGGTTTAAATGCTTCCTAGGTTCCAAAAATTCTAGTTATAAAATACTAGATTCCCTCTTGCTTTTAGAAGAATTTCCAGGTCATACCACCTGTCTGGATTTTTGGCTTGCTAAATGTAATTGTCAGAGCAAACAGTCTCAATCCATACAGAAGAATATACAGCTAACTATTAGCAAGAATGAGAAGTGCTCTCTTTGCCCCATTTCTTCAACAGGTTAAAACCAGCTCAACCTCTTGCACTTGGTCCCTTTTCTGAACCACAACGACTGCCCCCTTAACTGAAATCCAACATCATTCACTGTCAGAAGCCACAGAGCAAAACAGCAGTGTGAAGTCAAACACAAGCAAGTATAAATCTTAACTATGCGACGCCCTGATGACTGGCTTCAGCAAGCTACCTAACCTCTCTGAGCCTTAGTTTCTTCATCTGAAAAATGAAGCTTGGGCTTCCCTGGTGGCTCAGTGGTTAAGAATCCACCTGCCAATGCAGGGGACACGGGTTCGAGCCCTGGTCCAGGAAGATCCCACATGCTGCGGAGCAACTAAGCCCGTGCACCACAACTACTGAGCCTGTGCTCTATAGCCCACGAACCACAACTACTGAGCCCGTGTGACGCAACTACTGAAGCCCGAATGCCTAGAGCCCGTGCTCTGCAACAAAAGAAGCCACCGCAATGAGAAGCCTGCACACCGCAACTAGAAGAAAGCCCGCGCGCAGCAAAGAAGACACAACACAGCCAAAAATAAAAATAAATAAAATAAATTTTTAAAAATGAAGCTCATAATACCCTCTTTATTTGGTTGGTGATGATTTTTTTAAAAACCTATAAAGCACCTAACAGTGATTAGTATGCATCAGTTCCCCAATAAACAAGGGTTACCACCATCACCGCTCACTTAATTCCACATAACCCCATCTCTGAACTAATCCAGGCACATGCTTGTTCAGCTCCTAGTAATCAGGGTCCAGCCTCAGCCTTCTTTCCTACCCCCTCTATTCACACTGCTCCCTAGGCCTTGCATAGGCTTATTCAACCAGTAATGACCCAAAGAATGAAAAAAACAAGCCTAAATATTGCAAAATCCACTCCCTTCCACCCAAAAAAGGTAGGGCGGTATCTTGGATACTTTTTGTTAAATGTGCCTTCTAACTCAGTCTTTTCCAGATAAAGAAACTAAAGTACAGTACTTAAATGCTCCAAATTATAGTCTGTCAATAAGTGTAACATGAATTCAAAGCACTCTGTGTTGGGTCTTACAGAATGAATATCTATAAAGAAACCCCAAACGACTGGCCTCATGCTGGGTGGCTCTCATCCTGTCTTCAGGATTGACCTACCTTTCTTAACCTTTCTGCACTTCAGTCTCCTCACCTACTCACAAGAGCAGATGAGTTCGGTTAGGGGACCCCTACTTTTGAGTGATAAAGCACTTTGCTGTTCCTCAGAAGATGTATGACGGACAGGGATGAGGGATGGGAAGGCTGAGCACTGACTGAGCTGAGAGTCAAGAGAGCAGAGGATGATAGGGAAGTCCCAATGCAAGACAAAATCTTAATCGGACTGTATTTCCACAAGTCTGAGAACTTATTTTTTCTCACACTGATAGTTTTGAAACTGATAGGCATTTGATGCACTTATATACACTATGTGTTCATTACTATGGTGGTTTCTTTTTTATAATGTCCTTGAAAACTGATATTAAATTGATGGTGCTCTGACAATTGAAGTTACTGCAGAATTAAGGAAAGTTTTAATGTTAAGAGTTAGCAAGTTCTTTTTACATACATTTTCTCTTTAACAGTTAAAGAAACTGAGACTTTAGCTGCTCTGATGAGCATCTGCTATTTATCTACTCTAGGTCACCAGCAGGAAAGAGGTGAGGTGGGGCTCAACCCACAACTGACTCTGGGGAGAGAGAAGAGGGAGCAGAACAGTCTCACTTTCCAGCCAAGAACAACACTGGATCTAGTTATTAAAAGCTTCAAATTATACCTCACCCTACCTCCTAACCTTACAAGGAGCCCCAGAACCTTCCAATTCTTCCCTCGGGTGTAACTATGACAAACTCTCCTCCTGAAGGCTTCAGACCAAAGATACATCAGAACAACATCTTCAACCCTCAGATACCCATTTGTGAGCGGAGCTGTGAACGCTCGCTCTACGAAGCTTCATAAACTTGAGGGGCAACCTTTATCTATCCTTTTATCTAAATTACATTTAAGCGCAGTTGTTGAATTTGAAATTATTGCAGAAGTCAAGAATGAAGGTATTCTCTACGTAATAACACAGAAAACAGTTTTTGACATGAACTGGCATTCAGAGATGAGTTGCACTTTAGTCTGTACAAAATAAACCCATTAAAAAAACAAGCCTCCAAACATATCATAAATGTGCACTGGAAAAATATGAGAGGCATATATCCAAAACCATTTAGTGATCATCTTTTAGTCTGGGGAGGCGGGGGAGAGAGGTATTTATTCACTTTTGTAATACTTGAATTTTTAATTTTCACTTCAGGAATTGTTTTTAATTGTAAACTGAGATAAAATGGCCCCAGTGCTCCAACATAAGCTCCAGTTAAACACTGACAGGTTTGCAAAGCATGACGGTAACAATAATTTCTGAACAAACAAAAAGCTGTTTACAGTCTCAGTCAAGCTACACGTCATTTACATGTTCCTTTCTGATGCCTATCCAGGGGCACGACTGTTTTACATTTGGACTCAGATGTGATAGCAGCTGGGATTCAGTTTTCTATTCTGCTTTTTTCATTTAAATGGATATCAAAATGTCTTCATTGTTTCTGCCCCAATTAGTGTGTGCCTTGTGGCTGGATAGTAAAGGGTATTTCCAAATTATACTGATATAAACATGAGGTATGGACATGTTTGAATAAACTCGTATCTTTGCTTTTCCTTGGAATTCCAGGAGGACTCTTGGATCAAAATCTATAAATTTCTATGCCTCTTGACTGCCTTTCAAATGGACTATAGTACTTACTTATACTGAGTAAATATCTGAGTACCCTAATATCTCAGTATCATTTTCTGTACATTTACTCTATAATTATCTTAACTATGTGTTACCTATTCATATAGTGTGTAATTATTATTGACCTATTACAACTGTAAAATGATACATCAGAAAAGTTTCATTTTGTATTTCTTTGATTACTAGTGGCTCAATATTTTCTCCAGTATGTTTACATGTGAGAGGAAGGAGAGTCTGGTAGCAATGATTTCAACTCTAAAGCCAGACTACCCAGTTCAAAAACTGGACACCATCATCCACCAACTCATGCTTTCATAAGGCCTTAACCTCTCCAAGTTTCAGCTTCTTTGCTGGTTAAAATAATAACAATTTGGAGACCTTCAAGACGGTGGAGGAGTAAGACGTGGAGACCACCTTCCTCCCCACAAATATATCAGAAATACATCTACATGTGGAACAACTCCTACAGAACACCTACTGAACGCTGGCTGAAGAGCTCAGACCTCCCAAAAGGCAAGTAACTCCCCACGTACCTGTGTACCTGCGTAGGGCAAAAGAAAAAAGAACAAACAGAGACAAAAGAATAGGGACGGGACCTGCACCAGGGGGAGGGAGCTGTGAAGGAGGAAAAGTTTCCACACACTAGGAAGATCCCTTCACTGGCAGAGACGGGGTGGGGGTGGGGGGCAGGGGGGGAGCTTCGCAGCCACGGAGGAGAGCGCAGCAACAGGGACACAGAGGGCAAAGCAGAGAGTTTCCCACACAGAGGATCGGTGCTGACCAGCACTCACCAGCCCGGGCGGGCGGGGGCTGGGAGTTGAGGCTTGGGCTTCGGAGGTCGAATCGCAGGGAGAGGACTGGGGTTGGCCGCGTGAACACAGCCTGAAGGGGGCTAGTGCGCCACAGCTAACCGGGAGGGAGTCTGGGAAAACGTCTGTAACTGCCTAAGAGGCAAGAGAGCATTGTTTCGGGTGCGCGAGGAGAGGGGATTCAGAGCACCGCCTAAACAAGCTCCAGAGACAGGCATGAGCCCCGGCTATCAGCGCAGACCACAGAGATAGGCAGGAGACGCTAAGGCTGCTGCTGCAACCACCAGGAACCCTGTGTGCAAGCCCAGGTTACTATCCACATCACCCCTCCCAGGAGCCCGTGCAGCCCGCCACTGCCAGGGTCCCGTTATCCAGGGACAACTTCCCCGGGAGAACACACAGTGTGTCTCAGGCTGGTGCAACGTCACGCCAGCCTCTGCTGCCACTGTACCCCTCCCTCCCCCGGGCCTGAGTGAGCCAGAGCCCCATAATCAGCCGCGCCTTTAACTCCATCCTGTCTGGGTGAAGAACAGACTCCAGAGGGCGTCCTACATGCAGAGGCGGGTCCAAATCCAAAGCTGAACCCCAGGAGCTGTGCGAACAAAGAGGAGAAAGGGAAATTTCTCCCAGCAGCCTCAGGAGCAGCGGATTAAATCTCCACAGTCAACTTGTACCCTGCATCTGTGGAATACCTGAATAGATAAGGAATCATCCCAAATTGAGTAGGTGGACTTTGGGAGCAACGATATTTTTTTTTTTCCACTTTTTCTCTTTTTGTGAGTGTGTATGTGTATGCTTCTGTGTGTGACTTTGTCTGTATAGCTTTGCTTTTACCATTTGTCCTAGGGTTCTGTCCATTTTTTATTTTTTTTAGTATACTTTTTAGTGCTTGTTATCATTGGTGGATGTGTTTTCTCTTTTTTCTTTTTTTATTGCATTTTAATTTTTTTATTTTTAATAATTATTATCTACTTTAATTATTTTATTTTATTTTTCTTTCTATCTTTCTTTTTTTCTCCCTTTTCTTCTCAGCCGTGTGGCTGAAAGGGCTTTGGTGCTCTGGCCGGATGTCAGGCCTGCGCCTCTGAGGTAGAAGAGAAGAGTTCAGGTCACTAATCCACCAGAGATCTCCCAGCTCCACATAATATCAAACAGCCAAAGCTCTCCCAGAGATCTCCATCTCAATGCCAAGACCCAGCTCCACTCAATGAACAGCAAGCTACAGTGCAGAACACCCCATGTCAAACAAGTAGCAGGAAGACAACCCCACCCATTAGCAGAGAGGCTGCCTAAAATCATAATAAGGTCACAGACACCCCAAAACACACCACCAGACGCGGTCCTGCCCACCAGAAAGACAAGATCCAGCCTCATCCACCAGAACACAGGCACCAGTCCCCTCCACCAGGAAGCCTACACAAGCCACTGAACCAACCTTACCCACTGGGGACAGACATCAAAAACAACGAGAACTATGAACCTGCAGCCTGCAAAAAGGAGGCCCCAAACACAGTAAGTAAAGCAAAATGAGAAGACAGAGAAACACACAGCACATGAAGGAGCTAGGTAAAAACCCACCAAACCAAACAAATGAAGAGGAAATAGGCAGTCTACCTGAAAAAGAATTCAGAGTAATGCTAGTAAAGATGATCCAAAATCTTGGAAACAGAATGGAGAAAATACAACAAATGTTTAACAAGGACCTAGAAGAACTAAAGAGTATACAAACAATGATGAACAACACAATAAGTGAAACTTAAAATTTTCTAGAAGGAATCAATAGCAGAGTAACTGAGGCAGAAGAATGGATAAGTGACCTGGAAGATAAAATAGTGGAAATAACTACTGCAGAGCAGAATAAAGAAAAAAGAATGAAAAGAATGGAGAACAGTCTCAGAGACCTCTGGGACAACATCAAACACAACAACATTTGAATTATATGGGTCCCAGAAAAAGAAGAGAAAAAGAAAGGGACTGAGAAAATATTTGAAGAGATTATAGTTGAAAACTTCCTTAATATGGGAAAGGAAATAGTTAATAAACTCCAGGGAGCACAGAGAGTCCTATATAGGATAATCTAAGGAGAAACACGGCAATACACATATTAATCAAACTATCAAAAATTATAGACAAAGAAAAAATATTAAAAGCAGCAAGGGAAAACAACAAATAGCATATAAGGGAATCCCCATAAGGTTAACAGCTGATCTTTCCGCAGAAACTCTGCAAGCCAGAAGGAAGTGGCAGGACATACTTAAAGTGATGAAAGGGAAAAACCTACAACCAAGATTACTCTACCCAGTAAGGACCTCATTCAGATTTGACAGAGAAATTAAAACCTTTACAGACAAGCAAAAGCTAAGAGAATTCAGCACCACCAAACCAGCTTTACAACAAATGCTAAAAGAACTTCTCTAGACAGGAAACACAAAAAAAGGAAAACACCTACAATAACAAACGCAAAACAATTAAGAAAATGGTAATAGGAACATACATATCGATAATTACCTTAAATGTAAATGGATTAAATGCTCCAACCAAAAGACACAGACTGGCTGAATGGATACAAAAACAAGACCCATATATATGCTGTCTACAAGAGACCCACTTCAGACCTAGGGACACATACAGACTGAAAGTGAGGGGATGGAAAAAGACATTTCATGCAAATGGAAATCGAAAGAAAGCTGGAGTAGCAATCCTCATATCAGACAAAATAAACTTTAAAATAAAGACTCTTACAAGAGACAAAGAAGGATACTACATAATGATCAAGGGACCAATCCAAGAAGAAGATATAACAATTGTAAATATTTATGCACCCAACATAGGAGCACCTCAATACATAAGGCAAATGCTAACAGCCATAAAAGGCAAAACTGACAGGAACACAATCATAGTAGGGGATTTTAACACCCCACTTTCACCAATGGACAGATGATCCAAAATGAAAATAAATAAGGAAACACAAGCTTTAAATGATACATTAAACAAGATGGACTTAATTGATCTTTATAGGACATTCTATCCAAAAACAACTGAATTCACTTTCTTCTCAAGTGCTCATGGAACATCCTCCAGGATAGATCATATCTCAGGTCACAAATCAAGCCTTGGCAAATTTAAGAAAATTGAAAACATATCAACTATCTTTTCTAACCACAATTCTATGAGACTAGATATCAATTACAGGAAAATATCGGTAAACAATACAAACACATGGAGGCTAAACAATAGACTACTTCATAACCAAGAGATCACTGAAGAAATCAAAGAGGAAACCAAAAAATACCTAGAAACAAATGACAATGAAAACGCAACGACCCAAAACCTATGGGATGCAGCAAAAGCAGTTCTAAGAGGGAACTTTATAGCAATACAATCCTACCTTAAGAAACAAAATATCCCAAATAAACAACCTAACATTACACCTAAAGCAATTAGAGAAAGAAGAACAAAAAAACCCCAAAGTTAGCAGGAGGAAAGGAATCATAAAGATCAGATCAGATATAAATGAAAAAGAAATGAAGGAAACAATAGCAAAGACCAACAAAACAAAAGCTGGTTCTTTGAAAAGATAAACAAAATTGATACACCATTACCCAGACTCATCAAGAAATAAAAAGAAGACTCAAATCAATAGAATTAGAAATGAAAAAGGAGAAGTAACAACTGACACAGCAGAGATTACTACAAGCAACTATATGCCAATAAAACAGACAACCTGGAAGAAATGGACAAATTCTTAGAAAAGCACAACCTTCCGAGACTGAAGCAAGAAGAAATAGAAAATGTAAACAGACCAATCAATCACACTCACTGAAATTGAAACTGTGATTAAAAATCTTCCAACAAACAAAAGCCCAGGACCAGATGGCTTCACAGGCAAATTCTATCAAACATTTAGCGAAGAGCTAACACCTATCCTTCTCAAACTCTTACAAAATATAGCAGAGGGAAAACACTCCCAAACTCATTCTACGAGGCCACCATCACCATGATACCAAAACCAGATAAAGATGTCACAAAGAAAGAAAACTACAGGCCAATATCACTGATGAACATAGATGCACAATTCGTCAAGAAAATACTAGCAAACAGAACCCAACTGCGCATTAAAAGGATCATACACCATGATCAAGTGGGGTTTATCCCAGGAATTTAAGGATTCTTCAATATACGCAAATCAATCAATGTGATACACCACATTAAGAGACTGAAGAATAAAAACCATATGATCATCTCAACAGATGCAGAAAAAGCTTTCGACAAAATTCAACACCCAGTTATGATAAAAACCCTACAGAAAATAGGCATAGAGGGAACTCATCTCAACATAATAAAGGCCATATACGACAAACACACAGCCAACATTGTTCTCAATGGTGAAAAACTGAAACCATATCCTCTAAGATCAGGAACAAGACAAGGTTGCCCACTCTCACCAATATTATTCAACATAGTTTTGCAAGTTTTAGCCACAGCAATCAGAGAAAAAAGGAAAATAAAAGGAATCCAAATCGGAAAAGAAGAAGTAAAGCTGTCACTGTCTGCAGATGACATGATACCATACATAGAGAACCCTAAAGATGCTACCAGAAAACTACTAGAGCTAATCAATGAATTTGGGAAAGTAGCAGGATACAAAATTAAGGCACAGAAATCTCTTGCATTCCTATACACTAATGAAAAATCTGAAACAGAAATTAAGGAAACATTCCCATTTACCATTGCAACAAAAAGAGTAAAATACCTAGGAATAAACCTACCTAAGGAGTCAAAAGACCTGTATGCAGAAAACTATAAGACACTGATGAGGGCTTCTCTGGTGGCGCAGTGGTTGAGAGTCCGCCTGACGTTGCAGGGGACACGGGTTCATGCCCCGGTCCGGGAAGATCCCACATGCCGCAGAGCGGCTGGGCCCATGAGCCATGGCCGTTGAGCCTGCACACATCCGGAGCCTGTGCTCCGCAACGGGAGAGGCCACAACGGTGAGAGGCCCGCGTACAAAAAAAAAAAAAAAAAAAAAAAAAATCTACAAACAATAAATGCTGCAGAGGGTGTGGAGAAAAGGGAACCCTCTTGCAGTGTTGGTGGGAATGTAAATTGATATAGCCACTATGGAGAACACTATGGAGGTTGCTTAAAAAAGTAAAAATAGGGCTTCCCTGGTGGCGCAGTGGTTGAGAGTCTGCCTGCTGATGCAGGGGACACAGGTTCGTGCTCCGGTCCGGGAAGATCCCACATGCTGCAGAGAGGCTCGGCCCATGAGCCATGGCCGCTGAGCCTGCCCGTCCAGAGCCTGTGCTCCGCAACGGGAGAGGCCCTCGTATCGCAAAAAAAAAAAAAAAAAAAAAAAAAAAAAAGTAAAAATAGAACTACCATTCGACCCAGCAATCCCGCTACCGGGCATATACCCTGCAAAAAGCATAATTCAAAAAGAGTCATGTACCACAATGTTCACTGCAGCTCTATTTACAATAGCCAGGACATGGAAGCAACCTAAGTGTCCACTGACAGATGAATGGATAAAGATGATGTGGCACATATATACAATGGAATATTACTCAGCCATAAAAAGAAACGAAACTGAGTTATTTGTAGTGAGGTGAATGGACCTAGAGTCTGTCAAACAGAGTGAAGTAAGTCAGAATGAGAAAAACAAATACCGTATGCTAATGCATATATATGGAATCTAAAAAAAATGGTTCTGATGAACCTAGGGGCAGGACAGGAATAAAGACGCAGATGTAGAGAATGGACTTGAAGACACGGGGTCGGGTGGGGGGAGGCTAAGCTGGGACGAAGTGAGAGAGTGGCATGGACATATATAGACTCCCAAATGTAAAAGAGATAGCTAGTCGGAAGCAGCCTCATAGCACAGGGAGATCAGCTCGGTGCTTTGTGACCACCTAGAGGGGTGGGATGGGGGGGTGGGATAGGGAGGGTGGGAGGGAGGCACAAGGGGGAGGGGATATGGGGATATATGTATAGCTGATTCACTTTGTTATACAGCAGAAACTAACACACCATTGTAAAGCAATTATACTCCAATAAAGATGTTAAAAATAACAATAATAATAATTTTAAGCAATTTAATTGGGTTAAGGATCATACATACATGAGGGTTTTTTTGGTTTTTTTTTTTTTTTTTTTTTTTTTTTTGCGGTACGCGGGCCTCTCACTGCTGTGGCCTCTCCCGTTGCGGAGCACAGGCTCCGGACGCGCAGGCTCAGCGGCCATGACTCACGGGCCCAGCCGCTCCGCGGCACGTGGGATCTTCCCGGACCGGGACACGAACCCGTGTTCCCTGCATCGGCAGGCGGACTCTCAACCACTGCGCCAGGAGGGAAGCCCCATACATTAGTTTTTATACAGAATAAGTGAGCCAACCTGTAATGTACTTACACTATACTTGATACATAATGAGCGTTCAATGAACATTAGCAATTTATTCATTATTATTGTTTATATTTCGTCAACTGGACATTGTTCAAATCTTTAATTCATATCTAAGGGTAACTTTTTTCAGACACCCCCCCCCAAATAAGAAACTGTATCTCAATTTTATTGACAAATACCTGAATGCACTTAATTCCACACAAGCAGCTATTATACAAAACAGTGTGTTGTACAAAAAGCTATTAAACAAAACCTATCATACAGGTTCTAGGGGGAAAATACAATCACAAATAATGCATCTCCCTGATCTCAAAGAGTTCACACAAAAGTTATTTGCTGAGCCTTCTGCGGGAAATTATAGGCTTGGTCAATACAGTAAAAAGCTATTTTGGAAACAATGCATCCATTGTAGAGCTGAAAGAAACTTGAGAATGCATCTAGTCCTGCTAGAAACACCAGCTCTGGTGGGCAGTTACTAGGTTGTGGGGGTCAGGTGGATCCTGTGGTCCAATAAATTATGAGAAATGTGGTCAGAAACAAAGTTGGACAAGATGCTGTACTCCCGGGCTTCTTCCTTCTAATAGCTCTCAAGATGGTAATGCTCACCATGAATATTTAAAGACAGGTACAAGGGGCATGGTATTCAGAATTTCTCAAATTTGACCAAGAACACATTTTAGAGCAGCAGATTACAACCATAAGGGAAAAATCCAGCTAGTCCCAAGCCCCTCTCCTCTTTAACTCACGAAGCAGCTGGGGCCCAGGGGCACAAGTGACTTTTCTAAGGGTCAACTGTGAGTGTAAAGGCTGAGGGTTCACCCTGAACTTCACCCTGTCAGAATGTGCGTTTTTACACGCTACTGCTTTGCCTCAACTCAATTTGGTGGGGGAGGGGAATGGGGCCGGGGGAGATTGGAAGGGCCGGCCGCATAAACCCAAATGAGAAATCTGATTCCTGTGTGGTTAATGGCCAACAAACATCGCTTCTTTTCTTTTCTTCCATCCCCTTTCAATACAGGTCAAATTTCATAACCAAAAAAAGAAAGAAAAAAAATCTCTATATGAGTCAAACAAGAAATCTGATGTATTATTTTCTTACACTTACACTTTATTTTTAACCTCCCTACCCCACTTCCCCAAAATGGTATGATCATGATCAATCTACCTTGTAAGGCTGACTTTTACCACGTTCCAAAAATCACATCTACCATCAAACACTGGTCCCTTTTCTAATGGGTCCAATTTAGCACAGAGGCTAATCCTCAAAATAACCAGAAACATCTAAGGATGTTACAGAACCAAACTTCGGTCCACACATCTGTGCACAGTAAAGTCAATCTACTGACACTGGGTTATGGTGAAAGAAAATGCAGCCTTTATTGTAAGGCACCAGACAAGGAGTCCGGGGCTGCCAATGCTTAAAAAACCCCTAACTCCTCGACGGTTTTGGGGAAACAGTTTTTTTTAGGCAAACTTTGTTGGGGGGAGGTCTGCAGGGTGTGTGCCCTTCCTCTGATTGGTTGGTGGTGAGGCAACAGGGTGGTGTTCCAACAATCTCAATCATGAGCCTTCTGGTTCCAACCAGTCTAGGGCCCATGCACCTGAAGTTACCACCCTCCACCTGGGTGGGGGGGGCCTTAGTTCCCGTAAAAGAGATCAGAGATCCCTTCAGTAAAAACCAGGGCCCTGACTGATGGCTGCACTAATTGTTCCTTGACTGCCTTTCCTTTGTTTCTGCATTCCCTCCCCCCTCTAAGTAGTAACTATTTAAATCTGACCTTTGGAACTCAGGGAAGGTCTAGGAGGCTAAAATCCTTTCCCTACAGGCAAGAAGTGGTGGGGCATAGAAAGCCTTTGTACTTGGGAGGGCTCCACAGGGTCCTGCTTGGTTTCATGGATGCTAAACAAGCTGTTCAAAGGCACTCATTTTGATTTGTGCATGTGTTTGAAATCTTGTATTTTTTTTTCCCCCTTTTTGGCCGGGCTGTGCGGCATGCAGGATCTTAGTTCCCCAACCAGGGTTCCCCTGCATTGGGAGCGTGGAGTCTTAACCACTGGACCGCCAGGGAAGTCCTGAAAATCTTGTATTTTTATAGCCATGCCTATTTTTTCAGGGAACTTGCAAGTTCTCTGATAAAAGGCAATCAACGCAATATTGTTAGGTTGACTATAGTGTACTTTTAAAATACTTGAGCAGAGCCAGTAAGATGTAAATGTGGTTTTCATCTATATCTGGGAGCTAGAGAGGTCAAAAGCCCTAAACAGGAACACATTCCTGGGACAGCTGCACTCTAGTGGCAGCTACTACGAGTGCTTCAGGTATTTTCACTGCAAACCAGAGGTTTTGTTAATTAGCAGGAGTGTTAGAACTGGATCTTCCTGGGTGAAGCTAATGACTTTGATTAACATGGCATTTGAGAAAAGAGTGGACAAAGATGAGATCAGGATGCTCTGTCTATGTGGATGGATTAGGGATATTCTAGAGGCATGTCCTGCGCTTACATCCAAAGGACACATAAGCCTGGCAAGTCGAATAGCCTGGGATGGTGCCCTGGGAGCATTCCTGGGTCCAGCTGCTGATTCCAGAAAATTCGTGATTACTTGACTGCAACATCATGGTCAGCTGAATCCTGCTGGAATGTCTGACACCCTTGCCTCAAGTCAACCTTTTGCTGGAGAGGCAGTCAGAGCCCCAAGACAGGACACAGCTGACCTGGACTGGCTTTCTAACCTTCACCTGCCCAGAGAACTGCAGCCCTCCACCAATCTCTGCTTGCCAAAAATACCCAAACTGGCTTGTCTGGGTGCACGGACAACAGCAATGACGTGGCTAGTGAATGAAAGAAAGGGAAGCCACACATGACTTAAAGCATTTACCTGTCCCAGAGCAAACGGCTGACGACAAGATTTCTTGAAGTTCCGTGGCTTTTTGTGCTTGTTTTTTAAAGTGTTCAAAGTGGCTTGTTTAAAGGAAGTTTAATGTACACATTTCAAGGGAAACAAGACACAGCATTCAATTCCTTCCAGAGTATGAGCCCTTATTTTTACTCTAATAGCAATTTTATTTTCCACTGAGTGAGCTACAGGAGCATGTCATGGGGAAGAGGCAGTTTTCGATTAAAGTTTACAAGGAAAGCGTGTGTGTGTGTGTGTGTGTGTGTGTGTGTGTGTGTGTGTGTGTGTGTGTGTGTGTGTGTGTGTGTGTGTGTAGAGACAGCAGTTTGACTCACAGTTTTTAATGATAAGCTGGCAAAATTTTTACTACAAACACTAAGAGTAAAAGCTTCAATTACCTTCAATATATGTATATTTCTTTAAAAATTACACGTACTACTGTACATATGTACCTTAAATGATATGCATTACAAAACAAAAAGGTGGAGCAAGATGAAATAAAACCTATTAGCTTAATCACTTAGGGCACAAAAGTTCTCGCTCACTACAAATTTTTATTAATATTTGTAATGAAAGCAATATATTAAATATGCTTCATTATTTTTGAAAACCCCCAATTACTTTGCAATCCAACACTTGAATAACTGCTTCCAAGCTCAGTGTACTGTAACATTTTGCTTTAATGGCTATCTGGGATGGCACGGATACACTGGAAAAACAGCAGAACACACTTAGTTCTGCTTCCCAAATCTTGATACTTTTCTGTCTATTGATTAATTATAAAAAGCTCCTTGATGAGATTCAACTGGTTTCAATCAGTCCTTCTTGCAAATTAGTCTCAGGTGTCACATTTTTATAAATTCAACAAATAGATTCAAAACTTACTGATATTCTTCACCTAAAACATTTTAACAGGTAGACAATTCTGTTTCCAAGTTTTTAAAAGCTTTTTCTGGGACTTCCCTGGAGGTCCAGTGGTTGAGACTCTGCGCTTCCACTGCAGGGGGCACGGGTTCGATCCCTGGTCTGGGAACTAAGATCCCACATGCTGTGTGGTGTGGCCAAAAATGTAAAAATAAAAATAAGGGCTTCCCTGGTGGCGCGGTGGTTAAGAATCCGCCTGCCAATGCAGGGGACACGGGTTCGAGCCCTGGTCCGGGTAGATCCCACGTGCGGCAGAGCAGCTAAGCCCCTGCGAGCCACAGCGGCTGAGCCCATGGGCCTAGAGACCATGCTCCTCAACAAGAGAAGCCACCGCAATGAGAAGCCCGCGCACCACAACGAAGAGTAGCCCCGCTCGCCACAACTAGAGAAAGCCCGTGCGCAGCACAGCAACAAAGACCCAACTCAGCCAAAAATAAAAATTAATTAATTTTTTAAATAAATAAATAAAATAATAAGTTTTTTCTTTTGGGAAGGGGAGAGTTTTGATAACTCACAAATCTACCATATTTCTTGGCAACATGTTCACATCCTAATGCAAACGTTTTCCAAATGGTTATTTCCAAATGCCTCTGTAGCATAAATTTCTTCTGAAAAGCAGTCACTCTCCCTCTCCTTGTGAGCATTTCACACTTATCTTGGATTGTTCCTGCTCTACAAAGTAACTGCAACTACTGACAGGCACAGCAAAACTGGGAAAGGGCAGCAAATCTGGAAACCTTGTCTTTTGTTAAAAAAAAGATGCAAACACCTGTAAACTCAACCGCTCTTCGGTGGGTGCCGGGAAGAGAACAAGGGATGCTGAGTGGTGCGAAGACGGTCACGCTCCCTCCCCAGAGCATTATAAAGGATGGTAAAGCATCTACCACCTGAAGCTACAATTCTCTCTCATGCCCTGACACACATCCAACGAGGCGAATGCTCAACTTCAGCTCCCGTGGCTGAGAATCAAATCTCAGGACACCTGTAACCAACTCACGGCTAAGTCTCAGTTCACCGTTTGAGAGATGCTGCAATTTAAAGCCTTTGTGTTGATAAAACAACTACATAACTCAATGATACGCTGTCACTGGCAAATTGCAACACTTCACAATGTGCTTAAGGGTGAGGTGAGGAGGGCCGCACCTGGGCGAGGAATCCCAGCCTCCTCCTTAGGAGATCACACTCCTCGCACAGGATAGCAGATCCAGAAGGCACCACTGGCAACACAGACTTTAACTGGTAAGACAGCTTGGTTTCCTTCTTAAATATTTACAAAATTATAAATAGAAGGTCTCATACTTTCCTTCAACACCCCGATAGAATCGTCATTCGCCTCCCGCTTTGGATGCCAATCTATTTTGTTCATAATGGTCTCAACCTAACTGTTCATACACAGTAGGCAAATACAGTAAATTCCAGGTAATTGGCTGCAGCTCAAGGGGGCAGAATGGCTTTAAATGGTCTGGTAGCCGAGGGAGTGGCTCTCAACCTTGGCTGTTGGAACTATCGGGGAGCTTTCCAAGAATACCGATCCCCCTCCCTGAAATTCGATGGAATTGGTCTGGAGTTTCACCTGAGTGGCAGGAATTTTAAAAGCTCCCAAGTGTTCCTAATGTAGAGTCAACATTGAGAACTTGGACATGTACCTGCGCATTGAGGAGGGAGCCTGGGAAGACCCTTTCCCTCCAGAAGCCCCACCGCCACCCCGGGGGCCTTGATGTCCATCAAAATAAGCTCTCAGGTGAGCACTAATGCCTTTAGTCATCAAGCGTAAGGTGAAAGGTGGGAAATGATTTGAAGAAAAGGTAGTAAGAGGCTATTTCAGGTACGTGGGGCTGAGCTGGTTTTTACAACACTTCTGACACCAAATGCGGGGTTTTTCCTCCTGACACCCACCAATTCTGACACCAACTGGGTACTCAACCATTCAGTTCAATTCTGTCACAAACTAGCTGGAGTCAGCCCAGACCCCAGAGATTAAGGGCTCAGTCCCACAAGACTGCCCGCACTTCAGTCATCAGCTGCAAATGGGGTGCCCAGGCAAATTATAAATTTGGGGGTTCCGTGAATTCAGCGTTTCTCATGACACCCCAACCCCAGGTTCAAAAATTTGCTAGCACAGCTAGGATTCCAGAAAACACTTTACTTACTACTACAGTTTATTAGAAAGCACACAACTCAGGAACACCCAAAAGGAAGAGATAAATAGGGCAAGGTATGGGGGGACGGGCACCGAGCTTCCTGGCTACTCCTCCTGGCAGGCTGCCCCTGCTCAGCACCTTGATCTGTGCAGCTACCTAGAAGCTCTCCAAACGGTGTTGTTCAAGTGTTTTTTTTGTTTTTTGTTTGTTTGTTTGTTTGTTTTGCGGTACGCAGGCCTCTCACTGTTGTGGCCTCTCCCGTTGCGGAGCACAGGCTCCGGACGCACAGGCTCAGCGGCCACGGCTCACGGGCCCAGCCACTCTGCGGCATGTGGGATCCTCCCAAACCAGGGCACGAACCCGTGTCCCCTGCATCAGCAGATGGACTCTCAACCACTGCACCACCAGGGAAGCACCCCCCCCTACCTTTTATTAAAGTCCGAAGTCCAAAAAATGACCCAAGAGGCCTCATCCCAAGCCACGTTCCTTCCTCGGTCTCAACCATTTCAGCCTGGAACTTTAAACCCTGACTCACCTGACTACTTCCTTCTCGTTTTTAAGGCCTCATTTTAAATGTCTCTTTTTAGGTGGACCTACCCTGAGTAATCCCCTCCCCTAAACTAGTCTAGGTCCCCAGGTTAAATGTTCTCTGGACATCTGTGCTTTTCTCAAGTACCATTTATGACTGTGATTGCCTGTGTGACTACGTGCTAGTCAGCCGCCAGCCCCCCGACAACCAGCCACTAGACTAAATGGTTCATAAAGGCAGGGACCCTCTATCCCATTCACAGCTGTAGCCCGAGCTGACAATGCCTGGCATCCAACAGGTGCTCAGTAAATATTTGTTCAGTGAGTAAACAGGTGCAGGTGCCCAGGCCCCTTGCAAACTATCTGGCTCCCTCTTTAGCAAAAGAAAAAGTAATCATGGGAGGAAGTTCTTAGTAAATTTAGCGCACTGATTATCAAATCCACATAGACTCCTGATTGAAAATATTTGGACAATCCAAGAATCAGAAATTCTGGGTGCTTCACGGCAGCAGGAACACTTCTCTGGATTTGCATTTGTGACCACAATCCTCTTTTGAGCTACGGACAGAGTTTTCCCAGGGCCAGTTTCCTGTGTGCTGTTGCACAGGACCCTGAACTTTGCTTAACGCTCAGCTGTCTGTCGCCACCCTGAAGTTCTTCATAATTTTTTTTTTTTTTTTTTTTTTTTTTTTTTTTTTGGCGGTACGCGGGCCTCTCACTGTTGTGGCCTCTCCCGTTGCGGAGCACAGGCTCCGGACGCGCAGGCTCAGCGGCCATGGCTCACGGGCCTAGCCGCACCGTGGCATGTGGGATCTTCCCAGACCGGGGCACGAACCCGTGTCCCCTGCATCGGCAGGCGGACTCTCAACCACTGCGCCACCAGGGAAGCCCTCTTCATAATATTTTAACAAGGGGCCCCACAAATTATGTAGCCAGTCCTGAGTCTTACAAATTAGTCTGATTTCTCTAAAGATGCATCGTTTATAACCAGGGCAATGTTTTCAACCTCCCAAGGTCTAAAAAGAGAGGATTATACTTGCAGGACATTTTTTCTTCTGATAAGCAATATCATATATTACTTAGTGTTCTCTTTCATAAAATTAGGATATCTCAGACTACAGAAACACATGGTTGTCCTATTTACTGCTGTTAGGCAAAAAGTTTTACATTTCTTTTAAAACTAAATTCTACTCTGAACATGATTTAGACTGAGTCTCTTTTAAAATTTTTGCTTAAAAGTTTTTGTTTGTTGTTCTAAAATTAGGGATTGTGTCAATTTTTTCAAATCAATAACCATGGTCCACTGATACTCCATCATACCTTAAAAAAATCTGAAAGACAATGAGCACACTGAAAAGAGAAAAATGAAAACTGCTGTATAACTCCTTTTTAGCTTCCACATTTTAAACTTTAGAAATTTAACAGCTGCGTCAAACACTTGAGATTTCTTTGGCGAAAAAACCTGGCAGAATACACATGGCCATTCACGAAGAACACTGGTTTAGTCATCTTTATTATAAAAATATTTTAAATGTCAGATGTTTAAACTTTACCAATAGCTTCTCTAGTCATTAGAAGTTTAAAGTTAACTGTGTTTAGTATACAGTTTAGTTAATAAACATCTAGAGCATTTTAACTATTGGTGCATGTTTTCTCAACTTGGTGACTCTGTTCCCCAGGGGACATTTGGCAATGTCTGGAGACATTTTTGGTTGTTACAACTAGACGGAGGGGGATCTTCCCTGGCGATCCAGTGGTTAAGACTCCGCCTTCCAATGCAGAGGACCCGGGTTTGATCCCTGGTTGGGGAACTAAGATCCCATGTGCCACGGGGGCAACTAAGCCCACACGCCACAACTACTAAGCCCCTGTGCTCTAGAGCCGGAGCGCCAAAACTAGAGAGAAGCCCACGCACCACAACAAAGAGCTCGCGTGCCGCAACTAAGACCTGTCGCAGCCTAATTAATTAATTAATTTTTTTTAAAAAAACCTAGATGGAGGGGACTGGTGGCATCCAGTGAGTCAAGCCAAGGACACTGCTACACATCTTACAATGCAGAAGACAATCCCAACAGGAAATTATCTGGCCAAAAATGTCAAAGGTACCAAAGTTGAGAAACTGGTCTAACCATACATGCGTTTGCTACAGATAGGCAAAAGGACATATGACAACCTGAAACCATGCCTCCTGTGTCAAAGCCATTGTGGTTAAAAGTACAGACAGGCCCCAGGAGAAAGACCAGATTTATAAAATTAGTCATTTGGGAACTCCCTTTTTAAGGCAGGGAGTAAGGCATCTGACATCCTGAGCTAGAACCATGAATAAACAGTAACAAAATTCCTTGGTTGGCCCAAAAAAGACTGCTTTCCTCAATGCAGCTACACTAATGTACACTTCATAGAAAAGAGAAACTGAGATTCAGAAGAGATGATTTTCAATAGTATTAATTTGTTTCCTACCGCCTCATTTCATGAAAAATGTACAACATATATACATCATAGGTCAGAATTTTTCATTCACTTGAGAATGTGATCACCAGGTATAGCAGTTTCTAAGAGATCTGAAAACAGATGATGCAGCATGAACCAAATTTGATTTGATTTCTTGTGTTTTAAAAAAGAAAAAAGAAGAGCCAATATTTAAAATCCCTTTTTACATATTTTTTAATAAAGATTTTTCAGTTATTGGGTGGGGGAGCTCTGGTCACACTGGACCAGAATTCCTACACAGTTACAGGGAGGAAATGGCCAATACCCACCCAGGTGTTGGCAGGTCCTCTGCGGGTCATCTGGGACCAATCAAGGTCCATTTAGCTCTCCCCACACATTACTTGTTTGGTGCCTGTAAATTTGTTGATTTCATTTTGTAGATGGTTGATAGTTCTCAAGAAAAACATTTTCCTTAGTGTTAAGTGACTAAATTGCAAATGGAAAAGAAGTAACTAGTGACTTGAAGCAGTCCTATAATTAATCAAGAATGAACTATAATTAATGAAGAATGGAATCCAGTACATACTCAGCGCCAAGGCTGAGAAGGCTCTTTCCAAGGCCAGGCTGAAGCAAAGGCAGAGGAGCTGACAGGAACCTTTAAACCCTCACCATGAAACGGGGAAAACAAACAAACAAACAAAACTTCTTTCATCTATCAATAAAACTGAGTAAACGTAAATTCGCCGTATATTATATTGTTTTTAAACATAGAGGAGTTAGCCATTTCTGAGAACTCAAAATCTTCCCAGAACGACCATCCTGAAGGCCTGCAAAAAATCGATTAAGCAACAGCAGAGAGCCACAGAGCCTGCATTTCCTTCTTGCCCTAACTGAAATCTGCTACCAAATCCTATGGCGGGTGGGGGTGGGGGGGCTTGTTTGGAACTGCCTGGGTTCCTAGCAGGTAATTTACACTGATCTTTAACAACCATTCAGCCCTCCTCCTCCCCTTTATAAAACAAATCTGCCTTTCAGAACAGCTCTTAAAGAGAGGGGCACGCAAGTCCCTGACCCCACGCCTCACCTACCCCTCACCAAATGCAGACCGTGCTTTCTCTGAACACTGTATATCTTCCCAATTTGCCTCTTGTCCTACTAATTCTAAAATGAAGACTCCCTTCTCTCTAAAAAGAAATAACAAAGCCAAGGGTGTGCAGGATGCCAGGTGATACAAGACTCACCTCCACCCGGGCAGCCCTAAGGCCGAGGCTGGACGTACAAGTGACCTCATCCAACGGGAAAGATGAGAAGTGTGCAGCAGGCAGGGGTGCCTGTGTTTTGCTCGGCGTCCAGAGAAAGGGCTGCAAGGGGGGAAAAGAGCTGTGAGCGAGAGCTTCTTCCACCTTAAAAGCTAATAAACAAAAATTGGAAATATTTAAATCAGAAATTGGGTGCTAACAACACAAAACCAAAAAGAAACCTAGGAAGGGAGTAGAATGAGTTTAAGAAGAATCACCTGTTTCATCACAGACTCAGCAGCGCGCGTTTCCTAGACTTGGCGTGAAGGATAGAGAGGGAACAGGAAGATGGGGAGACGCGTGAGGGCTTCAGAGCCCTTGAGTAGCGTCTCTTTTCCAGTACTTGGCCCCAGGGTAAGTCACTTATTATCCTGGCTTAGGCTTCTTTATCAGTAGAATGGGGGTAATAAATGCCTCTCCGCAGAGCTACAGTTAGGATTAAATGAAGTTAAAGCCTCTGGCCCGAAGGGACAACAACGATTAGTAATGTTCGCTCCCAGACTATCCAAGCCCGCAGCCGCCAACTCCGATTCCTAAGCTCCAACTCGCTACGTGGACCAGGGGGAAAGAGACCAGAAAAAGTGGCTTCCAGCTGACACTGGGCACCAGAGTCCTAGCCCCAGGCTCCCCTGACCAGACGGAAGAGTAGGGTCGAGGCAGGGCGCCCTGCACCATCCCCGGCCCCGGGCGCACAAGCTCGAAACCGATTCCCACCGCGCGTCCTCTTTCTCCTGCCCCGGCTACGCTTCCTCTTCCCCGGCGGAGCTGACCTGGCTCGAGGCAGCGGGGTCCTGGCTAAGAGCCTGCTCCCTCCCTTCAGCCCATCCTTCCCCTTTCCTCCCCTGCAGCCAGGCAGCCGAGCAGGGACCTGGTAGGGAGTTACTTACCAGCAGCGAGCGCCTGGTCCCGAGGACGCTGGAAGGTGCTGGGCCGCGCGGGTACTCTCCTCGTCTGGCTTTACGCTGCGCTGGGCTGCGCCGGTGGCGCTGGAAGACCTCGCCGCGCGGCTTCGGGCCACCCACCCGCGCGCCCGCGCGCCACGCCCCTCGGCCCGCCCCCCTAGGCCCCGCCCATGGCCTCGCCCGCCTCGCCCGCCTCGCCCATCTCTGCTCTTGCAGGCGCCGCTGGCCACCCGGCAGAGGTCAGCACATCCTCAGGGCGTTTCCGTGGTCTGGGCGGAGGGCTGGACTCCGCGTGCTTCCTCTCTCTGCTTCCTCAGGTTGGCACGGGTTCTTAGTTGGGAGAACCGCATAAGGACTGGGCACGTGAGTGGGGTCTTTTATACCTCCTTCCTCGGAGGCAGGAAACGCGGGAAGCGCTGTCTTCTCTGATTTTAAAAATAAAAATAGGTTTTATAACGAAAAAGAAAAAAAATTAATGCCAAGCCTCTTTACATCATGTTAGAGTTTAGAGGTGACCGTGTAGTTTTTTATTTCCGCTGATGAACTTTGCATACTAAATTTAGCATTTTAAAAAACTCATTACATGCGTATTTTCACATGAAAACTGAAATTAAATTGTGGAACAATTCTCAATACTATGCAAGGTAGAAAGCACCTCTCTCCTGCCCTCACTGCCCGTAGCATTGTGTCAATTATAAAAGTCCGCACAATCTCCCTTGCAGCAAGAGGAATATTGTGTACGTGTTTTCTTCCGTTGAATTTTTAACTCCTGGAGCGCAGAACAGGTTCTTACTTATCTTCGTATCACTTATTCATTCAACACATACGTACTGAAAAAAATGAAGGAACTAACTGAATACACAGTCACTTCCCTGCCCACAGGGCCCTGCTGGAACTGTAGGGTAAAGCTGAGACCTTGTTAGTGGATGGGCTTCCCTGTAACAGGAGGCTTGCCTGGTGTCCACCATTCTAAGGAAAGGAGGTCATTGCTCAGGGGAGACGCATGAACACAGAGAGCAGGGCTGGGAAGCACTGAGTATCTGAGGCTCATCTTCTTGGGCTTTGGTCTTGATGAGATTAGATGCCCTAGGGACAGGGTTAGCTGTATAGACATGTCCACACAAAGCAGAGGATGACAGTGCCCAGTAAGTGGAGCATAAATTAGCCACACTTAACAGCACACAGGTTTCAAGTTAACCCACCTGTCTCTTTTATGAACACCTGGCCTTTTCTCTTCTAGACTGGAATATTCTGGGAGGAGTGCTCTGGACTCAGCTCCCACCTCTGTGCCAGAGTGTTGCTGGGCGAACCAGGACCCTGCAGGCCAGCTGTACTGACAATGGCAGAGTCACTAGTGAAATATTCCTGGGGGAAGGTAAATCTTGCCTGTTCCCTGAGGAGATTCCTCCTCCAGTGATAATCTTGGAACATCTTGCTTTCATCCTTCTTTTTTTTTTTGTGGTACGCGGGCCTCTCACTGTTGTGGCCTCTCCCGTTGCAGAGCACAGGCTCCGGATGCGCAGGCTCAGCGGCCATGGCTCACGGGCCCAGCCGCTCCGCGGCATGTGGGATCTTCCCGGACAGGGGCACGAACCTGTGTCCCCTGCATCGGCAGGCGGACTCTCAACCACTGCGCCACCAGGGAAGCCCCATGAACCTCTTTTAAGCGTGGTTTATATTTTTATCATGGAAACAAAAGTATGAACCCAAAATATCTTCTGCAAATATACACAGAATTTACATTTTGGTCAGAACTAGAAAAAAAGTAATTACAATTTTTTTTTCAATCTATTGCTAATCCAGATGACCTTTTTTACTAAAGGACAGAATTATATTTTTTAATTCCTTAAGTAAAGCCATTGTGGAGTCAATTATGCTAAAACCTTAATACTACATTATGAAATTAAATTAATAAATTTTATTAATTCACTGTTTGAAACTAAGCCTGTCACTTCTTTCCACTAGACTAAACATGTTTCCTCCATCGTCACTTGACCAGTTTTTTTCTTACTGTGCTTACATCAAGAATATTTTAAGTTTGTTTTTAATTGTCAATACTTAGTATTCCTATTTAGGGGAGCAGAATATGCCGCCCCAAAATATGCCTCTTGAGCACAGGATCATTTTAAACTGGTTATTTTTAAGAAACTGAGACACAAGAGAAGCTCTGGAAACCAAGTACTGTAAAAGTTACCCTTTTGTAAAGATATTTTTATATATAAGGGAAATCACCCTTTGTGAGGGTATCTTCCTCCCTCTACTAGGAAGAGGGGGGGAAGACCAAACCTCTAAAACTCTTATCAATGCAGCACAATGTTCCTTTTGTTTACTGTGTGTTCTTGTGTTGTTTTTGTTTTTGTTTTTTGATAACTGCTCAAAGTGACTGTCCCCCTACTCCACCCATCTTCTTTTGTCTTTAGCTGAAGATGGTATTTAAGGTGAGGACTTGCACCAGTTGGGGAAATTACTCAATTTTACTGGGCCTTTCCCATGTATACGTGTTATAAACTTTTGTTTGTTTTTCTCCTGTTAATGGCTTGTGTCAATTAAATTATTATGCCAGCCAAAGAACCTAGAAGGGGAGAAGGAAAAATTTTCCTCCCGTATGCTTACAATACTACTCCTTAATTTCTAAAGGGCTGATCAAATTTGCTTGCCCTTGAGTTATCTACTCATATCATTAAACATTTGTATCTTAAAAAAAGAGAAATAAAATGTGCAGATCTTATAACCCAGCAATTCTACTCTTTGGCGTAAACTCAACAGTTGTATTGTCTAATGCGGTAGCCACTAGCCACATGTGGCTACTGAGCCCATGAAATGTGTCTGGACTGCATTGAAACGTGGTAAGCATAAAATACACAATCAATTTTGAAGACAATATGAAAAACATTTTTAATATCTAAATTTATTTTAAAATATTGATTAAATGTCAAAAAGATAATATTTTGGCTATATTATTTTAAATATTATTTTTTAAAATTTTAATTAGGAAAAAAATGAAAGGTGAATAAAATTTGTCACTAGTATTACCTAACGGAACTTGGGTTCACTCACGCTCCACACAGCAAAGCCAATCTCCTAACACCCGGTTGTGGTGAAGGAAAGTACAGCACTTATTGCAGTGTGCTAAGCAAGGAGAACTGGCAGCTCCTGCTCGAAAGACCTGAACTCCCTGATGGCTTTCAGGGAAGGGTTTTTAAAGGCAACATTTGGGGTGAGGGCTGCAGCTCCTGGACTTTTTTCTGATTGGTTGGTGGTGATGTTTCCAGCATCTTAATCAACCTGGCTCCAACCAGTCTGGGGTCTACTGTTTGTGGTCAGCATGTAGTCACCATTCCCCACGTGGGTGGGTGGGGTTCTTAGTTTCTGCAGAACAATTCAAAGATACATGCCAGATTGTTATGTATACCCCTCGAAGAGGAACTAGCGCTCTGTTTTCTTGCTGAACTATTGTTTCTTAACTGCTTTTCCTTTGTTTCTGCATTCCCTCACTCCCCTAATTGGTAACTGCTTGAGTCTGCTCTTTGAAACTCAGGAGGCCTAGTAGAATCCACCTGCCGATGCAGGGGACACGGGTTCGTGCCCCGGTCCGGGAGGATCCCACGTGCCGCAGAGCGGCTGGGCCCGTGAGCCCTGGCCACTGAGCCTGCGCGTCCAGAGCCTGTGCTCCGCGATGGGAGAGGCCACAGCAGTGAGAGGCCCGCGTACCGCAAAAAAAAAAAAAAAAACTCTCAGTTTTGCAAAAGTACCCCAGGGGACTATAAGATGGAACAGAGCTCTGATCACCCATACTTAATTATTCACAGCCGGTGTTATCAGATATCAAGCAAACAGCAATTCAAATCCGTCTCTCAGGGTTAGAGTTCCCAGCTCCAAAAAGGAAGAAAATTCTAACCAACATGCTGCCACAGGCGAAACCAACACAGTAGGGAAGGATACCCTGGTGTCATCACACACGAGCCCCGTTACTCACCAAAGATGTTTCAGCTGGTCAATGCAAGTGCTAACACACATACAAACAACAAACACATGGTCCCACAAACAAAGAATCAGACGAAGTGTAGTCCAGAAATTCCATCTCCATTCCCAGACGGAGGCTCCAGAGCGGCCTGGCTACCAAAAAAGAATGGACCACGAGTGGCTCACCCCATACACACAAGAACACAAACAACTAAGCTACGGTCACACAGACAGAAAATCAGAAGAGGTGTAGTCTAGAATTCCACCTCCACTCCCCAACGGAGGCCTCCACCAAGCCCAGCTCTCGCAAATGAACCGGTTCCCAAATCGGGTAGAGTCCAATAACAATTCCCCTCTCCAACAGGGCACCCCAGTCAAACAAATTGGCTTGTCCAGTAAAGGAAAAGCCCAAATTGAGGGGGGATATGTTCCTGGTGTGCACACCGGAGCAACTTACCCTCAAGTGGCTCACTTCCCGCAGGGGAAGCAGCCCAAACGGAGTGGAGAGAATTCCCAGCCTGTGCAAACTGAAGCGACTCACCAACAACACTGAATGTGGACCGCAGCTCCAGACGTTTCTCGGCTCCAAACAGCCTCGTGCCACGGGCGGCCAGTGCCTGTCGGGGACAGCCCCTCAGAGATCCCCGAGGGAAATGAGCTCTGGCAGCTGCTGGGGGCTCAGGGAACGGGCAGTCCCAGGCCGGGGTCGACCCGCCACGGGCACGGACTCCTAGACTGGCTTCTCCAAAATTGTTAACGCAAGTTCGTGTGCCCGACACACAGTGAGGCCAAACAAACTGAAACGTCGGAGTTTGGGGCAGAAAAAGGTTTATTGCAAGGCCGTGCAAAGAGACAAGGTGGCTCACGCCCTGAAAAGTCTCGAGCTCCCCGACGAGTTTTGGCAAAGCATTTTTAAAGGCCAGGAGAAGGGGGATCGCAGGGTACGTGATCAGCTTGTACACAGTTCTCTGATTGGCTGATGGTGAGGCAGCAGGGTACCGTCACAGGGGTTAACATCAGTCCTTAGGCTCCAGGAGGCCTGGGTTGTGTGCTCATGGTCAGCAAGTAGTTCTTCCATTTGCGGGGGGTGGAGTGGGGGTGAGGGGTTCACATCTGCAAAGCAACTCAGGAAATTTGCAGCAAATACTATTATCTAGGTACTTCAGAGAGGAGCTGAAGCAGAGGATATGGGGGAAGGCCTGTCCCGGGAAGGCCCCGTAGGGTCCTGCTCAGTTACAGAAACAGGGGCCACAGAGAGGCTTTTGTACCTGGGAAGGCCCCGCAGGGTCCTGCTTGGTTTCAATCCCCCCTTTTCTTTGATACGCCTAAATCTTGAGGGGAACAGGGGCAGGACAATAAAGAGAATAAAGTTTTGGATAGAGAGGTTAATCATAGACTTGGCAGAAGGAACTCACTTTTATGTGGCTTGGTTTCACTAGCATAATAATTGGAATTTTGAATATATGTTGCAAAGCGATGCTAATTCTGTTCCCTAACACAATTTGTATAGCTTGTTCAGTTATATTATGAACATTGCTGGATTTATCTGATCATCTGACTTTAATGTGTAATATTATTTTGATAGGGAAATTAATTTCAAGATCCAGACAACGAATTTGTAAATTAACCTTTAGAATATATCTTTTTTGTCAGTTGTGTGTGGCATGTATCCCATGAATATAATCCACCTATTTTTTTTTTCTAAATTGATTTACTTATTTATTTTTGGCTGCATTGGGTCTTCGTTGCTGCGCGTGGGCTTTCTCTAGTTGCAGCAAGTGAGGTCTACTCTTCGTTGTGGTGCCCAGGCGTCTCATTGCGGTGGCTTCTCATCTTGCAGAGCACAGGCTCTAGGCACGCAGGCGTCAGTAGTTGTGGTGCACGGGCTTAGTTGCTCGGTGGCATGTGGGATCTTCCCGGACCAGGGATCAAACCTGCGTCCCCCACATTGGCAGGTGGATTCTTAACCACTGCGCCACCAGGGAAGCCCAATCCACCTATTTTTAATGACCACAATAACATATAATCCATCATAAATTTACACAAGAGTGGTTCAGAAGGTATTTCTGGATGTCTTAGGGGTGTATCAGTCGGAGTCCAGGCAGAAAGCAAAAATCACAGCAGTTATTTTTATAGAGAATTTAAGGAACTGGTTGACCAGGTAAGGAGGATTGAAAAGGCACAAAGAGAAACATTGCAGTAGCGAAGAGATGCCCACTGTGGGAAGCAGGTGCCACTGGTAGAGCTGGAGAGACAAGTGTGGGGTTATCAGAAACTAAGAGCTGGGAGGAGGCCCCTGGGCAGCTGGGACTCGGACCTCGGAGGTTGGGGAAGGCGAGCACCCAGCTGGTGGTGTTATTTCTGAAGGTAAGTGTTGAGGCTGGAAAAGAGGGTAGATTAAAAACTGGAAATTGGAACCAACTGCTTCAGCCAGGGGAAAGAGCCACTGCTTGGTGACACTGGTGGGAATGATTATCTGAACTGTTTGTCCCCACGGACCAAATTTCAAGGAGCAAATCCCTTCTCCCTCCACCACCTCTCAGCTCTCCTCAAGCCCCCTATTGGCAACAGGAAACATGGTTGACTATGTCACACCCGCAGCATCACAGAACAGAGCACAGAAGAATGGGCTTGAGCCACAAGATATACCTTCATAACCAGCATGAGGAGTAAACTCATAATTACGAGTATCAACTAATCTAATAGTATAAATTCAGGGAAGTGCTGATAAACACAGCTTTTACAGTGATGACACTTGTAATACATTTTTTTAAATATAATAAAACTGTGGTTAAAAGTACAACTCAAATAAGGAGACAATGTTGAACTCGACCCAAACCCTGTGCTCTCGAAAGACAGTGGTAAAAAAAAAAAAAAGAAAAAGAAAAACCCATCCCCACACCCTTTTGTGTTCCAGGAAACAGCTCACTGCAAAGAACCACCACCTTTCCTCAAGTGACTTAGATAAAAGCCACATAGAACTCCCTTGATTACCTATGATAAGGCCAGACACAGACCCTCCAAATTCCCTTCTTTGTCTCATAAATGATTAGCTGAACTGTTTGTCCATGCTGACCTATCTGTACAAAACGCCTTGCTCACTTGACTTTATTTAGGCATTCTTCCTTCCCCAGGACTTTTATCTTTCATTCGCCCTCAGCTTAAGCTAGCATTGGGAGGCAGAATAAACCCCTAATTTCCCCTACCAAGAAGCCCCTTTCTGGGAATTCCCTGGTGGTCCAGTGGTTAGGACTCCGCACTTCCACTGCAGGAGACAGGTTCCATCCCTGTTGGGGAACTAAGATCCCTCATGCTGTCTGGCTGCGGTGGTGGTGGGGGATCGAGGAGGGAGCTGGAACAGCCCCTTCTCAACTGACCTTAAGGAAAACCTTTCCTGATCAATTGTCTGGTCAAGCCAGCTGCTCACCTCACTCCCTGATACCCATTCTTTCTAGCCCTTTTCTGCCTGATCTTTCAAAAGCTTGCAGATCTTACAAATGGAGCACTCTCCATTTCGATTACCCCTCCCCCTACTGCAATAAGCCCCTTCCCCGAATTGCAATAATCCTTTTGAATGAAGTCTCTTCTTACCAGATCTGGATTTGGTTTTTGCTTGACAGTTTTTCTGGTGCTGTGACTTGGCTGAAGACTGGCCCTCACCTACGGACCTCTACCATCCCTACACTGGTAACGGTTCAGTGCTTTGAGGAAACTTTGGTGAGTTCAGGTCTTGAACCAGTGCTCCGGACGTCTTGTTTGTTGAAGGATCACAGTAAAGAGTTACTTTTATTCTTTCCAACAAAGGGAGAATCTTTGCATGTCATTGTGGCACAAATTCAGTTTAATATCTTCAAGAAATGGCAAACTTTACCCAAAGCAATTTAGAACTTCAGAGGCTTCTTTGGGAAACTTGGGATCTCCCCAAACTGGCTCATGTAGGACCTCTCCCTTCCCATCATCCCCCACTCCTTTTTATCATCTGAACCTTCTCTTCCGCTGCCCTGAATCCTTTGACCTGTCCCCCTTCAACTCCCTTATCTTGTCCAACCCCACCCACCCTGTCAGAACCCTCCCTGCACACCCTAGCTCCTAGTCCCTTGAGATTTGGGTCCCTTCTGTTCTCCTTACCTCCTCTTCACTCCCGTTGGTGAAGAAAGGATCTCCTGCTCTAAAGAGAACGAGATAGTCAAAGACACAACACCTGATACTAGACAGATGAGACTGATAGTTTATTATAGTCACATAGGCTCAGCCTGGGGGAGGAGAGCACTCCCTGTCACTCAGGGCCACATGGGGGTTACATTCAACATCAGAGTGAATGAGCAGGGACTGTGGAAGGCAGGCTCTGTGGTAGAGGCACCGGGATGGGTGACCCTGGGTATCCATGGGAATATGTGATGGCTTATATAAATAATTGTGTGGGCTGGCAGGGAGGTAAGACTCCTTATTGAGAATCAAGAAGCGTGCATCTGGTCTGGCTGATGGGGTTACTAGCTGAGTGGGGAGCCTTTTGCATTGTGTGGGGGCAAGAGCAGAGCAAGGGAAGAGAAGCGGAACACATGGTTAGGGCTTTGGGGCCCTGTGAGGATCAAAGGTGTCAAGGCAGCACATGCAACTTCAGGCCTTGCAACGCACCCTTCTCCCATCAGGGGCTCTTGAGGGGCTCAGGGACCCCAACAGCAACCACTTGTGTGAAAAATGTCACTGGAAACAGACTGGATATTTCATCCACTCAGATAGGCTTTGGAGGCACACAGATGGCCGCTTGGTCTTTTCTCAGTCCTTTGACCAAAATTTAGTCCACAGACTCTATAAGATGACCCATCAGGGCAGAGGACATCTTAAAGCTCTGCTCTACCAATGTTTGTGGAAATGCTTAAGCCTCATATTGAGCAAGGAATGATTTGCTAGAAACACAATCCTGGTAAAGGATGAGAGCTGCACTTTTATAGGAACTAGTGAGTTGAAATTTTAACGTTGAAGCTATAAACTCTCTGTTTGAGCCTGTCTCATGTTTACGTATATATGTTTACATATCTATATGTATATATGTATTATACACATACTATTTTCCTAAATCCAGATGGTATTACCAGATTAGATGATAAAATCCCTTAAAGGTCCTCAATTCTGATCGACTTAGAAATAAGTTAGAGCCTATGTAAATTAAATACTCCTAAAATTCCCAGAAATTAAGGAAATTGAACTCCTAATATTTTAAGTCCTAATACTTCTAATATGAACATCTAATATTCAATAAGAGTACTTTCAACAGTACTTTTGCAGAAACAATCCAAATATTTAAAGAATTCATGTCCACATAATTTAGGTAAATCTTTGGCAAATGACACTAGTCTGATGTTGTTGGTTTAATAAAAACAGCTCTGTCTTCTGAGTTATCAGCATTAAGTATAAAATAAGCATACACTTTTATTCTATTTAGACATGTTCTTCCTACACTTATACAGATTTGCTTATTAATAAGCTACTGTTACATCTACTACATGTCTAATGTTATAAAAAAGGTAAATTTGTATTTAAACAAATTGAATCATTATTCTGACAATAATTTCAACAATAATTATGTTTTATAAAATGTCAGCTTGAAGATAGTTTCCAGTCTCTTTTAGGTATCTTAAAATCTTAAACTTAACGCTAAATTAAATTAACCGATAGATATTCATTAAATGTCTAGATCATTTCTAAGTAAGATAGAATACTGAAACATAATTTTAAGTTTCTATAAACTTAAAAGTTTTTGCCTCTTATTTTTATGACAGAGAAGCTTAAGTATATGTCAGTCTATTAATGAACACATTCATTTTTGCCACACTGACTAATTGTATAAGGAAATGTATGACTATAAAAAAAGTTATGAAATGTATATTCTTTAGCTTGGCTAGTCTGCTACAATATGCCAGTATATAATAGCTCACAGTTATCTATGTCACAGTTCTCTCTGTAAGTGTATTAGTTTGCTAGGGCTACTCTAACAAAGTATCAGAGACTGGATGGCTTAAAAAACAGAATTTTATTTTCTCACAATTCTGGAGGCTAGAGACCCCTAAACTTGACACAAGTCAAGGTGTCCACAGGATTGCTTTCTTCTGAGACCTCTCTCCTTGGCTCAAAGATGATTATCTTCTCCTTATGTCTTCATGCAGTTTTCCTTTTGGGTGTATCTGTGTCCTAATCTCCTCTTCTTATGAGGACACTGGTCATATTGGATTAGGATCCACCCTAATGACCTCATTTAACTTAATTACTACTAAAAGACCCTATCTCCAAATACGGTCACATTCAGAGGCACTAGGGGTTAGAACTAAAACATATGAATTTTAAAAAAAACACAATTCAGCCCATAACAGCGAGTGAGACTCTGCTTGGAGAAATGATGCCAGAAAGGAACAGCTGTGTATGCAAGGTATTCAGGATGTATTTTTTTGAAGAAAGGGAGACTAATTTTGTCCTAAAGGTAAATGACTGGTTGTTTCAGGATGAGAAAGAGAAAAATGTAGGAAAAACCAGAAGGGCTGTAGAAAGTTGTAGAAGATTCTCAGAGAGAGAATTTTGTTTGTCATTGTCAAAGCTGGCTAAGGTTTGACAGCGTCATTTAGAAGAATTTTTTTTAAGCCTTAGTATCAAAAATATAATGTTGATACAAAACCAGAACTTGGTGTTCTCTCTGTTAACAATGAGAAAATTTTCTTACGGTCTGTTCTTCCTAAGAAGTTGTAAAGAGGTTTTAATTCTGAGTAATATACCTAGATAGAATATACCTAGAATATACCTATTCTGAGTAATATACCTAGAAGGCAAAGGTTTTGTACCTTATCATCCTTATCATAATAACTTCCTGTGCCTTATGTTGACTTTCTCATGTTCCTGATTATTTTAAAAAAAAAGCAAAGTTCTCTCACTTTCGAAAGAGCTGTGGTTCTTTACAACCATGTCACCTCCTATGTTTACTTTTAAAATCTACTGCCACTGTAGGCAGATAGGGTAGAGGTCCCCTGGAGGAAGAGAACCAGACATAGCTTTCTTGACATAAGAGAAGCCATTTTAGGCCTAAGCCGTTTTGTAACCTAAGCCTGATCACAATGCTTGACCTTGCAGAAGAATAGATCTCAGTAGTTAATGATTTTAAGGGAACAAAACAATGTAAGAACAAACAGGTATTACCAGGCCAGGGAGATAATGTATCACGTGTAAATACTCCCAATTCTTTTTTGAAGGTAAAGATTTGCCTGAAGCACATTCTTGAGCTGTTCTGCGAGATCCAACCCCCCTTGAGCGCTCAACCACCAGACACACTGGAACCTAGGAAATGAAATTTATCTTTCTTCTCCCTGCTTTCCCCTTCAGAATTAAGAATCTCTTATTGAACATTGTTATATTCATGACAATATAATTATTTGCATAGGTTCAGTAAGACTCTGCCCTCCTTGTTGATAGGATGTGATAAAACCAAGGCCTTGACTGGAATGTCATATTTGAGAATGATGATCACTGACTAGACACTTTTAAGAAGCTAATGTTGACTTTATTCTAGAGCTAATGCTTACAAAGCCCTTTTAGGAAAACTGGCCTGGTACTTGCCTTACAGGGTTCCAGCCTTACAGATGAGCAAGAAGGGTCACTTCCTGACAGGTCCAGGAACCTTAGAATAATTTGGGGACATAGAGAAGAGAGGAATTTATCCAATTCCATAGATACTGCAGGTGAAATGTGATGGCAAGCTCATGGTTTGGCTTCCTAGCCTTTAGAGGTTTGTACAAGTCCAGGCTGAGATTCCCTATGAAAAAATTCCAATGAAGCAAACTTTAAAAGGTTTGTATGCTAGATTAGCATTCTTGCTGCAACTGTGTAAATTATCAGGTCAGCCTTAATGAGGTCAGCCTTATTTTGTGATCAAGAATAATCTTTCTTTAAGGCTATCTTTCATCAAAAGAATGTAGAGAGAAATTTTGTGTTTCATAGAAAATAACAGCACATCCTCTGGGGTGATCAGATTCTGGTTCTATTCATTGTTTTTGAGCTATTTTGTACATCTCTGTAAATTGCAGGTCACAGATGGATGTGCAAACTCATTTGTCAGGTAGCGATTTAATTGGTTTCTTTATCACTATGGAAAAGCCAGTTTCATCACCTACCTATAACTTGGACTAGATCCGTCACCTTGCACAAATTGTCAACCCTTGCAAGTTTTCAATTCTTCCAGTTTCCTGCAACATCTGGCTACAACTTCCAAAGTAATGTTTCCTTTTTTTCTCCCTCCCTCGTGACCAAGAACTAAAACCTGACTGCCCAGATTGTTATCAGGACTATAGGTTGCCTTGTAGCTGGACTTTTTCTCCAGGATCTGAGGAAACACTGGCAACTTAAGCCCAACAACTTGATACAACCCTGAAGAACTCATCATCACCACAGACCACACATACATGCACTGGATTCCCACACAAACCACTGGCTGGGCCACCAGGAAGTCTGGCAAGATGTTCAGGTCATACATGCCACTATATGAGAGGGAGTAAAACCATGGACAGCATTGCCAAGGGCACTGACATTTTAGCTTTCAGAAACAACGAGCAGTGCTTGCATAATCCAAAGATCTCTTAGGGCTTCCCTGGTGGTGCAGTGGTTGAGAGTCCGCCTGCTGATGCAGGGGACGCAGGTTCGTGCCCCGGTCCGGGAGGATCCCACGTGCCGCGGAGCGGTGGGGCCCGTGAGCCATGGCCGCTGAGCCTGCGCGTCCTGAGCCTGTGCTCTGCAACAAGAGAAGCCACCACAATCAGAAGCCCATGCACCTCAACGAAGAGTAGCCCCGGCTCGCCGCAACTAGAGAAACCCTGTGTGCAACAACGAAGACCCAATACAACCAAAAATAAAATAAAGAAAATAAATAAATTAAAAAAATAAAGATGATAGCTCTAGCCATTTCAGATAGTTACTCAGTTTTCCTGGGTCTCTCCCATGTATACAGGAGGTATACATATTATTAAACTTTTGTTTCATTTTCTCCTATTAATCTGGCTAATATTAATTTAATTGTTAGACTAGCCAAAGAACCTAGAAAGGAGGAAGGGACAATTTTTCTACCTCTAGAAGTGGCAATGCAGGTGGGATTTTCACTGGCTGGACACTGCTCACTTCAGGGCTGCTGCAGCTGAGAGAGATCCTGGGACCTCCGAGAAAAGCCTGCAGAAGATAAGAATTCTTATACATCAGGAAACACTGTTTTTACTAATTTATCCAGACAGAAATGTGGGTTGCACCCACATCTGCAGATAGATCTTTCTTAGGCTAACTTTGGGAGTTAACTTTCTAGATCTTTTGAGGGCTGCATCTTTTGTATTCTCTTGTGGAGCACGTCTTGCAGCCTTGGTTAAACCACATAAAGGCTTGTTGGTTTGAGTCACTATTGAGGCTAATATTAGGTGCAATTTGTCCTTGGCCACATGATGGATCCTTTGAATTGGCTGTGTTTGAGAGAGAAAAAAGTTTTTAGAGCACTCTCAACCTACACAATTGTCTTATTGGTACCTATGGAAAGATCAAATTGAAAAGAAGACAGAGAAGTGTAACAGCTAGCCACAGGGACTCCCATAACAAGATGAAGAATAGAAATTTCAAAAAACAAAATTAATGTCCACATCCAATGTAAATTCCCCTTCTCAAAATCCGCCCCCATCTGCATGTTTTAGCTTCTCTTTCCCTCCAGCCTAATCTCTAGGCCCAAAGTATACGGGTTACTCATGAAAATGCTGAAAGCCAGGAAGTGAATTTAGCACAAGAACCTGGTACAGGCAGTAGGACTCCCTTTGCTGTCTCCTGAAATTCCTCCTACTCTCCAGGTCTCTATGAGACTCTGCCAACTTCAGGCCTTCCTATGCAATGTCCTCTGCTGATGTCTCCTGGACCTCCAATGCAATGAATTCATGTCCCCTGACCAGCAACAGATCTTCTAATTTATAAAGCCCATTTATCTCCACTTTCAGAAGATCCTACTAAATTTAGAGAAGAATGGAAAGATGAGTGACTGTTTACAACCTCACTCACAGGGACCTAAACTGGCTGGGAAGGGGTATGCTTCTTATCCTTGATTATAATATAGTTGTCAGGCTAAGCAGCCCCAGGGTGTGTGTGTATGTGAGGGTGGCTCACAGAGGAAACAGCTGGCCAGAATTTCTTCCAGGCCCTCCTACAAATGACCAAGAAACGGCTCAGCTGAAGGCCGATATTCATGGACAGTTAGGAGCAATAGTAGAAGCTTTACCTATTAAAGTGAATTGGTCTAATGTTGAATTGTAAACTCGGGGAAGAAAAGAACATTTGAAGGCCTTCGCTGAACACTTTATACAGATTTTTTTCAAGGCATACTGCATTAAACCCTGAAGTTCTAGAACGTAGAAATCTTTTGATTTCCGTCTTAGTTGGAAATCTCCCTCATATAAAGAAGCAAGTTTATTCGGATGGGCAGGTCAGTTCCTTGATACTCAGGCTGTAATCAGCTCTTTGCAGGGAATTGGAAACAACTGTCTTCATCTTGCAAATCTCTACAAACCAGAAGTGTGGCTCTAAAGTCAATTCAAATCCTGCTTATCTTTATCAATCCCCAAACCCGCCCTATTCATCTCTAAATGCTTGTAGATATTATAAAAGATCTGGATGTTGGAAACAGAATTGTCTTTCATGTAAAAAAAAAAGAGGACATTTAAAAAATTATAAATTACTCTAGACCTTTGATAGCAGGCAAATATGCCCCCAAACTCCATCTTGGAGACTTGGATACTTTCTCGATGCCTTTTTGATGTAGATTTTCTGCCCCCATCTTCTCTGGGACCTAGAAGCCATTCTTCAAAATGCAAACTTTGGGGAGATGTTTCTCAACAGAAGGAAAAAAAGAGGAGGTATTTTGAAATTAAGCTAATGAAAAGTCTTGAATGTCCTCTCCACAAATATTGCTAAAAGGCTTTGGCCATCTGAGTAGGTGAACTTAGCTTGTTCCAACTGACAAAACAAAATTTGGATCCAACTGTTCTTTTATTTTTATTTTTTTAAATTTTTTTTAAAATATCAAGGGTTTTTTTTGTTTGTTTGTTTTGTTTATTTATTTATTTATGGCTGTGTTGGGTCTTCGTTTCTGTGCGAGGGCTTTCTCTAGTTGTGGCAAGCGGGGGCCACTCTTCATCACGGTGCACGGGCCTCTCACTATCGCGGCCTCTCTTGCTGCGGAGCACAGGCTCCAGACGCGCAGGCTCAGTAGTTGTGGCTCACGGGCCCAGTTGCTCCGCGGCATGTGGGATCTTCCCAGACCAGGGCTCGAACCCGTGTCCTCTGCATTGGCAGGCAGATTCTCAACCACTGCGCCACCAGGGAAGCCCCCAACTGTTCTTTTATAAACTAGTGAGTTTTATATTGATGTGCCTGACTCACAGCTAAAATTTTAAGGCAATGGTTATGGGGTCTGTGTTTGAGTCTGTACGTATGTTTATGTGTGTCTATATGTGTGTGTTGTAGATGTGCGATATTTTTCTACCTCTAGATGGTATTGCCAAAACTAATTTTTACAAGAGCTCTGTTTAGTTAGGTTGAAGGCAAGCACTTGTAAGGATTGAGTGTCCTAAAATTCTCAGAAATATAACAGAACTTAAATGCTTTTCAGGGTCTTGTGATCTGGGAAATTATTCAGTATCAAGGCTAGTTTAAGTTTGTTGGTTTAAGTAAAACAGAGTTATCAGCATTTAATATAATACACATAAACAATTTTATTCAACCTGGGATGATTAGTCAAATAAGATCATGTTATCTCTGTTGAAAAATGTGTCCACAAGAATATTAGCTGACTAATTAAATTAGCTGATGGTGACTGACTTTGTCTAATATTTCATGAAGTTTTTATGAGTCATCTAAACATAATTGTTGGGACCAAATGATTTAAATAGATGTAAGTGGGATAAGAGTTTTTAGATGCAGTAATTATGTTTTATTATATATATATATATACTTAAAAAATAGCTTCCAAATATGTTTTTAGTAACTTGAAACTAGTTTGCTAAGAGAAGTTAAAAGATAGAAATTTATTGAATATATAGTTCATTTCCAAGTAAGATAAAATAGTGAAACATTAATTACTGAACATAGGTTTTCCTACTTTTGGCTTCCTACTGCATAATAACTAAAGGTAAATTTAGGTTTCTTAGTAGACATGTTTTGTGCCATATTGAAAGATTGTACTATTAAAAAGGGCACATTTCTAGAAATTATGAAATGCATTTTTTTGCCAATCTAAAGAATGCTGGCATAACATACAGTTCACAATTGCTTACTTCTTACTTTTCACTAGAAATTAAGTTTTCTACAGGTTAAAAATTCTGATTAATACATGTGATTAAAACTACTAATAATATTAAGGGAAACAACTCTGTATACAAGGAAAGCAGGATGTGGTTTTGGATAAAAAAAGGGTAGGAGATATGAAGTTGCATTTTTGTTAAGGATAAGGGAAGTAAATTTGTTCTAAAGTAAAACTGGTTACTTCAAAATTTAAAAAAAGGAAAATAGAGGACAAACTGGAGAGAGAGAGAGAGAAGGAATGAATCTTACCTTGTCTGGTCAAGTTGGCTTAAAGTGAATGAATTTATTATAAGCGTTATAAAATTAAGCCATAAAATCTGTAGTGTAGTCATGTAAAACTAAAATTTGATTTTCTTTCATCTGTTAAAAGGAGAAAGTGTTTTGGACTGTTGGTCTGTTGTTGATAAGAGATTGTGAAAGGTTTTTCTTTACCTTTTAAGCAATCTACCTAGAAACACAAATTCTGTATTTTATCAAAATAATTTTCTATGCTTTATGTTGTCTTAATCAGGTCTTTGATTATTTAAGAAAACTGAGTCTTCTCAATATTAAGAGCTAAGTTTTGCTCAGAACTATGTAAACTTCTATATTTGCCTTTGAAATTTTATTGTTATTTTGGTCAAATAGTTATATGTTGTTTCATAATGATCTGTTATTCTATTTAGTCAAGTGTACAAGTCTTCTGATATTTTTTACAAACTTCCCCAAATTAAATTCGAAATGAAATCTTTTTGACCCTGAACTAACTTCGGGATTTTTCAGAGGGCCCCTGGAACATCTCAAAAGATTTGTTCTCTCTCCTTATAAAGAGAAATTAGGCTTATTTGGTATGTTAAATTATGTGAGAAGCATTGTCAAATAAATGATGATAAACCTTCATAGATTAATTTGTGTGGGTATATGTTATTACTATAAAGTGTTATTGAAATTGTATATAATCTGATACGTCCAGGTATGTTTTCACTTACAATTCTACTTATTATCTCAAAGTGTTGTTTGTCACAAAAATAAGCAAATTTCCTTGTCAATTGTATCATAATGAACTCTCATCAGATCTTTAACCATGGCCATTTTAAAGTCTTTTGTCATTTAAAGTTATTGTTTTACTCTGATGCTTTTTGCAAAAGTGTTTCTGCAAAAATGCTTCTTCATCTTCAAGGAGGCTCATGGAAAGGACTCTGACACACACATGTTTTTGACAACTTTGAGATCATAAAACTGAGCCGGGTAAGAATTTCCAGAACTAATGGAAAGACTATATTCAAGCAGAGCAAGAGTGAATAACATGCAACTCAGTGAACTGATGAAGATGATTATAGTTTTTATGAATTTTGGTTGAAACATTGCTGATTTTTTTTAATGTTTTTGTTTTTCCAGATTTAAGAAAACCTTTTCCTCTTTTCTCTTAAGCCGCCAACAATTTGGTAAAATATACCTTTGTGAACAAAGATGAAACGTTTATCTTTTTCTCCCTACCCGATCCATTCAGAAACTCTCCATGAGTATTCTTATTTTCCATGGCAATATAGTTATTTGCATAAATTCAAAAAGAATCTGTTCTCCTTGTAACAGACACAATTGGAAACATTGGTACTTTATCAAAGCTTTGACCGGAATGTCAGATTTGAGAATGTGCATAGAATCAAATATACCAGACAGCTTTAACGAACTAAGGTTGGCATTATGGAGCCAATAAAGGCCCTTGGAAGAACAGCCTGGCACCTTGCTTACAGGGTTTCAGACAGCCTAACCAGGTGAGGAAGGAAGGTCACTTCCTGGCAGGTGCAAGAACCTCAGGATATTTTGGAGATCACCAGCAGAGAGGAATCCTTCCAAATCTATAGGTATTGCCTGCAAGGTCTGATGGTAAATCCTTAGCATGGCTTCCTAGCCTTGAGAGGCTTTTAAAAGTCCAATCTGAGATGCCTTATGAAAAGTTCCAGTAAAATAGATTTAAAACAGCCTCTATGGTCACTTGCTATTCTTGCTACATTTATGTACATAATCAGGCCAAGTTTGTTGAAACTAGAGTGATTTTGTAAACAAATTTGTCTTAATTTGGCTGTCTTTGGTAGAAATAAATTTAGGTGATTTTAGAGGGAAAATTATGTTTCAGTAGCACATCTTTGTGGATATTAGATTCTATTTCTGTTCATTGTATTTCAGGTTTTTGGTAAACTGTAAACTGTACTGGATCCTGACATCTTCTAATTTTCTCAACTATATGGTTGCAAATCTCCAAACTAACATTTCCAATCTTCTCCCACCCTTTTGACTTGGAATTACTAAGTTTGAAAACTACCCTTTTACCTGAACCCCTGCAAATTGAATGTGAACAACTTGATATAAACTTCAGTGAGATCACCACAATAGCTCATGCTTAGACAATTCTGTGCCTGTTGGCTGAGTGAGCCACTCAGAAAGTTTACCTAAACACCCAATGACATCATCAGAGACATTCAAACTGCAAAAGATGCTTTGATCTTGACATCTAAAAATCTCTAGCAATCTCAGCTGGCTGCCCTCAGGACTCAGACATTAGATTTATAATTTGCTCCTGCCATTAACTTTTGTTTTTCTTTTCTTTCCATAGAAATGCCTCTTATTAAATCCCTGATTTATGTAATATAGGCCTAACTTTGGGAGCCCACCTCCTGAAAGTAACATCACCCACCTCCTGAAATGAGACACAACTCTTTAACTGAATTGACTTATTCTCAAGACAGACTGGTTCAATAAGATATGGCGCAATCTATCAATTTAGATTCTGAATTGTGAAACTTCTTTAAAGTTTTGAAAATATTACTAGTGGGAAACAAAAATATACCACCCCTAAATACACCTCTTAGGCATATTGAGTCTTTTTTTTTTTTTTTTTTTTTTTTTTTTTGCGCGGGCCTCTCACTCTTGCGGCCTCTCTCGTTGCGGAGCACAGGCTCCGGACGCGCAGGCTCAGCGGCCATGGCTCACAGGCTCAGCCGCTCCGCGGCATGTGGGATCTTCCCGGACCGGGGCACGAACCCGCGTCCCCCGCATCGGCAGGCGGACTCTCAACCACTGCGCCACCAGGGAAGCCCATACTGAGTCTTTGAAGCTGGTTATTTTTAAGGAACAGTAGTTTCTAGAGTTTTAGTCATCCTCCTCTTCCCGGTACAGTGAGGAAGACACCCTTACAAATGGAGATTCCCCTTATACATGTACATATCCCATACAAAGGGTAACTTCCACTCTGTTTTCAGAGCTTCACCTGGGTCTGTTGTTTCTCAAAAATAACCAACTGAAGGTAATCCTTACCCCAAAGAGGCATATAAACTATACCTCAATAAAATAACATTGATCTTTTCTGAAACATCTGTTTAAGAAAACTAGAAGGTATAAGCAGAAAGGAGAGGGCACTTGCTGGGCAAGATCTGGACACACTGAGTTTGCAATGATGATGAGTTCCCCAGGAGCAGAGAATCTCTAGGCTCCTGGAAATAGGCCTGGACTCCAGTGTTTCCCATCTAGGAGCCACCTGGGAAGGGATGAGAGTGCTTAAGAGAAGATGTGAGGAAGTTTTATGAGTATGAGGCACGAGCATAGCAAAGGAAGGGGAAAGGGTTGGAAGCAGTGGAGGAAAAACAAAACGCTGTGTCCTGGACACCAGGGAGGGTGGGCTGACATGTTAAAGGAAACAGAAGAGTCAGTTGGGCTCACAGAGTATTTTATTTTATTTATTTATTTTTAAAAATTAATTATTTTGGGCTGCATTGGGTCTTTGTTGCTGCGGGCGGGCTTTAGTTGCGGTGTGCGGGCTTCTCATTGTGGTGACTTCTCTTGTTGTGGAGCACAGGCTCTAGGTGCGCGGGCTTCAGTAGTTGTGGCTCGCGGGCTCAGTCGTTGTGGCTCCCGGGCTCTAGAGTGCAGGCTCAGTAGTTGTAGCGCGTGGGCTTAGCTGCTCCGAGGCATGTGGGATCTTCCCGGACCAGGGCTCGAACCCGTGTTCCCTGCGTCGGCAGGCGGATTCTTAACCACTGTGCCACCAGGGAAGCCCCTCACAGAGTATTTTAAGCTGAGCACTAGAATTTTCTTTCTAAATGAGTAAGAACATTCCAGATATGAAATTGTTTAATTCTGACTTGCAAGTGGTTGAAATGTGGCTGAGGTGCCCTCTGCTGGTAGTATCGAGAACCAAATGTATAAACATAAAATAGTGGAGAAATGTGAGGAAAATCAGCTCTAGTTTTTATGTACCTTGAATGTTAGGAGTAAATATAATAAACTTGGAAAATCCACTAGACCTAGCTAGTTTTATCTAAAATAAATGGCTTGATAGACTTCCATTTCTAGTCAAGAGAGAGTAACAGGGATCAGATTTACCTGCTGTTAAAAACAAGACAACAGGCCCCAAATGGAGTCACTTATACTAAGCCCCCTGTCACCAAACCAAGACTTAGTTAAAACTTTGACTCTCCCAGAAACAGAACTTTCAACCAAACAGGAATCACCTGATCAGCGGTAGGTAGGTAATCTGCCTGATTGACCCCTGCCATCCCCTATCGGGAAAGCAGCCCTGTAGTAACCAATCTGCTTTTTTGCCTCGTATAACTTCCTTTTTCCTGTCTCCTATAAAAGTCTTTCATTTTGTACAGCTTCTTGGAGCACCTTTCTTATCTGCTAGATTGGAATTCTATTCCTGGAACATTGCATAAAGCCAATAAAATGTTTTAAAACTTAGTCAGTTGAATTTTGTATTTTAACACTATCCACCTGAAACAGGAAGTTGTACAAAATATATGAAAATTATTTTTGAAATAATGGTTTTCAGTAATTGAACATCAGGCAGCACAGGACAGTGATTCCCTCCAAAACAGGAAACAAGTGAGGTGAGCTGTAGGATTGCCCTGGAGAATGTTTCCTCACCTGTGTGAGGTTGCACATCTTTTCGTAGAATAATAATGAAAGACATATATGTCTCTAATGCTAGCGTGACCAACTCTTTTACTTGGGCAATTGAAGCCCACCCTTCTGTTATACTCGAGAACACCACCCAGCAGTTTTCATTTCTGCAATTTCAATTTTTATTCTTTCTCCTGAATCTTTTCAGCATACACGAATGTTATTTCATTCTTCTTTAAAAGCCTTTTCTTGAACACTTTCATCCTTTACCACTGCCCTAATTCATTCTCTCTCTCTCCTCTCTATTTACAGCAAAGCTTGGCAAACTTTTCTGGAAAGGGCCAGGGAGTTCGTAAATATTTAAGCACAGTGGGCTCTACTGTCTCTGTCACAATTACTTATCTCTGCCCCTGGAGGGAGGCAGCAACCCCAGACAACACATAAGTGAATGCATGTGGCATCATTTGCCTTAGTTTACCCACCCTGCCTTACAGAAAGCTGACCATCAGTTTGCCCTCACAGGGATCACTCAGGAAGGAGCTGCAATTATTCTGTACCTTTCCCTGTGCAGGCTTCTAGCTGGGATCTCTAGAACAGAGCAGAGGGGCCGGGGGCATAAACCTCCCCTAGAAGATGGCAAAGGGAGCTTCTGAAAGAACCTGATTGCTTGTGTCCATTAAACCCTCTCTAATCCATTGCTTCCTTCTGTGGCCCTAGGGACATTGCTCTTGTCAAATTCAACTACATGTTACTAAATCCAGCAGGCATTTATCAGAACTCATCTAACTCGTCATCTTGGCAGCATTTCAGACAAATAATCACTCTGTCCTTCCTTTATGGCATAAGGATTATATTAGGCCAATTACTTTTTGATTTTTTTTGATTTTTTATTTACTTACTTATTTATTTATTTATTTACTTACTTACTTACTTACTTATTTATTTTGCGGTACGGGGGCCTCTCACTGTGTGGCCTCTCCCGTTGCAGAGCACAGGCTCCGGACGCGCAAGCTCAACGGCCATGGCTCACGGGCCCAGCCGCTCCGTGGCATGTGGGATCTTCCCAGACCCGGGGCACGAACCTGTGTCCCCTGCATCGGCAGGCGGACTCTCAACCACTGCGCCACCAGGGAAGTCCCCTACTTTTTTATTTTTAATAAATTTATTTTATTTATTTATTTTTGGCTGCATTGGGTCTTCGTTGCTGCACGGGGGCTTTCTGTAGTTGCAACAAGCGGGGGCTACTCTTCGTTGCGGTGCGCGGGCTTCTCATTGCGGTGGCTTCTCTTGTTGCAGAGCACGGGCTCTAGGAGCGCGGGCTTCAGTAGTTGTGACATGCAGGCTCAGTAGTTGTGGCACACGGGCTTAGTTGCTCCGCGGCACGTGGGATCTTCCCAGACCAGGGCTCGAACTCATGTCCCCTGCATTGGCAGGCGGATTCTTAATCACTGCGCCACCAGGGAAGCCCCTAATTACTTTTAAGAAACAGAAGATTCAGGAAGTCTTTCTTTTTACCTCCCCTTTAACTGCCTAAAAGAGTTTAGATAGAGGGCCTGGTCCAGGAAGAGCGCTATCTCCGGTGCTCTTCCTCTCTGTGCCCCATTGGCTCTGCACGACCCAGCAAACATTTGTTTACCAAACATTTGTTTTTCCCCATTTTCCTGTAAGTTGCCTTCCTCCCCTTTGAAGTCCCAAATCCCTACCTCCCTTCCTCTCTCAGATGGCAGATAAACCTCAATTGCCTAACTTGTCCTTGAATCTTATTTTTCTTATGGGCGCCCCATACGTACGTAATTCAAATTGATTTTCACCTGTTAATTTGTCTCATGTCAATTTAATTCTTAGATCAGCCAGAAGACCCTAAACAAGGGTAGAGGGGAAGTTTTTCCTCCCCCAGTTTTTCCTTGCTCCCTCTGAACTACACCAGGCATATTCTCATCTCTGGGGTTCTGCACTTGCCCCCAGGAATACACCTCCCCCAAGTACCAGACTGGGCTCACATATGATTTTGCAACGTTACCTTCACTGATCACCCCATTTAATATGGCAACCCTCCCTCCCTAACTCCTCCTGTCCTCTTTCACCGTTTTGTTCTTCCACAATAGCATGTTTACCATCTAAAATACATCATAATATTATATTTCACTTAATATTTTAAAAATCGGGTCCCTTTCCAATAAATAGATTTTTGTTAGAGCAAAAATCCGTTGTTCTGTTTTCTTCTCGGTATGTCCCCAACATTTACAGAAGTGCTTGACTCAAAGTAGGAGCTCAGTAATATTTGAAGTATGAATAAAGGAGCAAATGAATGAATGATTTATCTTTATCATGTGTAATGACTTTAAACAACACAAATTTATTACTTTACCGTTCTCCAGGTCCGAAGTCGGAAATGGGTCTGACTGGCCTAAAATCAAGCCATCGGCAGGGCTGTGTTCTTTTCTAGAGGCTCCGGGAAAGAATTTGTTTTCTTGCCTTTTTCAGCTTCTAGAGGTCACCCACATTCCTTGGCTTGTGACCCCTTTCTCCATCTTTAAAGCCAGCAATGGTCAGTCGAGTCCTTCTCACATCAAACCACTTTCCCCTCTGCTTCTGTCTTCACGTCTCTTTCTGATTCTGTCTCCCTCTCCTGCTTCCAACTTCTACTTTTAAGGACCCTATGATATCATTGGGCTTAGATAATTGAGAATAACCTTCTTGTCTTAAAGTCAGCTGATTAACAACCTTAATTCCATCTGCTACCTTAATTCTCCTTGGCCACGTAATACAACATATAAACAGGTTCCAGGGGCTAGGATACGGGCATCTTTGGGGGCAGGGCATTATTCCACTCACTACAGGCAGGGGTCTATGGGAATTCCTCAGGAGCTACAGCTCTAGTCAAATCATCCAAGAACGCCACAGATCCATGTTACTAAGAGGCAGCAGCTCTGTGAAGGAGGCTCTCCTGTCAGGGCAGACTCTCCGCCACTGCCTTCTCTGGGCAATGTCTCTAGCTTGGACCTATGAACCTCTCGGTGGTTAGTCGATCAAAACCCCCTCTTGTCTAGTTCTCAATGGATAAGATACCAATAAGTGACTTCACATCAAGCTATGAATAATAAGGTTTCCTCTCCCAGGGCATCTGCATTTTTTTAAGAGGAGTTTTTTAGCTGTAAGCCACAGAAAACCCATGTGGTTTGTACAATTAATGGTTCGTCTTTCTTACAAACAAGACCTCTGGAGGTAGCAGCTGCTGGCATTGGCTGGAGGACTTAACATCAGCACCAGCGTCTCTGCTGGTGTCTTTGCTTGTCCTCATAATCAGGAGGGGGCTGCTGCATCCCAGCACCATATCCACATTCCAGGCAAGAAGGAGGCACAGAGCAAAGGTAGAACCACTAGTCATATCTCTTTTGCCAGAAAAAAAAATCTTTTCAAACCGCATCCCACACATATGCATAGACTTCCCTTGAGGGCCAGGACACTATACTCCCAGATGCAAGCAAGTCTGGGAAAATGAGGGACTGTATTATCATGATTGATTTAGACCAGTCGTGATCTAATGTCTGCTGATGGGCCTATTGCTGCCACGAACAGAATTTCCATTTGGTTAGCAGAGGGGTGCCAGGCTTAATAAATAAATATACAGGATGCCTTGTTAAATTAGATTTTCTGACAAAAAAAAAAAACCACTTTTTTTTTAGCATAAGTATGTAATATTTGGGACAAATTTATACTAAACATCACCCACTGTTTATTTGAAATTCAAATTTAACTAGGCATCCTCTGTTTTATCTGGCAAGGAAAAGGGGAAGTTAGTGTTCACTTGGGAACTCTCAAGACCTGCCATGAGAGGGATGGCATTTTATTCTAAAATTCGAATCTATGGTGGAAGAATTTCAGGTCTTATCCACAGGCTGGTGGGGGAACTCTTCTGTGACAAAGTCTTTAGGGCACGTTGACCTTCCATTCACATAGTTGTAGGATATTCTATGTAATCTCCAGATGAGATAAGTCTTCAGGGGGGTTGATGGAGTTTTCCACTCTGATAATCTTAATGATAAAGGAGAATGGCTTCTCCTTTGTAGCAGTGTCTTCTGATCCGCTCATCCCGATACAGAAATTGCTTGATTCTGGAAAGCAAAACTGGAAAGTGACAGAAGCAGCCAAAATAAAATTCTGCTGAAATTAATCTACGCCCTTCTTTTGACTGATTCAACTACTGATAATGATGGGGTTAGTAATTTACAACTTCAGCACTCAATCAGAGGTAAGATTAATTAAAAGTATGAAAGTAACTTTAAAACACTGATTTTTAGAATAAAAGCTCTGTCCCTATCAACGCCTTCCCTCTTAGTTTTTTTTTTTCCCACTGTAATTTAAATATTCTGTAACTACCCAAGATATGGGTTCTGTGGCCTGCCAGGGCCTTCGGTTTGAGATTTTTGACATTTGTTTTGAGCCAGAGCTGGCAAACAGCAGTATCTCCAGAATCACAAGGTGTGAGTTGCTGTGGAACACGGTTAAAGTATTGAATATTTTGATGTTGATTCTGACCACATGTGAGCATTTCCCACAGCTCTTAGAGCATTTCCCACAGCTCAAAACCATATTATTAATTTTAAAAATTCATGATCACTTTACTTCTTCAGGTTTCAGGGTTCTCAGACAGGAAACATTAATACAGAAATTAATGCATGATGATTCCATTCACATTGTCTGCACGCCCCATGGAGATTCTCCAAACTGTTTTTGCTCCCAGGAAACCTCAAACAATAATACAACATTTACCACATCTCAGGCCTTGCTGAGAGCAGTGACACCCTCTCTAACCCCTTTAACAGTTCACCTGTGGCCTTCCTCATAACATTTCCCCTTTGTGTATCAAATTTCCCAGGTGTGAAACAGAAAGTGATGACAATATAACTAATTTAGTTATGTGAAGTGCTTTGAACAAAATGGTCATAACGTCTTAGCACAGTGTATGACGGTGTACACAGTCTAGTCCAGCGGCTCTCGAACTTGCTGCATTTTGGAATTACTCAGGGAGCTTTAAAAAATACTGGTACCTAAGTCTGTACCAAGGATTATGATTTAACTAGTGTAGAGTATGGCCTGGGTGTCAATATCTGTAAAAGCTCCCAGATGATTCTAATGTGCAATAAAGTCTGAAACCAGGGAACACTGCACCTTGGAAGCTATGAACAGGTCTCTTTCAGATGCGCCACTTATTAGAGTCCCTCAATGACACCCTGTAGGTGCACCCTTCATTCTGCCCAGTGGGCTTGGCTCCCCGTAACCAGGAAGGAGGCAGAACAGCCGGGGGCAAGACCTGAGCCACATTAAGGGGGACTCACTCAGCTTGGAACACCCATGTGAAAGAGACTCTGGACTCTGACTGGAACAAACTGGAAACACGCTACTGATTGTAATTCAGGTTTTCTCTGGCAAGGTGGGGAAATGTAAATTGATGTCACCCTCACTCAGCACAGCTTTGGTGAAGCCTGGGAGCTGGGGAAACTTTTGTTCTCAAGGCAAAGTCTTCAGCCTTAATAGAATTTGTCCAGTTTCCTTGAAGATGATATTAACTTGTAGGTGGGAGTGGGATGAAGACTTTTGAAGCTTTTATGGGCATTGAACTCAACTGCTCTTGGAAAAGGTCAAAGAGAAGGCATGGAATCAGGAGCCGGAAGAAAAAGGCCACCCAAGAGCTGTCAAGCCAAGGAGAGGTTTGGGAGAAGAGCTATCTCAAGGTGGGGAGGGGAGGAGATGGAGGTGAGGTGGGAAGGTGGGCAGAATTAATTTCTTAAAAAAGCAAAACCCTGGGCTTCCCTGGTGGCGCAGTGGTTGAGAGTCCGCCTGCCGAGGCAGGGGACACGGGTTCGTGCCCCGGTCCGGGAAGATCCCACATGCCGCGAAGCGGCTGGGCCCGTGAGCCATGGCCGCTGAGCCTGTGCTTCCGGAGCCTGTGCTCCGCAACGGGAGAGGCCACAACAGTGAGAGGCCCGCGTATCGAAAAAAAAAACAAAAAAAAACCAGCAAAACCCTGAGATCACGCTCTCCAGCCCCTCTCCTGGGGCTCCCCTCTAACATCTCGAGTAAATTTTATACTCCTCACTAATGTACTAATCCTAGTGCAAAGACAGTATAGTTTTCAAAGAGCTCAGAAAAGAGAGAATATCAGAGTATGAGTCACAATATAAAGAAAGAGGCTCTCAGCTATTACAAAAAATTGGTTTGCTCCCATCCCAAGGACATGCAGACAAATATGTAAAGCCTGTCTCCTTGAAGGACTACCAGGTATTAGTCCCCTGAGGCACCCACATGTCCCTGTTCTGCGCCGTGCAGAAAAATAAAAAGAAGAGTTCTGAGGAGGCTTACAGCACTGGTTCTCAAACTCTGGCAGTGCATCGGAGTCACCAGGAGGGTGGATTAAAACACAGATTGCTGACCCCACCCCTGGAGTTTCTGATTTAGTAGATGGGAACATTTCTAACAAGTTCCCAAGTGATACTGACACCACTGGTCTGGGCACCACCCTTTGAGAACCTCTGGTTCCTCATGCTCTCATAGAAATGATTTCCTCGTCTAGTGTTTATTATGGTCTGTTCTTTGAAATTTTAACTGATTTTATGAGAGAAGAGTGTTATGGTCAAATCAGTTGGGAACACACTGGACTGAAAGAAGTTAAAAGAGTTTTCTTTTGAAAATCAAAATAACTTCCTGTCTACACATACGCAGCTGTCTACCTTTATTTGACTTCCTGTTCCAGGAAATTCTTACCCAGAAAGATGAAATGGCAAATAATTTTATTGTTTGTTCTAGGAACTTCCTGAAAATCCATTAATCCGAACTCTAGACTATTCAATTTACCGTCATGAAAGTAAATATATTTTCGCAGGAAAGTATATATGCTGAGGAAGTACCACGTGAGAACACAGCAAGAAAATAGCTGATTACAAGCCAGAAAAAGAGATCTCACCAGAAACCAGCCCTGCCATTAGCTTGATCTTGGACACCTAGCCTCCAGAACTGTGAGGTATACATTTCTAAGTCGCCTCGTTGGTGGTATTTTGCTGTGGCAGCCAAAGCTAATATAGTTTTCTTAAGGCTGGACTCTGAACCAATGAGTCATGGCCATGACCCCTGACCTGTGACTCAGAAAACTCCTTCTTGCCCAGCTTATCCCCTGACATTATAGTTGTTTTATTTATTTATTTGTGGCGTGTGGAACTTCCTCGACCAGGGATTGAACCCATGCCCGCTGCATTGGAAGCGTGGAGTCTTAACCACTGGACCATACGTGATGATAATCATATTATTACTTTTATATTATATACTTTGCATTTTACAGAGTTCTTTCATAGGCATGAGCTCAGTGGCCCTAAACAACAGTTGAGGGATGTAAGGAGTTTTACTGAAGGGTTGGAAACTGAAGACTTACTTAAGAGTCACAGCCACTAAAAAAAGGAAGGGCCAGAAACCTGTGGGGTTTTTTTTGTTTTTTGTTGTTAATATTTTTTTATTTATTTGGCTGCATTGGGTCTTAGTCGCAGCACGTGGGATCTTTGTTGCCGTGTGCACGGTCTTTGTCGTGGTATGCGGGATCTTTTAGTTGTGGCATGTGGGATCTAGTTCCCTGACCAGGGATCGAACCCAGGCCCCCTGCATTGGGAGGGTGGAGTCGTAGCCACTGGACCACCAGGGAAGTCCCTAGATCCCTGTGTCGTTCCAAATTTATCACACATCATCCTATCTGGTAAGATTAAACTAGATACTAAATATTTCTAAATTCAACTGCTGGTATTTTCACTAGACCATTTTAATTTTTTTTTTTTTTTGCAGTACACAGGCCTCTCACTGTTGTGGTCTCTCCCGTTGCGGAGCACAGGCCCCGGACACGCAGGCTCAGCAGCCATGGCTCACAGGCCTAGCCGCTCCGCGGCATGTGGGATCTTCCCGAACTGGGGCACGAACCTGTGTCCCCTGCATCGGCAGGCGGACTCTCAACCACTGTGCCACCAGGGAAGCCCAACCATTTTAATTTTGATTGTCCACATATGTTTTGGACTGATGTAATATATTTTATGTTGCATAATAAAGAATTTGTCTGGTCTTCATCCCAGGTTTCTGGCACAGAACTTCTAAAAACTTTGAAATTTTCTGAGTGAGAGAAGTGTCTTGGTTATGCTAATGAGATGACTCATACTGATATCAGCCCAACCTTCTGAAATCTGGATAAGACTGCAGATTTAGTTCACTTATGTGGCCAATGATTAAACCAGTCATGCCTCCATATTGAAATCTCAGTAAAAACTCTGGACATGAAAGTTGATTGGAGCTTCCTGTTTGGTGAACACATTGATGGGCAGAAAGGGTGACATGCCCTGATTCTACAAGGAGAGGACAAGGAACTCTGTGTTCCCTTCCAGACCTCACTCTATGTGTATCCTTTTTAATAAAACTATAAAAACAAGTATAGCATTTTCCTGAGTTTATGAGTCAATCTAGTGAATTATTGAACCTAGGTGGGTCATGGGAACTTCTAAATCTACAGACAGTAGGTCAGACTTGTAGATGGCCTGGGAACCCTACTTTGGGCTGGCACCTGAAATGGAGGGCAGTCTTGTGAACCACAAAGCCTTTAATTTGTGGAGTCTGATGCTACTCGGGGTGGTTAGTGTCAGAACTAAATTGTAGTACAGCCAGTTGGTGTTGGTCCAGTTCGGGGTTTTACCAAAATATTTTAACATGCAAAATTACTTTCCTAACTTCTTTCCAATAGTAATAGGTGTTCCTTTTGGAAAATATGGATAAATAAAAATAATCTATAATTCCACTACCCCAATTGAACTATTCCAATATATATTCTTCCACTCTTTTTTCTGTGTATGTATCTTATTTTACAACTATGCTATGCCAATAATTATATGAAAAGAAATACAACCTTACTAACAATTAGAGAAATACAAATTAAAATGGAAACAATAATAAGATGTTGCTTTATACTTCTCAGATTGGCAAAAATTTAAAAAGTCATAAAACACCAAGCGTTGTCAAGAATGCAGGAAATGAGACCTTTCATCAACTGTCAGTGTATATTAGATTGCAAAAAAATAGGCACATATTTATTTCTCTCATTTCTGTATGCTTGACCCTTTGCCATGTAACTTTGCCACTCCACTGTCAAGTGGTGGAGTATATTTCTCCAGTCTTTGAATCTGGGCTTAGTCATATGACTTGTTTTGGCCAATGGCACTTTTATAAACATGATGAAAGCAAAGGCTTGAAATTCTTCTGTTCATTAGAATTTGTCCTTTCTTATTGCCAAGATTTGTCCTTTCTGCCTCCATGTGAAGAAGCTGGAGCTGGCCTACTGAACGATGCAAGGCCATGTAGAGAAAGGCTCCAGCTTTTCCAGCTGTCCAACTATCACAGCTGAGAAGCTGGACATCTGAGTAAAGCCATCCTAGAAAATCCAGCCCCAGCCAAGCTCACCAGCCTAGAATAATTGGCTGTCAATCCAAAAAATTATGAGAAATAATAAACTTATAAGCCAATGAGTTAAAGAATGGTTTATTACACAGCAAAAACTAACTGATACACAATGGGAGTGTAACTTAGATACCACCACTTTGGAAAATACTGAGGCAATATATAATGAAGTTAAAGATGCATATATTCAGTGACCCTGCAATTCAAATCTTAAGCATGCACCTTGGAGCAAACCTCACAAATATGTCCAAGGAAATATGTACAAGAATGTTCATTGCATCCTTGTACATGTCATGGGAAAAATACTGGAAAACCGCAAGTGACTCATCAAAAGAAGACAAATTTATTATTTATAACGTATTCATATAATGGAATATACGTCACAATTGGAAGGACTAAGCTAGAACTACATGATTCAAAATGAATGAATCTTGAAAATAAAATGTTGAGTGAAATTAATTTTGAGGGAATGGTTACATTTCAGGAGATGAGGGTGATGGTGGGAGGAAAATACTGTTGAAGAGGGGCACAAAGATTCTTCAACTGGATCTGTAATATTTTAGTTCTTAAAGAAATATATTAAGGGCTTCTCTGGTGGCGCAGTGGTTGAGAGTCCGCCTGCCGTTGCAGGGGACGTGGGTTCGTGCCCCAGTCTGGGAAGATCCCACATGCCATGGAGCAGCTGGGCCTGTGAGCCATGGCCGCTGAGCCTGTGCGTCCGGAGCCTGTGCTCCGCAGCAGGAGAGGCCACAGTGGTGAGAGGCCCGCGTACCACACACACACACACAAAATATATATATATATATATATGAGAGGGATAGTTAGGGAGTTTGGGATTGACATGGACACACTGTTATATTTAAAATAAATAACCAACAAGGACCTACTGTATAGCACAGGGAACTCTGCTCAGTATTATGTAACAACCTCAATGGGAAAAGAATTTGAAAAAGAATAGATACATGTACATGTATAAATGAATCACTTTGCTGTACACGTGAAACTAACACTGCGTTGTTAATCAACTATACTCCGATAGAAAATAAAATGTTAAAAAAAAAACAGAAGCAAGTGTGGCAAAATATTAAAAATTGCAAAATCAGGGCGGTAACCACATACATTACTCTCTTTATTGTTTGTATATTTGAATTGGCTCATTAAACAACAAAAAAATAACTTTACAGGTACCTACTTCATTTGCAAAACTAGCATTTGTAATGACTGCTTAATATTCTAGTTAAGGAGCTAATATTTCTTAAATTAATCCTTTAATTTTTGTTACGTAGGTGATTTGCAATTTTTCACATGCATAAATTAGGCTGTGATGAACATCTTTGTATGACACTGATTGTTTCCATATGAGTCATTCTCAGAAGTATAATTGATGGATCAAAGTCTATTCAGTTTTTTAAGATTTCTAATATTTATATTCAAATTTTCTTTCAGAAGGTAATAATTTATACTACTGCTAGCAGTGTATGACCACTTTATCAACACTGAATAATATAGCTATTCATTTTCTCTTTGCCACTTTGAGAGTTATAATTGCCATTTTAATTTGCATCCTTTTGATTATGGTATGGTGTATTAATTTGCTAGGGCTGCCACAACAAAGTACCACAGACTGGGTGGCTCACACAACAGAAATGTATTTTCTCACAATTCTGGAGGCTGGAGGTCTGAGACGGCAGTGTTAGCCGAGTTGGTTTCTTCTGAGGCCTCCCTCCTCGCCTTGTAGATGTCTGTCTTCTCCCTATGTCTTCACGTGGTCTTCCTTCTGTGTGTGTCGGTGTTCAAATTTTGTCACATTAGGATATGGTCTTATTGGATGAGGGCCTACTCTAACGATATCATTTTAACTTAATTATCTCTTTAAACATCTTATCGCCGAAGAGTCACATTCTGAGGTATTGAGGATTAGATCATCAACACATGAATTTGGGAGGAACACAATTCAGTCCATAATAGATAATGAACATTTTTTCATAAATTTATTATCCAAAGAATTGTTCTACTGTAAATTTTTTATACTTGTGTCCTTTGCCGTTTTATTGCTTCCTCTTATTGGAAATTTTGCTTATTGATTTGTAAAATTTTATTATATATTAAACTACTTGTCACAAAAGTTACATGTTGTTAAAAAAAATGACTAGAGAAGACCATTTAGGTGATACAAACAACCTTTATCTAATACTTCTTGAAGTGGATGGTCTCCATTTCGAGAACTGCAAGATGAGGCAGAAGGCAGGAGACTTTTTTTTTTTTTTCATGATTTGTGATCACATCACCTAGACTGGGGTAATACTTACTATTTTTTTCAGGAGGCTTTTATAGGATAAAGAATTAAGAACAAGGGAGAGAAAACTAGAAAATATCTGATTGGCAGTGGCCACATAGTCAATCTTGTTTGGAGTGAGAAGGAACAAGGAAGTTAGTGTAGAGCCTTAGTATTAGGCTATTAGCCTATTAGTATACTTGTCAGTATAGGCTGACAAGATATACTGCATTTCAAGCAGAGCATTTACAAGGACAGAAAAGTTATTTAGGTTTCAGTTTGCTGACATGGCACCCCAGGCAGGAGCAGCTCCATCTCGGGCCTAGAAAGTTTTCTCAACAATATATTTTTTTTCCCAGTTTGTTGTCGGTTATTTGATAGGATTTTGTTTCCATGTAGAAGAATTTTGTTCCCATTCAGAAGTTTTATGTAGTCAAATGAAAGTCTTTTCCTTTATAGTTTTCTGCATTGAGAATCCCACAATCTTCATATTTATCTATACAGTTGTCCCTTGGTATTCACTTGGAATACCATCCTTTAGAACAGTTGTGCTGGAGGAGATCTCAGAATCCAAGGACCGCCCAAAGCTCTTATATAAAATACCATAATAGTTGCATATAACCTATGCACATCCTCCCATATATTTTAAGTCATCTCTAGATTACTTATAATATCTAATAAAATGTAAATAGTTGTAAATACAATGTAAATGCATACAACTTCCAGCAAAGGGTAACTCAAGTTTTGTTTTTTAGAACTTCCTGGAATTTTTTTTTCCTGAATATTTTCAATCCGCGATTGGTTAACTCTTTGGATGCAGAAACTGCAGCTATGAAGAGACAACTGTATATTTAATACACTAATAAGTTTTACTTATAATTTTTTAAAAAATATTTATTATTTATTTATTTATTTTGGCTGCACTGGGTCTTAGCTGTGGCACGGGGAATCTTCGTTGAGGCAGGCGGACTTCTTAGCTGCAGCATGCATATGGGATCTAGTTCCCCAACCAGGGATCGACCCTGGGCCCCCTGCATTTGGAGCATGGAGTCTTACCCACTGGACCACCAGGGAAGTCCCATTACTTATAATTTACAGATAAATTTTACCTATAATTTACATTACTTTCATGCTTTGTTTTTTACATGTAAACATTCAAGCATTCTTTTTTTCTTTTTAAACTTTATTTTATTTATTTATTTGTTTATTATTGGCTGCTTTGGGTCTTCGTTGTGGTGTGCAGGCTCCTCATTGCGGTGGCTTCTCTTGTTGCAGAGCACGGGCTCTAGGCACGCCGGCTCAGTGGTTGTGGCGCACAGGCTTAGCTGCTCCGCAACATGTGGGATCTTCCCGAACCAGGGATCTAGCCATGTTCCCCTGCACTGGCAGGTGAATTCTTAACAACTGCACCACCAGGGAAGTTAAGCATTCTTTACATTTAAGTAGTTAATCCAGATGGAATTCATCTAATTTATGTTATGAAGTATAGAACTAACTTAATGTTTTCCTAAAATATTTAGCCATTTGCCTGAACTTGGTAGCCTATATTTTGGGTAGGTAAATATTAAATATTTTAAAAATAAAATAAAAATAAAACTACTGTCCCTTATTGGCCTTTTGGTAGTGTTTACATGTAAACTTTTGTGATGGTTCAATGTCCTTTTTTTACTGTAAGTTCTGGGAAAAGCATATCTGTTGATTTTAGTTGTAGGTTGGTTGATTTCATTTTTACCATTGTCTGAGGTGGGGTAAATGAATCATGTTTGCCTTAATGTCAATATGTAACTTCTGACCTTTTCATTCTGAACAGGGTACAAAAAGAGATTTAGCTACTGCTCATCACCCAGTTCTGTGTTACTCAGAGCAGCATACAAATGCTTCCTTTTATAAGTTCTGTCTAGCTTTTGAAAAAAAGAAGGACTTTTAAGTATTGAATTAATGAATACTTTTCATAACACTCAACAAGAGAATAAAGGCCAATTTTTTTCTGTCAATGAGGCTGAATACCCATTTCATTAGGAGGGGAAAACATCCTCTACAGTTCTTCCCCCAGCCCTGGCGGCTCCTTAGAAACCATCACACTTCAGAAAATGTTTAAACAGTCAACTGCTATCTCCTTTCATTCAAAGGTAAACCACTCTTTGGAATCTCTACCACCTAGTGCTGAATGTAAGGTAGAAAATGTCAACACATAGTTTAATAAGGTAAAGTTCACTATGAAATAACTCTGCCTGATTTGAGCAAAAGCAAAACTTTGATCAAATTGTTTCAGAAATCAAAAAAATATTCTATCTCAATAAACTCCTTGCCATCCTACACTGGAAAGCTTAACAATAACATCACATTGACTCACTTCTACGGATTTCATTTGACTATGTTATAGTGTATATTATTCTTAGAATTCTGAGTCGTAGAATCCTCACCTCATGGAGGCATGAAAAAAATCAGTGATTCTATCCATTCCTTTCTGGTTGTAGAACTGCAAGGGACATGTCATTTGGGGGAACAAATCTAGTAATTCTTTTATCCATTAAGGTCTTTTGAAACCGGATACTGTGATGACCTGGAAAGGGGAAAACTTTGTGGCTAGAGGCAAGACGGGGAGGGGTGGCAGTAGTGGGAACTTACTTTTCATTCTATATTATTTGTACATTTTCAATCCTATACCAAGTTCATGTATAATATATTCAAACTAATTAGTTCTCTTTAAAGTTACTTTTATTGCATTTATTTTTTATAAATTTATTTATTTTATTTTTGGCTGCGTTTGGGTCTTCGTTGCTGCACTTGGGCTTTCTCTAGTTGCGGCGAGCGGGGCCTACTCTTCTTTGCGGTGTGCAGTCTTCTCATTGTTGTGGCTTCTCTTGTTGTGGAGCACGGGCCCTAGGTGCACAGGCTTCAGTAGTCATGGCACGCAGGCTCAGTAGTCGTGGCTCATGGGCTTAGTTGCTCTGCAGCATGTGGGATCTTCCCGGACCAGGGCTCGAACCCATGTCCCCTGCATTGGCAGGAGGATTCTTAGCCACTGTGCCACTAGGGAAGTCCTAAAGTTATTTTTAAACAGTAATTTTTATGCTAGGGCCCAGTTACATTTGGAATAAATGCAAGTCAGAGTGTAACAGTAGGCTCTGTACCACTGCTCCAGGTAGAAACAATTGATTTACATTTTAAACAATTTATTTTTTCTTTCTTTCATTCATTCATTCATTCAACAAATATCTAGGTAATAACTCTGTGCCAATAATCATGTACATAGGATGGTGAAGATTGTGGTGGGGCTATAAGGGATTATGCACGGAGAATGGAGAGGGGGATTATTGAGATTATACAGATTGTGCAGCAATTCATAAAGCAATCATACAGGTGAATAATGAGTGAGATTTGCCATAATCTTGATGGGATGCGATTAGTTGATGGAAAAGTACACTCTGATAAACGCTGAAATGGGTAAAAAATATGATGACATTTTATCGAATATCTGTCACGCTTCTTTATCTGCTGCCGTGATGACATTTTTCATCCATATGCTTCTTGTGCTGTCTTCCTAAATCATAATCCTTGTCTTAGAGTTTGAAGGGGGAGCTAAGGGAGGATTCCTTTTATTTTACCAGTATTTATTGAGGCAGTTAATTTCATGAACTTCATAAATAACTTTATAAATGATTCCAAAGAAAATTGTTTATTTCATTGTTTAGATTTAAGGCAGATAAGGGACAAATTCATGACCATACGTGGTTCATAGCTTCTAAACTGTTAAGTATCATAAAGGAAGCATTCTCATTGTCTTCAACACTTAAGAAAAAGTTCTACCTTCCAATGCAAGCAGACAGAAAGCAAGTCCTGTGAGACTTCCTTCAATTAAATATGAGGTAGTTGCTATTGCTCCAATCCCTGTTATTACCAGGATGCAGAGGTTAAGCTTGGCAATGGAGCTCAAAACACTGAATAACATTGACTTGAGGGCAGAACATAGGAAATCACAATGAAAAGACAAACATGAAATCTTAGGGTTTTTTTTTTTTTTTTCTGTTTGTCTTTTCTCTTGAGGAGGATGGAGAAAAATACTTCTCTAAAGCACAATTATTAAATTGTCATTCTATATCTGTTTTCCCTACTCAAAAACTGTTAGTTATCTTCTACTATTTCTTTTCAAAACCGAGACGTATTTCTATTTCATTAAAAACTGCTCAATCTCCTAAGCAAAGCTCAAAGGCTATGACTGAAATTTAACCACATTCTTCTCACATTCGTAATAAACTTCGTAAATTTAGAGAAGTAAACTTTTTAGGATGTAAGTAAATTTTACAACAAAAGGATTTTTTTTGAATTTTTATTTATGTATTTATTTATTATTTTTGGCTGTGTTGGGTCTTCGTTTCTGTGTGAGGGCTTTCTCTAGTTGTGGCGAGTGGGGGCCACTCTTCATTGCGGTGCGCAGGCCTCTCACTGTCGCGGCCTCTCTTGTTGCAGAGCACAGGCTCCAGACGCGCAGGCTCAGTAGTTGTGGCTCACGGGTCTAGTTGCTCTGCGGCATGTGGGATCTTCCCAGACCAGGGCTCAAACCCGTGTCCCCTGCATTGGCAGGCAGATTCTCAACCACTGCGCCACCAGGGAAGCCCAACAAAAGGATTTTTTGATATCATGATATAACATATTTTTTAAGATAACAGATTTAATAGGGAGCTCTTATTCATCCCACTAATACAAGGAAGCTAATGTGATTTCCCTATGGATTAGAGTTTATGTTTTGGAACCGATGAGTCACATTATATTGCCAAAAGAGGAATCAGAACAGCTTGGTGAACTATAGGAACCAAACAAGCTAAGAAGGATCAAGTTCTCAACTAAGCATCTAATATTAATGTAATGAGTATTTGCAAGTCAGAGCCTTTCTAACTATAAAGTAGAAAAACATCGGAATTGGTACACTGATTTGCACAGTATTGTTTTGTTAAATATAGTAGGTATTCCAATTTCATTCAAAAAGAAGCTTAGCTTACTTCTGTCAAATGACAAAAACAACACAATTTAGTAATGAGCTTGATGTCTTTTATTCAAAGGAAAATAATCTATGGCTTGCGGGGGTTGGGTGAGGGGTGCAGTACCTCATAAGCAGTGGAACACTCTTCTGGAGGGATTTGGGGCAAGAGCGAGTTTTATAGAGCATTAGTAGAGGCAACGCAGCAATGGGGCATGAATGGCTAGGAGGTCTGGGATTTCCTTGTAAGGTCGGCAGGTCTTATTTTTTTTTATTAATTTATTTTTTTGGTAAAATTTATTTATATTTTTCGCTGCGCACAGGCTTTCTCTAGTTGCAGTGAGCAGGTGCTACTCTTCGTTTCGGTGCCCGGGCTTCTCATTGCGGTGGCTTCTCTTGTTGCGGAGCATGGGCTCTAGGCACGTGGGCTTCAGTAGTTGTGGCATGTGGGCTCAGTAGTTGTGGCTCATGGGCTCTGGAGTGCAGGCTCAGTAGTTGTGGTGCATGGGCTTAGTTGCTCCGTGACATGTGGGATCTTCCCAGACCAGGGCTCGAACCCGTGTCTCCTGCATTGGCAGGCAGATTCTTAACCACTGTGCCACCAGGGAAGTCCCCTTATTTTCTAGAATAAGCTGAGCTTGAGGATTGTGACTGGTGTGTGTCAGGTCTCCTTGACTGGAGTTTCCCATAAAGTGCAGGCTGACATAGGTTTAGATTTGTGATGTGGGCCAGGTCACTGGGGCGGCCTCCATTTTGTGGGCCCTGATGTACGAATTAACTGTCACTTCACTGTTTACCTGGTAACAACTTACCTTGTGGTATTAGCTGTAACATAAAGAGTAAACAATTTTGGGGACTCACATAAAACTCCATGACAGTGGCTACAACTCTATATTATAGAATGTTTACTTTCCTGCATTACATATTTAAATCCATTTTTAATATCACTTATTTTCAAGAATATATTTTCAAAAATAATCGGTTTTTTAAATTAGCTTTTTTAAAAATAAATTTATTTATTCATTTATTTAATTTTTGGCTGCATTGGGTCTTCACTGCTGCGTGCAGGTTTTCTCTAGTTGTGGCGAGCTGGGGCTACTCTGTTGCGGTGCGAGGGCTTCTCTTGTTGCAGAGCACAGGCTCTAGGCACGTGGGCTCAGTAGTTGTGGCTCGCGGGCTTAGTTGCTCCGCGACATGTGGGATCTTTCTGGACCAGGGCTTGAACTCGTGTCCCCTGCATTGGCAGGTGGATTCTTAGCCACTGTGCCACCAGGGAAGCCCTAAAATTAGCTTTGATAAGAAACACACGCATAGTGAAAATTCTCTTTTCCACCTCTGTTGACTCCTCCCCTCCACAACCCCCACTTCAGGCTCTCAGTACAATCAGCTTCTTGTGTAAGAAGTTCTACACACATCTAACCATTATATATGTATGCGACACCTTGGGTACACAGGATTCTGGGGCTGTGATTAAACTTTATATTTGCCTCCTCTTGCCCATTTAAAGTTTATTCCACAGGGTTCACTTTCCTGCTCCAGGATGAATACTCAGCTCATGTACAGTTAACAGAGGACACATTGTTAGTTCAGTAATTTGATTGTTCAGTCATATGCATTAACCAAACTCCAAAACTAATTTAAGGCTTCTTACAGCCACTCGCCATTTTTCTCTTCCTAAATCCTCTCTCCTTTCCATACTCTATTTTTAAACCAGGGTTTGGATAAGGGATCAAGGGTTGTGAAATTGTCAACAGTTTCCTTTGTTAATTCTACATAGTGACGGAGGTCCCAGGATAAGCCATCCTCTTTGACATATGCCTTATTTTGAGCTAATGGCCTATGAGAACCAGCAGATATAGGAAAAGCTTTAAAAGGAACAAGTTTTCCTTTTACAGAGGAAATTTACATGTATGAAAGGTATTTCTATTTGCAAAGGGGTCTCCCTCTCCCTTACAAGGAAGAAGAGAAGTCTGAATAACTCTCATCAGCACAGAAGGCATCTGAATAACAAACCTTTCTAAAGAACCCTTGTTTGGTCACTTTCCCATAAACTGCCTCCCCCCCCCCCACCACCTCCAGCCAGAAACCCCAAACTCCTTTTCCTTTGTTTTAGCCTAAGATGGTGTATAAGCTGGAGTTCTAACCACACTTTGAGTTATTCTTTGCTGGCTACTCCCACATGGACCTGTAAACTTCTGTTTATTTTCTCTTGTTGATCCGTGTCTTTGGATAGTCTCATTGACAGGGCCCCAGACGGAGAACGTGAGATGGACAGAGGAAAAGATTTTTCTTCCATCCCTACAACATGGAATGTCTATTTCACATGCGCTTTGGTACTGAATAGTTTATTGGTGCTTCATTAAAACAGAGAAAGAGGTCCGTATTTAAATAGTGTTACATGTATAGAAAACTCTACATATTGTCCTGTATCTTACTTTGTTCACTTAATGATAAAGCATTTGAAATTATTTGGAGGTTAGGAACACTTAGGGTATTTTAGTTCTAAGCATTAAACAATACATCTCTTCTTTGTGAACTACAAATTGGCATTTTCCATTGGCACTTGCCATCTACCTCTGTAAGGGTTAAATCATGCGCGGCTGCAGCTGCTGACTTTCAACACCCCCTGAAAGGAGTTCAGGTGGAGATCAGGAATGAGGAATGTGCTCTGGGAAAAACTGGCAGAACAGGTCTTCAGATAGTTAGATATTTTCAGGAGCCAATTTTATGAGCCCAATTCTTATATCTCCTCATATCTAGAAAAACACTAAAGTCCTTCATGGTGACGTCTGCTCCTCGTGACTAGCAGAAACCTTCTACCAAAAAAATGTGCTTGACTGCATGTATTCCCTCTTCACCAAAATCACATATATACTGACCTTCTCCCCTGCCTCTTTGGAAGAATTTCTCAGAGCTATGTGGGATGCTGTCTCCTCATTTTGCCCCAAATAAAACTTAACTCAGAACTCTCACGTTGTGCTTTTTTTTTTTTTTATTGGAAGAATCATACACCATGATGAAGTGAGATTTATTCCAGGGATGCAAAGACAATTCAATACACAAGTATCAATTAATGTGATGTATCATATTAACAGAGCAGGGGTTAAAAATCATATGATCATTTCAATAAGTTGTGCATTTTTTTAAGTCAACATCTTTAAACTCTTAAAAGCCATAGCAAATTTTTACATGGTACACTGTGGAGAAAATCCCCATATGCCCTCCTCCCTATAGCCCCCAAATTTGGTCCTTTTAAAGTACTGAGTTTATGTGTCTATGTTCAGAATGCTACATTTTAAACACATGTGTTGTCATTCACAGACCCACGCAGGGGCATTTTTCTTACCTGATCATCTTTGGGTCCATCTACTACGGTAGACTGCTTTGTGTTTTGGAATGAAAGATGGGGCGAGGAGAACTAGACAATGCATCGATAAACTTTTTTTTTCCACATCAGCATCACAATTATACTGGTAGAGTTGGAGGAAAACTAGATGATGAGGTCTTTAAGAGATACATTCTATCATGTATATTTAGTACTCTCTCTCCTGCACTGCCCTGGCACAGTGATGTTAGCACTCAACAAAATCTTATTATCTGACTAACTACTTTAGCCATCAAAGTGATAGGAACAGAGTAAAGGGACAAAGTGGGTGATTAGATAGTTAATCCCACTAGGGGATCATAAATAAAGTATGAGAGACCTTTTTTTTTTTTTTTTTGCGGTACGCGGGCCTCTCACTGTTGCGGCCTCTCCCGTTGCGGAGCACAGGCTCCAGACGCGCAGGCTCAGCGGCCATGGCTCACGGGCCCAGCCGCTCCGCGGCATGTGGGATCTTCCCGGACCGGGGCACGAGTCCGTGTCCCCTGCATCGGCAGGTGGACTTTCAACCACTGCGCCACCAGGGAAGCCCTGAGAGACCTTTTAAGTTAATGATCATTCAAGAACGTAGGCTTGCTTAACAACAAATCCATGCAACAGAAACACATGACATTCCCCCAAACAATAAAAAGATGGCGGAATGAGACCTACATCCTGCCCATTGAAGTTAGCACATTAATGATCCTTGAGAAGGGGCTTTTTCTGCATGTACTAAGCAGAAACATAGGGGAAAGGTGACATTATACTGAAACCTGAGATGATTGACCATATTCTAGTATATGTTACTGCCTTTTTGCTCATTTCCATAGTGCCATGACAGTCCTGGTTGGGCCATAGAGGGTCGAAAACTCTTTCGCCCAGTGTGGAGGAGGAACTGATGATGGAAGCTTGATGTCTACACAGGAACGAGGAGGAAGGTGGTCTTCTTTCTCCCCACTTTTCCTTTGATTATAAAAATGTAGCCCACTAGTTCTCAGCGTGGCACTCCCTTGCCTGTCCGCTTGCATCTCTCACAAGCATCCAAACCTAATAAACTCTTTCCATGCCTGTCACTCTGCCGCTCATTGAATGCTTTTTGTGCTGAGACAGAAGAACCTATGCTCTACTGAGTCGTGAGACGCGTTCTGCAGTTTGAAAATCGGATTTGCCTTCTGTTTAAAGAAATATTGGATCATCAAAGAGAATTTAGTTTCTGGTCTGGCACGCAAACAGATTAGAAGTCACCACTACATCTTACCAACAAGTAAAAATGTGAACAAACTGAAAAATAAACAAGCCTTCTTAGGTCTGTCAGGGAAGTGAGGTCACAGGGCAAATGACTGCTCCTGAATCTGGTGGATACAGGTAATCACAACTTAGTGGAGCAGAAACCTCCATGGAACCATTACCGGGATAGGAAAACGTGAGCTGTAAATGATGGATTGCTGGGGGCTCATTGTGGACAAGGCTGACAGATAAAATCTCTAGTGGGAGCCCTGCACTTCTGTGAGTTTTACTTCCTGGAGCTCTACCAGAAAGGTGCTCACAGCAAATATCAGAGACAAATCCCCTTGGGCTTTCAGCAGGGTAAGGGGAAAAGTATCCATTTCAAATACAGCAGAGCATTTCGTTCTTCTTAAGAAAGTCTGTCCTTCAGAGCAACTATTTTACCGAAGGCCTAACCTATGCAGATTTTATCAGAGCCTAACTGACCTGGGTGAAGGGAAATACCCAGCTCCATCCCCCTGCAGCCAACCTGTCCCACCTAGGTGGGGAAAAATCTAAGAGGCACATGTGAAGGTCACATCCCATGGGTACAGGCTCACCAAAAGACCAGAGACCTAATCATGGGACTACAGAATGCTTCCCCTCCCCACATTTTACCATCATATTATTAAAGGCCCGTGTATGGTAGTTTTTTAAACTCAGTGTATCATGCTTGACTTTCAACAAAAGATTGCAAGGCATACTAAAAGGTAAAACACACAGTTTGAAGAACTAGAACAAGCATCAGAACCAGACCCAGATAAGACAGGGATGTTGGAATTCTCAGATTGTGAATCTTAAACAACTATCTTTAATATGCTAGGGGCTCTAATAGAAAAAGTAGACAGCATGCAAGAATAGGTGGGCAACGTAAGCAGACGGATGGAAATTCTGAGAATAAAAAGAAATGCTAGAGTTCAACCAAACCATAATAGAAATAGAGAATGTCTTTGATGGTCTGAGGAAAGAATCTCTGTGCTTGAGGATATGTAGAAGCTTCCAAAATTGAAAAGAAAAAAGCCTGAAAAAAATTGGAACAGAACATCCAAGAGAAGTGACACAACTAAAAAGGTGTAACTTACACCTAATGAGGCTACCAGGAGGAGAAGAAAGAAAGGAACAGAAGAAATATTTGAAGCAATAATAATTGAGAATTTCCCTCAAATTAATGTTAGACACCAAACCACAGATCCAGGAAGTTCAGAGAACATGAGGTAAGATAAATGTCAAAAGAACTAGGTCATGTTCAAGTTGCAGAAAATCAAAGACAAAGAAAAAATTTTAAAAGAAGCCAGAGGGAAAAACACCTTACCTATAGAGGAGAAAACATTAAAATTACATCCAACTTCTCCTCAGAAGCAAACAAACTTGAAGGGAGTGAAGTGAAATATTTAAAGTGTTCAGAGAAAAAAATCCCACCAACCTAGAAACTAATAAGCAATGAAAACGAGGTTGTAGGATATGTGGTGAGCATACAAACATTAATCACTTTCCTATCACCAGCAAAAACAAATGGAATTTGAAATTAAAAACACATTACCATTTATATTAGCATCACCAAAAATACAAGATTTAGGTATAAATCTAACAAAATATGTTAACTCAAAATGAATTATAGACCTAAATGTAACAAAGCAAAACTATAAAATTCCTATAAGATAACATAGGAAAAAATCTAGATGACCTTGGGTATGGTGATGACTTTTAACACAGCACCAAAGGCATGATTCATGGAAGATATAATTGATAAGCTGGACTTCATTAAAATTAAAAACTTGGGTTCTGTGAAAGACATTGTCAAGAGAAAGAGAAGACAAGCCACAGACTTGTGGAGAAATATTTGCTAAAGACATAACTGATAAAGGACTGTTATCTAAAATATACAAAGAATTCAAGCTCAACAGTAAGAAAATGAACATTGTCATTAAAAATGGGCAAACGACCTAAACAGACACCTTATCAAAGATATATATACGTGGCTGGAGCAACTAAGCCCATGCACCACAACTACTGAGCCTGTGCTCTGGAGCCCGGGAGACACAACTACTGAGCCCGCGTGCCACAACTACTGAAGCTCACGCACCTAGAGCCTGTGCTCTGCAGCAAGAGAAACCACCGCAATGAGAAGCCCGCGCACCACAACGAAGAGTAACCCCTGCTCGCCGCAACTAGAGAAAGCCTGCACGCAGCAACGAAGATCCAATGCAGCCAAAAATAAAATACATAAATAAATATATTTTTTAAATGTGAAAAAATGATATATACACGTGGCAAATAAGCATATGAAAAGATGCTCCACATCATGTGCCATCAGGGAAATGCAAATTAAAATAAAAATAAGATACCACCACACACCTATTAGTATGGCCAAACTCCAAAACACTGACAACATCAAATGCTGCTGAAGATGGGGAGCAATAGGACTTCTCATTCATCGCTGGTGGGAATGTAAAATGGTACAGCCACTTTGAGAGACAGTTTGGCAGTATCTTACAAAACTAAATATACTCCTCCCATGTGATTCAGCAATCACACTCCTTGGTATTTCCTCCAAAGGAGTTGAAAACTTGTTTCCACACAAAAACCAGCACATGGATGTCCACAGCAGCTTTATTCATAATTGCCAAAATTTAGTAGCAACCAAGACGTCCTTCAGTACGTAAATGGATAAATTAACCATGGTACTTCCAGACAAGGAATATTGTTCAGCATTTAGAAAAAAAAGAAAAAAGCTATCAAGCCATGAGAAGACATGGAGGAAACTTAAATGCATATTGCTAAATGAAAGAAACTAATCTAAAAAGACTGCATACAGGGCTTCCCTGGTGGCGCAGTGGTTAAGAATCCGCCTGCCAATGCAGGGGACACGGGTTGGATCCCTGGTCCGGAAAGATCCCACATGCCGCAGAGCAACTAAGCCCGTGCGCCACAACTACTGAGCCTGCGCTCTAGAGCCCGCGAGCCACAACTACTGAAGCCCGTGCACCTAGACCCCATGCTCTGCAACAAGAGAAGCTACCACAATGAGAAGGCCGCACACCGCAACAAAGAGTAGCCCCCGCTCACCGCAGTAGAGAAAACCCGCTCGCAGCAACAGACCCAGTGCAGCCAAAAATAAATAAATAAATTTATTTAAAAAAAAAAAAGACGGCATCCAATATAATTGCAACTATATGACATCTGGAAAAGGCAAGCTATGGAGACTGTAAAAAAGATCAGTTACCAGGAAGCAGGGGATAGGGAAGAATGAATAGGCAGAGCACAGGGGATTTTTAGGGCAGTGAGACTATTCTGTATGATAATAAAATGGTGGATAAGATATTATTACACATTTGTCAGAAAGCACAGAATGTAAAATACCAAGAGTGAACCCGAAGGTAACATGGGCTTTGGGTGAAAATGATGTCAGTGCAGGTTCATCCATTGTAAGGAATGTACCACTCTGGTGAGGGATATTGATAGTGCGGGGAAGCTGTGCATGTAGGGAAGCAAGGGATACATGGGAACTCGCTATTTCCTGCTCAGTTTTTTTTTTTTTTTTTTTGCGGTACTCAGGCCTTTCACTGTTGTGGCCTCTCCCGTTGCGGAGCACAGGCTCCGGACGCGCAGGCTCCGGACGCGCAGGCTCAGCGGCCATGGCTCACGGGCCCAGCCGCTCCGTGGCATGTGGGATCTTCCCGGACCGGGGAAAGAACCCATGTCCCCTGCATCGGCAGGCGGACTCTCAACCACTGCGCCACCAGGGAAGCCCTCCTGCTCAGTTTTGCTATGAAACTAAAACTAAGAAATCGAGACTTCCCTGGAGGTCCAGTGATTAAGACTCCCGGCTTCCACTGCAGGTGGCATGGGTTTGATCCCTGGGCGGGGAACTAAGATCCTGCATGCCAGGCTGCGTGGCCTAAATAAATAAATAAAACTAAAAAATAAAATCTTAAAAATGAAGTCTATTTAAATGAAAAAACAATATTGGTAAAACAGAGCTCGCTGGCTGGTTTGGTTATCTCTTCTGAATCACCCTGCCTGTAATTTTTTTCCTCTTCAAAGTATAGCTATAGTTCATGCTGAAAACAATTTGGTGGATTAGGGAAATTTTCTGTGTAGTGATTTTACATATTGGGAAGAAAAAATGGCAGATTTAGGAATTTCATATCTTAACTGTGAAAAAGGAGAAAGGAAACACCAGTAATTCTGGAGACAAACGGAAATAATTAAATGTGTAATTAGTTTTGGTAACATTGATATTTTTACCATGGTTGTCACATGGCAAAGCTATCATGAAGTTAAGAGAAATCAGGATAGGAGGCTCTCACTGAAGCTAGAATGGCCATTTTTATTATGAGTAAATCCCGCCTTAAAAAAGGAAGTTTTCTGGAAATTCCCTGGCAGTCCAGTGGTTAGAACTCTGTGCGCTTCCACTGAAGGGGTTCAGGGAAGTAAGACCCCACAAGTGGTGCAACCTAAAAAAAAAAAAGGTTTTCTGAAAAGAAGTGGAAGTTTAATCGGATAAGTATTTACTAATTATTATGAAAATATTCCAGTGCCCCAGAAATTTCTTCTTACCTTTCTTTTCAGAAATTTTAGCATATTTTTTTCTCCTATACTATAGTCACACCAAATATTTATATAATTTAAAACATTTTTTTAAATGGGAAAGAAGCCTGTATTCTTCCATTGTATAATTCTGGCTTCAATTCTCCTCTGCCTTATCCTTCTTAATGAAACATATATTCACAAGAAGCTTGGGACTTCCCTGGAGGTGCAGAGAGCCCTGGTCCGGGAAGATCCCACATGCTGCTGAGCAACTAAGCTCATGCGCCACAGCTATTGAGCCTGCGCTCTAGAGCCCACGAGCCACAACTACTGAGCTGCATGCTGCAACTACTGAAGCCCGCTCACCTAGAGCCCATGTTCCACAACAAGAGAAGCCATCACAATGAGAAGCCTGTGCACCACAACGAAGAGTAGCCCTGGCGTGCTGCAACTAGAGAAAGCCCGTGCAGCAACGAAGACCCAACGCAGCCAAAAATAAAATCAATTAATTAAAAAAATATATAAAAAATACAAAAGAAGCTTCAAAACTTATAAACTTTTGAAATTAGAACAATCAATTTTCAAACACTCTCGTGATTGAGGGAAGAGGTAGTGTACAATGGTCCTTTACCAAATCCAAGTGCATGAGGCAGTAAGTCAAACTCTTCAACTGAGGATAGAATTCTCCTGTGCCTAGAAGTACCTGAAGTGAACATCATTACTTAACTTTGATTTTCCGTTTGCATTTCTAATTCCAAGTATCAGTGAAATAGAAAACAAAGTGGTAATGTGCCACCTTGTGGAAGCACGAGGAATAGAACTATTGTAGGATTTTTTTTTTTCGCATGAGAATTTAACGTTGTATTTTTATGTTTTTTCCAATTATACAAGCAATAATTGTCCAGCGTAAAAAAAAGTAAATAAAGTGGATACTCAAATATTAGTTGAGTATATGAAGAAAACAGTAACCACCCCAGTCTTGATTTGGGCTGTGCCCTGTTGAAGCAGCACAATGAATAAATGAATGAATGAAATTTTAAAAGTCTGATTTTTCAGGTCAGTTATTGCCTCCAGGCCTGGCCTTACATTAGGATCTTATCTTCCAGAAATATTATTAATGTTCCATTTGGGGAGAAAGTGATAAAACTTTATTTACATTCGTATAGGTATTAAAAATGATCTGTTAGTACTATTGACAACTCTCCATTTCCCTGTGTGGGGTGTATCACCATCAACCAAAATACACATTTCACTATGGGTTATTATGGGATAGTTGAATACAGAAGACCTGGAGATCAGTGGACTCTCCCAGAAAGGGTGATCCTAGGCCCACTGTTGAAGACAGAGCTGGATGGCTCCTCAGGAATTCCATAGGTTCTCCATGTTCTTCTGGATTTAACAAAGTCCCAGGCTCTAGGTCTGTTTCATTTTCTGCAAAATAATAGTGTTAGAACAGATTAGTAATTTTCAAACTGTGTGTTTTAAGAGGCTCCAAAAATATTTGATCCAAATTTTATTATAAATATATTTTTTTGAATTTATTTCATACACTACTATTTTATAATATATATTTCCTGAATGTAGTATGTTATAAAAGTCTATACAGTAATATGAACCAAATTTGGAGGTATTAGAGACTGTCAACATATTAGTGTGTCTTCCTTAAATAAACATATTATACAAAGTAAATTTTCTACATTTAAACAACAAAATACACTTGTGGTAACAAATTCTTCTTCTTCTTTGTTTCTCTTTTATATTGAGGTTTTATGTGAGATCTCACATGTCTGTTTTCAAGAATGGCATTCTGAAGACCTTTACACCTCAGCCAGCCCCTTTGTGTTATAGCCTGGTGTATGGTCAGGCCACTCAGGATGGCTGTTCTCTTGCTGTCTGTTCATTCCCTGCTCAACCAGTGCCTGCTTCACCTACACCCTACTCACATGACTGACTTTCCTGCAGCCAGGCTCCAGCTAACGACTGGTTTAGCTTTAGATCAGAACATCTCCACTAGGACAGCTTATCACAGAGGCGGTAAGGGGCAGGCCCGGCTGCTGGTTTCCCTGGTAACCAGCTAGCCACCTGTCGTCAATCTCCCCTATAACTGGTAACCTCCCTCTCCCCCTGGAGTGAAGACTGTCGCCTCTGCTGCACACAGTGGGGTGTCGTTCCAGGACCTTGCTTCATCCATGTAAGCTCCTCCCATCCATTAAACCATTGCGTCTCTGTGGCTGATTCTGGGCTCTTTCTTCTGTCTTGAAGCCGGGCAAGTACAGGGCTTGCAGGCCTGCAGGATGCAGCCCCAAACCTGGTTATAATAAATTCTCTATAACACATCAACAGGTGTAGGGGAGGAATAATAATTTTCTGTTTACCCTTTTAGGTTCTTGGCAGAAACCCCTCTGTAATAAAACTCAGATTAAAATGAAAAACAAAAATCAAAAATCCCCCCAAAAGTTTAATAACATGTATAACTCCTGTATATATGGGAGAGAACCAGGAAAACAAGTAGCTTTAAGGAGTGGCCCAAGCCACCACCTCAAATATCATCTCCAGATAAAGACAAAAAAAAAAAAAAATTGGGGGAAGTGAGGGAGAGCCAGTTATGGGAGGTCACCAGGAAAAGCACAGTAAACAAGGGCAAGGTTATCACACAGATTAAAGTCCTTACCTTCTCCATTGATAAGAGTTTCTAGAGATTTGGTCCTCCTCCTCTTGGGTACAGAGAGGGAAACACCCTTACAAATGTAGATGTCTCTTACAAAAGGGTAACTTCTATTCTATTTTCAGAGCTTCTTAAAAATAACCAGTTCGGGGGCTTCCCTGGTGGCGCAGTGGTTGAGAGTCCGCCTGCCGATGCAGGGGACGCGGGTTCGTGCCCCGGTCCGGGAAGATCCCACATGCCGCGGAGCGGCTGGGCCCGTGAGCCATGGCCGCTGAGCCTGCGCGTCCAGAGCCTGTGCTCCGCAACGGGAGAGGCCACAACAGTGAGAGGCCCGTACCGCAAAAACAAACAAACAAAAAACAGTTCGGGAATTCCTTGGTGGTTAGGGCTCTGCACTTCCACTGCAGGGGGCACGGTTCGATCCCTGGTCGGGGGAACTAGGATCCTGCAAGTCACGGAGCGTGGCCAAAAAAAAAAACCAAAAACGAAAAACAGTTCTTATGCTAAAGAGGCATATTTTGGGGTGGGAAATTCTGCTCCCTTTCTCAGGTAATCATCATAATAATAGCTGATACTGAGAGCTCACTCTGCATAAGTCACAGATTTAGTTGCTTTACCTTGTGTTAGCTCTTAAATCTCTCCAATGCTTTATGAGATGGCGAACATTATTATTCCCATCTCACAGCCAGGAAACTGAGGCACAAGGAGGCCAATTAGTGGGCTTAAAGAAGTGGCAAAGTCAGGGTCCCCTCTTATTATCTCCTTGCAGTAGAGTCTTCTTGTTCTGGTCCGTATATTGACATTCCTGCCTCAGAAATGAGACTAATGGAATCCACCCCAGTTTGATACTTTTCCCTCCCTCCTCTTTGTCAGCTGTCTCACACCCATCCTGAGGGTCCAGCTCAAGTCCCACCTCTTCTGGAAAGTGTCTGGTGTACCTGACTCCCAGGGCTCCCCTGTCTCTCTGATCCACTGTGGCACTGGCTCATGCTAGGAAGCCTGATCATACAAAGGCCCAGGAGTGAGTTAGAAAAACTGCAGAAATTCAGGAGAGGTCCTGGATAAAGTATGGAGGCAGCATTAACCGAAAACTGGGTTCGCCTCTTGGTGGGTGTCAAGCCAGAAGGCGAAATCAAGCCAACGAGCAGGTGAAGGAAGGATTCACTCCTTGAAGCAAGTAAGGAGAACACCAGGGATATTTCCCAAAGCAGCATATCCTCGAATAACAAAATTGATGAGGTTTTAAGCCAAGGGTGCATGCATATTCATGAAGGGGCTTGAGCAGGGGAGAATTCAGCATAGAATTGGGACAAAGGTTGACAGAGTCCAGGCTCCAGTTGATTGAAGTCTACAAGGGTCAGCAAGGTCAGCATCGTCATTTCTTAGGTTCCAGTTAGCCTGGTGGTTGAGTGCTCCAGGGGGGTTTGATCCCACAGATCAAGTCAAAAATGTGCTTCAGACTGATCTTTACCTTCAAAAAAAAAAAAAAAACCAAAAACCCCACAGCAAACATCATTCTCAATGGTGAAAAACTGAAAGCATTTCCTCTAAGATCAGGAAAAAGACAAGGATGTCCACTCTCGGCACTCTTATTCAATATACTTTTGGAAGTCCTAGCCATGGCAATCAGAGAAGAAAAAGAAAAGGAATCAAAATTGGAAAAGAAGAAGTAAAACTGTCACTGTTTACAGATGACATGATTCTATACATGGAAAATCCTAAAGGTGCCGTCAGAAAACTACTAGAGCTAATCAATAAATTTGGTAAAGTTGCAGGATACAAAATTGATGCACAGAAATTGCTTGCATTCCTATACACTAACAACAAAAGATCAGAAAGAGAAATTAAGGAAACAATCTCATTCACCATTGCAACAAAAAGAATAAAATACCTAGGAATAAACCTACCTAAGGAGGCAAAAACCTGTACTCAGAAAACCATAAGATACTGGTGAAAGAAATCAAAGATGACACAAACAGATGGAGAGATAGACCATGTTCTTGGACAAGAAAAATCAATATTGTGAAAATGACTCTACTACCCAAAGGAATCTACAGATTCAATGCAATCCCCATCAAATTACCAATGGCATTTTTCACAGAATTAGAACAAATTTTTATAATTTGTATGGAAACACAAAAGACCCTGAATAGCCAAAGCTATCTTGAGAAAGAAAAACGGAGCTGGAGGAATCAGGCTCCTTGACTTCAGACTGTACTACAAAGCTACAGTAATCAAGACAGTATGGTACTGGCACAAAAATAGAAATATAGATCAATGGAACAGGATAGAAAGCCCCGAGATAAACCCACACACCTATGGTCACCTAAACTGTGACAAAAGAGACAAGAATTTAGAATGGAGAAAAGACAGTCTCTTCAATAAGTGATGCTGGGGAAACTGGACAGCTACATGTAAAAGAATAAAATTAGAACACTCCCTAACACCATACACAAAAATAAACTCAAAATGGACTAAAGACCTAAATGTAAGATCAGACACTATAAAATTCTTAGAGGAAAATACAGGAAGAACACTCTTTGACATAAATCACAGCAAGATGTTTTTTGACCCACCTCCTAGAGTAATGAAAAAAACAAAAATAAACAAATGGGAACTAATTAAACTTAAAAGCTTTTGCACAGCAAAGAAAACCATAACAAGACAAAAAGACAACCATCAGAATGGGAGAAAATATTTGCAAATGAAGCAACTGACAAGGGATTAATCTCTAAAATATGCAAATAGCTCATGCAGCTCAATGTCAAAGAAACAAACAACCAAATCCAAAAATGGACAGAAGACCTAAGTAGACATTTCTCCAAGGAAGACATATAGATGGAAAGAGGCACATGAAAAGATGCTCAACTTCATGAATTATTAGAGAAATGCAAATCCAAACTATAATGAGGTATCACCTCACACCAGTCAGAATGGCAATAATCAAAAATTCTACAAACAATTAATGCTGGAGAGGGTGTGGGGAAAAGGGAATCCTCTTGCACTGTTGGTGGGAATGTACACTGATACAGCCACTATGGAGGTTCCTTAAAAACTAAAAATAGAACTACCATATGACCCAGCAATCCCACTACTGAGCATATACCCTGAGAAAAACATAATTCAGAAAGACACATGCACCCCAATGTTCACTGCAGCACTATTTGCAATAAGGACATGAAAGCAACCTAAATGTCCATCGGTAGATGAATGGATAAAGAAGATGTGGTACATATATACAATGGAACATTACTCAGACAGTAAAAGGAACAAAATTGGGTCATTTGTAGAGATGTGGAAAAACAAAAACCAAAACAAAACCAAAAAAAACCCAAAAAACAAAAAATCTCACTACTGTCAGTTATAAATTTATATGGAAAATTTAAAAATAATAAACTGATTTGATACACTGAAATTTAAAACATTAGAAACATTGGAAAAAAAAAAAGAACTGGGAATCTTTACAACTTATACATTGTCTTCCATATGGTTAAGTTATCTCCCTAGCCTGGTAATACCTGTTTGTCCTTACATTGTTTTGTTCCCTTAAAATCATTAACTACTGAGACCTCTGCAAGCGCATGCATTGTGGCCACGCTTAGGTCACAATGGTGACCTTAGGTATAAAATGGCTTCTCTAATTGTAACAGTGAAGAGCAAACCTGACTCCATATTGAATTTATCTCTTTAGCTCTAAGCTTTGTGTTCTGTTGCTAGTTGCCCTTGCTTAGAGAAGCTAGCTCTGCACCTGAACTCACAGACACAATAATCATTGAAGGAATGCTGCCCATGGCTTAAGGTGTATGTGAGAGCCCCTTTCTAGAGAGTGGTCCTCCCCCCAGCAAAGATAAGGAAACCTGAACAGGAACGATAACATTTGTCTTATCGAGTCCTGCAGGCACACCATGAGGAGACCTGATTAACAAATTTTCATAGCATCCCACCTGGCTGATGCCCTGCTGCTTGAGGCTATTCAACACCTCCTGACCTCACCCTTCCCACATTCCTCGTTTCTTAGCAAAAAAGAAGCTTGAATTCTAACCTGAAAATGACAGTCCTTTAGGGTACTAGTCTGCCATCTTCTTGGTTTGCGGGCTTTCTGAATAAAGTCGCTATTCCCTGCCCCAATATCTTGTCTCTCGATTTATTGGCCTGTCATGTGCGGAATGGTAAGAGCTTGGATTCAGTAACTTTATGTCAAGTAATCTATGTTTGGTTCTCTTCCTCCAGGGACCACACCCGCCCCTACACACATGCTATTGGCCTACAACAGGAGTCAAGGGGTGTCATAGGGAGGACCCTAAGAATAGTAGTTCAGTTTAGACTTACCCTAAGAGGATGGGAAGCATGGAAAAGCTTTTGGTGTAGTTTGATCAGATTGGCATTTGAGAAAGGTCACTGCTGTGCAAAAACATTGATTGGGATTGACTGGAATCAAATCTAAGGTTTGAAAGAATTGAAAGGAGACTGCTGCCACTAGGCAGGTAAAAGGTGGTGTCTTGCATAGTATGAGTGTGTTTTGTGTTTGGTAATTGAAATCATTGTTTCTTTTGTTGTGGTCATCCATTTACAATGCTTGGTGTCAGTTTATTTATCTCTTAGAAAAATAAAATACAGTATGTGTGTGTGTGTGTGTGGAAAAAAATAAATTAATTAATTAAGGAAAAAAAGAAAAGGTGGTGTCTTGGGTTTGGTTGGGGCAGAGGGAGGAAGACAGATTGGAAGAGACTTGGTGATTGTTCAGATATGGACAGTGTGGACCCTGCTGTCAAATTTAAAGGTTAGCCCTTTTTAAGATTTATTTTAAAAAGATATAGACTTTATTTTTTAGATCAGTTCTAGAGTTTTAGGTTGACCAAAAAATTGAGTAGAAAGTTCAGAGAGTGGCCTTATATCATCCCCTGAATCCCACCCCCACAATCCCCCCACTTTCCCCTGTGGACTGAAAAAAAGAAGCACAACATGAGAGTCGTGAGTTAAGTTTTATTTGGGGCAAAATGAAGACTATAATCCGGGAGACAGATTCTCAGATAGCTCTGCGGAACTGCTCCAAAGATGTAAGCGTCAGCATATATGTGACTTTAGTGAAGGGGGATATGTGCGATCAAGCACACGTTTTGTCAGAAGCTTGCTGCTCGTCACAAGGAGCAGATGGCTCCGTTAGTGATTTTAGTGCTTTTCTAGATATGAGAAGATGCAAGAAATTGGGCTCATAAAATATTCTCCTGAAAATATCGAACTCTCTGAAAGCCTGTTCTGCCACTTTTTCCCAGAGCACAGAGAGTCTCATTCCTGATCTCTGCCCTGAATTCCTTTCACAGTGTGTTGAAGGTCAGTGACTGCAGTGGCTGGTGACTTCATCCTGGTAGAGGCAGATGGTGAGTGACAATTTTTCGTCTGCACCCCTATTATTAACCTCTTGCATTAGTGTGATACATTTGTTATCATTGATCAGCCAATATATATATATATTTTTTTTGTGATACGCGGGCCCCTCACTGTTGTGGCCTCTCCCGTTGCGGAGGCTCCGGACGCGCAGGCTCAGCGGCCATGGCTCACGGGCCCAGCCGCTCCACGGCATGTGGGATCTTCCCGGACCGGGGCACGAACCCGTGTCCCCTGCATCGGCAGCCGGACTCTCAATCACTGCGCCACCAGGGAAGCCCGATCAGCCAATATTGATAGTGAAGGGGAACAGCCTATAGGACCCAAAGTGTGCCTCTTTGGAATAAGGATTATTCTATCCTCATTATCTTTGAGAAACAGGAGAAGCTCTGAAAACCTAGTAGAAGTCACTCTTTTGTAAGAGACATTTACATTACATAAGGGAAATTTCCATTTGTAAGTGTGTCTCCCTTTTTGTACCAGAAGGAGGAGCAGGACTCTAAATCTCTAGAAACTCTTATCAATAGAGAAGGCAAAGACTTTTATCTGCATTAACAACAAATTATTTTTCCTCCCCCACAGTAGTTTATATTTGAGTTCATTCATTCTTTGTGCTGTACAGTACTATGGGTTTGACAAATGCGTAATGTCATATGTCCATCATTACAGTATTATATAGAATAGTTTCAATGCCCTAAAAACCTCTGTGTTCTACCTATTCCTCCCCAACTCTGGGTAGCCACTGAACTTTCTACTGTTTCCACAGTTTTGCCTTTTCCAGGATGACAAATAATTAGAATCATGTAGTATGTAACCTTTTGAGATTGGCTTCTTTCCCTTAGCAATATGAAGGTCCTATCATGTCTTTTCCTGACTTGATAGTTCATTTATTGTTTTGCTGAATAATGTTGCATTATACGGACATGCCACAGTTTATTCATTCACCTACTGAAGGGCATCCTTGTTGCTTCTGCTGACCTGAAACAAATAGATTGCTAGATATTTCTCGAGCAAAGATGAGTTTATTTGGGGTCAGCAGAGAATTGCAATTCATCTGCTACCAAGGGGAGCCATTTGCCAGTCCCCTCATGGCAAGTGAAGGAAAATGCTTTTATATAGAGAAAAAGAAGTTGGAAGTGCTATAGTAAACAAAGAATCCAGGCTTTTTATTGGCTAACTCCTTGCCAGGGAAAAAAAAGGACTCTTTATTCTTTCTGATGTGCACTGTTATCCATCCCAGGGTGAGAGAGGTCCCCTTCTGGTCTCCTAATTCTGTTTGAGATTTCTGTTTATTAATTTTTTTTCTTACATTTCTCCCTTTTGTTCAAGATCTTTCTCTGAAAGCATCACTGATCAAGAGTCATCTTGTCTAGTTTCAGCAGATTTTTGTTCCTCAATGTCAGGAAGAACCTTTCCTGGGTGTAGAGTCCCATGTCAGAGGGAAAGTGCACAGATTATAAATCTATTAAGGTTACATTTGAGTAAAAAGGAGGGGTAGGAGGGAGAACTCTCAGGCACTTTTTATCTAAAATCTATATATTATCAAGATCATAGACACTGGAGATCATCTGAAGCATTATGACATCATCAAAGTTTTGGTGACAAGCTTCCAATAGCGAGGTCCTGATATCTTGGAAAATTGTCTTATCAGATGTCATCTGCTTCAATTCTGGGAAATCTTTACTTTCAGGTCACCAGATGATATGCAGGTCCAGTCAGCGTTCGGTGCTTTCTTTACATGTGTGCAGCGAATCCAAGAATCTGTTCCTTGGAGTTTGGCAGCACAAAAGTTGTTTAGCAGTACCTGATGGGGCCTTTTCAGCAAGGCTGAAGAGAGTTCTTCTAGAGATATCTTCTCCAGTAGAAAAAAATCTCCAGGTTGCAAGACGTGATGCTTAAGGTTTTCATGTCTGGAGGGCTCACTGAGAAAAAATTGCTCTACCAAAGAATGGTTTTTTTTTTTTTTTTTTTTTTGCGGTACGCGGGACTCTCACTGTTGTGGCCTCTCCCGTTGCAGAGCACAGGCTCCGGACGCGCAGGCTCAGCGGCCATGGCTCACGGGTCCAGCCGCTCCGCGGCATGTGGGATCTTCCCAGACCGGGGCACGAACCCGCGTCCCCTGCATCGGCAGGCGGACTCTCAACCACTGCGCCACCAGGGAAGCCCAAGAATGTTTATTTTTAATAGAAGCAATTAGGCCTTTGAATATTGGAGTATCACTCCTTTCGTCAGCTGTGGGTCAAAAGAAGCAGGAGCCATGTGTCTCAGTGTCTCAGTGTCCTGTGACTATCTTAAAGTGTGAGAGTTTATGAGTTCCAAAAGGGGTGGATCTGAGATTTAGAAGGAAAAACAGCAATGCTTTTGGCCAAGGTATTTAGAGAACCTACCTCTACACATTTTGCCAACGGAGTCTTAATAATGCCATTAGTGCGCTCGACTAAAGAGGTTTGAGGGTGGTAAGCACAGTGAAAGTATAAAACTGGCCAAACGGCACAGACTTGTCAAAGCATCTGGCCAGAAAAATGGGTTCCTTGATCACTATGAAGTTTGAGAGGAATTCCCGAGGTAGGGACAATTTTTTCTAAAAGGACATTAGCCCAAGAAGAGGCAGTAGCCTATCTGCAAGGGAAGGCTTCAGTCCAGTATGAAAACATACAGACAATGACCAAAACATATTTATGTCCACTTGACAAAGGAAGTTGTATGAATCCATTTGCCAGACCTTGAATGGCCCATTAGGCAGTTTAAAAAGTCCAAGAGCTGCATGAATAAGCTTCCCTGGGTTGTATTCTGGACAAGTGGGACAAGTGAGGTAGACACCTTTGTGGCCTTGTTAATTTTCCCCACCAATATTGATTCATGAAGGCTATCATTTTGTCATAGACCAATTGTTTAATGCATGTGAAGGGTGGGAATTTTAGAGTCTCCAATAGAACTTGGTGGTAATTTGGTTAAAACCAGGGCTTTCTCTTTTTATCAAACTAATAATTGTTGAATTTCCAAACTTGTTTTTCCTTTTCTGAGGCCAATTGTTGGGACTCTCTAGCCAGTTTAAAAAAAAAAAAAATTATCACTTGGGGAAATATCCACTTGGACCACGACAAAGGTTTGGCTGCTCTTGGTTCCTGCAAGGGCAGCATTTCTTGCAGAAATACCAGTAAGATAGTCCTTAGGTTCCAGAGAATCAAGTTTAGAAGCCCCAGAATATTAATAGCTTAAGTGGTATTTAAAAGTATTATATTCAATAAATCCTGAACATAGGGGCCATTTAAAGTTTTATCTCCACTGGAAGTAAGGAAGGTACATTGCTTCCACAACATTCCCAAATCATGAGCTATTCGGAAAGCATATCTCCTATGAGTATAAATATTGGCAGTTTTGTCCTTGGCTAAAGTACAAGCACATGTAAAAGCATGTAATTCAGCCTGTTGGGCTGAAGTAGCCATAGGTAAAGATGATGCCTCAACAACATCAAAAGGAGTTGTAATAACATACCCAGCACATTGCTATTGTTGACAAAAGTTGCCATGTCAATTTTTAAAATAAGACCATCAGTGAACTATAAGAAGTCAACATTACCCTATGGAATTTCTTATAGCTCATTATGAGGTATCAGGAGGTGGTCTGTCAGCGTTAAGCAGGGGAGTGTAGCCAGGTCAAGGTTGTTATTATTATTATTATTATTAAGGTTATTCTAAAATAAAAGAGTGAAGAACAGTTAACCAAAGCACTTCATAGGAGGTGAGGTGACCAGCTGAGAAATGTCGAGTGTGATGAGAATTCAGGAGAGCTTCTGCTGCATGAGGTACAAAAATGGTTAAAGGGGATGCTACAGTGATTTTCTCAATGGCCTTAACCAAAAGGGCAGTAACTGTAAAGGCCCTAAGACAAGGAGTGTATCCGTGTCCCACAGTGTCCAGTTGCTGGCTATAATACCCTGTGGGTTGATGGTGGTCCCCATGTTTCTGACTGAGCACCCCAAAGGCATTCCCTTCCTTCTCATATACAAAAAGAAAAAAATGAATCTGATAATTGGGGTGTCCAAGGGCAGGTAGGTTCATCAAACTCTCCTTTAAGTCCTTGAAGTCTATGTCATCTGGTTCTTACCATATAATTGGGTCAGAGCTATTATTGTTGAGAAAAACATATAGAGGTTTGGCCATAAGAGAGAAATTTCAACTCCAATTTTGGCCATAACCAACTAACTCGAGAAAATCTTGCAGTTGGTGCCTAGTTTTCGGTCTGGGGAAATTTAGGTCACCCAAAAGTCTATCTGGATCTAGGTGTAGCCCTTGTTCTGATATCAGATGCCCTAAATATTGAACCTGGATTTGGGTAAACTGCAATTTTTCTTGGGCAACCTATGTCCCTTTAAGGCTAAAAGATTTAGCAAGGGATTCTTTAGCAAGCGGTTTTCCAGTTAGGAGGCTTGAGAAGGAGAAGCAGTAAATCATTCACATTATGGCAACAAAGTAGAACTTCTAGGGAATATTCTGACATCCAGATCAGGCTTCAGGATTTGCAAGAAATAAGAAAGGACTCAATAAAACTCCAAGGCATTAGTGTGCAGGTGAATTGTTTTTCTTCCCTAGTGAAGGGAAAAAGGTATTGACCAGCTTCATCAACTGGGATACTAAAGAATGAACTGCAAAACTCAATTACAGTAAAGAATTCACTTCCTGTGGGGACAGATGTTAGTCATGTATATGGGTTAAGAACAACAGAGTGTTGAGGGATAACAAGGTTGTTCATTGCTTGGACGTCCTGGACAAACCTCTGCCATCAGCACTTAGGTTTTCTCACCAGTAAAATAGGAGTGTTATAAGTGCTAGTACGAGGCATAAATAAGGTCTTGAGTCTTGTAAGCTTCTTTTATGGGTTTTGTGCCTTGAAGGGCTTCTTTATTTATAGGGTATTGATTCATTCTGGGAAGAGGTTTTGAGGGGTCTGTTTGTTTTTGTTGTTTTTTTTTAAACTGAAGTATAGCTGATGTACAGTGTTATATAAGTCACAGGTGGACACTATAGTGATCCACAATTTTTAAAAGTTATATTCCATTGAGGGGTCTATTTGAGTCTTGATGGGAGGTGTGTTCCAGTGTTTCCAGAATCTGCTCTAGTACTATCAGAGACAGAACAAATAAAAGATGTCAGAGGGTTGTGTAATTCACGTGGTAGGTTACTTTGATGACTACTATCAATTTGTAGAATTACTTCCCCCTTTTGAAAGAATGAAATTACGGCATGATACTTCTCTGAGAAGTCTCAGCCTAAGAAATGGATAAGTATGGAGGAACTAAGGAGAAAAGGGTGGGTATCTCTCAAAGTGTCTAAACAAAAGGGAGTAGATTCATAGACAGAAACCTCTTGAGATTCATTAGAGATCCCCACTATTTGAACAGTTTTAGTGGTCAGAGGCAGGGCCTAATTTATAGTAGTGGGGTTGAGCACCAGGAGGGTGGCTGTATGGTCAATTAGTACTGGAAGGAATTCATTCCCAATCTGGAGAATGTTTCTTTATGCTGATTAAAAGGGAGGATTGGAAAGGACTCCTGTAGTTCCATCATTGAGAATTGGGAGGATGTTGGAAAGGCTGGTTATAGGGCTGAAGCTTCCTAAAGCACTTAAGTGTGTAACAGTGTTTTTTCCCCAAATCCTGGCTCTTTGTAACAGCAGAATCTAGGAGGGTTTTGGTTTCATTTAGGAGCCTTCATTTTCTGGAGTTGAAGATTAAGAATTTTGGTGGTTTTCCTTTGAGGTAACTCATCTAGACTGCAAAAGAGCTGGTTTGCCAGATTAACTAAATCTGGAGTAGTCATAATTTCCCCTTCCATCCTGGTCCTTTTTACCAGAAGGGAATTGGTTCAGCCAATTAGTAAACAAAAGCTACTCAGGTGGAACTAGCATCTGAAGGAAGACCAGAATTTTCTTTAAAAATAATCTGAACTCAGTTGTAATATTCATGAACAGATTCATCTGATTCTGTGTGCAAGGCTGAATTTTATTCCAATCAACAGACTTTGGAAAAGTCCTAGGACTTGCTCAGTGAAGTCACCTAGTGATTGCCTAAGCCTGATCATGCAATAAGTTAGCGGGCTGGTCTTCCACTGGTAATTGTATTACCAAACTGAACTTGAGTCCACTTGCCTAATGCACATCAAAGCCAATCTACTGACACTGGGTGTAGTGAAGGAAAGTACAGCATTTATTGCAGGGTGCCAAGCAAGGATTACGGGCAACCAGTGCTCAAAAGACTAGAACATCTCCATGGCTTTCAGGGAAGGATTTTTAAAGACAGTATGAGGGAAAGGTTCACAGGGTGTGTGATCAGCTCATGCACAATTCTCTGATTGGTTGATGATGAGGTAACAAAGTGAAGTTTCAGGAAACAACATCATCAATCTTCTGGTTCCATCTGGTCTGAGGTCTATGTGCTTGTGGTCAGCAGTTTCCATCTAGTGAGGATCTGATTTCTGTAAAAACAACTTAAGAATGTGTGTCAGACATTGTTATCTATGTCCTTCAGGGAGGAACTAAACGTCCTGTGACTCTGCTTTATGGCTGATTTATTGTTTAAATTGTTACCAGTTCTGCCTGACTGCTGTTCCTTGTTTCTGTATGTCCCCATTCCTCTGTTCTCATTCCTCTAATCATTAACTTTTGTTTTTTTAATCTTTTTTTAAATAAGTTTATTTATTTATTTATTTTTGGCCATGCTGGGTCTTCGTTGCTGTGCGTGGGCTTTCTCTAGTTGCAGCGAGCGGGGGCTACTCTTTGTTGCGGTGCATGGGCTTCTCATTGTGGTGGCTTCTCTTGTTGCGGAGCACAGGCTCTAGGTGCACAGGCTTCAGTAGTTGTGGCTTGTGGGCTCTAGAGCGCAGGCTCAGTAGTTGTGGCACATGGGCTTAGTTGCTCCATGGCATGTGGGATCTTCCCAGACCAGGGCTTGAACCCATGTCCCCTGCACTGGCAGGCTGATTCTTAACCACTGCACCACCAGGGAAGTCCTTTAAGCTTTTTTTGATGTGGACCATTTTTAAAGTCTTTATTGAATTTGTTACCATACTGCTTCTATTTTATGTTTTCGTTTTTTGGCCGTGAGACATGTGGATCTTAGCTTCCCAGCCAGGGATGGAGCCCACACCCCCTGCACTGGAAGGTAAAGTCTTAACCACTGGACCACCAGGGAAGCTCCTAATCATTAAATTTTGAGCTAGATTACTTTTTGAAATTTTTGAGCCAGATTTTTTGAAACTCAGGGAAGCTTCAAGAGACCATAGTATTTTCTCTAAGCGGGAGATGCGGAACATGAAGGGGTCTGCTACCAAGGAGGCCTGTGCAGGGATTGCTCAGTTTCAATTCTAGAGACCTTTCAGGGCTTTCCCAATTAGCAGTTTTCATCCAATGCTGGGCCTGGTCTTCACTGACAAGCATAACTAGCTTATGTAAGTCAGAGAAACCAGGTTGAAATGTTCAAGTGACTATATTAAATGCCTCAGGAGGGTCTTGGGTCACTTTGAAAATCTCTGACTATGGCTCACAGTTCAGCTTTAACCCAGAGAGTATAAGAAATTAAAGGTTTAGCCCCTGGGTCCTCAGAGGGCTTAATTTTTTTTCTTTTTTTTTTTTTTTGCGCGGTACGCGGGCCTCTCACTGTTGTGGCCTCTCCCGTTGTGGAGTACAGGCTCAGGACACGCAGGCTCAGCGGCCATGGCTCGCGGGCCCAGCCGCTCCGTGGCATGTGGGATCTTCCCGGACCGGGGCACGAACCTGCGTCCCCTGCATCGTCAGGTGGACTCTCAACCACTGCGCCACCAGGGAAGCCCGGGCTTAATTTTTAAAGAACAGGTTCTGACGAGTCCAGAGGAAAAGGGATTGGGAGTGTTTCAGGGAAAAGGAGAAGTTTGGCAAGAGAATCAGTATGGGAGATTTTAGGGTAGAGTAGAGGGATAGTTGGTATAGAAGTGAAGGCAGAAGATGGTGACAGAGTTGGAATCTGAGACAAAGAAGACAAGGAAGAAGAGCCCAAGGCTTTGGGAGCCATTTTATCTTTCTTTAGTCATTTGTTTGCCTCAGTTAATCTTAAAATCTTATTTTGCAGACTAAAATTACTGAGTCTACAGATAATGTTGGGATGCTTTGAAATAAATGTTCCACTCAGCTCTGGAAATTTTTGAGTTATTGTAGTCCAATTCAATTTTAAGAAAACTGAGTTTGGAGATTTCAAAAGTTCCCCACAGTGACCATTGATACTCTAAATTGCCTTTGGTCAGGTAGATCCATTTAGTTAGAAATATGCATGAAGAAGGACCATGGATGTTCAACATAAAATTGGCCTGAGTCCCTGTGTGTGGGTGCCCTCAAAATACTTAGATAACTGGGATCCCCCCACCCCACCCCCAGAGGTTTTTCCTCTAGAGCAAAGGAGAATTCTCAAACAGCTTAACTTACAGTATATATGGCTCAATTCAAACAGCTGGCAAGCCAATTCCAGCCAGTCCTAAGAAGACAGCTTGGTCCCACACGAGCCAGGCCAAAGACTTTTTTTAGGCAGTGTCCAGAAGACAGCCTTTCCAAGGGAATAGGCCAAGAGCTGAAAAATCCTGGCTATTCTTCAGGAACAGTTTCAGAGAGAAACAATCCCTGATCCTGAAGAATGGCCAGGACTAGACAGTTTCAGTGAATCAGTCTGATCTCAAAATCAGAGCAAAGTGCCAAATGAATACTCTAGTATAGAATAATGCCTTAACCAGAAAGAAGAAACCTTTGAATAGATCCCAAGTAAAGCCTGGAGAGCTTCAAATGCAAAGAGGGCGCAAGCTCAGATCCACGAGAAAAACCTCAAACTCCAGGGTCTGTGAAAAAGCTGTGACTGACAATGGCTCAATTGTGGGTACCACAACCGTGTGCTCACCAGCCCCAGAGCCATCAGAAGCATTTTATGATCTCCTACTTGTCACAAAAATGTTGACTTGAAACAAATAAACTACCAGATATTTTTCCAGCAAAGATGGGTTTATTTGGGCTCAGAAGAGAATTGCAATTGGAGTTTGCAACCATGGTAAGTCATGTACAAGTCCCTGGCATAGAAAGGGAAGGAGAACGTTTTTATAGAGAGGAAAAGGAAGTTTGGAGGGCTATAGTAAATAGTCTATGGCTTTTTTTGGCTGAGTCCTTGCCAGGGAAGAAGTCTTTCTTCTTCCTGTTTGGCTCTGCTACTGGCCCTGTGCATGAGAGCTCCCTGTTCTGGTCTCCCAACTCTACAGTAAGCCCCCTACATACGAACAAGTTCCATTCTGAGTGTGCGTTCGTAAGTCCAATTTATTCGTTAAGTCCAACAAAGTTAGCCTAGGTACCCAACTAACACAACTGGCTATATAGTACTGTACTTTAATAGGTTTTTAATACTTTTCACACAAATAATACATTAAAAAACAGAAAAAATAAAGAAAACATTTTTAATCTTACACAGTACAGTACCTTGAAAAGTACAGTAGTACCAGCTACATCACCGCTGATTTTACACCTGCTTCCGGACATCCTGGACTTGAAATAGAGATACCGTACTACTGTACTCTATACAGTACTGTACAGTAAAGTACACAAAAGCAAAACCACTTGTAGAGGATGCACACACATGACAATGTATGCCAGACATGTGGACTAACCTGCATGATTGGACATGTGAACGCATGTTTGCATCTTTGAAAGTTTGCAACTTGAAGGTTCATACGTAGGGGACTTACTGTATATGAGGTTTCTGTTTAATTTTTTATGCTTCTGAGTTTTTGGCTATGCTGAACGAAGCTACTATAAACATATAAACATATATGGGCAGGGTTTGTGTGGACATAAGTTTTCAACTTATTTGGCTAAATACCAAAATTGCTGGATCATATAGTAAGAGTATGTCCACCTCTGTAAGAAACTGCCAAGCTGTCTTCCAAAGTGGCTGCACCACTTCGCGTTCCCAAGAGCAAAGAATGAGAGTTCCTGGAGCTCTGCATCCTTGTCAGCATTTAGTATTGTCTGTGTTTTGGATTTTAGCCATTCTAATAGGTATGTAGTTGTAACAGGGAAGAGTTAAATTGTACTCCATGTTCCATCTGTTTCTTTGACTTTAACCTTTGCTTTTTGTTGATTTTGTTAGTATAATCATACATAATGGCCTGCCTCAGGGAAACCTGCCCCTCTGCCTGAATGTTAAAGTGCCTCTCTTCAGGGATTCCCTGGTGGCGCAGTGGTTGAGAGTCCGCCTGACGATGCAGGGGACACGGGTTCGTGCCCCGGTCCGGGAAGATCCCACGTGCCCGGAGCGGCTGGGCCCGTGAGCCATGGCCGCTGAGCCTGCGCGTCCGGAGCCTGTGCTCCGCAACGGGAGAGGCCACAACAGTGAGAGGCCCGCGTACCGCAAAAAAAAAAAAGTGCCTCTGTTCAGCTCACAGGGAGACAATCTGACCCTGCCCACCTGTGGATGACTGCAGAAAAGAAGAAATTAACACTTCCCCTCCCCAGGGCTGGCCATTCCAGGGGATATTTGCAAAACTTATGGCGTTTTTACTTTACTTCCTCATCTCCTCCCCCTCTCTGTGCTATAAAAGAAACTGGCATCCAAACCCCCATAAGATGGTTTATCGGAGACACTAGTCTGCCATCTTCTTGGACTCGGTAACAAATCTGGCTTAGCCAGCCAGGATCCTTGCTGCTTGTGGCTAGCCGGCCCCTGTCGGGGAATATTGGGGCAAGGCCCTAGCAGCTGCCAGGACCATCTGTCCTGAGGATCTTCCCTTCCAAGTTCCCTGAAGCGGCACCGGCTACCCCAGCGCTTGGCAGCTGAAGCAAGGAACCGACAAACTTCAATTTGGAGCTACTAGTCGACGGACTCGATTTGATTCTGGAACTTCGGTTCCAATTTGGGGAACTTCGGTTCCATCTGGGGAACTTCAGTTCCATTTGGGGCTGTGAGTCAATGGACTGGATTCATTTCTGGAGGGTAAGTCACCGGCATGCGTGCCGGGAACATATTCCCCTCTCAATCTGGGCTTTTCCTTTAAGGGACAAGTCAATCTGGTTGGAGTACCCTGTTGGAGTGGGGAATTGTTGTTGGACTCTACCTGATTCTGGGAACCGGTTCACTGGGAACTAGTTCATTGGTTTTGTAGGGTAAGTCTACGCGATCTGGGAACTAGTTCATTGGTTTTGGTCTTCGTTTTGTGTGCGTTGATGCTAGAATTAGTGCCTTTTGTGCTGGAATTTGCGTCTTTTGTGTCTTGGTGTTATCAAACTTTTAAAAGTAGAAAATACTACATCTATCCCAAAGGAGGGCCCTTTGGGGAATATACTAGATAAATGGGCAAAACATAGCTGTGAGCCTATGAATAAGAAAGACATGATAGGGATTCCCTGGTGGTGCAGTGGTTGAGAGTCCGCCTGCCGATGCAGGGGACACGGGTTCGTGCCCCGGTCCGGGAAGATCCCACATGCCGCGGAGCGGCTAGGCCCGTGAGCCATGGCCGCTAAGCCTGTGCATCCGGAGCCTGTGCTCCGCAACGGAAGAGGCCACAACAGTGAGATGCCCGCGTACCGCAAAAAAAAAAAAAAAGACATGATATACTACTGTAATATGGTGTGGACCCAATATTTGTTAGGATCAGAAGAACAATGGCCCCTGAATGGCTTACTCAATTATTTTACAATCTTGCAGTTAGAAATATTCTGCAAAAGAGCAGGGAAAAGAGATGAGATTCCATATGTAGGAGCATCTATGCTATTGCATCAGGAGGAAAGGGAGTCAGAGGGCTGCCACCTTATGGTGCTGCGGTCTGAAAGGAAACCCAAGAGGAAACCTGCTGTACAAGGGAAGAGAAAAAAAAAAATGAGAGTGGGGACATGTTATTTCAAAACTTTACCCCCTCCAGCCTATCCAGCTCCCCCAGTGACCGAGCAGGCTGCACCGGCAGTTATTCCAACTGCCCCCCATCCCCCGCCCCCGCCCATGCCGCCAACATATTCAACGCCTCCTGTTTCCCCTACCCATGGGGATCAAATAAAAGTTTCTATGGTAACCCCCGGGGCACAGGGACCTGGTTTAGTATCACCATCTAAGACCCGACAGGGCATCCAATTTGGACCGGGAGCCACTTCTGCAGCAGGGCAATTCCTCTTGCCCCAATATCCTGTAAGAGGCCGGGGGACTGTCTCCCTTGGACTTGAGGCGTCTGATTCGGATTTCCCCACAGGAGCCCCGGGTAACATCGACAGTGGGGAATAAGTTGATTGATTTTCTAATAAATACGGGTGATCTTAAGAGGTTTGTAAATAGTAAACAAAGGGGAAACAAAGTCATCCTAGGAGAAACAGATACAGATGTCCTATCTGGTCTTCTCAAAAACCCTCATCTCTGCCATCTTTTTTTTTTTTTTTTTTTTTTTTTGCGGTACGCGGGCCTCTTCACTGTTGTGGCCTCTCCCGTTGCAGAGCCCAGGCTCCGGACGCACAGGCTCAGCGGCCATGCCTCACGGGCCCAGCCGCTCCACGGCACGTGGGATCTTCCCGGACCGGGGCACGAACCCGTGTCCCCTGCATCGGCAGGCGGACTCTCAACCACTGCGCCACCAGGGAAGCCCTCTGCCATCTTTTTAAAATGCAAATTTTGAAAAAGAGGGTACAGTAATTGAGAACTTGACTTGTTTCCCATAAATATTAGTAGAAAGGGTTTAGCCATCTAGACAAGTAAGCTTGATTTGAACCATCTGCCAGAAACTCAACTTTAATCCAAACTCTTTAGTAAACTGATGGGTTTTACATTGCTGTACTTGACTCAGGGCTGAAATTTTGAAATGAGAACTATGATGTCTCTCTGTTTGTGTGTTTGTTTTTGTCTTTGGATAACATTGCTGAGATTAATCTGTAAATGAGCTCTATTTAATTGGCTTAAAGAAAAGGAAGCGCTTACAAACCAAACAATTCTAAATACAAGAGAAATTAAGTTACATGAGTTTCAGGTTCACGTGAACTGGGAAATATTCAGTATTAAATTAATACCTGGTATTAATGTTTAAGTTTGTTGATCTAATTAATATAGACATGTCTTTAGAGCCATCAACATTAAGTATAGTATTTTAACTGCACCTAGGTTTAGTAAAAGTTAAATGAAATCTTGTTATATCTGTTGTAAATTTGTCAGCAAGAAAAATAACCTGATATGATGAAACTTTAAATATAAATGAAATAAGAGCTTTTAGGTAAACTCTATAGGAATAATTATGTTCTGAAAATTATCTAAAATCTCTCCAGATTTTGGTAACTATTACTCGCCTCCTGGTTGTCACTAGAAGTTAAGGTTTTTAAGAGTCGGGGATTCTAACTTAAATATATAATTAAAGCTAGTGAAAATAATAAAACATTTCAGTATGGTAGAATGTGTGTTTTCAGTTAAGGTAGTATGAGGAATGGAACTACATTTTGCTGAGAAAGTTTTATACATGGTCAGGATTAACTAAATTTAGATTGAAGTTAACTAAGTAAATGGATTTTGTTAAGCAAGCTAGTACAAGACTGGAATTGATCTCTCTGTTACAAGTGCTCCTTTTGATAACAGATTATGTAAGTTTCCATGCCCTTAGGTGATCCCTATGTGTTTTCTTTTAACTGTTTTGTGACTTTGGTTAAATGAATAAATATTGTTTCACAGGGACTACGATCCTGTTGTGTTTTAAAACCTTTTGATATTTTTAACAAACTTCCCAAATATCAAAATCTGACTAAAGCTTTTTAGCCTCCAGCTGACTCTGGGATACTTTGAAAGAACATCTCTGAGACATCTCAGAGAGAAATGTCAAACTCAGTTTATTTGGTATGTTAAATTACTTCAAAAACATTGTCAAGTGATTGGAGATGAACCTTAGGTTATAGTGTATGGATGAATGTCCATACATGAATGTCATTTATATAGATATTCCAAAATTTATATGGAATCCCTAACATCTGATATGTCCTGATATGTTATCAATCATAACACTAGTTATTCTAAAATGGTATATCCAAGTTTCCTGCTAATTGCATTGTACTGAAATCTTTAACAATGCTATTTTAAGTTTTGTCCTGATGCTTTTACAAAATGAAGATTTCCAAGAAGACTGATAAAAAGGAACTTTTTAACAAATATAAGTTTCTGATAGCCTTTAGATAATATCACTGGACTGGGTAACAAATGACAAAACTAATGGGAAACCTGATTATTTCATCCAGATCAATGGGAATTAATTACATGGGACTGAATGAACTGGTAAATATGATTTATAACTTTATGACTTTGGGAAATATACTGGCTTTAATCTTTGTTTTTCGGGAAAACATTTTCTCTTACGCTATGACCTACAAGTTGATACAGTATGCCTTTGTAAACGAAGATGAAACATTTATCTTTTTCTCTACCTGGTCCTGCCAGAATTTGTTGTCTCCAGCTGGCTGTCTTGTGGACTTGATATTATGCTAATCATTGTTTTAATTTGCTCTTTGTTTCCAAGTTGTTTGCGCTTTGTGTCTCCCTACTGCACTATGTGTCAGTGTTATTTTATGATTGTTGTCTCTTGCAGTACCCAGTGTGTAACCAAGCCTCCAACAAAACTTCTATGGCTAAACATCTTAAGGTAATAGATCACATTTATAACACAAAATAATTGTAATAATGTGATTCTAGTTATGGGAAGAAGCAGCAAGGGAAAATGTCTCCTGGTTCATAATTAGACAGACGATCCAGAGAATCTTTAATTATCAATAGGGCCTAATCTGAAATTTAGCACCGGGAGTGGCATATCAAGAATTTTCGCCTGACCTGGCATGAGCCTCCCAGCACCATGGGGCAAAATTTGATCATAAAATGTCTCCCAAATATTGGTCAAATTCCTGACCAAGAGGAGAGGATCAATCATCGGCTATTGCAGCCCTCCAGCGTGAGCCAGTGAACCCTGAGGAAACTCAAGAAGGAGACTACCTGCCATCTATCAGCCATCAGGCTGCAGCCACTCCCTATGGTGAGCCCTGAGGAAACTCGGATGTGAAAATACAGGATACGGGGACTTGCCCGGTAGCTCAGTGGTTAAGAATGCACTTGCCAATGCAGGGGACACTGGTTCGAGCCCTGGTCCGGGAAGATCCCCCGTGCTGCAGAGCAACAAAGCCCGTGTGCCACAACTACTGAAGCCTGTGAGCCACAACTACTGAAGCCCGCGCACCTAGAGCCCGTGCTCTGCAACGAGAAGCCATTGCAATGAGAAGCCCGCGCACAGCAACAAAGAGTAGCCCCTACCTGCTTCAACCGGAGAAAGCCCGTGCGCAGCAACGAAGACCCAACACGGCCAAAAACAAACAAATAAATAAATAAAAAGAAAATACAGGATACAGGCCCCGGATAGCTGTGGTGCATATCAAAGAAATGATTTCAGTGAGCCCAGACTCTTGCATCTTCCCATACAAAGAAAAATGCTAAATTCCTTAACTTGAGATGCAGCCTCCTGGGCTTGAAGCCCTCAAAATTCCTGATAACTCTCAGCTTTTAGGTTGTAAATATTTTTAAGTCTCCAGGTGTAAAGTAGACACTTCCAAAGTGGAACAAAAGACAAATCTCAGCATTTGGAACACTGACACCGATGGCGGACACTCCGGGAAAGATCCATCTGACAGAGCAGTTAAAACGTTGTCACCCCTTTTTCCACAAGATTGTGGAATGGACACTGACAGTGGGGAATTGTAACAGGGAAGAGCTAAACTGGACTGTTTCTTTGACTTTTAACCTTTGCTTTTGTTGTTATAATCATACATAATGCACTGCCTCAGGGAACCCTGCCCCTCTGCCTGAATGTTAAATTAAGTGCCTTTGTTCAGCCCACCGGGAGACAATCTGACCCTGCCCACCTGTGGGTGACTGCAGAAAAGAAGAAATTAACACATCCCTCCCCAAGACTGGCCATTCCAGGGGATATTTGCAAAACTTATGGCGTTTTTACTTTACTTCCTCATCGCCTCCCCCTCTCTGTGCTATAAAAGAAACTGGCATCCAAACCCCATAAAATGGTTTATCGGAGACACTAGTCTGCCATCTTCTCTGCCTGCTGGCTTTCCGAATAAAGTCATACTTCTTGCCTCAGCACCTCGTCTCCGATTCATTGGCCTGTCATGGGGCGAGCAGAGCGAGCTTGGACTCTATAACAAAGTGGATCCCCTTGGTGTTTCGTTTTGTTGTTGTTTTTTAAAAATTATTATTTTTTTTATTTTTGGTTGTGTTGGGTCTTTGTTGCTGCACGCGGGCTTTCTCTAGTTGCGGCGAGTGGGGGCTACTCTTCGTTGCGGTGCGTGGGCTTCTCGTTGCAGTGGCTTCTCACATTGTGGAGCACGGGCTCTAGGCATGCAGGCTTCGGTAGTTGCAGCACGCGGGCTCAGTAGTTGTGGTTCATGGGCTCTAGAGCACACGCTTATTAGTTGTGGCACATGAGCTTAGTTGCTCCACGGCATGTGGGATCTTCCCAGACCAGGGATCGAACCCGTGTCCCCTGCATTGGCAGGCGGATTCTCAACCACTGCGCCACTGGGGAAGCGCCCCCTTGGTGTTTTAATTTGTAATTCCCTGATGACATATGATGTTGAATGTCTTTTCATTCATGTACTTGCCATCTTTATATATTCTTTGGTGAGATGTCTATCCAGACCATTTGCCCATTTTTTAAATTGGGTTGTTTATTTTCTTATTGTTGAGTGTTAAGAGTTCTTTAGATTCATTTTTTTTTATTGTTTACTTATGGTGGTGAGGCAGGAGATAGACGGGCTCCAGACTAGACATTTACAACAGCCTCCTGTTCAGGCTTCCTGAGGTGAGAAGAAGATGGGCTCCAGGCCGGACATTCATTACTGTAAGGCCAACTGGCCCGAGGCAGGGGAACGCAATCAGATTCACAGGTTGCATCAGACCGAAACTCTCCGGACCACCCAGTTCCAGGAACTGACCTGGAGACTTTCTGGACCACCCAGTTCCAGGAAGAGACCTGGGGACTTTCCACCCCGCCCAGCCTTCCCGCCTTTCGAGGGGCCGGGACTGACGGTCCCAGGACTGATGCGACTGGCACTAGATATTGCCACGATACCCGAAAAGACCACCAAATAAGCAATACCCTGTGCCCTCCCGGATTCGCCACACCCCTTTCCCTTCTTCCCCTATAAATTCTGCCCAAACCCTCGCCTGGGCGCGACTTCTCTGGCCCCTTTTTTCTCGGACCAGTGAACCTCGCCCGGGAGCGCTCTCTAATAAAGCTCACTTGAAGCTTTCCTCTGTTTCGCGGTGCCGTTTGTTAAGATCCGACCTTACAATTACCAGCCCCTTGTTCACATTGCCTGAGGCAAGAGACAAACGGGCTCTGGACTACATATTTATGACCGGACTCCTGTCTATATTTCAAGATCTGCACTTAAATGTAAGAAACAACAACAGGAATAGTGTAGATAACTGGTCATTTGGACACTTTTATGGCAGGGACAGAGAGGGGCTAAACCCTGTTAAAAGATCGAGAGGTCATACATTTCCTATCCTTGGGGCAAGGGAAACATTGCACATGCGCAGAAAGCCTCCTTGGGGGTCAAAAGGGAGGGGGCACCAGTCCATAATATGTGAGGCTAAGGCCGTTCCATAGACCTCTGGGCTGGAATCTATCGTGGAAAAAAGTTGCGCATGTATGTCTGGGAGGGTCCTAGGGCAGGTCAGGTGTGGAAACAGAAACCAGATAATTGGCCAAAGGTAAACAAAGACCGGGAAGAACTGCCCAATATAGATGACTTAACCGCCTCTTTACTGCTCTCCTCCTCATTACGGGGACGCCCACACCCTTTCTATCTCATGTGCATCTCTGCCTTGCATCTATCTTAACTAAACAAACTGTTTCTCTGTGTGCTCTGCCACTTGTTGTTGTGCTATGTCTCTAATAATAAACTTGTACCTGTTTTTACAGTTTTTGCCTCTGTGAGAAATGCATTTTCCACTGGGGGCAAGAGCCAGGGGGTCTGGTGGCCAGGATTCCTGGTTTTCATCCAGGCTACCCAGGTTCAATTCCTGGGCAGGGAATTAAGAACTCGCTTCACGCCACCACCCACTGCTGCCTCTCCGAGATCAGGGTAGGGTGGTGGGGCTCTGATTAGATTAGTATATAAAGTACTTGAGGGGAGTCCTTAGAGATGAAACCCAGAATGGCAAATTGAAGGGGACCCTTGGAGGGCTATTTTATTCTGTAGTACCAAGGGAGCCACTGAGGGCTATTGAGCAGCAATGGAAAAGAGTCAGGCTTCTGCGTTTCATATCCTGCACTGATTACACAGTGTTTATGCATAGTAATTGACATGTCAACGCGGTTAAAAAAAATGCTCCATCTTAGAAATTCTCCAAGTCTCCCTTTCCCTCTTTATAAATTGCGTTTAATGCTTTCCTCCAAAGCTGATAATGAGGATTACATGAAAGAGTGTGTGAAGTACTTACTATCATCTCATTTAATTCTTAAGACCACTCCTCATTTGTCCCCCATGACCCATTTAATTATTTTACCTCATTTAACTGTCACACCTCCTTGTAATGTTGGAGGAGTAGACCCACCACGTATGCTTTTTCCCAGGCTCTCATCTCCAGGGTTTTATTTGGTTTATCATGGATAAGGATGTTCCTGCTGTTGCCACTGCTACTGAATTTTTTACAACAGGCCAGGCAATTTGTTAAGTGCAGTAGATACAATACCTCACTCAAATCCCACAAAATTATTGATATGCCCATTTAGTTCACAGGGTACCTTGCCCAAGATCACCCAGCAATTAAATGAGGCAAGGCCTGCAACCAAACCCTGGCTTATCTAGCTCTAGCACCTGTGCACTTAACCATTAACTATACAAAATGCCTTTTATTGAGGACTGCTCTCTCTAGCAGTTTTCCAAGCACTTTGTCAGGACTTCATTGGCCTATTTATAGCATAGAATGCTATGTTATCAGGCTTCCCAATAGGTCTCCCCCACTAAGCTGAGTCTCCTGAGGGCCAAGACCTTGTATTAGACACCTTTGTTCCCCCAACACCTTGCATTGTGCTTGGCGCATGCTGGGCTCAATTCATTCTTCCTGCAGATACTTTCGGAGAGTTTGCTATGAGCCAGGTGCTAATTAGGGAAATAACACAGTCTTACCAACAAAGACCCTGCCAACTAAAAAACTACCCACAACCTAAACGTTGAGAGTTATGTTTTATTCAGCAGGAGTTTTTAGGACTTCAAGCCCGGGAGGCAGCATCTCAAAGCAACCCTGAGAGAACAGCTCCGGGGAGGCAATGGGGGAAGCCAGGTTATATAGAAGTTTTACAACAAAGGGCAGGTAGTCCAAACGTCAAAAGATTATTGTTAATTAAAGAAAACCAGGTATCCCAAGCTAAGGAATTTAGTAGCTTTCTATGTATGGGAAGATGCAAGAATCTGGGCTTATTGAAATCATTCCTTTGATGTGCACCTCACTTATCTGGGGCCAGTATCCTGTGTTTTCACATCCTGAGTTTCCTCAGGGCTCACCAGCTCATACTGGAGGGCTACATCGCTAATGACTGTGACATCCTTTGTTTACCGTTATGACTGGAAATATTCCATTTCTCAACCCCTTTGGTACCAATAGAGAGAGAACATAATTTGAACACTGGGTAAGCACTATTAGAGTTAAGGTAAAAGGATAATGACTGCAAAGGCTGGATAGAATTTCACACACATTTGTAGAGAAAGGCAAAAGAGAATTAAAACTTCTTTCTCAAGAACAAGACAAGAGGATAGATCTTGTGAGTGACCCTGGAACTATTTCCCAAGGTAATGTTCACAGTTCCAAGTGTCAGAAGGCCCACAAATTTACACTGCAGTAGAGATCAAGTCTTACATCAAGTTTATTAAGTTCTCAGGGAGACCGGAAGATAGAGGGAGGGTAGGCAGCCGCTTCCCTGCTCAAAAAAATTGCATCACTGTAACCTTCCACCAGTCACTGGGATTGCAGCGTTACAGACCAGGACCCGCTCCCCTGGAGCTTACATACTGATACAACTTCAGACCATGGTCAAGTGGTCTGGGGGAGAGGAGGTCCACTTCCCGTAGCTAGTCGTGAAAAGCTTCTATGAAGAGGTGGAATTTTGGAGGTTTAATAAATCTTTAAAAAGCGAATGAGTGATGAATGACGAGCAACCTAGCAGTTGTCAAGGAGCTAAAGAACGTCTCTTCTCGGCATCAGGATCATAAAAGGAAAAAGGGGAAAGAAACACTTCGGAGTGTCTGAGAATGAGGACAGTGCTTTCACAGGCCCCAGGCTGAAAAACGCGCCCCCGACTCGGTTTCCACCGCCCGGGAAGACTGAACTACCAAGGAAAAAACGGACACCTCCCAGGCTACGTTGGAGGCAGGGCTACGGCTGGGGCGGGGCTAAATTGGGGGCGGGGCTACGGAAGCCGTACGAGCGCCGGGGCGCTCGGCCTGGGCAGAGTACGTAAGTCCGTGGCGCTCGGTGGGCTGGGGGGCCGTCCCAAGCCACCCCGCTCCGCTCCCCGCCCACAGCCGCACTTCCGCCATCGCCGGCGTTCCGGAGCCCAGACGCAGCGTCTGAGTCGCCCGGCACCTTCTGTCAGTGGCGTGAGCGTCTCGCTGTGGCGTGTCGTCCGCGCTGCTCGGCCAGTTGTACGCCCGTGCGCTCGCCCGGCCGGCCGGCCTGCGGAGTTCCCGCCCGCGTCCCCCGGCTGGTCCGGGGCGTCCGGGCACCGCCTCGACGGCGGCTCCGCCGGACGCGCGCTCTGGACCGCAGCCCGCACCCCGAGCGGACGGCGTCATGAGGCACCTGCCGTACTTCTGCCGCGGCCAGGTGGTGCGGGGCTTCGGTCGCGGCTCCAAGCAGCTGGGCATCCCTACAGGTGAGAGCGGGAGGGCGCGGAGCCCCCACCCACGCTGGGCCGGATCACCTGAGAGCGAGGACGTCAGCCGGGGGGCTCCGGGCCGGGTGGTGGGGCTACGGGCAGAGGTGACGTTCCCGTCCTCCCCGCCCCCGCTTTGTTGAGGCTGATGACCTTTGGTCGGACTGATGGAGCGCGTCCTTGCCGGTGGCTCGGAGCTCACCGGCTTGGGGGGTGGTGAGGGCAGGAAGCCGGAGCTGAGTTTCGGGAGCCCTCTTTCCCGCCTCCCTATCCAGCCGTGATAAATCCGCCAAACGTGGCGCGCGTCTTTTTAGAAAATGTAATGTGGGCCCGATAGGCTAAATTCTCAAGCCAGCTGTAAAGTTTTCGTTCTCTAAATACGTTAGTAGGTTGTGTCCAAATGATGACACAGGTAGATAAATGAGAACCAGGTATCTTTTTTGGTCTGCATTAGTTTTAGTAGTCAGGTCCTGAAGGTATGCTTAATTTTTCCTTAAAAATACATTCCAGGGCTGCACCTAGACCTATTAAAGCAGTCTTTGAGCTTGGGACCTAGTATGTATATTTCGAAAATAGAAATCTTTTCAAGAAGCCCTTTAAGAAGGACCAGGGCTAAAAAAACCCCCAGCTGTTCGTGTACCTGTTTTCTTCTACTGTGAGAGTTTACGATTTTTGGTACACTTACTATAACCTGGTAACTTATACATGTATAATCTGGTACCTTTTTTCCTAACCAATCCGTGTGAAGAGGAGAAAGAAATCCTAGCCAGAGTATGAAATGATGGGATTAATAATTGTAGTTAGAGTCCTAGGAATCTTGTGAGGGTAATGATTTAGAGTAGCCTTACATGTGGATTTTCTAAATATTGACTATGAAACTCTAAATATTAGCATATTTTCTTCTGTTGTTTAGCTAACTTTCCTGAACAAGTAGTAGATAATCTTCCAGCTGATGTATCCACTGGCATATATTATGGTTGGGCCAGTGTTGGAAGTGGAGATGTCCATAAGATGGTGGTGAGCATAGGATGGAACCCGTACTACAAGAATACAAAAAAGTCCATGGTAAGAATTAATAATTGTATTTCACTCTGTAAACAGAGAATGAGATGATGATTTAGAGTAATACACAGATAGAACTCATCAGTGGTGATCACAACATAATCCAAATATGAGAATTTACTTGACAGGTTTAAAAGTGAAGAGTTTAGTTACTATTTGAATGGAATAACTTTTCCATCCTTTTCACTTTCAAGATTATTTGTGTCTTTGGATCTAAAGTGAGTCTCTTATAAAGGGGTATAGTTGGATCTTGTGTGTTTGAACCATTCTGCTAATCTCTGCCTTTTGATTGGAGAGTTTAATCCATTTACATTTAAAGTAATTACTGATAAGGAGAGACTTCTGATGTTTTGCTATTTGTTTTTTGTATGCTTTATAGCTTTTTTGTCAGTTCCTCCATTACTGCCTTTTTTGTTTAGTTGACTTTTTTTTTGTAGTGACACATTTTGATTTCTTTCTTATTTCCTTTTGTGTATTTTCTATAGATATTTTCTTTGTGGTTACCATGGGGACTGCATTTAACATCCTAAAGTTATAAAAATATATTTTGAATTTATATGAACTTAATAGTATACCAAAACTCACAAATTACATCATTGTGTACCCAATAACACAGATTAATAAATTTTTATGCATTTATCTTTTAAATCATGGAGAAAATAGAAAGTGGAATCACCAGCCAAAACTACAATAATTAATTTTTATAACTGCCCATGTGTTTACCTTTATTAGAAATAAAAGTGAAATAAAGTTGAGTTCACCAGTTAATGTAGGTCATTTACTCTAATTATTTGGTCACCCTGTTAAGGTAGAACTGCTTATGCTGTGGATGGTGCTTTCTGATAAAATTGCAAGGTGATGCTTTTTTTCCTCTTTTTTTTTTTTTTGCGGTACACGGGCCTCTTGCCGTTGTGGCCTCGCCCGTTGCAGAGCACAGGCTCCGGACGCGCAGGCTCAGCAGCCATGGCTCACGGGCCCAGCCGCTCCGCGGCATGTGAGATCTTCCTGGACCAGGGCACGAACCCGTGTCCCCTGCATTGGCAGGTGGACTGTCAACCACTGCGCCAACCAGGGAAGCCCTTTTTCCTCTTTTTAAACCCCTTTGAGAGTATACATAATTCTTCTGTTCTTATGAACAGAAGACCTACACAGCTGAAGTGCTTAATCTGCTAGATGTGGCTGAATCTTTGGGTCAGCTCAAGTATGTGGCACAAATGGTTATAGTTGATCTACATTTCATCCTCTTTGAAGAGTTTATAGAAAAGTGCTGGTATAAGCAATAGAAGTGGCCCAGAACTACTTAACGTTGTGCTCAGTGTTCCTCTTATTTTTCAGGATTAAGGCTGTGTTGGAATAGATAAAGAAAATAATCGATGAAAGAAGGCAAAATATTTTTCTCTGGAATGAGAGAGGGAATGAAGGGGAGGGGAGGCTATCCCATGACTCATTTTTCCTTATTAGCTACTCAGATAACAGAACTCTTACTATAGAGCCAGTTAAGGAGTGCCTTGGAGGTCCTTCCATAGTTAGGAGAAACTCAGTTTTCCATTGGTAGGAGGTTCATACTTTTTAGAGTTTTTCTTTTTTCTTTTCTTTGCTGATAACAGACATACATGATGTACCTGTTCAAGTCTTTATCCCTTTAAAAAAAATTGGATTGTCTGTCTTACTTAAAGAAGTTCTTAATATATTCTGGATCCAATTCTTTTGTTGGAACTATGTATGACAAATGCCTTCTTCCACTGTGTTGCCTTTTTTTTTTTTTAATTCGCTTAATGGACTGGTATCTTTTGAAGAAGAGTTTCTTTGCTCATTCCCTCTGCTGTATTTGCTCAGTTTTTTCACCTTGATAAGACTCTTAATTACTTTGATGCATGTTAGCTTTTTTTAAAAACAGCAAATCACACCAGATTTGTGGGATACCATCTACCTTACTCAGTTATAATGGTACAAGGTCGAGAACAGGAGCAATGGAAGAATTCAGGAAATACTGCACTTAGATTTTAACCTGTCTTTAAAATTTTAAGGAGGGTTGATTGTTTCATTTAAATTACCTCACCATAAAGATAAATTCAATTTTAACATCTCTTGACTGTAGGAAACTCATATCATGCATACTTTCAAAGAGGACTTCTATGGGGAAATTCTCAACGTGGCCATTGTTGGCTACCTCAGACCAGAAAAGAACTTTGATTCTTTAGGTAAGTTCTTACTTAGATCTTCTTAAATATTACTGCAGCTACTCTGCTGCTTCTCCTAATAGTAATCCTGGCTAGACAGATAATATTTGAGCATTTAATATGCTAGGCACTGCTTTAAGAGCCTTACATAAATCAACTCACTTTATCCCCACAACACCCACATGAGGAATTATTTTGCTGATTTTGCAGATGAGGAAATTGGCACAGAGAGATTAAGTAATTTGCCCGGGGTAGCATAGTAAGTGATGGAGCGTAGATTCAAACCCAGCAGGCTGGCTCTCTCTCCAACAGTATGAAGTTAATGAAATCCTTATTTCCTTTTCATATTTTAAGGAACCAGTAAGAGTTAATACTGTGATGAATAATGGATGCTTAGCGGTAGTTGAAGTGTAAGAAGCAGTAAATCGGAACATTTAAGACATGTCAAGAATCTTAGTGTAGTGTAATAGTTTTAATTCTAATGTAGAGTTTCTTTTACAAGTGTAAATATTGAACAGAATTGATAGTATTTGTTTCTTCCATTTAGTATATGCCATGTACCTTTCTGCTAATGCCTTTCTCTAAGTAATTGCAAGAAGATTAGAGACATCTTTTGTGTACTATTGACTTTTACTTAAGTCTAGAAGAAAGGATGAAACAGACATTACTGGGCATCTACCCTGTGCCAGGAACACTGCCAGCCTATGAGATTTTAGGAGAAGCTGAACAAAGGAGTAGTAAAAAAGCACAGCAGCAGATTTTCATTATCTTTACCTGGTATATTCTCTCCACAGAGTCACTCATTTCAGCAATTCAAGGTGATATTGAGGAAGCTAAGAAACGACTAGATTTACCAGAACATTCGAAACTCAAAGAACACGATTTCTTCCAGGTTCCTAAAAGCAAAATAATGAATGGCCACTGAAGGAAAAGCATCTTATTTATTCATTCACTGTTTTCTAATATATTACTGCTCATAACTCTACAGTCTCATCTTGGTTATATTTTAAAAATCAAACATTTTCCTACAGCTGTGAATTAAACAGTACAATGTAGTTACCATATTATGTTCCAACTGTTCAATTAAACCCATCGTGTTACAGTACTAAAAAGGTTCATTTTAAAAATCAAGATTCTTTTTAATGTAATATGTTGATTAAAATGTACCACTAGAAAGGTCTTAAGTGTTTTATAATGGAAATGAAATATATATAAATATGGGGAACTGGCAAGTCAGTGGTTTGAGATGAGAACTATTAATTCTCATGGTAAAATTGTAGCATGCATGTACCTGTATAGCATGCTCTGCTAATCAGAAGGCTCATAAAAATAACTATATTCAGCAGAGGTTTGACAGTTTACTACAGACCTAAGGGGAGAAATCCAGAATTCGTAATTTTGATATTTTGTGCATTTATATATTATTATAGACATGAAGACTTGTGATATTTCACTTTAGTTAGTCATTTCCTTTAAGGGCTCAAATCATTGTACTGTGTTCCATTTTTGTTACAGCTGCCTCAGTTCTAATTGGTCTAGACTCTCTCCCTATTATTTTTTTGTTTTTCTTTTAAAACCGTAAAATGAGTGTTTTTCAAATCTCTAGTTCTCATTTTTGTGTTGTGTAACACTTCTCTCTTTTTAAGAGTAGATATTCTTCAACATTTTTCTTAACCTTTGTTTCCTGTAAATAATTCTCAGTGTCAGTTCTTCCATTTAGAATATCCAACTTTACATTTACAAAATGTAGAGTTTCATCTGCGTCTGTTATCTGCCGTCCCATCGCTTCACTATATGAACAGTGATTAAGTGCATATCTCTTGCATTTTAGAGAAAACACCCAAATGTTCATCTGTAGGTTTCCTCAAAGTTTAAACAAACACCTGGCATTTCATTTATATATACCAGTTTCTTAAACAACACAAAATACTTGTTTCCTCCACTAGGGAAACTATTTAAGACCCAACTAAACTATGAAATACAAAGCTATTTGTTTTTAATGTGACTGTATGTTCCTGAGCAAATGCCGACTGTTGTAGTTGTGTGTGCACAATGTAATTTAAGGCTAAAGAGTGATATCTAGAAGATAAATTTTAAAGATAACTCATTATAAAACCATTTTCCCCTAATCTGCATAAATGAGAACTGATTTTAACAAAACTGTTTATATAATATTTAGAAGAATATCTAAAGCTGATGTCGGAGAAGGGGGAAGCAGGAATAAATTCAGTTGGATTGTTTTGACTTTTTGGTATATGAATTTATGGCAAACAGTGTAGTATGTATCTTTTTCATTTCTTCTTTAAAGAAATACTTAGAAAATGTAATTTAATGTTAGAAATCCTATACTTGAAAGAAGCCTCAATTATCAGTGGTTCTGTGAAACAAAATTAAAAACAAACATGGAAAGTGTAAAAAAAGATTTGCTTGTGAGTAGCTTGCGACTGATTGTGTCCTCATTAAATGTGAAAATTCTTCGATGTTGTCACCTTACATTTTGTTAAATATTGCTTTTGAAAAGCCTATAGTGTGTGGTTTAGGAGTTAGTTAACAGTGTCTACATTTTTTTAAGTTTTATATATAAAGTATTTATTATAAGAAATTGCAGTAGGGCCATTTTCAATTAGTGTTTTCAGGCCTTGAAATAAATCTTGACCAAGGGATGTTTCTTCTTTTTTTGTGTCAGTTTGAATCTTTTGCTTTGTCTATATAAATTCCTGATCTGTTGGTTGATGGTTACTGGTTACTGTAAGGTGTGTTAGAGGCCCTGAATAGTGAGTTACAGGCAGCAGCTACAGGGAGAACCTGGCCAGCAGCAGTGGTTCTACAAACAGAGGCCTTGCCTTTAACGGCCCTTGTAGGTTAGGTCTGAGTACCGTTCCATAACCCCTGCTCCAAAACAGTGTTTTGTAACCCTCATGACTTGTGCCACCAACCCCCTCGCAGTGACTTGGGACTCTTGCCTGTCTCTACTACATGGAGAAACTCACAGTGGCTCTTTCAACACTTCATCACCAGTGCTCTCAGTTATGGAGGCTTAAAGCCTTGCAGTTAGGGCTGTAACACGGTTCTGATCAGGGAGATGTAAGCAGAAGTCTACTTGGAGTTTATGAGGACAGTTCTGCTTCCCTGGTGAAAGTGCTAGCCTTTTCCTGTTCTCCTCTTACCTGGAAAATGGATGGAGGCTGATAGAGGAGAACCAATCTGACCTTCTGGGACTGAGCTAGGAAATAAATCTACCATATAGAAAGAAATGCCATCATAAGCAAGAGTTAGCAGAAACAAATTACAGAATAAGCTCTACGAAGGTGACAGATACAGGCATTATCAGATACAGAACTTGAGATCACTGTATAATATGTGTAAAGAAATAAGAGTGTCAAAAATGGGGAAATAAGGTTCTATAAAAAATCGGGCAGATTTAAGAATTGTCAAAATAGAATTGATGAAAAAATAATTCAAATTTAAAGCTCAGTGGACAGGATAAGTACAGGTTAGACACAGTTGGTGAGCTGTGAGATCTGACAGTCTGACTGCTCTCATACACCTATTGTCTATTCACTCCAAATTTGCTTCCCATGGTTTTTGTAATGTAGCTGTGACTTAACACTTCTTTGACAGTTGGCTTCCTTTTGGGTCAGGTCATACATGGACGTTGAGCCCTAGCTTGTGTCACAGGCAGCTCAGTTCTTGGACTTACACCTGTGCTTACTTTCCCTGTTCCTGAGTGTGTATTTGGGATAGACATACCTGACAACTGACAGAATCCCCACTTTGGTTCCCTGACTGAAACAAGGGCCAAGTAGAAGCCACAATAGTAAAGCAAGTCAGTGCTACATCTCTGGGGAAATTGCCGAGTGTCATCATTAAAAATACAGAAAGAAAACAAGCAAAAAAAAAAAAAATACAGAAAGATTCAGGGTGAAGCCTAACATCTGTTCAGGCTGTACAGAAATTTAGTGGATCTTGGGAAATGACTGTATTATCAGCTAATCAGGTGATGACCTCAACTGCAGCTGTTGTCCAGGATATATAAAATGTCTCAACAGATTTCTAAGGATTGGTGTAAGAAACATATCACAACGTGATGGAGAAAAATCAGTATTTTTAAAATACAAAAATACCACAATGGAAAGCTATGTTGAAATGAATGATAATATGCAACGTGTAAAAATTTATAGGATATAACTAATGCTATCAAGAATTATAGCTTTAAATACATAGAAAAGAAAGATCAATAATCTAAGCTTTGATCTCAAGCTAGAAAAAGAATAGCAAAAGAAGCCAGACAAAAATGAGGACACACTGGGCTTCCCTGGTAGCACAGTGGTTAAGAATCCACCTGCCAATGCAGGAGACATGGGTTTGAGCCCTGGTCCGGGAAGATCCCACATGCCACAGAGCAGCTAAGCCCAGGCATCATAACTACTGAGCCTGTGAGCCACAACTACTGAAGCCTGTGCGCCTAGAGCCTGTGCGCCGCAACAAGAGAAGCCACCACAATGAGAAACCCGTGCACCACATCAAAGAGTAGCCCTCGCTCACTGCAACCGCAGAAAAGCCCATGCACAGCAACGAAGACCCAACGCAGCCACAAGTTTTTAAAAAAGTGAGTACACTGATTCTATATAAATTGTAAGAACAGGCAGAACTATAGCAAAAATGGTCAGAGTGGTTCTAGAGGACAGGGGTGACAGGAGGATTATGAAGGCTGTTGAGTGCTTCCGTCTCTGTCCTGTTTCTAGATCTGGGTGATGGTTGCATAATGTGCTCGCTTGTGAAAATTCATCAAGCTTTATACCTACTTGTACACATTCAAATAAGGCAAATGATGTTCTGTATAGCTTGGCTGTGAATATCATTTACACAGTCAAGAATTACAGCACTGAATTTTTATGAAGCAAAATACATTTATTGGAAGGATGAGGAGGGAAGTGTGCAGGGGCAGTGATGGGAAGAGTTTGGGAAAGAAATGCTCATCTTCCGTTAGTGGGAAATGAGTAGGTAGATACCTAACCTGAAAACATAGGAAGCAGCAGTATAAGCATCTGCCTTAGGGACAGGGAGAAAACATATTAAATAACTGAAAGGGTTGAAATTGCTTGCTTCTAAGGAGTGGGAAATGGGATGTGATGGGAGCAAACAAATTAATATTTATTTTTCTTACTATGTCTTGTTAAATAATTTGATTCCTTAAACTATGTGCAGGTATATCCTGATGAAAATAAAAATTAGCCTTTAGAAAGTTAATTATGTATTTGGAGGGTGTTAAAAAGTTGTGAAACTTAGGATAAACTTTTTTTTTAAATTTATTTATTTATGGCTGCGTTGGGTCTTCATTGCCACGCACGGGCTTTCTCCAGTTGCGGTGAGCAGGGGCTACTCTTTGTGGTGGTGTGAGGGCTTCTCATTGCAGTGGCTTCTCATGTTATGTAGCATGGGCTCTAGACATGCAGGCTTCAGTAGTTGTGGCTCACGGGCTCAGTAGTTGTGGCACACGGGCTTAGTTGCTCCGTGGCATGTGGGATCTTCCCGGACCAGGGCTTGAACCTATGTCCCCTGCATTGGCCGGCGGATTCTTTTTTTTTTTTTTTTTTTTGCGGTACGCGGGCCTCTCACTGTTGTGGCCTCTCCCGTTGCGGAGCACAGGCTCCGGACGCGCAGGCTCAGCGGCCATGGCTCACGGGCGCAGCCGCTCCGCGGCATGTGGGATCTTCCCGGACCAGGACACGAACCCGTGTCCCCTGCATCGGCAGGCAGACTCTCAACCACTGCGCCACCAGGGAAACCCGGCAGGCGGATTCTTAACCACTGTGCCACCAAGAAAGTCCCAGGATAAACATTTTAAAACAATGTATTATATTTTCAAATTACATGCTCAGTATGTTTTTCTTCAATTTACAAACACCTTTTTGAATAAAGTACCTCTAAATTCAGTGAGTTCAACTAGTAATCTGGAAAAAGTAATGCACACATTATAAAGCATGCTGTTCAATAGAACTTCCTGCTGTTGTGATAATGTTCCATTTCTTCACTCTCCACTAATTAAATAGCCACGTGTGCCTAGTGACTATTGTATTAGGCAATACAACTATGGAAGAGCCAAAAAAAAAAAAAAAAAACGGAAATACAGGGGAAATAATATATTTACTGTGCTTTTTTCAGATTAACAATTGGTCCAATTGCTTTAATTTTGAGGTACTTTATCTGAAAATGCATGGACCACATTTCATGAAAATAGAACTAACATATAGTTTAAATTGTTTCTCAGCTTCGTGGATACTATGTATGTGATACTCTTTTCTTCTATTTAGTTTGCTCGTTTTCTAATTTCTCATTTATTTTCAGCCATTATTTGCTTTATAAGCATTTTAAGTCTAAAGCTCACCTCCCCCCCGCCCCCGCCCCCACTACAGGTTTACCTGCCAGCATGTGGAAGCCAGCCCCTCGGAAAGGGAGTGAGCTGTCTGGCATTTGGCATCTCTGCTCAGCTCTCCTGATCACAGTCCTGCACACAGTCACCTTCCCTTAGAGGTCTCAATGGATTACATTATTAAGTTAGGTTGAAGGGCATTTAACAGAAGGGAGATGGATATATTTGAATGGCATTCGTGAATATATGAATTCATATACCAACCGACAATAGTCTCTCTCTTTTTAAAAAGAAAAATATATATTTATTTATTTTGGCTGCATTGGGTCTTAGTTTAGGTATGTGGACTTCTTTTTTTTTTTGCGGTACGCGGACCTCTCACTGTTGTGGCATTAGCCTCTTCCGTTGCGGAGCGCAGGCTCAGCGGCCATGGCTCACGGGCCTAGCCGCTCCGCGGCATGTGGGATCTTCCCAGACCGGGCACGAACCTGTGTCCCCTGCCTCGGCAGGCAGACTCTCAACCACTGCGCCACCAGGGAAGCCCTCGGCATGTGGACTTCTTAGTTGCGGCGTGCATGCAGGATCTAGCTCCCCGACCAGGTATCGACCCAGGCTCCCTGCATTGGCAGCGGGGAGTCTTACCCACTGGACCACAAGGGAAGTCCCCACAATAGTCTCTTTATAGCAGCCTCCCACAAACTCCAGTGTCTCATGTTTATAATCGCCTTAAGCTCTTTCACCTAGAGTGTAAACTTCTGGAAGCCTTGAACTGTATTTTAATTCCTCCAGCACCTATGTATAGAAAGTACTCTGTATATAATTGTGCATTAATTAGAAATAAATATACCTTGGATACTGGGGCCTTAATACAGCAACAGAATTAGAGAAAGCTTCACTGGGGACCCAGCCTGTGGGCCAAATAATTTTTAAACCTGGCTCTGCCTTCCTTAGCTCCATTTTATTCTCCAAGGCAAAATCTATGCCATGGATGAAGCCTCGAGGGCTGAGTTTTGTTATCTATTAAGGGCTTGTTACAGTCATTATGATAGATACTAATTTATATTTTTCTCACAGAAAAATTGTGACTTCCTGAATTTTTTATTTCTAATCCTTCATGAACTGATACTTAAAAACATACAAACTGATGAGGATGATTATAATTTTTGTGACTTTCTGTTTGAATAAAAAAAAAATCCCCCAAAATACAATAAAAATTACTAGAAAAATAGTCACACACTTGGATGTCTTGACAATGTCAAAATGCTGTAAGGGATTCTAAATACTCTCAATTTCAGTAAGAGACAGTTCATAGACCACACTTCGGGCTTTCCCTGTTAGCCAGAGCAGGTTGACAAACTTTTGTAAAGGGCCAGACGGAAAATTCTTAAGCCTTTGCCGTATCGAAAAAGCAACCATGGACAATATGTAAATGAATAGGCATGGCTATGTTTCAAATTTTTATTTAGTAAGGCAGGAGATTGGATTTGGCCCATAGACCCACAGTTTGCCAACTCCTGAGTGAAAAGAGCTCTTTTTTTTCAATCTTTATTAGCACATAGAGAAATAGTCACCTTCTTTTTCCCAATTACTATGCAGGTTTTATGTAACTCATGTGCACACAATTTTGAAGCACAGGTGTTAACACTGAAGGAAGATCGTTATGGGTTTAAAGTGGTATTGGTATCTTCAAATCTGGAGTGCCCAGGTGAATTTTAAATGTTTACTCTTCTAGTTGTGAGGAGTAGGTGATCACAAGATGCCAACCCTGGATAGGAACTAAATTTTTTGTCCCCCCCAAATTGATATGTTGAAGTCCTAACACCCAATATATTAGCAGGTGGAGCCTTTGGTAGGTAATTAGGTCATGAGGGTGGAGCCCTCATTAATGGGATTAGTGGCCTTATAAAAGGACACCACCACCACCCCAGCAAGCTCTCTCACTTTCTTTCCACTACTTGAGGGTATAATGAAAAGTTGGCAGTCTTGCAACCTGGAAGAGGGCCCTCAACAGAACTGGACCATGCTGACTCTGTGATCTCAGACTTCCAGCCTCCAGAACTGTGAGAAATAAATTTTTGTTGTTTCTAAGTCATGCAATCTATGGTATTTTTTTTTTTATAGCAGCCTGAACAGACTAAGACAGGAACCCTGATGTGAAATAAAGTAGGTGATCTCTTCCTTCCCTCTCCTCTTCTCCCTTTCCCTCTCTTTCATGCTCCCCCCACCCCCATCTTCCCCCCTCGTCTCCTCTTTCCTCTCTCTCTAATGGAAACAGGTGTGAGCAGTTGAACTTGGAGTGAAGAAGATACAAAGGCATCATCTATAAAATGTTTGTAATATTTCTCTTTGGAGCTAGATATGAAATGCCTCCAGGGTATTGGTCTTAATAGAATTTCTTAAGGTCAATGCTGTAAACCAACACTAGTTCCCTGGGTTACCCTGGACAATGGGATGAGCAGAGCTGCTGAGGGGTTATGTAGGAAAGGAGTGGTTGCCAGTGCCTGTATAGTTGAGAGTCTTGAGTGCTCACTACTGCTGTGTATAGTGGAGCCTCATCTTAGGAAGGGGTTAGGTTGTAAAGTCAGCAAGCATGGCCAGAAGGCATATAGAGAAGTCAAAAAGACCCATGAAACTTTTTTTTTTTTGGGCTGTGTGCCATGTGGGATCTTAGTTCCCCTACCAGGGATCCAACCCATGCCCCCTGCAGTGGAAGCACAAGGTCTTAACCACTGGACTGCCAGGGAAATCCCAGAAAACTTCTTATCTTTAAATTGCTAAAACCTGGGTCTTTTGTAACTCAAACCTAAGATTTAATTCTTCTGTGTCTCTTTGCATTTTGGCCATGGCCTCCTTATTCTGGGATAGTAGGGGCCTTGGTTGAGTTTGAACAAGCAAGGATAACTGAGCAAATAAAAGAACCTTACTTTTCTCTCTCATGCTCTTGTCCAACGAGCCTATATAGCTGAATTTTCTTAAGTTGAACACAACTGCACTGTATCATCTTTTGTATTTCCCACAGCAGACCTAAGCCTCATAGTTACCATTTCAGCTGGGAATCTGTTTGCAAGTAACAAATGGATTCTGGCTGATTTAGGCTAGAAAGGAATTTACTGGAAGAATGATGGGTTGCTCAGGGGATAGATGGGAAAGCTGGAAACTGGGTGAGAAAAGGGGAACTCTGAGCAAAGGGGACCTCGAACCAGAGCCAGAATGACTGTACAGAGCTAGTTGATCAAGGGCAGTGCCACTGCTGCTGAGTAGGGAGGCCCCAGATTCCCATCAAACGCCAGCAGAACCATGTCCTCCACACTGCTGGCTGGCCCTGTTGCCCTGGAAACGAATCTTTATACGATTAGCATCTGATTGGCCAAGCTTCGGTCACAGGCCCATGTGTTAGCTGCAAGAGGGGCTGGAATACTGAGTACCTGGCTATTTCAGCGTCTTTGAGAGAAGCTTTTCTATCAAAGTTCATGCAGTGGGAAATCAATTCCCTAAACATAAGGAAGGGGTTCCAAAACTGGGCATTAAAAAAAAAGAAGACAAATATCCACTACCGTTACCTAATTCTGAAGGAAATTATGATCTTCTGAGTATATGCCATCCATCCACTCCTTCAGCCACTCCAAAAAGCATTCCTTATGTTAAGTTAGAATGTTCCAGAGAGACTGATAGAACCTTTGGTTTTCTTTTACTGAAGGAAGAAAAAGTGATCCGTAGTATCTTCCTCTTTATCTTGATCTGCTGGAAGCTCAGGGCTAATGTTCAATCACAGTAGCTATAATCACCTAGAACCCCGATTTTCAAAATGTTCTCCAAACTGCTGTAGAGCCTCATAGAAGTACCATGGGCAATGGGCAGGCAAGGGGACCTCTGCCCCTTCCCACCCTCCTTACTTTAAGGCAGCACTCTTAACTGTCTGGTGAAGACTACGTTTGATTAAAGGCCTCCATTGCTAAGAAATACTTAAACTTCGGCTTGGATTGGTCAACCTACTTACGTCCTCCTCCCTCAGGGTTCACGTCCTCTATTTCCATGTCAACAATTTCATTTGTATACATAAAAGACGCACTGCAAGCACTTTTCTGGAAGCAGATGGATATAAATCCTAGAAGAGTCACTCTCTCTGGGGCTTCGAGAGGATTCTGGGTTGTGGGTTCTGCTTGGCTCCATGTAAACAAATACCTGCTTCTAACTATTTATGAGTCACTCATAGGAATTCCAGGTTAATCTCAGGGTCCTTTTAGGCCTCTCTGAGCCTTCAAAATATTTTCTACTGTTGCCCAGGGAGTTGTTTTGCTTACAGATTTGCTTGTATTTCAAATGAATTAAAGGCTCCCCATCCATGACTGTATTTCTGTCAAATGAAGTGTTTTGTTTTGTTTGCAAATCTATCTCCTGGACCTGACAAACCGTATTTCTACCATATTTCAAAAGCAGGATTTTCCCTGGCTCTTCGCCTGACCAGCTAGACCTGTTCTCTGCTGTTTCCTACTGATTTAGTTTGGGTACTTTTCTGAAGATTTAGAGGACGGAAGGAAGTGTTATCTTGGATTCTCTGCCCCTTTTGAAAGTTTATTTTCTTCATTCCTTTTTAGACAGTCTTGCAAAGGAATAGCTAATATGAAATATCACCAAAACAGCTTAACTACACGAAGGAGATCATGTTCTTTGTAAGAATACAGTATTAAAAATCAAGTACAGATAACTAGGTACACATTGAACACATTCAAAAGAAGAGTATGTCCCCATGTTTCACTATAGAGATTCAAGATGGGAGTGATGACGTTCTCTCCATTTCATCTATTGAATACTTCCCAGTGGTAAATTTTAGTGGTCGTACCAGTAGGAGATTCAATTTGCCTTTATTCACATCACTTCATTGCTCCTCACAAGAAGTCTGAGACAGCCTGCTAGATGTTATTGTAACTACACTTCAGATGAAGAAACCGAAAGTCAAAGGTAAACTCAGACTGACTTGAACTGTGTTGGCAGAAAATTTCAGAGCTGAGTGTGGAATCCAGGTCTTCACCCGTTACAGGAGGGAAGCAATCTTAGTAGACTCAGGCTTAGCCTCCCAGCCCTGGAGGAGTTGTGTATATGGGACCCTGGGAGCTATGGATGGTGGCGTAGTGAGTGAGGACAATCCCCAGGGCCACCAATTAGCAGCTTTTGCAGGACATGGCAGCTTACCCTTTGCTTGACTCTTGCCTCTACTAGCTGGAGTGTTTTTTTTTTTTTGCGGTACGCGGGCCTCTCATTGTTGTGGCCTCTCCCACCACGGAGCACAGGCTCCGGACGTGCAGGCTCAGCGACCATGGCTCATGGACCCAGTGGCTCCGCAGCATGTGGGATCTTCCCAGACCGGGGCACGAACTCATGTCCCCTGCATCGGCAGGTGGACTCTCAACCACTGCGCCACCAGGGAAGCCCTAACCCAGAGTTTTTTAAGCTATGCATTACGAAATCAAATTAATGGATGATAGTAAGCTTCAAAAAAAAATACTAAATTAGAATATGATGGAAAAAATGTAATGAAACTTTTCCTTTAGTTTTATAGAGGTGTTGGTATAAACTTTTTATTTTTAATTGTGGATCACAGTCAAAAGAAGTTCGAAATCCCCTGTTTTAATTTGCTCTTCTTCTGCTTGGTTCTGGAAGGATTAAGCAGCTGTAGTTTGGGAGATTAGAAACAAGGTCTGTGGAGTCAGTTTCTATGCAGATTTGGGCAAGTTATTTTATACTTTTCTGTGGCTTAGAGTCTTACCCGTAAAACAAGGATCATAATAGTTATCGGGTCGTTAAAAGGATTAAATAAGTTGATCCATGCGAAGTGGTTCTCATAGTATTTGAGAAACGGTATGTATTGATACTTGATAAATGCTAATTATTGCTGTAAAGTGGTTATTTCATGCCCTGGCCAAAGATAACATTGTAACTGTAAGGACACAGCAAACTTTCCCAGATGCAGAGAGTCTAGTGTTGTTCAGCTGAAGACAACCGTTTCTATAGGCAAAGAGGCGTTCCACAGATATTTATGGAGCAATTACTGTGTTTTAGCCCTCTGTAGTGCGTTAAGGATACAAAGTAGAATAAGATAACATTTGAGGAACAAATAGTCTCCCAAAGAACTTCCAATTTATTTGACTTGATCTCCATCAGCCCCATGAGGTACCTGGTATATTTTCTGTCCATAGTAAATATGTGTTGAACACATTTCTATGTCAGGAATCATGAACTGTCTACCTCACCCAGATGCAGTAAATAAGAGAGCATCACGTCCCTTCATTTTTTTCCAGTACCTTCAAGATGTGGAGGAGAGAACAGCAGCACAGGAGACCTTTCTGCAGATGCCGCAAATCTACACTTGAGGAAAGATGAATTTGTTCTTGTAGATATCCTCTGTTGTCTGTTTTATTGTGTTTGTTGAAAACAAGTTTTCAGGAAAGGAATAAGAAAGGAAACAGATGGCGCCAAATGACAGAGAAGAACTTTGCAGATTTCATCTCTCTTTAGCCGCTCAGAGCAGCTGACAAGCCAGCAGGAAAATAAGAGCAGGGGGGTGGTGTAGCCTCCTGAATCATCCATGTGGTCCCCTCCCTCCATTCCAAAACTCCCAGTCCTTCAGCCATGTAAACAGAGCTCTGATGTCACAACCCAAGGAAGGTCAGGCTGGGTGAATATGTCCAGCCCTTCTTCCCGCCCCTTCTGCCCTTTAGAGCAGGGCAAAGGCAGCCGCACAGGTTACACATAAAATTAACAAATTGACAGGGTGGTTTGTTTTCCTTTTTAGCCCAGAGGCAGTGGAAACTAGAGAAGGGAAAAAAAGAGAGGCTGATTTGGGAGAACTTAAAGCCCTCCCCACCTGTTGCCTTGGAGGGCGTGTACAGCCGCACATAGGATGGGGACCCAATCAGAATGTGTGTGTGTCTTTTCTAAAAAGGTTAAGAACTACCCTTAAAAATGGCAACAGTAAAGTTTATGCTTTAATTGTTGTGCAATTTACAAGTTTACAACATACAAAGCACAGCCCCTGACATCATCTCCAGCGACTTGGCGAGTGTCTCAGAGAGCTTAGATGGAAACGAAGATATCCTGACTTGAAGACCAGTTGTCTCAGTTAAGCTTTTTATTCTTTTCTTTTCTTCTTCTTTTTTTTTTTTTTTTTTGGATACACCACCCGTGGCTTGTGGGATCTTAATTCCCCGACCAGGGGTCAAACTCGCACCCCCTGCATTAGAAGCCTGGAGTCTTAACCACTGGACTACCAGGGAAGTCCCTAAGCTTTTTATTCTGAAAAGAAATTCTTCCTCTTCCATATCTTGACATCTTCTTCAGTGTTTTCCTTATATCCACATGTTTTGTAGATCTTAAAGAGCTTCTTATCCCTTTTCCCCAAAGCTACCTACCACCTTTTGTATCTAAATTCTTTGACTCATTTGCGGCTGGAGGCAGATGCAGTAGAGGATGCATTTTGCAAGCCTCACGTTGTTCTGAATATACTGAAGTCATGTTTAGCTTCATGGCTGTGCTCTCTGGGCCGTCGCACAGGACCTGATTCTTAGAAGGGCCCCAGGCTAAGTTTCAATGCTCTGCTGCCACCATCTTGAAATTCTTTTGTAATTTTTATGCTGGACTCTACAAATTATGTAGCTGCCTCTGACTGACCCAATTAGTTTTCTGAGAAACCACACCCAGATGGTTGGCCTGAGAATATTGTTTGCTTTCTCCCAGTTTCCACAGTATAAGTGGCATGCCTTCTTAGGATGGACTACAGGTGAACGGGGAAATAACATTGGTGTAACACCTTAGGCTTTACCACAGACTTTTCACATGCATTATCTCCTTTAATCCTCACAAGCAACTGTTAGGAGGCAAGTCTAGTTAAGGCCAACAGGAATCCACCTACAAGGGATGAAATTGATTTGACAGGCAAACAGCAAACAGCTCCTTAAAAGTGAAAATCAACAGAAAAACAGGACAGAGAAATTATCCAGATGTTATACAGCTGTGCTGCAAAGGAAGTTACAAAGGCAGTAAAGGACTCAGCATGGAGTTTGGCCAAAGGGATCATGGGGAATAAAAATTCCAATCCCAGGCCAAGAGAGAGGGAGAGAGAAGAGACATTGTTCTTGGGTAATCCTGGAGCAAGGGTCACGAAGATCCCTCGCGATCCCTTTATAGCCCAGGGATAAGTATCACAAAGTCCGGCTCAAAACTCCCTTGTCGAGGATTCTATCTTTGCCCAGTCACTTCTTGATTAGCAACTGGATTAGGTTTCTGTGTTCCTTTGTTCCAGGAACAGATCAATACTGAAAACACTGCTCAAGCCACCTTTCTAAGGCTGCCGGCCTGAGACTGTCTGGAACCCAGACCAAGTACCATCTTTTGGCAGTCTTGCAGCACCCAGACTGTGGTTTTTACTTGCTTCCACCTAGTTGTTTGACTTGCTGATTTCCTGCCTCTGCCTGTCCTGTTTCACAGCTCGCTTTCCAATCTGACGTCTGAAATCCAGGCTGCTGCTGCTTGGTTGAGTTCAGAAGCACGACACCTATATCATAGTCCTCAGCTCAGCCATTTAAGGCCAAAGGAGGCAAAGGGGGCCTCCCTGAGTTTTCACATCGACAGTTCAGATGGGCCCGCTTTCCTGACTCTCTTCTCAGGCCATGTTCCAATCCTGTATCCTAAGGGTTTTTGTATATGGCTTCAAAGTGAAAGGGACCTAGAGAAGGACTGGGTTGCTGTCATCCTTCCTTTTCTGACGTTCTCATCACACTACTAAGATCCCCCGTAGCTTCGGAGCCAAAGCCTTAACATTTGAGTTTTTCAAGACTTGGGAAGAGAGGGGGGCTTTATTTTAGAAGCACGGATTCTTTTGGACAGTCAAGGTATAAATAGGATTTCTATTAAGAAACTTCTGCTTGGGGGGGGGACTGTAGTTGCTTTTTAGAGAGTGGAAAGCTGTTGGGAGAAAAACAGTTTTCCTTAGAGGTCAAGCACTTGGTCAGTTATGGAATATATAGCCTTTTAACCAAAACATATCACTTCAGTGAAGAATGAGTTTTATTTTCTCCTGGTTTTGGAGGAAATCACTGTTCAGGTTTCTGAAAAAACAATCTTCTGTTTTTCTCTATCTGTTGAGAAATCAAGTAAGAAAAGCCAGTTTAATGATCTAGTTACTTAAAGCTACTCATTCAAACGTATTTGCTTTGATGAGAAGAAGCCTTGTTAACAAGTGCTGAGTGGGTGTGTCTTTGCGTCCAGATTAAGTGTAAAGGGTGAGAAGTCTACTTTTCTCTCCATCACAGTCTTACTTCACAGATCCTTTCAAGATACAGGTTCATGGGCGGGAAGACTATTAAGAAGCTTTCACTGCTGCTGAAACAATATGGGAGGAAGTGGTGGGAGGGGGTGGGGGTACGGGTAGCTACCGTCTTTAGAGCCCCTTCTTTATACCCAGCGCATTGCGTAAGTGATCTCTTTTGTTCTCATAGCAACCTTGGGAGGTCTGGAGTTCAAGTTTCCTACACATAGTAGAGAATCAGAGGAGTTTAGTAAACTTGCCGAAGATTCCACACAAGAAAGGGTCAGGACTGAAATTTCATCTCAGGAATCTTTAACCCTTAAATTCATGATATTTCTGTCATGCCAAACCATCTTTATAAAACTGAATACAGGAATGGTGAATCTAATCAGGGCATCACCCAGCAAGATTTTTTTTTAAAAAAGAGCTTTATACTTAGGGATAGTTTGTGAATGGACAGAATGAGATGTAACTATTGAAACTGAAGTGAGGCCATAGTTTGTCAACCTGGCACTTGAGCCAATGTCTTTTGACGTTTGTGGAGCTTTCCCATTTCTTAGGTTCATTGGTGACTTGAGAAACAAGAACACAGGAAGGGGGAAACGATGCAGGGAGAGAAGGTAGGGTCCACCCAAGACATCGGCTGCTTGCTATACGTTTTCTTTCCCTCTACTAACTTCAGGGGGCCCAGGTTGGCTGGAGGACTAATATTCTTTATTACTTACAGCTGAAGTTGACCTGTGATTTCAAGTTTATGTGAAAAGTGCTTGTCGTTTTACAGGCCATAGGAAAGTCGAGATACTTACTGTCCACTGTTACTGAGCTCTGCAGATCCTTTTATTCTCCTAAATCTCTCCCTCAACATTTCTCCCCCAAAAGGTATGTAGATGCATCGATTTGTTTTGTCTAACGGTCTCTGTGTTCCAATGGTTTTATTGGTTTTTTTCCTTCCAAATTATTGCACTGCTTGCATTCTCCCTCATTTTGTAGTTATTTGTACACATATTTGTTTTTCCACCTCAGTATTAAGCTCTTCGGGGGCAGATAATGTTGTTTATCTTTTCTTTTTACAGTTCGGCTTGCATAATCCACATAGATTTTTAATTTCAGAAGTACACATGAAATGGTAGTATACATAAACTTTTATATCTTATTATATGTAACTATTGTAGCGTATTTTGTACAGTCTTTGTAAACTTACTTTTAGAGTGTTGTAGTTTTAAATTATAAACAGCAATGATTTTTTTTAATGCTTTGGTTCTGTTTATAAGATTTCCTAGCAAGGAACTGGTGAATTCAGCTAGAACACACATTGAAACAACTCGACATATTTTGCTAAACTGATTTCCAAAAGAGTTTTATTGGTTATAGTATCCTAAAATAACCCCTCAAGGTTTCTCACTCTAATCCCCTTGAATATGATGAGATATCATGCCTGTGATTGTTACACTATAGCCAAAGGGAGATTCTCCAGGTGGGCCTAATGGAATCACACCAATCACAGGAGCCTTTGAAATGCAAAGTTTTCTCCAGCTGGTAGCAAGAGGGACCATCAGAAAGATTCAGAGCGTGAGAAGGATTCAATGCACAGGATGTTGACTTTGAAGGAGGGTGCTGGGGGAGGGCATGCACACTACCAGAGAGTGGCCTCTAGGAGCTGAGTGGCCCCAGACTTAACACCCAGAAAAGAAAGCGGGAACCTCAGTGCTACAGCCACGCGAAACTGGATTCTGTCAGCAACCTGAATACCTGGGAAAACAATTCTTTTCCAGAGCCTCCAGGTAAGAGCCAGCCTGGTTGACACCTTGATTTTGACCGTGTTAGACCCTAAGCAGAGAACCCAGTCAAGCCTACCTGGACCTCTGACTTATAAAATTATGAGGTAATAAATGGATGCTATTTAAGATGCTAAATTGGTAGCAGTTTGTTATGCAGTAATAAAAAATGATTACATTCGCTTACCCTATACCAAGTAATACATGAAATTGTCCATGTCACTACAGGGGTCAGTAGGTACAACTCCAGAACTGTGTACTATAATTAAGAGTCTTAGTGTTTTTAATGTCTTAGTGTGCTAAGACATTATTATTATTATTTAATTTATTTATTTTTGGCTGCACTGGGACTTTGTTGTTGCGTGCGGGCTTTCTCTAGTTGTGGCGAGTGGGGGCTACTCTCCATTGCGGTGCTCGGGCTTCTCATTGCGGTGGCTTCTCTTGTTGCGGAGCACGGGCTCCAGGCACGCGGGCTTCAGTAGTTGTGGTTCGCGGGCTCTAGAGTGCAGGCTCAGTAGTTGTGGTGCGTGGGCTTAGTTGCTCCACGGCATGTGGGATCTTCCCGGACCAGGGCTCGAACCCGTGTCCCCTGCATTGGCAGGTGGATTTTAACCACTGTGCCACCAGGGAAGCCCGCTAAGACATTATTGATTAAATTTGTTTTTCTTTGATTGCTGGTGGAAATGAGCATAATAACAATAGTTTTATTATTATTATTATTTTGTTGTCTTCTGAGAGCATTGGAGTGGGGGAACTTGTGGAAAATAAAAGACAGGAAATTCTGTATATTTGTTATTGAGAGAAAGAAAACAATCACAGAGGAAAAGCTTCTACCTAAAAAAGAGTGGAAGGGTGGTATGTTGAAGTTGGCTTGTCCCAGCTTATGAAACCCAGCTGTTAATTTGTCAGGAATCTTGTGAAACAGTTGTTAGACACAGCTGTTATTTAAAAATTAGGTTATAAGACTTTCTACTAAAGAAGTTATATTAAAAACACAGGTAACAAGCAAAACTGATTTTGCGTTTTACGTTTTAATATTAGCTGTGTCCTTGAGGTTATTGATGGTCTAATGTATCTGTGTGATAGAAATACTATGTAACGGTTCCCTTTACATTTCTTCCAACTGCACGTTAATTGACATCACATTTGAAGCTTGAAATTGGCCACAGTGGGAGCATTTACACCTGAAACAGGCAAATGTATTTTCTGAGCCAATGAGATACCACGTAAGTGTTTTCTGAGATGTGGGTCAGAGGTAGGGCCTTTTTCCTACTGGATGTGGACCCATGAGAATTCTAAGTCTGGCACCGCATGCCATCATCCTGTCAATGTGAGGGAGATCTCCAGGGAGGATGGAGCCATTATAGCAAAAGACAGGCAAGAGATGGAGAGAAAGCCATACGTGATGCCATGGTTTGAGCCCCATTTCCAGCAATACCTGATTTCATCCCCTAGCCCTAGACTTTTTGATTAGGTGAGCTGATAAATTCCTTTTGTATTTAAGCCAGTTTGGGTTGACTTTTCTATGATTTATAACTAAAAGCAGCCTAAAGGATACAGCAGAATTGACAGTTGACCCCTAAATAACACTGAGGGTTAATCTGGATACAGTTTATAGTTGGCCCTCCGGATCTGTGGTTCCTCCGCATCCGGGGGTTCAACCAATCAGGTAGTAGTGTAGTATTTACTATTGAAAAATACCTGCTTGTAAGTGGACCTGTGCAATTCAAACGCATATTGTTCAAGGGTCAGCTTATCAGGTCCAGAATCACACTCGTAGCCACCAAAGTGCCTTCACTGAAAACAATAACTTAGAGGGACGGTAATCCTCCTGACCTCAGTCTGGCTCTGCTGTTGTATTAGTTATAATTCTCTGTTTTACAAACATATTTTTTTCATTTAATAGTTTAATAAGGCTTATATCACTTCCCTTGAAGCCTAGGATCAGTTCTTATCAATGAACACTTTCTTAGAGTGAGAGGCCTTTCCGTCAGGCTATCTAACAGCTATCCTGTCCTACCCTCCTCTTTCTGGATGAGGGAAACCTTTTATTCTGGGTGGCAAAGCCCCAGAAGATTAGTCATGATTGTGCGAAACCCTTCATGATAATCTCATATCCTTTTACCAAATACTTGTTTTCAAGCCTGCCTTACAGCTAAATGTGACCACGGGACCTAGTTCTGACTTCTACTCTTAGCTCAGAAGACACCCACATGCAGTGATTTTCGTTCCTGTAAATAAATGAATGGCCTTTGTACCATGTAGTGTGTTGATCACTAGGGCCACAGAAGTGAATAAACAGACTTCATTCCTCATATCTTTCTTCACTTTATGACTTTTTTTTTTTTGCCTATGTTTGAGAGCAGTGCAAGGTAGACATAGGTGGTTTTAAAAGTGAAACCCTAAAGACATCTTCAAATTCTGATCTCATTTATTCATTATCAGATATTGTTGATGTGTGGTGATCAGTTACATCTAAAGTCTGTGCCAAGCATGCATTGATAGAATTCATATATTTCTTTTTGAAACACAATCTATTTACAGTTCTTACATTTCAGTGTAAAATGCAGGCTACTCTGAGGGCATCTGAACTTAATTCTGCAGTTGGGTAGTACACTGAGCAGTTTCTTTTTTCACAAGCTCTGAAGTAGACCTCCTTAACTCTGAACAGATCTTGAAAGCTCTATTCCAATGTTAAATGTATGTATGAAGCACCTAAAGTCTGTGTCTTCAGTTTTTCTAAATAGCAGTCTTCTATCCCATCTTGATGCTACTTCTGATTCCACATTTGGAAATTCTTCTTAAAATTTTTTTCTTTTATATGGTAGAATCTCATGCATACTTTTTATCTTTTTAAACTTTATTTTCTCATGAATACTTTTTAATAGGTTGGCTTATCTACAGTTAATGTGCACAATTACCTAAAATTCTTTCTTTCCTCATTGCCCCTCAACACTATGCCTCTAGGTGAGATTATGCACCCGAACTGCAGGATCCCATAGGTACTTCCGTGGCATCACCTTCTGATGATTCATTATAGCAAATTCCATACCGCTAAAACGAATCCCCACATGAGATCCAGGGATTACTGACAAAGGCCAGGTTCTTTTTTTTAGCTTAGAAGCAGGGTGGTAGAGCAGAAGGAAGATGGACTGAAGTCCTAGATTCACATCCCAGTTGGACCACTCACACCCTGACTGATGGCACTTTGAGTGTCCTCCCCGAGCCTCCGTTTCCTCATTTGTAAAGAGGGATCACAGTCCTATTCTGCATTTGTGTAGTAAGGATTAAATGACGTCATATGAGAAAAGGGCCTAAGACTGTGGCTGGCAAGTAGAAGGCATCAAAAATGGTAGTTGTGTTGTCATTATTTTTTTCTCCCCAACTAGACTGCAAGTTCCTTAAGGCCCAAGATCCGATTGATTCCACTCACTGTTGTTTCCAAAACAGTGCCTGGAATGTGGAAAATTCTTAATACACACTTAGTGAGTTAATATTATTACAATTATCAAGTTAACAACTTGTTAACTCCAGCAGCTTCCTTGAGGGATACCTTCTACATCCTCTTTTCTTTTTAAAATCAAGTCCAAGCATGAGTCCTTTTCCCATGAAGCCACCCCTAACATGCTCTAATTTGTGGTTATCTCATACTTCTCATATTTAACTGACACCATCACCTGCACCCCACCCCCTTATCATTTATATTCAAGACCAAATAGGAATGGACTGCATAATACAACGTATGGTCTGTATCATTGTCTAATTACTTCATATTGGTGAATCTTGTCTTCTTAACATTCAATTCCATCAATATTTCTTGATTATTTACCTAGTGCTGGGCACTGTGGTAGGTTCTGGAAAGGAAATGGTAGCTGCCTCAAGAAGTACCCAGTCTCTTAGTGGAAATAGATGTATAATCAAACAGTGACAACAGTGTGATATGAAAAGCTATACACGCATAGTATCTAGGTAGCAGAGAGGTGAGAAAGTGATTAACCTTCTTCAAGGTCAGGGAAGACCTCCCAGGAGAGGTTATGAGGGAACATGATTTTAAAGAATGGTAAGCAATTTTCCAGGTCAAGTTGGCCGTAGGGGAAAATATTCCAAGGCGAGTGAACAATGTGTGCCAAAGGACATGAGATAACAAGATATTATCCTGGAGAACTTAGAAGCAATTCAGTACTGTTGAGTATAAGTAGAGAAGCTGGGAAATGAGGAGGGGTCAGGAATTGGTGCATAGTAAGATTGGAGACAAAGGCAGTGGCCATATCTTGCAAAATTTTGAATGTTGTAATCAATGTAGGTGACGGGGAGCCCCGAATGTGATGATACGATAGACCTTAGAAATGACCTATGATAGCAGGGTAGATAAATTGGGAGAAAGAGACAGAAGCTTAGCAATGAGTCAGGAGGAAGTAGTAAAGATCCAGATGAGAGAGACTAATAGCCCTGTTGAGCCAGTGATGATGGGGCTGATAAACGATTGGATTGATTTTTAAGAAGAAAGTTTGTAATTGATATGACTAGCTTAGTCATTGGAGGTAGAAAGATAAAAAGGAGGGGAAAGAAAGCATTCTTTTATTGCTTTGTATTCTTGATAAAGCATAATACTAATCACATAAAAAGTGCTCAGAAGTAGTTCATCAATAAGCAAGTCCCTATGGCATTATCTGGTCTTGATTTAATTTTATTTTCAATTTTTTTTTTTGATGTGGACTATTTTTAAAGTCTTTATTGAATTTGTTACAATATTGCTTCTGCTTTATGTTTTGGTTTTTTGGCCCTGAGGCATATGGGATCTTAGTTCCCTGACCAGGGATTGAACCTGCACCCCCTACATTGGAAGGCGAAGTCTTAACCACTGGACCGCCAGGGAAGTCCCAGTTTTCAATTTTAAAATTACTTTCTATGAACTAGAGCCTTCCAAGCTCCTGCCCAGCCTCTTGGTGTATTTCCAGTCTGCAAGGATTCTCAATATTTCCAAGTTGTTCGCAAACAGAAAACCAAAAACTGACTTTGTTTTCCAACCACATATTTATCTATTTAGGCAGTTGTTAGCAGAATATTCAGAAGTCTGCGAATAAAGTGGCCTAACTAAGAACAAAGAAGGAAAGATGTCAAACTACCCATATACAGCATGAACCTTCTTTTCAGGATTACATAGAGTAACAACACAATTTTTCTTAGTATTCAAGGTCATCTTGACCTCATTTAATCTTTAACTGTGTATCATAAACACAGATTTTTCTTGGAAAACGATTTCCAGGCTACACAAAGAAATGTCAAACTCAGTCTATCAGAGCTTTAGAATTATCAGGGAAGATGAACAACACAGTATAAACAAAATTACTTATTTCCATAGGCTACACTCCAATTACACAACAAAAGATGAGGAATTCTTCCATTGATAAGATGGGTATCTTACATGTATTTTTATTTGTTTCTAAGAATTGAAAATGGAACCATAAAGGCTTCAAATAGATTTTGAAGAGGTGATTTTAAATGATCAGAATTTTTGGAAGCATATCATATGTATGTGTGATACACATGGTCTCTTAAGAATTTCTTTTAAGACAAGGTCAGCAAATTACAGTCTCTTGGCCAAATCTGACCCATCACCTGTTTCTGTACTGCCTTGAGCCAAGAATGGTTTTTACATTTTTAAGTGATTGAAGGAAAAAAATCAAAAGAAGGATAATATTTTATGATATGTGAAAATTATCTTAAATCCAAATGTCAGTGTCCATAAATAAAGTTTTCTTGGAGCACAGCCCACCCATTTGTTGTGGATTGGCTGCATTCAGGCCACAATGGCAGAGTTGATAGTTGTGCAAAGCCTAAAAGTATTTACTATCTGGCTCTTTCGAGAGAAAATGCGCCAACTTTGTTTTAAGAGCTTTCCCCTAAAGAAACACTGAGGACTTCAGTAAACTGAAGACTTCTTTACAAAGATTTCCTGTGTCAGTGATATGTGCTTTTTTTTTTTTAGTGATATGTTTTTTTAAAAAAGAAAAGAAAATGCACACATTCAGGAAAGATAATAGAGTTGCCATATCATAAAATAATAGACATGCCTTTATTAGATTTAGGATGCTTCTCTTTGCACTTTGTGTCAGTGGAGAATAGTTATTAAGAACACACACTCTAGAGTCATCCTTTTTTCTTGAATCCTGATTAGCTTTCTGTGACCTTGGGCTAGTTATTTAACATTCTGTAAGCCTTGGGTTTCCTATAAAAAAATAAAAAAGAGTCATAATGGTACCAACCTCATGAAGTTACAGTGGTATGAAGTGGGGTGAGTTTTTAAAGGAATGATTTAGCTCGGTACCTGGTACATAGTGTGCAATACATTTGTGTGTGTGTGTGTGATTATCAGCATTATCTGAAAATGTCACTTTCTGGTGGTCCACTCCCAGAACTGCCTATCACTTCTGTTTTTACAAGGAAATCCACAAAACCCTGCTTATATAATTTCACTTAGCAAGAGCCCTTCTTTGTATTGCCTGCAGAAAAACTGTCCAGGGTGCATAAATCCAAGAGTGTACTTGACAGGAGGGTGGGAAAAGGGATGCCTAGGATGTCTAGAAACAAAGATCACAGAGATGAGTGTTGGAAGGCTGGTCAGCAGCCGGATTAAGCTGGTGAGCAGGATGTTGGGAATTTCATCCTAACTTTTTCTATGGAGAGTCCACAGTTCTGTGATGGGCTGTTGATAAAAGCTCTTTAATTTAGTAGCTAAAGTCTTTTTTTAAGAGTGTCTGAAGTTTTTGTCATTTTATCTCTTTTTACATTAGGTTAACACTGACATTTTTCTTTTATTACTTGATGTTTTAGCTGATGTTTCCAACCAGAAATGCTCTTAGAAAAATCATGAGGGTGTAAGGCTGACATTCTTGGAAACTTAGTGATTTCTTTCCTCCTGGGATGCTCCTGCCTATCTCCTGGCTGAGCTTGCTCTAGACTCATCATGACTATGGATGACTGCAAAGGCCTGATTCCTTGCCTATGATGCTACTTCCCGTGTCTTTCCTCATGTCTATGAATAGGTTATGACCAGTCTCAAGAGAGGTGGCCTCTTCTGCTTAGGGGTGATCTGGAATAATTGGTAAAAATGACATGAGGAGGAGAACCTTCCTTAGTTGCCCCTTATAGAACAAATCTCCACCCAAAGAGAACTAAAAGGGGAGAAAAATCCCCTAAGACAAACAATTCCTTTGTCTCCCCATCCCCCAAAATCATTTACAGAAATAGCAGAAATCAAGAAGGCAGCAGATATCTCCACAATCCGGCTGAGAAACAGAATTTCTATAGGTTCATTTCCATTTTTTTTTTAAATCACATAAAACAGTTTGCACAGATCTCACTTTTTTTTACCTCCTGTGTTTTGTGTCTTGACATATTGTTTTGAGGAAAATCATTCTGTATTTTATCCTTGTTTCTCAATTATGGTTGAACTATCATGGTTAATTGAATTTAGCCATCCAAAAGAAGAACAAAATATTTCAGCATTCTTACATACTCTAGTTGGACTCGTGGTTAAAAAGACAAACACAAACACCCTCACGTCACCCTGGTGTGTCGGGATAAAATCCAACACTGTAATGCTCACACGCTTGCCGGTGAGTAGAATGGGCTGGGGGAGGAGGTGACCTCTGTTTGCTGGTAGGAGTAGCTCTCATCATCGTATTCCAGTTCATCTTCATCATCGTCATCCAGCAGCCCATACTTAAATTTCCGGTAGACAGTGCCATCTTGGCCCATGTAGACAATGTCATCCTCATCGTCCTCATCATACTCCCGGTCCCTGTACTCAATCACCTGATCCTCTTCAAAGCTGGTGCTCTCGCGATGACTGCTCTTGTAGGAGGAGTAAGACTTGCTAGGGTCAGCCAGCTTTGCATAGCCGGCCTTTTCTGTGGGCCTGACTCTGCCCCGAGATTTCCTCCAGATGATCACAGCTGCCCCGAGCAGAAGCGCCAGCATAACGGAGGAGGTGATGAGCAGGGCTGTCCTGGAACGCTCACCTGCAGGCTCAACCTCACTTGCTCGAAGGATACACTCATCTGTTGGAAGATGACCCCAAAGGAAGAGGGCAGAGGGGAAGGGTGGCAGAGAAGAAATGGAATGGAGAAAATTAGTTTCTGAGGTAAAGAGCTTCACCTTTATCTTTTGAATCTAAAATGGTAGAACCACTGTCTTCGATTTTCTTAACACACCCCTCTACAGAATTGCTCCGTGTCTACTCCCATGAGAGTTTCAGTCTATCCCAGATGATACCAACAAACTCTTCTAGGGAGAAAGTCAGTTTGAGATCCAAAGGGAGCCCCCTCATACCCATACGTCATGGGTGAGTCACCAAGTGTCCAACCTTACCAAATCGGTTCTTCTACTTCCTTCCTGAGAAAAATGTTCCATCTTGGGCCAGGCTTCAGTTATTGCTGAATGCTCTATTTCTGTTTCAACTCTGACTTTTTCTAAGACTGAGTCTTTTCCCCAGCTACCTTTAAACCTGATTCAACAGGATTATCCCACAATTCAAAGATAGGAACAGATTATTTATAAAGCCATTGATTCATCACTGTGTGGGGTCATAGAAATCACAGGTCAATCTGTAGTTTGATAGTTGAGGAAACTGAGACCCACAGCGAGAAAGTGAATTGTCACATTGTCACAGGTAAGAACTTGTTTATGGAGCAATCAGAACTCGAACCCAGGAATCCTTGCTTCATGCTACAGTCTGGAGACATTAGGGGCAAAACACTGACAAAGGTTTTTTGCCTTCTTGGCATTCTGTGGACCTAATTTGGTAGCATGAAAAGTACCATCTTTAAATTCTGACTACCAAATTGAGTGATAGGGGATTTCTTCTATCATAACTAAGATTTCTGAAGTTGAGAGCTCTGCCCCCCTGTCATCCACCAACATTTGTTTTGATGCCTTCATTGAAAATATGGAGTAACCAAAAGTGTCATAATTCAGTGATGAGCTCATTTTTTGTACTTTTTTTTTTTTTTTGCGGTACGCGGGCCTTTCACTGTTGTGGTCTCTCCCGTTGCGGAGCACAGGCTCCGGACGCGCAGGCTCAGTGGCCATGGCTCACGGGCCCAGCCGCTCCGCGGCACGTGGGACCCTCCCGGACAGAGGCACGAACCCGTGTCCCCTGCATCGGCAGGCGGACTCTCAACCACTGTGCCACCAGGGAAGCCCCCATTTTTTGTACTTTTTACTCACTTATTCAGGTGGTATAATTTGGGTAAGTTACCTAATTTTTTTTTTTTCCTGTTCTTTAACCCACCAAATGGGAGTGTGAAAGAGAGTATGAAAGAACCAGAGAAAAAACTAGCAGGCCTTGTTGGATGTACAAGTTGAAATACACAGTATGTTTTCCATAAACACTTTTTTTTTTAATAAGGATGTTCTGTTCCCAGAAGAGAACATCCTTTTTATTTTTATTTATTTATTTTTTTGTGGTACGCGGGCCTCTCACTGTTGTGGCCTCTCCCGGTGCGGAGCACTGGCTCCGGACGCGGAGGCCCAGCGGCCATGGCTCACGGGCCCCGCCGCTCCACGGCATGTGAGATCCTCCCGGACCGGGGCATGAACCTGTGTCCCCTGCATCGGCAGGCGGACTCCCAACCACTGCGCCACCAGGGAAGCCCTCCATAAACATTTTTGAACCACCTAGGTCTGCTCCCAGGATGTTTTATGAGATTCTAGCTGCATGATATACACTAGCTTAATGGATAGAATACTGTTGCCAATTATTTTAGGGTTAATTATTTTCTTTTATAATATATTGGCCAATTAGGTCTGATTCATCACCACTATGTGTTTTCTTTCTCTTTTTGCTAGTGATAAACAAGTTTTCTATTTTATCCTAACTTTCATCCTCATGGGATTTTGCCCATCAAGCAGAATTTCATCTCTTAAAGTAACAGCACCATCATTACTACTATTGTCATTAACATATCAGCACAGAATTTTTCCCTGGAGGAAATATGAAAGCACCAGAGGGAAGGATAAACAACCCGTGTGTGGTACTTTGCGATAAATACTGCCTGAGGCAGGAGAATCAATAAAAGACTTTTCGAGGTTGTTTCAATTACCAGGGTACCATATGCAATCATGTCTTACTGCTCTCCAGTCTTAGGTCCGCAGAGTCAGAGTCAGCCTCTGTGATATGGGTTCTTTGAAGGATCAGAGTGTCTTAGTAATGAATGAGCAGGTAATAAGAGTATTTGGTCTTCAGTAGAGTTGCCCCAGGTAGATCTTCAAGAGCCAGAGAAAGCCCAGGAGAGCTGACTAAATAGTTCTTAGTTGGAAAAGGCTTGCAGAAACGCTGCACCCAACATGTACACACTTCTGGTTTCATTTAAAGCCATCAATGTAATGAAGGTTGTTATTCTTAGCTGACACAGCATGGATATTAGGCAATCAGACCCTGAAGATGGATGTGTATGAAGAGCTGGGGAAACCAGCTGCTCATGGGGGTGGGAAAGCTGAAAGAAGGAAACAATTAGTTTTTGGAAAGATGGTATTTAAAAGTTAGATGAAAAGGCTGATCAAAAATAAAACAGAAAAGACTAGTAGCAGTTATGGGTCTGGGATATACTTTTCTTACAAATGGACAGGGTCCCATAAATATAATGTCTCTTTTTGTCAGGCTGTGATGCAGCTGAACTCCAAGGAAATGACCTTTTACACTAGAGAATAGGTTTTAAGAATTTATCTTTTTCTTTTTAGAAGAAATCACTCCATTTGGGATCTTTCTAAGCTTGTGGCCAATGAGAACCAAGTACCCGTATGAATGGATTGGGGGTGGGAGACACTTGGGGGACTCGGAATTGGTAAAAGGGGTTTTGTTTCCTCTTAGCCTTCAATGAAAGTGCATTTCTAAAATGCCTTAAGTCTCTAATGGGAGCCCTGGATCTGGGCTGCCTTCCACAGGATGATTTTTCGATGGAATCAAGATAATATTGGCATCAGCTTCCTTGATAGGCAACTCTTTTCCTTTATTTATTTATTTTTTGCTGTACGCGGGCCTCTCACTGTTGTGGCCTCTCCCTTTTGCGGAGCACAGGCTCCGGACGCGCAGGCTCAGCGGCCATGGCTCTCGGGCCCAGCCGCTCCGCGGCATGTGGGATCTTCCCGGACCGGGGCACAAACCCGTGTCCCCTGCATCGGCAGGCGGACTCTCAACCACTGCGCCACCAGGGAAGCCCATAAAGTAAATTTATAAAGATGAAACTCTAGATCTGCTTGAGCTTGAATCTGGGAGGCAGGACAGCAGTGGAGAGAATGCAGGCTTTGAGTCCAAATGACCCGTATTCTGATTCCAGATGAGTCTGTTAACATTGGTATGGACTTGGGCATGCTAATCAAACCTTTGAGCCAGAGTCTCCTCAACTGTAAAATGGGATTAATAATATCAACTTATATGAGATGATGGACAGAACGTTTCAGGTACAGTGGGCACATAGCAGGCACTCAATAAAAAGGTTGCTGTATCCTGTAATAAACCATAATGGAAAAGAATATGTATATCTATGCATAACTGAATCACTTTGCTGTACACCAGAAACTAACACAACATTGTAAATCGACTCTACTTCAATTTAAAAAATAAATTAAAAAAAGAATCATTAAATAAAGGTTGCTCTATTGATCCTCTGAAACTTCCCATCCCTCTCTCCCCCATGTTTCCGTCAGCATCCTGAGGACATGCGCTTCCTCTGGCTCCGCGGGCTGCTCTCCCTCTCCCCTCACCTGTGGTGTCATGGCAGTCACAGCACTCCTGGGTGTCCGTGGGATCGGAGGTGTTGCAGCAGCGCAGGCAGCGGCTGTCATCCATGTGCAGCAGCAGGTTGGCAGGACACACAGTGCAGTTCCTGGTGCCAGGTCCTTTGCATTCTATGCAGCTCTCATGGCATTTTTCACAGTTAAATTTCTCCCCCTGTTAAGAACAATCAGATTCCTTTGGAGTGTGGAGAAATTAACAAGGCACCGGAGTTCCCAAATGGGGGTTCCCTCTCCTATGGATAAGGGAAGGAGGCAGGTTGGGGATAGCAGAAAGGTGATTTGTTCTGGGTCCATTTTTACTCTTCTGGGTGAAAGACAGAACCAGCTGTTTGCACTTGGATGGAACCATTGCTGAGCCTTTCCTCTGAGATCTGCCGGTAATCATAGTGAGAGAACAAGCTTCTAGAATAGCTCAGGTTACAAACTGACAGTCATGTGCTGTACCGGGTCAAGGACAAGTTTTGTCTGGTCCGTACTCAGCTGGCCTTCTCAGTTAAAAAAAAATTGAATTCATTGCCTGCATTTCAAAATTGAGATATTTCACATGTAAATCAGTGCTGAGTATCTCTTTAAAAACTGGAAGATTTATCAACATTGAATTCACCACTCCCACATCACAGACAGAGCTGAGTGGCGGTGGCCCCCTTTGTGTGCTCTCCTATTTGATACAATACCCAGCCCTTGCCACCTATGGTCAAGTTTGCACTGGGGTTTTCTTTGACCCAACACTCTTCACTCATTTACATGACCTGCTCTGCCTCTGTGATTATTAGGTTCTCGTGTCTCTGCCCCAGAATAATATAAATTGTGACTGTTAGCTAAAGCAGTGAAATCTCAGTGGGAAGATTGTTGGAGGTGAGAAAGTGGCTTCCCTCCCAACAAGTTGCTCCATTTCACTGGTGCTGAAAACGTAGATGAGGGAAGATACCTTCCTATTTCCCTTCTGCACTTTGGAAGGCTGGTACAGTAGAAAAAGAAGGAATGGAAATTGCCGTTGTTGAGCACCTTGGCAAGTTTCAGGTGCTGATAAGATGCTTTCTCAGCTGAGATCTCATCAAATCCTGGGTTAGGAGTCAGAACCCCTGTGTTTAATCCCAACTTTGTTCCTTACTATTCGCATGATCTTTATCAAATTACCGTATTTAACCTCTTGGATTCTCAGTTTCTCCAAAGTGTAATGAGAGCTCTTGTCAGAATTTAAAGAGAATAGCATATGTGAATATGCTGGGACTTGTGAGTTTTACCATGGAGAGATTTACTTAGTTTCTAAAGTTTGGAAACACAATCAAGAAGTTAGTGGACTCAGAAAATCCATGGTTTCTAGGCCAGGAAACAAAATATACCTCTCTTAATATATTTGAAGGGGTGGAGGAGATGAAAGACCAACATTGGTTATGTAGTTCTGACATTATTCAGACATTTCAGGTTAGCCAGCAGAGGGGGAGGAGAGAAGATATATCTTATTTCTGACAAAATATTCCTATGTAGACCTGAAACTTCTAAGGTCATGAGCAATATATTGCGGTCCTCATTAAATAACTTCCCCGTTATTTATCTCAGGTCTTCTCAGTTCTTTTGATTGACATTAAGGCTACAGGTGGGTAGCACCATTATTCCACAGTGCAATGGTAGATTTTAAAATATTAAACCTGAACTATAGTGAGTGTAGGGATTTTATGACTCTTTTGACTTTGCCCAAAATGACATGCAGAAACTAGCTCATGTCCCTCTGTAGAAATGGTGGAAGACACCCCACGCCCAGCTCTGTACCTCTCCCGCTCTGTACTCTCCCACGAGACAGTCAGAGGCGCAGATTCCTCCCACCAGGTGGTAACTCCACACACAGGATAAGCAAGTCAGTGCTCCTTTTCCTGAAAGGAAAAAATGATTCTAAGTTATGAAACTGACCTTACATTTCAATCTCTGTCTTGGATCCAAAACACTTAGGAGCAAGGAACATGTCAAGTAAATTGAAGGAGAAGAGTGAATTGATTGAGGAAATGGAAAAAAAGAAAAAAAGTCTATGAGATACCAAGTAAAGACCTAGAAATTATCCAATTAGTCTAATCAATGTAAACTCTCAATTTGGAAATAAGGGTTTGGAGATGACAGATCTTTTATTACAGCAAAAGGAAAGATTTTCAGAGAATGAGAAATCATGTAGAAAGTTTGTAAAAGCTTTATTTATCATTCTGCTTATTGTTTAACTAGTAGAGAAGATGAGGATGATTTGGAGGGTCCCAAAACTCGATGAGTAAATCATGAATGGGCAGTTAACTAGCTGAGAAACAACACCAGACTTGGAATTTAAAATGCTAGGGATAAAAGAATTTACCAGATCATTTTGTCCAGTAGTTATTATTTATTTATTTATTGGCTGCATTGGGTCTTCACTGCTGCGTGCAGGCTTTTTCTAGTTGCGGCGAGCGGGGGCTACTCTTTGTTGTGGTGTGCGGGCTCCTCATTGCGGTGGCTTCTGTTGTTGCAGAGCATGGGCTCTAGGTGCACGGGCTTCAGTAGTTGTGGCTTGCGGGCTATAGAGTGCAAGCTCAGTAGTTGTGGTACACGGGCTTAGTTGCTCCGTGGCATGTGGGATCTTCCTGGAGCAGGGCTCGAACCCGTGTCCCCTGCATTGGCAGGCAGATTCTTAACCACTGTGCCACCAGGGAAGCCCTGTCCAGTAGTTCTTAATTTTGGGGATTGTCATGATAGATTCCTTTGAAATTTTCTTGAAAGCTGTAAACTCTCTTCTCAGAAATTTGACATCCCATTTATTTAATTTTTAAATAAATGTAAACAAATGCCCAGACATGTGAAGTCACTCATTCAAGGTTTCATAGGGAATGGTTGACTCAAGAGTCAAATTCAGGTTTGTTGACTGACAGTGCAGTGCTCTTTGATCATACTATCTGCCTTCATACGTGAACCAAGTAGAGGAGGTGTGAACAGACAGACTGTTTCCTGTGGAGGTAATACCCTTCTCTCCTAATTCAGAGACCCCAAGAATGACTGACCCAAGTATTTCTTTCTATGCAGATATCAAGGGAAAACTTCTGGAGAGAGTTTGGGGACAGGAGACCTGAGCTCTAGTTCATTGAATTAGACAGAGAGGCAGGAGCAGGGAAATAGAGGGGGCATGGAATGTGCCTGATAATGTGAGTTGGAACTTGATATATAGGCCTTTTCATCAGAAAAATATTGTAAAGTGTGTTTAGTTGAAGTTGAACTAGAACTGTGAGTCCTGTTCTTACATTCACTCTGGATTTAAATCCACTTTTCTTGTCTGATCTGTGAGCTCAATCATTTATAATGTTTCTATGGAAGAATGAATTCTGAGTTCTGAACAACAGCTCAGATAATAAACCTTTATTACCCAACTTCCTCTTAGATTGGGGGCTGCCTATAGTGGTATCAATTCAAGGCCATTCTATTTTTATCTTACGTCCAACTTCATACAGAATTTCCTACATGTCCTGGGACACAATTTTGGTCTCTGAAGAAAGAATCAATCTTCCCCTACTTCTTTCCTTTTCTCCCTGCAGTTTTCTGAAATACAGCTTAAATGTCTTACTCCGATTTTAAAACATAGAAGTGTGGGATTTTTTTTCTTTATGAAGAGAAATTAAAGGTAGGAAAAATTAAAAGAGAGAAATGAAAGGGTAAAAAGGTTAGGTCACAAAATTTGTGTCTTAAGTTTGGTTACATTTTCCAGAAGGCCAGCAGCAATTCAGCCTAGATCCTGGGCAATCCCCAGAGGCACTACAAGCCACCTCTGGGTGACAGATCAGGACTCCATTTACATCGCCTACATTGATGTATTGCAAAATCTGCATACTTAGGGTACTCTGTGTCTTTTGCAAAAGGTAGTTGGCTAATTTCCAGAATGTTTTCTATTTTTTTTTTTCAAGTTTAACATCTTACATTTATCATTGCTTCCAAGGATCTGCAGGAAACTTGGCACCTATAAAGACAGCTTTGGCTTTTCCATAAAATTTGGAACAGCTCACCATCTGCTCTCCCTTAGAATGACCCCCACGGGATGAATTCAGCCATGCAGAGCCACCCCTGGGGGCTGTCCATGGTGTCATTCCACACCGGAAGAGAGAGGCAGCTCGGGAGAGTTAGGAGGCTTTGGTTAACCAGCCTGGATTTTTATTTAAAGCAATTTTGTGTGGACGATAAATAAAAAGTTAAATGTGTGAAGGCAAGGAATGAGCTAATTATGAAGGAACCAGCTGCATAAAAGATACATGTTGGTCATTAGTATGCTGCCCTCCCCCAACCCCCTTAGTTCTTTTTTTTTTTTTTTTTTTTTTTTGCGGTACACGGGCCTCTCACTGTTGTGGCCTCTCCCGTTGCGGAGCACAGGCTCCGGACACGCAGGCTTAGCGGCCATGGCTCATGGGCCCAGCCGCTCCGCGGCATGTGGGATCTTCCCGGACCGGGGCACGAACCTGTGTCCCCTGCATTGGCAGGCGGACTCTCAACCACTGCGCCACCAGGGAAGCCCCCTTAGTTCTTTTAAGTATTTTTTTAAAGTATTTTTTAACACCCTAATATTATTGGGCAGTCAAATGTGAAGGAAATACAATCTAGTTGGTAAATTACTTATTTAGGTTGGGAAAGTTTCCCTGTATCCTTCATGCATCCTCATTTCTTAGTATGACAGCTAATATTTTAAGAAGGAAGGAACTCATCCTTTATTTTTTTACCTAGTTTATAACCCAGGAGAAAACCTGTCCCCAAATTTTGTAATCTATATATTGCAAAATCAGAAGGCAGCACAAAGATTCACTAACCAGCAAAGGACATGTGTGGTAGGTGAAGACAGGATGACAGAAGAAATGAACAACAAAGATAGAAATTATTAACCAGGAATATTTGGGATTCAAGTCAAATACAGGAGGAGGAGGCACAAACACTCAGAATGGCTTTAAGATTCACCCAGATATGCCCAATCATCCCTGGAATACAATCAGGGAGACTGTATTGATGAGCTTTATTTTTTTTTTTAAGACTTTATTTATTTTTGGAGTTTTTTTGGTTTGCAACAAAACTGAGAGAGAGAGAGAGAGAGGGGGAAAGAGAGAGGTACAGAGATTTCCTGTATACATAAAAAAATCATATGAATTCAGGTTTTGACATAACCCCTTTATTCCAAACACACTGAAATGAGAGAATAAATATAAACAGAGAGAACCAAAAAAAGAGATAGGTCGGCTCAAAAGTAAGATGGAATCTCTCTGGACCAGAAAGGGAATATAAATGCAAAATAGCAATCAGATTCAAGCCACCCACGTGCTTGGCTCTGGGCCTAAATGTAGGCAATCGTCGCTGTGAGTTCAACTTTTCTACCATAATAGGAACTAAAAGTGTTTCATATAAGACCTGCACCAAAATCCAGGTTTAGAGCTTAAAACAGGAGTCAGGGTGGGACTCTCTGCCCTCATAGACATCACCTCTTGACCAGGAACTCTCCTGGGCTGCCAGCTGGATTGCTGATGAGATCTGCAGTGACATCAGTATCACCTCCAGGAATATTGGAACATCATGTTTCTATACTGAGTTTCAGGGTGGGACATGGGGTAACATGAGCTGAAGAAGTAGCAGACTGTGAGGAATAAGGATGAAGGGAGAGAGAAAGGGAGTGAAAACCAAAAGCAAAGTCTTCCATTCAAAATGAGCTCAAGACCAAAATTTCAAAGCATGTAGAAAAAAGAATGTTAAAAGAGAAGGTAAACACAATCAAGAATTAACATGAATTTACTTCAGATAATATTAATTTCATAGAAAAGTTTGACAAACTTAAAAATTAGCATATTTCGCGGAACAACTAGGCCCACGAGCCACAACTACTGAGCCTGTGCATCTGGAGCTTGTGCTTCACAACAAGAGAGGCCACGACAGTGAGAGGCCCGCACACCGTGATGAAGAGTGGCCCCTGCTCGCCGCAACTAGAGAAAGCCCATGCACAAACAAAGACCCAACACAGCCATAAATAAATAAATAAATAATTTTTTAAAAATTAGCATATTTAAGATGCTTAAAAAGTAAATGAAGACAAAAATATCCTCTCAAAAAAAACCTGAAGCACAAACAGGAAGATATGAAAAAAAATAGATGGATATGAAAAACAAACCATTAGAAATCTTAAAAATAAGTCATTTAAGTTAAAAAACTAAAATAATAGGTGGACTGAATTTTTATTTTTTTATTTTTTTTAAAGATTTTTTTGGTGTGGACCATTTTTAAAGTCTTTATTGACAAAATGAATGTGGTCCAATTCTTGCCTTGAGGGTCTCATCAGCAAGAGAGCTGGACGTTTAATTAAAATGTAATGTATTGAATAAAAATAGCTATGATAAAACTGTATTATAGAATCAAGAAGAAGGAAGAAGATTTCTGGGAAGAGTAAGAAAAGCTTCACAGAGAAGATGATATGCAAACTGGGTCTTTAAGTTGAGAGTTAATAGAGTGTTGTTCTCCAGGAAGAGGAAATGCATGGACAATAGTCATGTAGGCATGAGAGATCATCACCTATTTGGTGGCTGCTGAGTGGTTCTGGGTGGTTCTAGGTTCTGAAGTACATGGAAGGAGAGTTGAGACCATAAGCTAAAAGGACTGACCAGGGAAAGAATTTAATCACTTTTCAAAAACAGAAAACATTTATTGAAAGTTTATCAAGGAAAAAAAATGAATGCATAGATTGGAGAGATATACCATGTTCATAAATGTGATGACTCAGGATCGTAAAGATGAGTTTTAATGCAATGTCAATTAATATCCAAGGGATTTTTTAAAATGAAATGTGATAAAATTTACTTGGAAAATAATAAAAGTTACTTGGAAAAAGAACTAGGAATAGCCAAGACAATTTTGAAAAGGATAACAGGAATGTACCCTACCAGGTATCAATATTAATCTAATAAGTTTTAAGAATAAAAACATTGTAGGAGGTATTTCTTTCTTAAATGGTGAGAGGAATTCACCATAATTACCATTCTATGTCAAGCTATGGAGAAAAATGAGCAAATTTGAATTTTAGAAAGATTGCTATGGCATTACTGTACACGATGACCTGGGAGTGGGGTAGCAAGACCAGAGTTGGGGTGACGTGCTATTTCAGAAAGTCAGCTAAGCGATGCTGAGAATGAAGAATGAGAATAGTGAGAATGGAGAAAGAGATCTGAGCAGAGAAACATTTAGAAGAGAGAAACAACAGACCTTGAAGTTTACCTTTGTGCATTGGACAGGAGGCAAGGGGAAGATAACTTTAAGGTATCAGATTTGGGCAACTGGTTGGACAGTGGGTCTATTAACAGAAAGAGTGAATATCAGAGGAAACTCAGATTGTGTTTACTCTGGGACATGTTGATTTTAAGAATCTCTGGGACAGACAAGTAAGTCTCTGGAAAATAAGAATGGAGCTTGGGACAGTTTTAGGCCAAAATCTTAAGTAGTTGTTGAAATAATGAAAATAAATTTTGCTTGGCATATTCCAAGTTCAACAGGTAGAGAAAGAAGACAGTAGGTGGAAAACACTTGCCGTAGGGGACGATGCCTGTATGTGGGCCCTGAAGGATGGGAAGGATCTGAAGAGGCAGCAGTGTGGTGCAGGATCAATTAGGGTTAGAGGGCAGATGTGCAGAAGCTGAAAGAGAACAAAGGGTGCTGATGCTGGAGAGGACTGGCTATGAGGTTGGCAAGCAAGAAGACCCTCCAAAGGTGATGAAAGGAGAGAGGGACAAAGCAGGAACAAACACTTCGCATTTTTCCATTCACACATGCAAAATGATAGATGGCCCTCACCTTTGCATTTGTCGCAAGTTGGGTGGCATCTCTCACAGGTCTGTGTGCTTTGCTCTGCGTAGTAATGCTCTGGGCAGGTACGATGACACTGTCCCTTGGAGTGGAGCAGAAAGAAGAATGGATCGCAGGACAGGCAGTCTGTGGGCCGCGGGCCACTGCAGGCCTTGCAGCTCCTGCTGCAGCTCTCGCAACGCCCCGTGGAGTTTTCTGCGTAATACCTGAACCAGGGAGGGAAGCAGAGACTCAATATTAAGCTTTGCTCCAAAGTTGGGTGTGGTGGAAAAAATCATGGTTACAAGCTGCGTGCCTTCAGACTCTTTACTTATTAGATTCATTACTAATTATACTAATACATCTAATGAGTCTCAGTTTCTTATCTGTAAATTGGACATTACAATCCCTCCTCTGCTATTTGTGGGGATTAAGTTAGATGACACATATGAAAGGACCTAGCATAGATCACACGTAGTAGTGCCACAATAATTGTTCACTACCCCTGCCTTTTATATACCTATATGCTCTGCCACTTTAAAATTCAGGTGTTGGGGCTTCCCTGGTGGTGCAGTGGTTAAGAATCCACCTGCCAATGCAGGGGACACGGGTTCGAGCCCTGGCCCGGGAGGATCCCACATACCGCGGAGCAGCTGGGCCTGTGCACCACAACTACTGAGCCTGCGCTCTAGAGCCCGTGCTCTGCAACAAGAGAAGCCATGACAATGAGAAGCCCGTGCACCGCAAGGAAGGGTAGCACCCCTTGCCGCAAATAGAGAAAGCCCGGGTGCAGCAACGAAGACCCAACACAGCCAAAAATAAAAACAGATAAATAAGTAAATTTATATATAAAAAAAAAATTCAGGTGTTAAGTCATATTGAATGGGAATGGGAGGTATTTTAAGTGTACTCCTGAGTGGTTTTTCTAATTTCTCAGTTAAAAAAATCTTGAAATAGGAGGTGACATGAGTGATATTGACCTTTACATAGATGTGACCTCTTTTGAAAAGATTTTCAGAGGCTAAATATAATAACAATAATTACCATTTGTTAAGTTTCTCCTATGTGCCTGACACTACACTGGAGACATCATAAACATTATTTCACCTCATTGAGTCTAAAAATGAGACATTAGGACATGGCAGTTAGGAGTGTGCCCTTTGGAACAGGAGTGCATGGAGTCAACCCTCATGTGCTGTGTGACCTCAGGCAAGTCACACAACATCTCTGTGTCTCAGGTCTGTAATATGGGGCTAATATTAGTAGCTAAAATTAAATAAGTTATTACTGAGAAGCTTGTTAGAACAGCGCCAGGACCATTATAAATACAGTTGATCCTTGAACAGCTCAGGGGTTAGGGGCTTCAACCTTCCATGTAGTCGAAAATTTGCATATAATAATATATAGTTTTTTTGCATGTAATACTGTTTTTAAAAACTATAATAATGATAGTTGGCCCTCCATATCTGTGGTTCTGCATCCTTGGATTCAACCTACTGCAGACTGTGTAGTACATATTTAGTGAAAAAAATCCACATATAAATGGAGCCGTGCAGTGCAAACCACACAGATCAAGTGGAACACATTATGCAAGGTCCACTCTCATTAATGTATATTATTGATAATTATGAGTTTTATGATTAATCCTCACAGCAAACCTTATGATTTAGATATTATCTGTATTTTACATATGTAAAGACTGAGGCTCAGAGAATTTAGTCAACTTGCTTAAGGTCAAAGGGCTAATGCAGTGGGGCAACACAATTTGAACATATCCATTAAATGCCACGATAACAAGCAATGCATTATTTGAAGGTAAACACAAGATTTTCAAGTAACACTGAAGAGAGAAAAGGAACCATTGCCAAAGATAAACCTGTCTGGACGTTGGCACACTGACGCTATCCAACGGAAACATCAGTCATGAAATGAATAGTTGATAAAGATCACCTACGACTCAAAAGAGAAAACCATAGGAAAAAGTGAAAATCCACAATTTTCCACAATACACAATATTGAAGTCAGAAGATCTGATTTTTTGTCCTGGCTCCACCAAGTATTAGTAGCCATGTGACCTTGGGCAAGTCACTTAACCTCTCTGAACCTCAGTTTCCTCATCTGCAAAATGGAGGGAATGATATTAATCTCATAGGATTGCTGTTGAAGCAAATCATAATATAAAGACACACTGTGAGTGGAGATACTTTGTAAACTTAAAGCAGCATAAACATTGGTTACTCATGTTGTTATTATAGATTGTTATTAAGACGAAAAACAACAGTAGGAACCCTGGGGAAGAAAGCTTATCAATACCGAATAGGTTTTTTTAAAAAATAAATTTATTTATTTATTTTTGGCTGTGTTGGGTCTTTGTAGCTGTGCGCGGGCTTTCTCTAGTTGCTGCAAGCCAGGGCTCCTCTTCCTTGCAGTGCATGGACTTTTCATTGCGGTGGCTTCTCTTGTTGCGGAGCACGGGCTCTAGGTGTGCGGGTTTCAGTAGTTGTGGCTTGCAGGCTCTAGAGCACAGGCTCAGTAGTTGTGGCACACGGGCTTAGTTGCTCCTCGGCATGTGGGACCTTCCCAGACCACGGCTCGAGCCCGTGTCTCCTGCATTGGCAGGCGGATTCTTAACCACTGTGCCACGAGGGAAGCCCCCAAATAGGTTTTAAAAATTATTAAAGAGTGATGCTAAAGGAAGACAATGGAGAGTTGTCCATTGGCTGTTTCTGATGAAAAGAAGAGCACACTGCCACTGCTTACCTTGATAACTCTTGCATGAGGTGACTGTGAAATCATCCGAGCCTCATAGCCTGGAAGAGGATCTTGTGCAGAAGTACAAACAATAACTGGGGCCTTAAAAACCTGCTCTGAGGTTAAAAACCAAAGTAATGATGTGCATGGGGTCAGGCTGCAGACGATTACACACCTGCCTTCCCAAGGCGATGAGATTTAACATATGAAGTTTATACATGTGGATCATTGATTTTACAAAAGGAACTAGTTCAGTAAAATATCACCACTTATAACTCATTTATACCCCATTTACTCGCCTTTAAGGGATTTACGGCAACCTGTGCCTCACCTCCCAATGGGTAACTTCACATATTATGGAGGAATTGCTTTCTTAATTTCATGGTCTATTTAAATTTTGTGTGTGTGTGCACAGGAGTATCTAATGACTTGATTTGAGAAAGATGGGATCCAGATTTTTCAAGCACTTATTAAGATGAAGATGAAGGGCTGACCCAGGTAGCCCCATCCCCCTCTTGTCTGGCAGGAACCTCTCTTTATTGATCTATATGACTGGTGTTTTTTCAGGGCTGCTAATGTGTGTGGCTCTGTGCTGAGTGTTGTTGTAACCTGTGTGAAAAATAAGATGTGTTTCTCTTCCAGGAGCCTATAATTTTCAGGGAAAGAGATATATAAGAAGAATAAGCTCTTACAAAGTCTTTTTTTTTTTTTTTTTTTTTGCGGTACTTGGGCCTCTCACCCTTGTGGCCTCTCCCGTTGCGGAGCACAGGCTCCAGACGTGCAGGCTCAGCAGCCATGGCTCAGGGGCCCAGCCGCTCCGCGGCATGTGGGATCTTCCCGGACCGGGGCACGAACCCGCGTCCCCTGCATCGGCAGGCGGACTCTCAACCACTGTGCCACCAGGGAAGCCCCTTACAAAGTCTTTGTATTGCTCATCTTATATCAATACATACAAGTGCTCTTTATTAAGCATGTGTTGAATGAATGAGGTGAATCAAAGCACAAGGCAGTGATACAAGCAGTAATTGCTATAGAACTGCAGACAAGAGATATGCTAATTTCAGCAAAAGCATTTGGGGAAAGTCCAAAGTTATAGCCCTTCAATTTGGGTCTGGAAATTCTCAGTGCTTTGAGTTACTGATTGGGAAAGAAGAGTTAGCAATAGGCCTGTAATCAGTCTTCCTCTTTACTGGGAATGCCTGGGGGGGAAAAGATGACCCAGTCAAATCCTCTTCCAAATGTGCTGGTAACCAGACCTTCTGATAAACACACTCAGTTTTTCCTTGCAGAAAAACACGTGATGGAGGGCTCTTATCTGTGAAATGCTTTTAGAAGGATACATCTGTGTTTCTGGGTTGTTTATGGTAACTAAACCTGTAATTTGTGGATGTGCGGGGGCATAGCAGGTTGGAGAATTAGTGGGGTATAAATGGAAATATTTAAGTGAAATTGTTCCCTTTGTAAAATCAATGCACCACATGCAGTGCTTAGACCTCTCATATTAAATCTGGTCCGAACAAATCGTAATGCAAAAGGGAAAGAATCTACATTCATGGGTTTGGACTTCTCTAACAGAAGAATCACCTCTGCCTTGTAATTGCTTGTATCCTTTGAATTAGTGATGTGGGTCTGACTTGACAATCTGACTCTTTGCGTTATCTCATTGGGTCCCTCTGCCTTTCCTGTTTACTCTTCCGTTACTGTGAACTTGCCGAAATCCTCTGGAGACCATTACAGTTGGATTGGACTCTCATCTTTGTTTCTTACTAGCAGTGAGACTTCAGTCTGGTTATTTAAGTGTTCTGAGACTTAACTTCCTCATCTGCGAAATGGGTTTGCTCATAGTGATATCTGGAGTGGTTATGGGATTAAGTGAGGGGAAAGTGTGTTGAGCACCTTACCCTTCTCTGCACTGGGGCAGGCACTCCTTTCCCAGCTGGAACCACCCTGGCTGGCAGGAGAGGCATTGCATGCTGAGTCTCCCTTCACATGTCCTACAAGAGCTGTGGCAGGGGGCACACCGGTGGCTGTCCTCATCAGCATAGTAGCCCTCGGGGCAGTCCTGCACGCAGGTCGTGTCTGCCAAGGGAGGAAAAGAATCTGTCTTGGTATCAAGTATGACACATGTCTTCCAAACTTCTATATGCTCCCCACTGTACACCATGGCGGGTGGGGGGATGCAGGAGGAAGGAGACAGTGTCCCTGTGGGCTGATGGGCATCCCAGGAGCTAAGATGAATGTCCAAGAAATAGAATCAACCATAAGGACATTAGGAGTTGAGAAAAAACAGAGGTCAGAGTGGATGGGCTCTGTTGGGCAGGACAGAAACCACCGTCTGTTAAAGTGAGCAACAGAGTGTACAGGGTCTTGCAGGATGGGGAGAACATTCAAGGCAGGCGCTAGGGTAGCAAGAGTCAAGGCTCCACTGAAGAAAACAGTAAGTACAGGGCCAATGCAATGACAAGTTCCTACAGTCTCAACTATTTCTAGCCCAAAATATAAGATTTTACCCTCAGTTTTGCTGTGCTGTCCACACAGTGTGACTCGTGACATTTAAGTGAATTAAAATGAAATAAAATGAAAACTTCAGTCCCTCAGTTGTACAAGCACAGATATGGAATATTTCCATTGGGACAGAAAGTTCTATGGACTGTGAGACTCTGTTTTGCCCAGTATTTAAAAAATTAGACTCTAACCGTGAATCCTCTGCTCTATACAGCAGGGAGTTGATGAGTTGCAGGAGTAAGATGAGTTGCAGGGGAGTTCAGCCACACATAACATGAGTTGCAGGGGAGTTCAGCCACACATAACATGAGTTGCAGGGGAGTTCAGCCACACATAACCCCATTCCTTCCTCCACCCACCCCAGTGGAGTCACTGATTCTTGCCCTTTCAACTTCTTTAACAGCATTTAGGGTGGACGGTGAGGGTGGATTCATGATAAAGTTAAAACATGAGATTTGCTGGCGTCGCAGTTTAACATACAGTCTTAGAGGCAACTCTGCCCCAAATCTGCTTAACCTCATAGACCAGAAGCCAGACTCTCCTGCCTCATTAATGTGAGCCACTGGTCAGCTCTAGACCAGAAGAAGGTTTGTCTCCATAACTTCAGTCAGCATTAGCACAGGCACTGGGGGAAAAGGAAAAAAAAAAACCCAAACTAAGTAATACGAGAGCTCTGTAAGTGCTGTGGACCCACCCAGCTCTGTGCTGGGAGACCCTCTGAGCTGCTCGAGGGCAGGGGCCACGTCATTCATCTCTGCTTTTCCAGCTCCTGGTTCAGTGCCAGGTCTTCCAGTGGCTGTTCTGTTAAAGATGGATGTTGACAGTGGTTTATTGTCCAGCTGATGTATCTAGCTAACTAGGGGGAAGCCTGAATCCCCTGAAAGTGAAACACCTCTTCATTAGTTTCCTATTGTTGTAACAAATTACCACATAGTGGCTTAAAACAATACAACTTAATAAATCTTATAATTCTATAGATCAGAAGTCTCACATGGGTCTCCAGGGCTAGGGAGAAGCTTCTAGAAGCTCTGGGGGGAGAATCTGTTTCTTTGCCTTGTCCAGCTTCTAGAGGTCACCCACTTGCCTTGGCTTGCAGCTCCTTGTCTTATTTTCAAAGCTGGAGTATCTTCTCTCTGTTCTGATGTCACATAGACTTCAACCACTAACTCTGGTTATCCTGCCTCCCTCTTACAAGGACCTTGCAATAATCCAGGATAATCCTCCCAAATCAACACAATTAATTTAATCACATCTGCAATTTCTTTTTTTTTGGTCATGTAAGGTAACATATTCATGTGGTCTGGGGATTAGGTTGTGGACATTTTTAGGGAGAGCATTATTCAAACGACCACAGCCTCCAGAGGAATTATCTAGTTTATAAGTAGCCTGACCCTGGTGGGGTGGTGGTGAGGGGCGGGATGGGAGAATATGAGAAGACCAGGTCCTAGCACAACCCGCAACCAGCCCCTGGGGGACCACCATCACCGAAGTCTCAGTTCTAGTCTAATTCCTATCCCTAGTTAAAGGGAAGACCACCTTGTAGTGATAAGATGTATTCCTGTCTGTATGAAGGCACCTGAGGTGATCACTCGTAACACTCTATATTGGAGATAATTAGAAAAGAAGGTCCTGGGGGTTGAGGTGATACAGGAGATCTGGAATGGTCTCATGAAGCAGCAACTGCTGGGAAGAAGGTTCAATGAGATTTGTGGAAGAGGAGCTAAGACAGATGGATAGGTATCCTCAAGTGTTTTCTACTGGGAGGCAACCAGGAATGGTATTGAGGATAGTGGTCCCCGTGTCTCTGCAGGGAATTGGTGCCCTTGCTGATGGTACCTCAACAAGAAGAGGAAAGAGTTGCCACACATTTCTATTTGAGTGTCTTGCTTCTCAGGTCTACTCTGCCGGGTTGGAGAGATGAATGCTCACACTCTCCAGGTCTTCACATATTCATCTCTTCTCTCTCTCCTACACCCCTTCACTCTTCCTTCTTTCAGTTGAGTTCTCTTTCATCTTCTTTCTCCCATACCCGTGTTAAGCCTAATCGTGGTATCTCTGGAAACCTGAGGGTGTTGCTTCACACTGGCAATAACCTTCACATCTGATCTGCTGGACAACCTCAGATTGTCCCACATTTTGTTCAAGATTTATTAATCAATGGGAGCTAAATCAAGGGGAAATTTTCATGAAACGCTGAATACCTGCCTGTTCAGAAAGCATCTCTCCACAGACTGCTCATTAATCACAAGGGAAAATAGGAACTCTGCAGTGGAGAAATTGGACAGCACCCTGAAGAGAGGACCAAAGTTAACGTCACCTGCGAGAGGCAGGTGACCACTGGGCGCCTCCAAAGACACGGCATCATATATGAAGTATCCCGGCTGAGGATGCACGATCTCCATCTAATCATGGAAACCTTCACACAAACCCCAGTGGAGGGATAGGGACTGTGTTCTTCTCAAATGTCAATATCATAAAAGACAAAGTCTGTGGAAATGTTCAGATTAAAGGAGTCTAAAGAGACATGGCAACTAAATGCAATACCTGACTCTAGACTGGGCCCTGATCTAAAGGGGAATTCACAAAATTCGAATATGGACCGTTCATTAAAGCATTGTATTAATGTTAAAGTTACTAGACTTGACGACTGTACCGTGGTTACATAAGAGAGCATCCCTCTTCCTAGGAAATACATACAGGCAGACCTTGTTTTATCGTGCTTCACAGATACTGAGTTTTTTAACGAAGTGAAGGTCTGTGGCAGCCTTGCGTCGTGAGATGACGGTTAGCGTTTTTTAGCAAAAATGTATTTTTTAATTAAGGTATGTACATTGATTTTTTTCTTTGACATAATGCCATTGCACACTTAACAGGCTACCGTATAATGTAAACATAATGTTTATATGCACTGGGAAACCAAAAAGTTTGTGTGTCTTGCTTTATTGCCATATTCATTTCATTGCAGTGGTCTGGAACCGAACCCACAATATTTCCAAGGTATGCTTGTGTTAAAGTATTTGTGGGAAAGAGGCCATGATGTATGTAACATATCCTCAAGTGGTTAAAAAACATATATTGCGAATTACGTACGCGTGTACGTCGAGAGCGAGAGAGTGAGAGCAAGCAAACGGCAAGGCCAGCGGGGCAATGGGTAAAGGGCACGTGTGCGGGGCTCTTTGTACTGATTTTCCTCTTGCGTCTATTCTGTAGGCTTGAAAATTTTCCAAACACAAAGTGAAAAATTAAAAAGAAAGACGCCAGTTTCTACTGGGTGCCACGCGTTGTGCACGGTCGTTTCCCAGATGGAGGGAAAGACAAACCCGTCCTCAGAGGAAAGGTAACTCACTGAGAAGAAGGCTGTCCCGCAGGCAGGTGTGACACTGGTCCTCCGAGGGTCCCGTGCAGTGGAAGCACTTGGCATGACAGGCCTTGCAGGTCAGGGCTGCCTCATCCCAGTACTCCATGGTGGCGCATTCAGTGTGAGGCACGCAGCCCCCGTGGTTGTTCACCCTCAGGCCTTCTTGACACGTGGTGCAGGTCCCCGAGGACGAGCAGGTCCGGCAGGACTTGTGGCAGTCTGCGGGCAGGGTGCAGACGGCAGACGGAGAGTGAGAGAGGGTCAGGGTGCCCCTTGAGGGGATCAGTTCCCCTGGAAAGCGTGCTCACCTTCCTTCCTCGGAGATTTCTAGGCTCTGGGCCAAGGCTGTGGCCAGGAGATGGGCTCTAGGCTGGAGCATTCTTGTTACAAGATGAGGAAAACATGGCTGCTTCACTTTCCCTGGGATCCCCAGAGAGCCCCTTCCTGCAACAGCCACCTCAGAGGTAGTGGTAAGAGCCCCCTTAGTTACCCAAACTGCAACATGCTAAGAAGAAGCAACCCTGTCCCAGCACAGCCACGCACTAGTCTGTGGGCTTCTCACCACTGTAATTCCTCTGCTGTGGTTCTCCACTGACCGCCCAGTAATTTGAGCTTATTACTACCATAACAGCTGTTAATACATGTTGTAAGTACCTCTTGATACAAAAGACCTTTTTTATAGGCATTTAGGAATGCACAGTGCCTATGAGAGGGCCTGGCATATAACATTGGCACTCAGTAAATATTTGTTAGACAAACGAAATGAGAACAAGTCACTCCCACCTCGGGGGTTTAGCAGTTGCCGTTCCCTCTGCCGGGAATCCTCTATGTGAGTAGTTTGTTCCCTGTGTGAGTAGTTTCTTTCCCTCCCTTTTTCAATGATCTCTTCCAGGCCGCCTTCTCTCTAATTTCAACTCCCTCCTGCCCAACTTCCTGCCCCCCTTTCCTGCCTTATTTTTCCTTTTGACTGGCTTCTTTAGAGTCTGTTTTCCCCAATTGAATGTCAGCTCCATGAGGGCAGGATTCTGTCTGTATCGTTCCCTGCTGTGCCCTAGGCCTGGAAGAGCACCCAGCACGTAGTAGGCCCCCAGTAAGCACTGCCTGGATGAATAGATGCATGGTATTCTTCTTGTGATTGTTATCTTCTCAGTGTATCTAGATCAGGACATTGAGGCTGGAGGTGCTAAGTCACTAGGCTGGGAAAGGGCAGGGTGAGGAGATGAACCCAGGACCTCAACAAGAGCTCTTGGCCATTTCTGCCCCAGCGCCTTGGGAAAGGTGAGGTGTTCTTAGACCTGTCTATGTTATCTCGTAGGGAGAAATTCAGGGTGATCAGAATGGATCCCATTCTTTGTGTTTCTTAGAGGAGAACCTGCTTGGACATGGCTTGGTTCTAGAAGTTTCTCTACACCAACCCAAATCTTAATTTTCAGGTCAGGTCCTTTGTTTCTTCTCTGGCAAGTCAGCTTGTTGCCCTGTTTCTTCCAGTACCAGCTTCCCTCCGCCTCCCTTGGGACTGATGGAAGGAGAAACAGCATTGCAGGGAGAGACCTCAGGTTAGTTCCCAACAGCTGAGCTGGCCTGAGCTCGGGCATCTGTGTTTTTTTTTTTTTTTTTTTTTTTTTTTTGCTGTACGCAGGCCTCTCACTGTCGTGGCCTCTCCCGTTGCAGAGCACAGGCTCCGGACGCGCAGGCTCAGCGGCCATGGCTCACGGGCCCAGCCGCTCCGCGGCATGTGGGATCTTCCCGGACCGGGGCACAAACCCGTGTCCCCTGCATCGGCAGGCAGACTCTCAACCACTGCGCCACCAGGGAAGCCCGGGCATCTGTGTTTTTTAAAGCTCCCTGGGTGGTTCTCATGGGCAACCAGGGATGAGGACCAGAGGCCTTTCTCAGTGAGAAAATTAAACCGTTCTCTATATGGCAGATTACTTCTACTATGGAACACCCGAGAAAGGCCAGAAGTCGATCCTCGGCTCCTGCCCTAGTACAGGCAAGATGGCCCTGCAGGCCTTTGGCTGAGGCTTTAAACTTCTCATGGAAACTGACCCACAGGTTTGCAGCCTCCTCACATGTTCACTCCCGCCCCCTCCGCTACACAGGCACAGCCGCCCATCTTTAAGTCCACGTTCTTTCACACAGTCAAGTGGGACATTGACACTAAGTAGTGCTTTACATAAGACACAAAAAGTTATACGCAGATTGTAAGGCTAGAGCAGAAAGGCTGTAGGAGCGCACTGCATCTTCATGTTTGACCAAAAACATTTCCCTGAGTACGTTCTAGGATGTGGGTGGCCCAAGGTTTCTCCTGCCACGTGAATTCACACTCAAGCTCTCACTGTGGTTAGGGGGCTGCCTCTGGGTATCTATCTCATGTTTGCTTGGTGGCAACATAAGGGGCTAAACTACCACTGGCTGCCTTGTTGGAGTGAATCCTGTGATTGTAGTTGACAATATTGTATTGTATACTTGAAAGTTGCTGAGGGAATAGAGCTTAAATGTTCTTACCAAAGAAGAAGAAAAAAAAAGAGGTAACTAAGGTCAGTGTCAACTGACCTTACTGTGGTCATCATTTCAAAACACATACATATATTAAATCGTCACAGTGTACGTTCTAAACTTATACAATGCTATATGTCAATTATATCTCAATAAAACTGGGGGGGAAAAGGAAAGTCCTGGGCTTCCCTGGTGGCGCAGTGGTTGAGAGTCCGCCTGCCGATGCAGGGGACGCGGGTTCGTGCCCCGGTCCGGGAAGATCCCACATGCCGCCGAGCGGCTGGGCCCGTGAGCCATGGCCGCTGAGCCTGTGCGTCCAGAGCCTGTGCTCCGCAATGGGAGAGGCCACAGCAGTGAGAGGCCGGTGTACCGCAAAAAAAAAAAAAAAAAAGAAAGTCCTTTCCCTAAGAATGCTTCTCTCACTTGCTTGAGAATTCCTCTAGTGATGGGCAATTTATATTTAATTAATTTTTCTTTTCCCTGACAACTGATAAGAAGCAAAGAACTCACGCCCACTTAAAACATAAGGAAGCATAAATAATAACAGATCCTTTCTTGAACGTGTAGGGATTGAAATGCCAAATGGGACATGGAATAGGAGACCCCGGGCAGGAGAGGCTGCAGGTGATGAAGACGAGGGTGGCTTTAGGGAGACGAGAGGCTTGGAGAAAACCCTCTGTGGTACAGCTTTCATTATGCTGCTATGAACCTATAATGGGTTAAAATTTTAAGAAAAAATTTCCATTTTGGGTGACTTTTAAAGGCTCATCATCTCTGTTGCAAATCTTCACGTGAGAATCCTTTTTGATCAGCTACTGTTGTGAGGAGGGTCAACATGATTCATTGCTAATAAGTTACATCGTCAAAGCTAAGGAATGATTCATTTAAAATAAATCATAAACTGGAGCAGGTTCAAAATATGCTTCCTTAAGGAGGAGGGAAAGAGCTGACACCACAGCTCTGGGACTGGGATGGACCTGCGCAAACCCCAGAACCTACTTAGAAGAAACACATCATCCCAAGTAGGTTCCCTGGGATGTGGTGCTCGGCCATGTACCCGGAAGTCTTTACCTTTGCAAACCTTGGACTCTTTTTCAAAGTAAGTTCCTTCCGGACACTCCTCCAAACACTGCCCATTGTAGAGAACCAAGGACGCCTCAGCACAGAGGTCACAGTCATCCATTGAGGGGCCACTGCACTCCAGACAGTCTTCATGGCAGGGAACACAGTGCTGCGCATCTGCGTAGAAGTGGCTGGGACAGGACTGGTGGCACGTATCCTTGTACAGGAAGGACTCAGGCATGCACTCTGTGGGCAGAGGGAAGCAGCAAGTTACCCCCAGGGGAGCAGCAGAAAGGAATTTATTCATTCTGCAGTGGGTTAGCCCATCGCCCATCTCTTTGACTCATTTGACCCCAGTGTACATTTGCCCCACTCCCACCTTCCCAGGGCCTGTCCTCCTTGTCTCACAAGCCCTGCCTAGGGAGAGGAGACCACATATGGTGGCCCAATTAGATGGTGCTGGGTTCACATCCTGAAATGATCTGCCCCTTCAATTGCAAAAACTTGTAGTGCTACGACAGATGAGTCATGGAAATGCTGGACGTGTTGTTCGAAAACCCAGAAAGTATTAACAGATTTTTAAAATTGTATTGAGCACCTCAGGCTCTATTTAATACAAAATGCAGTTTAGGAATTTGTGGATCAGTTAATTTTTCATTCACTGATAGGGTAAACCAATGAAATATACATGGTTAATCAGTATGAAGAATGCATTGTATATTTATATTTATTTTATTTGTGCCTATCCTCTTATTTGGGGAGGAATTCCAGAAAACTCTTAGGTTACACCAAGAGAGTCCTTTGAATTGGACAGAGCCAGTTAAATGAGTCTGTCTTGTCCTGGAGAGGAAATTAGCCTTTCTTAGGAGATAATTTCAGGGAAAAAAAAATCCTAGCCAGAGTGCTACTCTCAGAGTCTTATAGTGGCCTGAAATTTTCTTTTGTATCTTTTATAACAGTTGAAATTCTCCAGCCACCTCTGTGTTTTATTAATATCAGTCTCTCCTATGAGATTTTGTGTTCAAAGAGGCAGAGACTTTGGGTTCTTTTCTGTATCTCTAACACCTGGGATGGTGCGTACCACACCCTAACTGCCCAGTACATGTGTGGGAGAAATCGTGCAAAAAAGGGGCTCTTGTCTGTCTTAATTTGCAGACTCCATCATGGAAAGGCTTTATGTCACCCTCAGTCTCCTCAACGACACCCATGGAGGTCAATTTCAGTAAAGGTAGGGAGACTGGCTCCTCCAGTTCTCCTTGGACAACCCACCCTCAGATAGTGGGTCCCCACACTCTCCCCGGTGGGGCTCCAGGTACCTTTGCATATTTTCTCATGGATGCAGTCCTGACACATCTCTGGACAGTGCTTGCACACCCCCTCCACGGCCACGTGCCTCTCGGGGCAGGTTTCCCGGCACGCCCCGTGGTCCAGGACGAGGCCTCTTTCACACGAGTGGCAGTTGGAGGCATTCCCTTCACATGTTCTGCAGGAAGGGCTACAACGTTCACAAGTACCATCTTCTGCATAGAAGCCCCTGTGGGGAGAAGAGGGAGCCCCTGGAGAAGCTTTCCAACTAGGGCAGTGATTCACACCTGGCAGCTGAGAATTAGGACTGAAAACGGGAGGATCATGGCTATTGTTGACCAAAATGAATCCATCAGAATTCCTGGGGAAGTGTGGTAAAAATCAAGTTTGGAAAAATAAAATGAAAGGCATAGGTATTATTCTTGTGAATTTTGTGTGTTTGAAAACAACTTTTAATTTGTATATAGTTTAGTTATCTTCTGATTTTGTTTTATCTCCTAATCTTCATTTGTTTTTCCTTTTTTGTTAGAGACTTATGTTAGAATAGAAAATGCTTTTTATTCAGTTTAGTATGTTTTTAATTTTAAAACAGTTTAAAATTTAACAGATAAAAATATTTTTAAGAGGATCAAAAGGTGTAATGACCTATACAATTTTTGTATATGAAAAGGAAGGGAATACCCTTGGAGTAATCATTTAAAACATAAGGACCACCTGTGACCCATAGAGTATTATAGCCAGCAGCTGGACCCTGTGGCATAGGGAGACCCCTCTTGCCTTAGACCCATTATAGCCACTACCCTTCTTGTTAAGGCCACCGAGAAAATTGTTGTGGAATCCCCTTTAACCATTTTTGCTCCTCATGAAGTGGAAGCTCTCCTGAATTCTCATCACATTCACTGTTTCTCAGCCAGACACTTCCTATGAAGTCTTTTTGTTAACTGCTCCTCACATAACTCTTTTATGTTATAATAACCTTAACCCGGCTACTTTTCTTCCTTCCATCGCTGATGAAATACCCCACCACTGGTTAATGCTGACGGACCGCCTCCTGATTCCTTATAATGATCTACAGGAAATTCTATTGGGTAACACTGACATCTTGTTCACGGATGGTCTTATCTAACAAGGTGACAATAGTAAATATTGTGCTGGGTATGTTATTACAACTCCTTTTGATGTTGTTGAAGCAGCATCTTTACCTATGGCTACTTCACCCCAGCAGGCTGAATTATATGCTCTTACACAGGCTTGTACTTTAGCTGAGGACAAAACTGCCAATATTTATACTGATAGGAGATATGCTTTCAGAATAACGCATGGTTTTGGAATGTTGTAGAAGCAAGGTAGAAATAAAATTTTAAATGGCCCCTATGTTCAGGAATCAGTGGATACAATACTCTTACCTGTCACTTTAGCTATTAAGATTCTGGGGCTTGTAGTTTGACTCTGGAAGTCAAAACTACAAGCTAGGGGAAACCATCCTGTTGATACTTTCGCAAGGAATGATGCCCTTAAAGGGTCAAACAGCAGCCAAGTGATATTTTATAATATCATTTCCCCAAGTGATAATTTAGAAAAAATGGCTACAGAGGCCCAACAGTTGGCCTCAGAAAAGGAAAAAAAATTTTGGAAATTCAGTAGTTGTTGGTTTGATTAAAAAGAGAAAGCTCTAGTGTGGACCATATAACAAGCCAGTCCTACTGGAGACTGTGAAATTCCCACTCCCCACCACTGTACGTGCATTAAACCTTCAGTCTAGGGCTTCCCTGGTGGCGCAGTGGTTGAGAGTCCGCCTGCCGATGCAGGGGACGCGGGTTCGTGCCCCGGTCCGGGAAGACCCCACATGCCGCGGAGCGGCTGGGCCCGTGAGCCGTGGCCGCTGAGCCCGCGCGTCCGGAGCCTGTGCTCCGCAACGGGAGAGGCCACAACAGTGAGAGGCCCGCGTACCGCAAAAAACAAACGAACAAAAAAAAACCCCTTCAGTCTATGACAAAATGATAGCCTTCATGAATCAGTACTGGTGGGGAAACATTAACAAGGCAACAAAGAGTATTTACCTCATTTCTCCCACTTGTCCAAACTACAGCCCAGGGAAGCCTCTTCATACTGTTTCCTGACATTTTAAACTGCCTGATGGACCACTTGAGGTCTGGCAAATGGATTACATAAACTTCCTCTGTCTAATGGATGTAAATATGTTTTAGTCATGGTCTGTATGTTTTCCCTCTGGACTGAAGCTTTCCCTTGTAGACAGGCTACTGCCTTTTCTGTGGCTAAATCCTTTGGAAAGCATTTTCCCTGCCTGGAACTCCTCTTGAAGTTCATTGTGATTGAGGAACCTATTTTATTGATCAGGTACTTAGATAAATCTGTACTGTTTGGCCAGTTTTACAACACTTTCACTGTGCTTACCACCCTCAACTCTCTGGTTTAGTAAAACACACTAATGGCATTATTAAGACACAGTAGGAAAAATTTGTAGAGGCCCTCCAAATACCTTGGCCACAAGCATTGCCATTGGTACTTCTAAATCTCATATCCACTCCTTTTGGAATTCATAAGCTCTCACCATTTGAGATAGTCACAGGATGCCCAATGAACTTGGCTTCTAGTTATTTTGACCCTCAGCCAATAAAAGGAGAGGTACACCAATATTGCAAAGGCCTAACTGCTTCTATTAAAAGTAAACATGCTTTAGTAGAGCAGTCTTTTCACAGTATGGCCATGGGAGATGAAGACCTTAAGCATCATACCTTGCAAACTGGAGATTTCATCTCTTGGAAAAGATACCTCCAGAAGAACTCTCTTTAACCTTGCTGGAAAGGTCCCTATTACATACTGCTAACCAACTCTTGTGCTGCCACACTCCAAGGAACAGACTCTTGGATTCACTGGACACACATAAAGGAAGCACTGAACCCTGACTTGACCTGCACATCATCTGGGGCCCTGAAAGTAAAGATTTCCCAGAATTGAAGCAGATGACATCTGATGAGATGACTTTCCCAAGATATCTGGACTAGACCTGTTGGAAGTTGTTGCCAAACCTTTGATGATGACATCTTCAAATGAACTCCAATATCTATGATCTTCATAACATATGGACTGTAGATAAAAAGTGCTGGAGATTTCTCCCTCCTGCCACTCCTTGTTACTTGAATGTGACCTTACTAGGTTTCCAATCTGTACAGTTTCCCTCTGACATGAGACATTACACCCGGGAAAAGTCCCTCCTGACGTTGAGAACAAAAAGCTGCTGAAATTAGAAAACCTGATTCTTGATCAGTGATCTTGATCAAAAGGGGAAAATGTAAAAAAAAATAATGAGAAGCCTCAATTAAATAGAGTTGGGAGACCAGAAGGGGAGTTCTCACACCCTGTGACAAGAGCAAAGTCAAAGAGGAAGAAGAAAGTCTCCTTTTCTTTCCTGGCAAGGACTCAGCCAATGAAAAGCCACAAACTCTTTGTTTACTCAGCCCTCCCAACTTCTTTTCCTCTCTAAAATTGTTCTCCTTCCTTTGCTGTGCAGGAACTTGCAAGTGGCTCACCATGTTTACAGACCTTGAATTGCAGTTCTCTGCTGATCCCAAATAAACCCATCACTGCTGGAGAAATACCTGACAGTCTGTTCATCAGGTCAACACAGGCAAGCACATTTCATTTTAAGCCTCTGATTCTCTTCCTGTAACATGCCATTGGCTAAAGCAAACCAAATTACCCAGACCAAAGTCAAGGGTCAGGGAAGTCCATTCTGCTACTCATGGGGAGTGCCGCAACATTACAGGCAGAGGGCATAGATACAAGGAAGGGTGAAGAATTGCAGCAAGTAACTCAATTTACTACAGTCCTCTTTGAATCCTAAAGCCAATAAAAGAACCTTCTTATATAGCATCTTTAGTTGATGTTTTAATTAATTAATCAGCTAACTCATTCACATCCATTTAATCATTCTTTCAGTCACTAATTTCTTATATTAATTCAGTAAACAAAAATGTACTGAATGTGTCAGGAAGAAATAGGACAGGGGTGAACAAAAGTCACATTTCTAATGTAGTTTTAAGCAGAAAAATTGGAGAAGAAAGAAGTGTAGGTAGAAGAGGGGTAACTAAATAGTGTCCAGATGAAAAGTAAGGCCAGGCTTCCTTACTCATTAGTATCCTTAGTTTTTCTTTGGACCATGATGGAGAACACTTGAAGAACAAAGACAGTACTACGACTTTGTCCAACAAGTCAATCTCTTAAAATTGCATTTAACAAGACAGTGGATAGAAATGTATTATATGCTCATCAAGAGTTTGATTGAATTTGAGGAATTTGAAATTAAGGAAATTTAGTGCTTTCTTAAACATATCCCATCTACCTGAATGAGAGTTTGGTACATTCATTATTTCTTTGTGTGTAGCAAGGGATTTGGCCTCCTCCAAAGAGAGGTCTAGCCTTTCTCCCTGGCTAACTTCTAAATTCTTGGAATTCGCCAAGTGGTAGGAATGTTATATGCTCCTCTGACCACCTTAGAATTTATGCTAACAAAATAACGCAGGGTGGGACCAGTCATAGTCTGTAGTTTTAGGGTGGGGATTGGCCATGCAGGAAAGACCAACCTGTGTTTAGTGGTTGGGGGCTTTGGGCTATGTGATATCACCTGGCTTCTGGGGAAATTTCAGTGCTAGACCTGGTCAAGGTCTCTGCAGAATAGTTGTTGGGCACTTAAGGTGAGCAATTCTAGTACAGATTTTGAAGAAATGCAGCATGAAGAAAACTTTCTCAGATTCTTCTCATAAGGGAGTCAGTGGATGTCGGAGGAGATGCTGAAATGAAAGGAATAGATTCAAGCAAGAAAAGAAAGCAAAGCTGTTGAAGACGACTACTAATTCAAAAATACAGGAATCTCAGAAACTTGTCAGATGGGAGGCAGCTAGAAGGCAACGTGAGAAGGTGTTTTTCAGAGAGCCACTTTGCTGAAACCAGCCTTCTCCGCATAGATCTGGCCAGTAATTAGTCTTCCTGTCTTCTCCCTGCACTTACAAGACTTTTTAGTTAATACTTTATTTCACTGTTATTTTTATTTAAGAAGACAAATTTTTTTTGGAGAAGAAATGGCCACATGTATTAAACTGTTAAATTCAAAGTACTTTACATTGAAGTCTTTCGATCCAGATAAATATATGTAATTCAAAAGCTGTGTGGTTCTGGCACTTTATGTATATTTTACAAACACCTGAGACAGTGACAGCCAACGCTTAAAGGAAGACCATTTTTTCTTCCACCAGAGCTTCAAATCTGTTCATATGTGGTGGATTTGAGCACACTTTAAGTTTTGCGTTACCTTTTAAACAATTACTGTAATGATGCATGTTACCGCTCGAACTTTTTAATTTGATGAACATATACCATATTTGAAAAAGCAGTGGCCACTAATGCCGATTTATAAATAATTCTGAATACCTGGATATCATTTCTTTGCAGGTTGTGTTTCTGTTATAAATCTTATTGCTATTTTAGGATGGATCGCACCCCAAAGGGCAATTTTGCAGAAAGAGAAAGCTGCCTAGCCAAGCTGGGTATTATATGTTCCTCGGACTTTATCTCCCCTGTTGTTTCGTAAACATAAAGACGGAGGACTCCACAGTAATAAGACCACCCTATTTAAGACAGGAAAGCACATACTTGTGATTCCATAGTCTGCAGGATTTTCAGGGCGTGTTAGTAGCTTCCCTATTGCTTAAAAAAAAAAAAGAAAAGAAAATATCTTGGCTGCCATGTATCTGCATAGGGTCCCATTGCTTCTTTTTATTCCTCCAAATCTGAGTGGCTCAACCCAGATTTGGAGAAAAAAAGTGTGGAATGGTCAACTAATTGGAGGAAAGCAAAATGCATCTCTTTCTGCCTCACTTTAATGCATTTTCAATTCCTGGAACATTTGAAGAATCCAAGAGATAGTAGGAGAGTGGTGGTAATGATTAGATAAGTCAGGTGATGATAATGACAACCGGTTCAGTCCCACCGTGACAAAGGTTAACAAGGAAGCAATGATTGACTTTGGTAAGTAGATTTCTGACCTTCACCTTTGTTGTAGAATATCTTTGCTAACTTTGCTGAGGCGGAAGCATGGTGGCTAGGGAAGGAGAGCTGGGTGTTCCCTGGCTCAGTCTCCCCTCATACTCCTTTCTCCCTGCTGTGCTGGGTTCTCTTACCCTGACCCTTTCACCATTAAGCCTCTTCTCAAATACCCAACTGGGGAGGAACCTTGAAAATATTATGCTGAATAAAAGAAGTCAGTCACAAAAGGTCACATTCTGTATTATTTATATAAAATGTTCAAGAATAGGCAAATCTATAGAGACAGAAAGTCAATTAGTGGTTGCTTAGGGCTGTGGGAAATTGAGAGTAACTGCTAAAAGGGTATAGAGTTTTCTTTGGGGGGTGATGGAAGTATTTTAAAATCAATTGTGATGGTTGCACAACTCTCTGACTATACTAAAAACCATTGCATTGTACACTTTATGTGGGTGAATGGTGTGGTATGTGAATTATATGTCAATAAAGCTGTTATAAAGAAAGAAAAAAGAAACCCCAGTTGGATGAAAATGTGGCATAGTGCAATGGTTAAGCACATGAACTTCAGTGCTACAGAGATTTGGGTTGGAATCCTGACCATGCCATGTGTTAGCAGTGTGATATTGGGCATGCTACCCCTTTCCTCACCCATAAAATGGGGGGAAATAATGATATAGTGTCCCTCAGTAACTGCAGGAGATTGGTTCCAGGACCAGACATGAATACCAAAATCCATGGTTGCTCAATTCCCATAGCTGGCCCTTTATATCCATGGTTCTGCATCTGTGGATTCAATCAACCATGGATTCTATAGTACCGTATTTACCGGAAAAAAAATCTGCGTGTAAGTGGAACCTCACAGTTCAAACCTGTGTTGTTCAAGGGTCAACTGTATCTGGATAAGAAGATTCTTGTTAGGATGAATAGGATGGTGCCTTTGAAACCCTTAGTGCAGTGCCTAGATATTGCAAGCTCTCAGTAAGTAGCTGTTTTTAAATGGTTTCTTCTTCCTTGGAATCTTTTAGCCCTTTGTGTATTAAGGACCTGAGAAGTATGACATTGATTGATGTAACCTTCCCGACTGGATTGTAAGCCTGTTGTAAGCTCAGACTTCCTTCACTTGATCTTAGCTTCCAATAACAATTCTTACACCCAGTAGGTACTAAACATGTATCTGTAGAATTGAATTGGATACATTTGGCTTCTACACTAGATTGGATGCTTTTTAAAAAAAAAAAATTATTTATTTATTTATGGCTGTGTTGGGTCTTCGTTTCTGTGCGAGGGCTTTCTCTAGTTGCGGCGAGCGGGGGCCACTCTTCATCGCGGTGCGCGGGCCTCTCACTATCGCGGCCTCTCTTGTTGCGGAGCACAGGCTCCAGACGCACAGGCTCAGTAGCTGTGGCTCACAGGCCCAGTTGCTCCGCGGCAGGTGGGATCTTCCCAGACCAGGGCTCGAACCCGTGTCTCTTACATGTAGAAGAGGTCCGTGTGTTCCACAGCCTATCACAGCCTCACTTTTGTGATGGAAAAAAAAAAAAAACCTGACAACTGTTTGATCATAATTACAAGGTAAAAAATAAACATATTTTCATAAAGGTAAAAATATATACATCTCATGGTCACAAGGGAGAAGCGTGCATCTGGCCTTATGGAAGCTTTGGCTGCTGTGGCTGACAGTGATGTCAGACAGTTGAGAAGGGAGGCGGATGTAGGTGTTCTAACCAAGGAAGAGAAGAGGTCTTTGGTGAGGGGGAAGGAATTGCCCCCAAAGTACTGCAGGAGAACGAACACAAGTAGCAAGTGAAAGGAAGTGGAAAACTTACTCAGGGCACCTGGTTAAGCACCTGCCTTGATGGAGGAGGAGGGAGTGGTCTGGCTGCGTTTGGCACTCTTTGCAAAGATTGGCTCCAGAGCAAGAGGCACAGTCCTCTGTACAGTTCTCACAGCTGCCGCTTCTCACTGAGGGCCACATGCCTTGGGGACAGGATGGGACGCAGGTCTGAGCCAACAGATATGTGCCTAGAAACCCAGGGAAGAAGGCCGGTCAGACGGTCATCGTGTGTTTAATCTAACAGCACACGCATCCACGCAGAGAACTGACGTTCCTGACAGCTTTTTTTTTTTTTTTTTTTTTTTTTTGCTGTACCCGGGCCTCTCACTATTGTGGCCTCTCCCGTTGCGGAGCACGGGCTCCGGACGCGCAGGCTCAGCGGCCATGGCTCACGGGCCCAGCCGCTCCGCGGCATGTGGGATCCTCCCGGACCGGGGCATGAACCCGTGTCCCCTGCATCGGCAGGCGGACTCCCAACCACTGAGCCACCAGGGAAGCCCCTGACGGCTTTTTTAACTGCTCCAAAGACCTGAGTATCGGGAACACTTATATCAGGATTACCAAAATATCTATTAGTGACGCTAAGTCCTCCAAGATGAGTTAAAGCTCTAGAAAGGAAATTGAACACAGGCTTGTTTCTTTGACTTTCCTATTGATACTGCTACGGGTCACCATGGGGCTTCCCATTGCCCAGGTGGTCCATCTATTGAGACCTTTGTCTTAAGAACTTTGTCGATTAAGACCTTCCTGGTGTGAGGCAGTTATACACGCACATCTTGATGGAGTCTGTTCTGCTTCCCAAAGCCTATCCTGTTAGGACACCAACATAGCAGCAACCCTTCCACCCAACTCCACCTTTAACGGACAGTCCATCTATTTAGTTTTAATGGAAAAAAATAAGATAACATTATTTTTAAAGAAAGCAATTTAAAAATCACCCTGAACTCCAAAATTCCAAGAAAACTCCATCAATTTTTGTGTGTTGACTTCTATATACTGTAGGAGTAGGATCATGGCATACCTGTCATTTTAAGTTCTGTTGTTTTTGCGTCTCATCTCACTATTAACATTGCACATTTCAACATAATGATCACTTGAATAGTGATTCTTAAATTCTTAATTCCTAACGTACCATGTTAATAAACTGTCCCCCTAATTCAGGGAACTTGTTTCTGATGTGTTTTTATAGATGATGAAGCAATTAATTTGTTGAGCTGTTATGTTGTGCTTTTCTTTTTCCTCCCCTATATTCAGTACCAAAAATGAAGAAAAATAGCAGGTAGACTCTCTATCCCCACCTAGATTCTCCACCTTAATTCTCTTGTTTCAGCTAATGCACTTTAAAAGGACAATGGAACCTCTAGAAAGGTCAGACACCCAGAGACCCTAACAAACTCTGTGGCCAAATCAATCACTAACTTCATCGTGCTTTTGGAAAAGAAACATTTCTTTTCTTTTTTGTTCTGGTCCCTTGAAAGCCAGTTTTTATTATAGGTCAGTGTTTAGGTCCCTGTGTTTCTCCAGCGTAGCTACTGTGATAGCAACATGTGATGGGACTAGTTCAAGTCCTGCAAACCCCTTACACAGAGATGCTGATGTACATGAGTTACAGCAAATTGGTTTTGCCACTGCTTCCTTCTGTCGCACGCAACACTCACCTTTTGGACACGAAGTGCACAGGGTTGCAGATCCATGGCAGGTTTTGCAAGAAGAATGACAAGGCTGGTATCTTCCCAAGAGGTCTGTGTAGGGAAAGAAACAAGAAGTCTGTCTCTTTTGAACAGGCTCAGAGCCCTGCAGTGTTGGAAAAGATCTCACAGGTAATCTCATTTCCCTTTTCACCCCAAATAGAATCCCTTCAGGTTGACATTGGCTAAATCTTTGCACCACCCACTGCCTACCATGTGGACTTCATTTATTTTATTTTTTTCTTACTCTGTCATTGACAATTGATTATCAAGACTTTCTTTGCAGACTATCCTATTAAGACAGGATAGCCTTAAATACTAAGGGGATATTTGAATTAACAAATTTTACTTCTTTCATATTTAAAAAATGTGTGGGGTAAGGGAATGTGTGGTTGTGTGTACGCATGCAGGAGTTTTTGCGTCAAAAGTAATCACTTATTTCCCCAGCATTCTTAGATGACCACTTCTCTTCACTCCAAGATGATAACTGAGAATTCACTGTGCTTTTTTGATGTTGTTCTTTGGAACCAGATTTCACAGTTGGTCAATGTTTGGGTCTCTGTGTTCTTCAGAGTAGCCACTGTGGGATGCAGCCTAAATTGATCTCCTCTTAAATTTGTGCCCAATGTTAAACATCAATATAGCAGAGGCACCCGAGAGCTTTCTGGCTGGTCAGGTGGTGGGCAGGCCATTCCAGGTTAATATGCCATTAAGCTGGGAAACATGCGAGCTGTTTCCCCTCTCTTCCGGCACGACCATTTGCTGGGCAGGCTTTTCCAGGAAGGCAGCAACTCCACTGGGCAGTTGTGCAGACATACATAACAGCCTCAATAATATCACCCAATCAATATACATAGAGATCTTGACTAAATTTCAGTAATTGCCTAGGAATCAGCATGACTCACACGGGGGAAAATTAGAAAAAGAAGTTCTAGCTCAGAACGTGTCATATGAATGACCCTGAAGTTCAGTTAGTTGTTATTGTTGGCATCCTACCATTCCCCTTCCCTCCCTCCCTCCCTCCCTCCATCCTTCCTTCCTTCCTCCCTCCCTCCCTCCCTCCCTCCCTCCTTCCTCCTCCCTCCCTCCCTCTCTCCATCCTTCCTTCCTTCCTTCCTCCCTCCCTCCCTCCCCTCCCTCCCTCCCTACTTCCTTCCTTCCTCCCTCCCTCCCTCCATTCTTCCTTCCTTCTTCCCTCCCTCCCTCCCCCCTCCCTCCCTCCCTCCTTCGTTCCTTCCTCCCCCCCTCCCTCCATCCTTTCTTTCTTCCTTCCTCCCTCCCTCACTCCCTCCCTCCATCCTTCCTTTCTTCCTTCCTCCCTCCCTCCCTCCCTCCATCCTTCCTTCCTTCCTCCTTCCTCCCCTCCCTCCCTCCTTCCTCCATTCCTTCCTTCCTTCCTCCCTCCCTCCCTCCCTCCCTCCTTCCTCCCTCCCTTCCCTCCCTCCCTCCCTCCCTCCCTCCCCTCCTTCCTTCCTTCCTCCCTCCCCCCTCCCTCCCTCCATCCTCCCTCCCTCCCTCCTTCCCTTCCTTCCTTCCTCCCTCCCCTCCCTCTCTCCCTTCTTTCCTTCCTTCCTTCCTTCCTATTCTCTTGCCTTTCATTTCCTTCCTTCTCCTCCCAAGAGTCAGTCTCTAGTCACACCTGCCTTCATATCCCAGCTGTGCTGCTTCCGGTAGGGTAACCATGGATACAGTAATTAAACTCTCAGAGTCCTAATTTCCACGTCTCTAAAATGAGAGCAAATGATTCTTCCCTTACAGGACTCCTGTGAAGCCAGAGTGAGTTAACATGTAAAGCGTGCACGGAGTGGCTCAGTAAATGGTGGATCCTCCTCCTTCCTTTCTCCTCTCTCCCGATTTCCTCATCTGTTACCATTCCACCCCCATTCTCAGGCTTCTGTTTTATTTCCTGTTCTCTTTCGTTCCATACTTGGAGTGGCACCAGGAGGCATTGCTTGGTTTCTCTGATGGCACTCATGGTTAATAAACTGCTGAGCCTTGCTACAGAGAAAACTAGGTAGGTAGGTAGGAAGGTAGATAGCTATGGATACATGGATATAAATGACTGTCGGTCCTGCCGTTCTGCGTGGAAGCTGTTTCCTAGTTTGGAGAGAAAATTTTGTACTGGTTTTCCAGTAGACCACTGACTGATGTACTCTCCCTGGGGGATTTGTTAAGAGTTCAGTTAGCCAGTGCAGAGCAATGCTAGTCCCAAGATTTCACGAAGGCGCTGATGATGAATGCGCTCACTGACCTTACTGGGGTAGTCGCGTTGCAGTGTACACATATATCAAATCATCATGTTACACACAATATTGTATGTCAATTATATCTACACAATATTGTATGTAAACCTACACAATATTGTATGTCAATTATATCTCATTTAAGCTGGGGGAAAAGATGCTTACTTTCTGAGAGCAGTTATTCAAAAAATAATAACAAAATAATATTCATTATCTCTTGAGCGCCTGGAAAATCGTTATTATATATCAAGGCCATGGGTTGATTTTGTTTTGACTTTTATCATTTTTATGCTAAAATGTTATATTTAAAAAGATAGGGCTTCCCTGGTGGCGCAGTGGTTGGGAGTCCGCCTGCCGATGCGGGGGACGCGGGTTCGTGCCCCGGCCCGGGAGGATCCCACATGCCACGGAGCGGCTGGGCCCGCTGAGCCTGCGCGTCCGGAGCCTGTGCTCTGCAACGCGAGAGTCCACAGCAGTGAGAGGCCCGCGTACCGCAAAAAAAAAAAAAAAAAAAAAAAAAGATAAAAGTTCTCATTAATTTTATCATATTTAAAAATATATAATGTATATATTTACACATATACACGCATTTGTAATTACACATACGTATCTCACATTCTGGCAGTTGGATATTTTACTCCAATATACTTGGTATAAAATTCTGTAATGTCCTCATTCCTCCACTAGAGGGTACTCTGCACACACGGTTAGCAATCAGGTGTCAAAAAATGGATAAAGTCATCTCCAGCCAGAGCTCTTCTATCATGAAAGATTAGAGACTTAATGTCAACAAGTAAAATTTGACCTTGATCATAGTTTCTCTTTTTGCTACTCCAGAAATTCTAGACTGAACAAGACCTCCCCCACCTCAAAAAAAAAAAGATCACCTTGACCAAGAAAATGTAGTGTCCATCCTTCAAAAATGACTATAACTCAATCCTATAAAACAGGGGTTCTTATTTAAAATTTTTAAAATCAAATAAGCAATACTCACATGGTTCAAAATGCAGAAAAGGCACATACCGTGAAGTCTCTTCCCTCTCTCCCCATCCCCCTCCAACCTTTTTATACAAACTTTATCTGTTCACAATGTTTATCATGTTGCCTTTTTTTTTTTTTTTTTTTTTGTAACTCAGTATTCTGGAGACCATTCTTTATCAGTACATAAAGAACGTCCTCATTCTTTTTGATGGCTCCATAGTATTCCATCGTGTGGATGTGTCATGCTTCATTTTTCTACTCTTATTGGTAGCCATTTAGTTTTTTCCAATCTTTGCTATTTCAAACAAGGCTGCAGTGACTGGGAAGGCAAATGGTGCTTTTCTTAAAGATTTGCAAGGACAGAGGATTTTCTTGATAGCCTCTCCCAAGCATAAGCACTTAGCACCTCAGGAATGTCCTTGTATGTTCTAGAAGTCTCCACTGATGCAATTCCTCCCAGTCTTTCCCTTTGGGCGCCCACTTATATTTTGTGTTGTGTTTTCCTCCTGTCTCTGTTTCTCTCATGACTTCCGCATGCCTGCTTGTTCCTCACTGCCCGGCTTCTCGGGTTGGTTTCTACATCAGAGACTCTCCTCATATTTGATTGTCTTCTCCTCCCTATTTCCCTGTTACCTCTTTTGATTTGAAACTTCCACCTTCGTCGCTCCTGCAGCGGGCTCTTCACCAAAGATGGGCTTGCAGTGGGCACAGGTTCTTTTTTTATTAAAAAAAATAAAGTGTTTTATTTTTTTAATGCAAACAAGATAAAGAAGAACATAAAGTTTGCCCATGATCTTACCACCCAGAAATGTCTACCGTGTATACTTTGGCATATAGATTTCCCATCTTTATAGTGAATGTGTGAGTATCATTACATATGTGCATATATATGGAATCATTTACATCTTCTGCATATATAATACAAACCCTACATTTTTCATTTAATATTATACATCTTATAGGCATTTTCTCTTGCCATGAAGATTCTTTGTAAACATTTTTAATGGTTTGTGTATTTGCATGAACCATAATTTCCTTAATTTTTTTCTTGTTACGTTTTTAGATTGCTCTCTCCTTTTTTTTGTTATCATAAGTAAAACTGCTGTTATCATCTTTGTACACATTCTTGGTTAAGTCAGGACTCAACTTGGCTATTAGGCATCCCAAGTGACCATCATTTGCCCTTCTTTCTGGGACTATTTTTCCCAGACCTGTATTATTCCTTAGGGCCCCAAATTGCTTTCTTTCATGAGCTCAAGGAGGCAGTTTTGAAAGTGAACTAGTGTTTCATGGGTTAAAACTGGATTAGGTTAAAGGGTTAGAGAATAGATTAACTTTTATTGCACCATAGGTGCTGCAGGCTTTATATGTATTCTTTCGTTCAATTCTCCAAAGGACCTTGTATGAGGCAGTTTCATGTTCTCATTTTATAGGTGAGGAAACTGAGGCTCAGAGAGGATGAATATCTTGCTCCAGGTTATGGAGATAAAGAACAGAGCCAGGATCTGAATTCAGGTATGCCGAATTCTAAAGCCTACGTTCACTAGAGAGATGTTTTAGTAATTCACTTTGATTTAAAATAGTTTGGTAGAGGTCAAAGCAGTGATGTACTGGTAACATGGCTGTTTGGAACACGAACCAACAACAAAAACTTGAGTCATCCTGTTTACCAATTGCTGTGGTGTAAATATTCCCACCATAGCTGATTTTAAGTTGCAATGGTTTAATGGTCCACTCATAAAATTCCTGGATGTTTAATACTCAGTGTAAGGAGATACATGTGGTTCCTTCATACCACTAGGCCAAAAGTTTACTTAGCTACCCAGAAACATGTATTTTCTGCACTCTGAGTTGTGATTGGTTAATTAAGTAAAAATCATGTTCTCATTTGTAAGTTAAGTGAGGCAACTGTACACATCTACAAAGTCCTTCTAAAAAAACCAGATTCTCATGGTTTCTTTAAAATTCTCTAAAGTTCAGTTACTATGAAGCAACATATCTCCCCACTATTGAGAATTTTTTTTCACGCATGAGTGGCTTCCGGTGTTTGTAACTGACTCTGGGATTTCAGTCTTTCTCAGAGCATAGGAATTAAGATCGAAAGACAGGCTAGTGATAAATTGTTAGGATGTGGTCAAAGATAAAAAGTTAATTTACCATGTCTGTGCTTTGTAGATTAGACTACCCATCAGAATATGTAATTAGAGCCTGCTACAAACATGGTTTTAATGAGGGAAATAGGTGGGTAGGGGAAATGTGCAGGAATTATTCCGAAGACTTTCCAGCACTACCAGGGAGAAAACCACTTAAGAAAACCCAAATGATTTAACAGTAATAGGGTACACTGTTTCCATTCCCAACAATGGTTTCAGGAAACCAGCTGAAGCCACCATCTTCTTTCAAAGCCCGTGGCCTGCCACCCCTGAACATTTTCACCAACGGTGGCTCTGCGTGTTGCCTGAGTCACTGCTGATGCCATTGGCAGCAGCCTGTTTAACATTGGTTCTATTATTGCCACGCAGGGACATTGGCCTAAGTAATCTTCACAATATATTAGTTAGTGACCAGGACAGGGAATCTGGGGATGATCTATACTTTTTTTTTTTTTGGTGGTACGCGGGCCTCTCACTGTTGTGGCCTCTCCCGTTGCGGAGCACAGGCTCCGGACGCGCAGGCTCAGCGGCCATGGCTCACGGGCCCAGCCGCTCCGTGGCATGTGGGATCTTCCCGGACCGGGGCACGAACCCGTGTCCCCTGCCTCGGCAGGTGGACTCTCAACCACTGCGCCACCAGGGAAGCCCGATCTATACTTTTGTGCAGTGACTTTTAGGTGGCAGGAAGAATCTCTGGAGATTACTTGGTCTTGGCCGGAGGATTTGTCAGCTGTGGTATGAGGTGTAGGAAAATCTCCATCCTCGGACAAGGATAGGAGGCATTCCCAGGCTCAGCTGGTAATTGACAAAGGGTGATGACCCGTCAACCTCACCACTCTCACCATGAGTAGCCACCTTATTAAAAGAGGAGTTCAGTGGACTCTAGCTGGATTTTTATTTCAAGGGCATTTCCCCGACACATGCTGACATAGACAGTGGGCGTGGTCACAGTCTTCAGATGCAAGCATGAGCTTATTGTTTCCGCTGGCAGTCGTGTGGGTGAAGAAATGGGCTAAGGTTTGTCCCATCTGCTCTGCCCTACCTGGATCTGAATCTGTGTTTAAAACAACAAAAACAAACACAACACTTCGCTGGTACCACCTAGGTAGCTCCGTTCTCTCATAAACACTCTGATTTGTCTGGGCGCCCTCTGAGTTGACCCAGGATGACTGCAATCTGCTTTCCATCATCTTAGAGGTGCGGTTAATTAGTGCTTGTTCTCTGGAACCCTCTGCTCTCCTATTACAACCTCAACCCTGTTTTTTAAGGAAACGAAGTCAGGAGAAAAATGTAGGCATTGGCTCAAATACTCTCAGGGCCTTGTGGAGTACATTTCTCATTTACTGTCCATTTCGGTGGTACCTAAGCTATGCTGGGGAAGCTGAGCTCTGGTCTTACCTTGCTCAGCTAAGTTTTTCTCGTTGTTCATAGTCTGCATGTCTTATTTCCCAGATCACAGATGTGGGAGAGTGCAGCCATGTCATTGAGTTTGTTGCTTTCGTCCAGCCGTGAGAAACATTCTCATCTGCTTCCTGAATCCCTTCATACTAAATCCCCAAGTGGACTCATTCCTTCCTCTCTTCAGAAACGTTACGTTTCGGTGGTAGAACACGCAGAGGGGTAGGTGGGATGCTTCGACAGAGGGGGGCGGGCAATCAAGGCCTGATTTCTGCTTGCGAAGCGCGTAGTCCAGTTGAAAGGGACGTGTAATCATTTGGGGAATCAATCTGCTCTGACTCTTGGCTCCCCGGACCTTTTCATCATCTGGACACCAGATAAAATACAGATGTTCTGAGCTAGAAACACACCACCAGACTGTTTTTCTCTTGGCTTGCACTGCCTCTTAAATGCCTGAATGCCAGACAAACTCGTTTTCAGCCTTTCGGTTCAGCTTTAATTCACGGAAGAGATCCTGGTCTGGAGTGAATGATTTTCTTCCTAGCCGTGTCTCTGAAATCGGCCAGTGCTCTCCGTGGCCTTTGGCTGCTGGGTTTGTGATGGTCTCCGAGCCGCTCTTCCTTTAAGTCACATATGCGACACTGTCGAAGTAGACAGCAGCTGTGGACATCCTTCCTCTGAAACCCAGCAAGAGGCTTTTCTCTCTTGCCCCAGATCTGTCCTTCCCTCCAGCTCTTAGAAGAAGCATCCCAAGCAGACCTGCTTTCAGCTGCTGTTGCTTCTGTACTGGAATGACCTTTTTAAACAAATCCTCGCCTCGAGATCAAAACGGAGAGCATCTCTTGTTTTCCTGAACCTCTCTGCATAGAATGTGAGTCAGATTTTTCCAGCAGGAGGAGGATTTTGTTTTTTAACCACCTCAGGCACGGAGAGGTCACTGCAAGGTTGTCATACCTTGCCAGGAAGCCTGCGACCAAGGCTTCAGGGTCTGGAGGCCAATTCTGAGGACTCAGGTGGGAACGAATACACACAGGCCTTTACTGTTAGATTCCAAGCTCCCACACTTTTCCTCCCTCCCGCTCCTTCTCATGCCCCCCACTTGCCCCATCTGCAACTAGAGGGGCAACTTTTGAAAGGTAAGCTTGAATGATGGCAAGGTCTAATAATCCAGCCAGAAAGAGCAGTCATTTCAGCTGAAGTTCCCATAATTTAGAGTGATTCTTCCTTGTCTAACTGGACAAGCTATCCCACTGGTAGTTTTCTTTTATCTCTTTTCTAATAAAGAGATAAGTGAATGTGATAGAAGCTATTCTGAAATCTTTGAGAAAATGGTAGTCATTTCTCTCTCTGACGCTCTTTACGTGCTCTGCGGTCTACTCCACCCAGGTGGAAACGCAAATGGTCAGATCACTCATCGGTGGCCCTTTGGGTTTTCCCTCCTTGCCAGATGCCAGCCATAGCCTCTTATCCTCTCCCGCAATGAGCATCACAGGGGCTCTGGGACTCCAGGCTTTTCTTTTACTGGCAACCTTCATCTCTTGGGTATCCTGAAAGCAAGGGTTTGGGGGTGGGGGGGGGCGGCAAAGGAGTCAGCTAGACACCTGCAATCTCTCTTGGGAGGTCCATACCATTCCAGAATCTGCCTTCCACCTGGGTCTGGGCCAGATGCACACACGTCCCATGCAGCAGCTGCAACCCTTCTCCGCAGCTGCTACACTGGTTGCGGTCAACACCGGTGCAGGTTTTGCAGGCTCGGTGGCAGGGCTCACATTCTCCCATCTCTGGGTCACCGTAGAAGCCAGGGCCACAGTTCCTCACGCAGCTGCCGCCTACATGAGGACACAGAACGGAGGCATGAAGTGCGACCCTGGCTGGCCGAGCCTGGTGCTCTACGCAGGGCCGAGTTCTAAACAGGCCGAAGGGAGGCCGAGGAACATGTTTTAGTTTTTAAAGAAACCATGATGGCATCTGCTTATTTCAACCAAGAATCGTGTCTTAATAAATCCAACGCTTTAAGTCCTCCGAAAGAGGACTGAAAATTCAAGTTGGCTATCAGCTCAAAGGGCTAGGAGCATAGAATAAAAGCTTTCATGTCCTCAAGGCCTTGAAAGACTGCAAATAAAATGATCTCTACGTACAGAATCTCTGAAGGTCGCTGTGGGCTGTCTGCGCCACTCTCTCTCCCACAAACATTCAAGAACCTGGACTATTCTCTTCAACTGGAAGGCTCACAGTATTTACCTTTCCTAACTATTCATTTCCATCAAAGTCAATGAATTGACCAAAATCGAAGACAAAAGATCTTATTTAACTTTTACAGTGCAAGGAATATATAGCGCGGATGAAGTGTCAAGGGAAGAGTTATGTTCTAAATATTCCAGGTGACTTCAACTCCAAAGCATTTCTCTTGAGCACCTCTCCCTCCCCTCCATTCACTCTCCTTTCCATCAGCTTAGAGACACTTGAGATTAATTACTGAAATAGGAGCTATGCTTCAATAATAAAAGCAGAAAGAAGGAGTCCTGGCTAATGTTTATTTTCAAACAAAATTAAAATTCCTCCTTGGACAAGAGGCACAGGAGGACTCTAAAATTGATCAGAGGAGCTCTCCCATTTCTGGGTGGAGCCCTGGAGCCTTCTGTCACTTTGTACAATGCCATTTTTGAGCTTACCCATGAGGAAGAAGCCCTCTTCACACCAGTAGCATTCATCCTGGTCGCAGTTGCCACAGTTGGTATCACATGCTTTGCATTCAGATTCTTCCCTGTAGGTCTTCTCAGGACAGGTTTTATAACACTGGTGTTTGAACCTGGGGGGAGAAGATGGAGTTTCTTCCATGAGCTGTGTTGACATATTTCTCTTTACCACCATAATTTATTCTCCTTGTATGTATCTACACATCATTTCTTTTGAAGTTATAGATAGTCTTTTTTTAAAAAAATTAATTAATTAAATAATTAATTAATTAATTTTTGGCTGCATTGAGTCTTCGTTTCTGCCCGTGGGCTTTCTCTAGTTGCGGCGAGCGGGGGCCACTCTTCATCGCGGTGCGCGGACCTCTCACTGTAGCGGCCTCTCTGGTTGCGGAGCACAGGCTCCGGACGCGCAGGCTCAGTAGTTGTGGCTCACGGGCCCAGTTGCTCCGCGGCACGTGGGATCTTCCCGGACCGGGGCACGAATCCACGTCCCCCGCATCAGCAGGTGGACCCTCAACCACTGCGCCACCAGGGAAGCCCGAGACATACCATCTTTGATTTGTAGATTTTTAACAGAGAACTTTGGGGGTGATGGTTATCTGCATTTCACTTAACCTAGTGGTCTGTGTCTCTCATTACCCATGGGAGGATTAAGAACTAACGAAACGGACTTCCCTGGTGGTGCAGTGGTTAAGAATCCCCCTGCCAATGCAGGGGACACGGGTTTGAGCCCTGGTCCGGGAAGATCCCACATGCCGCGGAGCAACTAACACCATGTACCACAACTACTGAGCCTGCGTGCCACAACTACTGAGCCCGAGAGCTTAGAGCCCATGCTCCGCAACAAGAGAAGCCGCTGCTATGAGAAGCCCGCACACCGCATCGAAGAGTAGCCCCCACTCGCTGCAACTAGAGAAAGCCCGTGCGCAGCAACAAAGACCCAACGCAGCCAAAAAAAAATAAATAAATAAAAATAATAATAAAAAAAGAACTAACGAAACACCTGGCTTCATCCTGGACTGTCTGACTCCCTTTAAGGATGAGGTCTCCGTGCAGACATTTGGAAACAGCTTGCTTGGGGTCAGGTATGTTATTAAAATCTGTCCATAAACAGCAAGGTCTGAATCTTGGTAACCCATGGCAAGATTCCTAGACACCAGTGTCAGGCTGGGTGACTTCCAGGACCAAGAAGGAGAGGACCTCCTTTCAAGGCAAGAAAACAGCTGCACTCTTATTGCTAAATGCAGGAATTGTTCATTAATAGCCTGACAGGGGAGAGTTGCTTCAGGCTGCAGGGTCTCTTTGCTTTAATCACTGGATTTAGGATTAAGCCAGTAATGCTTAAACTGCAGAAAGAGTTAGTGCCATGAAAAAAAACCCAAAAACACCAGACTTACATGTAATACCCCATAGCGCACGATGTGCAGGTTCCTGGATCATCTGGAAAAGAATTATAATAATAAAAAATAATCATCGTCAAGAGTTCATCATTTGAAAAACCAAGCTTTGGAAAAGTTGCGGCTTGAGACAAATACTTGTGGGATAGTTTCGTGAAATATACTGTCGAGAAATGATATTTGAATAGATTGTACCATTTTTAATTAGTAACGAGATGTACGCTAGGATTTATCTTTCTCAAAGCTAGTAAAATAAGAGTTCTCATAAAAACTTGGCCCTGACTTTCAAGGAGGAATAGGCCCAAGCTACGGGGTCTTCAAATTGCTGATCAAGAATGACCTACGGGAAGAAACTCCTGGCCACTACCGAGGTAAAGGCGTCAAGCACGTCCACACACACATTTGGAAGGGGCTGCAAGCTTCCAACCACGCGTGGTGGGTTTTTCATGAGTTACCCCAAATGCCTGCCAATGTGAGGGAGTGTCGTTTGGGAAGCTCCTTTGAAATCTGGACAATTATTTTTTTCCAATACAGTATCCACTTTGTGTTCTGCACTTCACCACCCTCTTAAAGAAACAGTCCTGCTCTCATTAAATACAATGATTCAATGTGTCCCTGTTGGCTCAGAGAAGGGCTCTTTCCTACAGCTTTCAGGGGATTTAATGAGACAGAAAGGACATTGAGAATCACTGACTCAGTCTATTTCCCTCCCTCCTGTCCCTCCCTGAAAGATGCCAACTCCCAGATCCAATTATTAAGACAATTCTGTGACTTCCTCTGGCCTGCAATTCTCGTGAGTAACAGGGTTACCTCCATTAAGTTCTTTCTGTGATCTAACCTATACTCCAGTTCTGCTCTTTTCATTCTAAAAGGAGACGGAAAACAATTGCTCCTTTGGAAACATTCCTCTCGGTATATGAGGATTTATGTCACCTTTAACTTTATTTAAACTAAATAAGATTATGTCCTTTGAACTTTGTGCCTTGTTTTCCTTCCTAATCTATTCTAGGCTTTACTCTGGTTTTCAAGAAGTCTGCCCCTTGGTGGTAGAGTCAGCCTCACCCACATCTTTTTTTTTTGTTTGTTTGTTTTTTGTGGTGCGCGGGCCTCTCACCGTTGTGGCCTCTCCCATTGCGGAGCACAGGCTCCAGATGCGCGGGCCCAGCCGCTCCGCGGCATGTGGCATCCTCCCGGACCGGGGCACGAACCCGTGTCCCCTGCATCGGCAGGCGGACTCTCAACCACTGCACCACCAGGGAAGCCCCTCACCAGCATCTTTAGTCAGACTTTCATCTTGGGTCCTCCTCCTCGAGGTGCCGCAAGACGATACTACTGTGTCTCCCACATACTACGACTAATGCATGTGCCAAAGTTATAGTGGAGAATTTCTAGAAGAGGTTCTGCCATGTAAGCAGGGATCCTTAGAACCTTCTGGAAATAGCCTAGTGATGATATAGGCTGGCCTGGGAACTGGGCTACCTGTTTCTAAGTTGAAGTTTTAACCCTGGCTTACCTGTCTTGTGAACTCGCGTAAGCGTCACGCTACTTTCTGGGTGCTGATTTCTGCAGGTTGGATAACACGGTTGCTAAGCTCCCCGAAAGTCTAAGATTCTGAAGCTGAGTCTTGGAGGAGTTGGCAAACTATGGCCCACTCGGGGACCAAATGCAGTCAGGCCCCTTTTGTTTGCATATTGTGTACGAATGCGTTCATGTTATAGCATCGGAGTGGTTGCAATAGAGTTAGAAAGTATTTACTATCTAGTATTTATTTACTTTACAGAAGATATGTGCCAGCCCTTGGCAGAAGCACTGTTGGCTCATGACTGTCGTGTTCGCTTCTGTTAGATAACGCAGGTGTAAATGTTATTATCTTAATAGCTGGTCCCAGAGTTCCTCTAAAGGAGAGAACTGTCTGTATTTAGGAAAATATCTTGCTAAGCTACTTGGGATAGAAGTTTAATCAGAAGGATTAAACAAGAGTCAAGACAACCAAGGAGATAGCCAGGCCCTTCTGCAGGAGGCCGTGGTTTGCTCATGGGAGGGAAATGGTTTTTATGTCTGGGTCAACGTGGTTTGCTATAGGGTGACTAGAGCAGGACAGTGAAATGAATCACACACCAGGGAAACTAAATGGAATCAGGAATCTGAATTTAGAGGTGCCATGAGAAGGAAAACTCACTGGAATTCTTAGAATTCTTGGGGGAGGGCTTTATGCTTCTACAGTCCATTGATTGGGGATCTGAATCCATCTTAAGGGCGTGCAAAGGTCCCAATGAACGCTAGTCGTTATACTGGGTAAGTTTTCTTCCTGCTCCTAGTCTGTGCTTGCATCTGCAGTCTTCTCAGTTCTGCTCCTAAATAAGTTGCTACTACTCGGCTTGCATTTGGGCAGCTTTCCTGTTCCCTGCCTGTCCCTGATGAACATATTTGACAGTTTTGCTAATTTGGCAAGGGCTAGGGAAATTCTAATCCTGTTCTCTAATGTTCTGACCATCCCTCCCATCTAGGAACTTAATGAGTTTGCTCTCTGCTCCCTTAAGCAGGTCAGTGATGAAAATGTGAAACAGAACCAAGCCTCAGAAATGTGCATACCAATGTAATCTCCAGTCCAGGGACTTTTCCAGCCCAGTTGCACAGTGAACTTGGTACCTTTACAACAGTTTGCATAAATGAATAAGGCATAGAACGGGAACCCTGTCTTATAACAGCTCATGAATGCCCGCTAGTCTTTCTCATTATTAACAGTTCTAAAGCATTAAGAGTTATTTAGAAACATTTTTCGACCGCAGAAGATGCACAAGTCAAACATAAGCTAAATGGATTTAGCTTGACCACTGAGAGGCAGCTGCTGTGGGATTAAGGAAAGGTAACAATTCCAAACCTAGAAATTGACTTTAAGTCAAGTTGGCGTTTGGTTGGTAAGGAGGGCTTAAGGAGGAAGGTGAATTTTCCTGACTTCTAATACGTGTGTGTGTATGTTGCGGCGAGGAGTGAAGGGGTGGTGTTTGAAGAGTGTAAACAAGCTAGGATTGTTAACTGTCTTGGAAGCTTTACCCCAAACAGGGTATTTAAATAGCTCTGGTTATTTGATCTTGTCAGACCTTGAGCTGAGAGAGCATATTTTGAGGAGGCATGGGGCAAGTTCAGACAGAATTCAGAGAGAGACTTCCACTCTTAGAAAAAAGCCTTCAGAAGCAGCCACTGGCTTTCAGCTGCTCACAGCCCAGCTAAGGAGAATGTGCAAGCGGATGGCTTGCCAAGATGGGGATACAGCCTTCATTTCTTGAGAAAATTTGTTTCACTGTCTCATTTTCATGGGGTGGGGTGAATAGGACTACAGCGTCCACTCTGTCTGGACAGAGCTACGTGATTCTCTGCGTCACCTTTCCACTGTTTCCTTGGAGACCAGCAGGGCTGGAACTCACCACAAATGCACGGTCCCCATGGAGACATTGGCTCCTGCTGTCAGTGTCACCTTCAGTGGTCAACTTACGTTCTCTGACATTTTATTTTGTTCTTAGTAATACCTGTAGCCTTCACCGTTGAATAGGGGTGGATTAGGACCACGTTAGGAGTTCTGTACGTCTTACTTACAACCTATATTGGAAAAGGGATATTTTAAACTTGAGATGGAACTGAACATTTAAAAATGTCCAGAGAAAAGAATTTATTTTTATGGTTTACGTAAACTTTGAGTCGCGTAATTAAAAATACATACAATCTAAAATGACTCTAATTTGCTTTCTCTAAATTTTTGTTTCTTATTGTATGTTTCTTTTTCGTTTGAGGGAGACAGAAGAAACTCCGTGTCTCAAGACTAGCCTTTTATCGTATAGTATCTAGATATGCCAGAATTAGCCAGGGTTTAGATATATTGTTTAGGCAGAATTGCGTCTCTGTAAAACTGTGGGGAAAAGTTAATGTCAAGGTGCTCCTAACTTGCCTTGGGCTATTTCTCTCAAAATACATTTTTAGGCTTCTATGACTTTGTCCATACCCCGTGCTAGCCAGGCTTCCCTCTACTACTGCCTATTGAAACCTATCTGTCCCATGTCCCATTACTGCAAAGACCTACTAGGTTACTGCCTAGAATGCTAGACTAATGGGCATGTTAAACTTGCAGTCTTGGGAGGCTCCTAAGCTCTCACCTACCTCAGTCTCTTCTCAGCTGTCCTAGACTCGTTAGGGTCCTTCTACCTTGGCCTCTTAGGCCACATCTGTGCCATAAAACAGCACCCACCTCATTGTAATTCAGCATACCTTAGCGGCTTGCTTTTCTCAGGTGATCTCGACTTTTTGGCTCAGCCACCTTTACAGGTCCAATCACCTATACCCTAGGCTTGACCAAACTTGGGGCTTTACTTGCCTTCCCAGTGCCTCCCACCCTCAGGCAAAGCATTAGACCAAACTGATGCTCCAGCCATACTTTATAGGTTTCTAGCCCCCATAACTCTCCGAGCTCCATAATACTGCCAATCAAAAGCAGTAGTCCCCATAGTTTTTTGAAATATGGTTTAAACAAAAATTAGCAGGTGCCTGCAATGCATATATGTGTGTGTGTAAATTATTTATATGTATTGCTGCATGAATATTTTACATACATGAAAAAGGCACGCTAGGGCTTCCCTGGTGGCGCAGTGGTTAAGAATCCACCTGCCAATGCAGGGGACACGGGTTTGAGCCCTGTTCTGGAAAGATCCCACATGCCGCAGAGCAACTAAGCCCTTGCTCCACAACTACTGAGCCTGCTCTCTAGAGCCCGTGAGCCACAACTACTGAGCCCATGTGCCACAACTACTGAAGCCCACGCACCTAGAGCCCGTGCTCCACAACGAGAGAAGCCACCGCAATGAGAAGCCTGTGCACTGCAATAAAGAGTAGCCCCCGCTGACCCCAACTAGAGGAAGCCCGTGCACAGCAACGAAGACCCAACGCAGCCCCCCCCCGCAAAAAAAAGGCATGCTAAAATAGAACGTTTAAGAGAATAACCTAAAAATAATTTTGAATACAAGTTCTATATTTTTCTGCAGCCCAATGGATTGTCTTGCACACTTCTCTTTGAAGACCACTGACTCAGGCCACACCTAACCAAAAGCCACATCTGAGCTAATGAATTCATATGTTAAACTTCCAAGAATATGTCTTACGTTTGGTTCCTTAAAGTTATAATTGAAAGGAGTGACTCTCTGATGGGTTCATTCATATGCATATATTTATATATAAGGACTCCCTGCACTTGGCTTCTGGCCCTTATTTACAGACAGACTATATAATTCTAATCAGCTTGTTCACCTAGCACTTTTGGGGTGGAGGAAAAGTTGAAAATATAGACATGAATGAACGTGTTTGAGTGATAGGGCTAGATTCTACTTTCTGCACCTTTCCACCACCCACTATAGCTTGAGTACATAAATTTATTCCCAGAACAAACTTTCTAGATGAAAATAACCAATACTTACATCCCTGCAAAAGACAGCCTAAAAGTTCATCTATTGGGAATAGGGTAAAAAAAATCTGGTACATTTGTACAAGATGGGCTAGTACACAGCCATTAAAATTTTGTTTCTCAGGAGTGTTTAAAGATATGAAAATATTTTCAAGATAGGCTAGGGAAAAAAGGATGATAATCTATATCTAGATACATGTGTAACCTATCTATCTATCTATCTGTATAGATACAACTTTATCAAAAATCAGAAGAAAAAGCTAAAATGTTAATAGTAGTTATGTGTGATTTATCTCATTTATGTGTCTGTGTATGTTTCCATATTTTCCTAATAAATGTGTGTTATGGAATTAATTAGAATCAAAAATGCTATTAAGGGAAGAAAGAAAGTGCCCAGGTTACGAGTTCTAGGGGTCATTTGGGCCGCGTGTTCGGAAACACTCTCCTCCCACGGATCTCCCCCAAGGGAGCTGGCCTTTTGGTTCTGCTCTTCATTTTCTGTCCCTTTCCTGCCTACTTCTGTTTTCTCATCTTTCCATTTTGTTTCTCAGCATTCCCTAATTCTACATCACTGGGACAAGGCTGATGTTCTTCCATGGGGTGTGGTTAAAACAGTGGCAGATGTTTGTATAAACTCCTTTTAAAAAATTCACTTTTAATACGAATTGTTTTTCTGATAGGATTCTGTAAAGGAGGCAGATGACTAGGAAATGGGGTTGCTCTTGGCTCTGCCTCTGACTCCCTAAGTGGGCTAGGGCTGTCACTTGGGCCAACCATTCTTAAACCACCCTTTATGAGCACCTGCAGCCTTGTTGGAGCAGCAGCAGAATGTCCACCCCCTGCTGAGATGCACTACTGCTCCCTTTGAGGAGAGAGACAGCATTACAAGCAGCCAGTACTTAAATTGTTTAGGGAGATAATTAAGCACATTGTCAATAATGCATATTATCCCAGAGTAAATGTGTACTTAGTTACTGCACAGTGCTGTACAAATTTGTAGGCGAGTCATGGAAATTCTTCAATCTACCCAAGGAAAATGAACTGGGTTAAGAGATTTATATGCCCAAAGAATGCAACTAATTATAAGCCTAGCACTAGAAAGTACATAATCCAAACCTGCTTTGCACTTAAAATTGCTTCAAATAGGGAACACTCAAATATGAAATGGACCCTCTGACAGCTTTGCCAAAGCAGAAGATTTTTCTGGAAGGTTCAGTGGTGCTGGGATACAAAGTATTTGGTTAGGGGGACTGTTGATGGTTTTCAGTCATTTTGTCCTCAATAGTGTCCAAGGACAATGAATAAATATTTGAATTGGCAGTAATGCTAATAGTGCAGCTGACAGTGGGGCACAACACACTGGAGGGACACAGTAGTAGAAGAGACATGAATAAATAATCTAAATCATTGGCTACAAATGTTGGCTAAAGAAGGCTCAGTTCTCTGTTCGACTTTAGTCTTTACCAAGTCTCCTGATTCCAGCAATGGAATAGCATAATAGGCAAGCTGCTTATGGATTTCCATCCTTCTCTAACTCAACTAGCCGGTAGAAGTGATGGCTGAATATACACAGCTGAGTTCCTGTGAGGATTGCTCATTACAGCTGTATGTTCATTCACTTATTCATTCATTCTGGAGCTTACATTTTAGGTGGAAAACAAACAATAAAAGAAAAAGCAGATGATTATTAGAATGTAAATATCCATCTTCAATGAATGTATGAACATGGCTTGTTCATACATTCATGGAAGTCTAAAGACTCTATGAAGATAGTGTGTTTTATTTTTCTGTACCTTAATACTAACAGTATTGCCTGGCACATAGCAGATGCTCCAGAAATAGGCATTGAATGAAGAAGGAAGACATAAATAAGTACACACATTCAGATAAAGGGTTAGAAGTGATGAGACTAGAATGGAGAAAGGAAGTGTTAGATTGGCTAGTTAGGAGAGAGCCTTTCAAGAATTGACACTTGACTAGAGACTGGAATGGTAACAAGGAGTTAGTCATGTGAAGTTCTGAGGGCAGAGTGTTCCAGACAGAGGCTAAGAAAGCTTGATCTGTTCAGGGAACGTCAAGAAGGTCAGTGGGGCTAAAGGGAATAAGGAGAAAGGGAGAGAGTCAGGATATGAGGCCAGGTTCAAGGGCAGGATCAGATCAAATATGGTCTTCTAGGCCAAGGTAAGAGTTTTGCATTCTAATCTAAGAGTAATAGGAAGCCATGAGAAGCTGTATTAGAAAATAACTTATTTTACTGTAAACATGGTTACCTTTATTAAATCATGCAAAACCACGATTCCATGTAACATGTTTGAGAAACACCCTTTTAAGGAATATACTAGAGGGAAAATGATTAGAGATAAACTAAGACTGTGGCTGCAGTCATGAAGGAAAATAGATTTCGGGACTTCTCTGGTGGTCCAGTGGTTAGGACTCCGCACTTCCACTGCAGGGGGCATGAGTTTGATCCCTGGTGGGGGAATTAAGATCCTGCTTGCTGTGCAGTGTGGCCAAAAGCATCAGATTTGAGAGAAATTAAAAAGATAGAAGAATAGATGATAAAATGTGAGAGGTAGGGAGGCAGGATGATTCCCTGACTCTGGCTTGAGCACCTGGGTGGATGGAAAAGGAGGAGGACTTGGCAGTGAAATGACTTAGGAGCAATAAACACATACTTAATGGAAAGCAGTCCATACACTGCTTTTTGTATTGTAAGGAGTAGATGCAGAAAAGAAAGGCAATCTTTGCTCTCAAGGAGTTTGCAATCTGGTAAGGGGACAGCAATTAACAAAGCTAATTAAAGAAGACATCATGATGTGGCAAAATGTAAAATAGATGAAAAACCCTTTAATCTAGAGCACTGCAGAAATATTTGTTTAGGGCCAGAGAGAAACCCAGTTATGATTCTTCTCTCTTCCCCCTTAATTAGGCTTTTATCTCTCTTTTTAAATGGAGACATTCAGAGCATTCTTATTATAGTTAGGGTTGCCAGATAAAATACAAGACTGAAATGGGAACCCAAGGACTACAGTTTCAGTGTAAGGATGAATTAAAAATAAACTTGCCAGGAGAAGAGGACAGAAAGAAAATCATCCTGGTCTTAGCCTTGGATAGATTAAAATATCAACAGCAAACCTCCTCTGAGAATTTGTAACCACACACTGGATCTTACATAGAGGTTTTAATCAGAATTCATTTTATCTATGTGTTCTAAAACACCTCAGAAGGCAAACTCAATTTAAGCTAGTTCCAGGTAGGTAGTATCCATAGGCAATTGGAAGAAGCAAATGCAAATCCTCTCTAGAGAAAGGTAATCTTAACCCAGATCTCAAACTATTATCACATTCAAGGAGAATGGTCACAGTTTAAAAACATAAACCATAAGGAAATCAGGTGCTCTGAGTGAAACTCAGCAGAAATAACAGACAGCAGAATCAGACCCACAGAGACTACAGATCTTGAAATTATCTGACATGGAATATAAAAATAACAAATATTTAATATTTTTAAAGAAATAAAAGAGCATCTTGAACACAGAAAAGTAACCAAACAGTTTGAAAAGAACCAAATATAACCTCTATAAGTGAGAGACAGAGACAAAAAAATTTGAATTTAAAACTCAATAGATAGGTTAAGCAGATAAGGCATAAGAGGAAGAAAACTAGTAAACTCAAAGATAGATACAAAGACTGAAAATTCAGTCCAGAGAGACAAAAAGAGAGAAAACAGGAAAGAATGATGAGAGATAATGGAGGTTGAAACAACGAGGTCTAACATATATCAAAGTTCCAAAAAGAGATAATATTGGGTTGGCCAAAAAATTCGTTCAGGTTTTTCCGTAGGATGTTATGGAAAAACCTGAAAGAAGTTTTTGGCCAACCGAACAGAATGGGAAAGAGACAATATTCAAAGATAATAGAATACCTGGGAATTTTACAGAATTGTTAAAAGATACTAAGAATTAGTCCCAAGAAACAGCATAAACATATAATTATGTTTTTAATCTGCAAGAAGACCCGTCATACTAAAATTGCAGAATAACCAAGACAACGAACAGCTCTTAGACTGTGAAGAAAAATAAAGAGACTTAGTAAAGAAGAAGAAAGAAAATACTTTGAGAAGAGGATATGAAAATTTGGTGGGTGAGAGCATCAGTCATTTCAGAAAGACACTAAAACAGTGGCAGAAGGTTCTTTGAAATTTTGATGAAAGACTTGGACTCATAACATATAAGATCCAGAAGGGAACTTAAGCTCAAGGCCCAGCTTACATGTCCTAAGAGTATGAAGCATTTTTGTTCATTTCTTTTGAGTCCTCTAGTTCTTCCAAAAGTATGAGTCTTTTTTTCGGAGCTTCCAGTTAAATTTTTATTGACGCTGCCACTCTTATTCAGTTGGGATATTGTGAATTATGAATGACCTGCTGTAGTCAGGGAATATATCTTACTTATCTCTGCAACCCTAGAGCTTAGCGATATGCCCAGCATTAATTCATTCCTTCTACAAATATATTTTGAGTTCTACTATATGCTAGGGCTACAATGATGACTAATTCCTGTACAATATGGAGCTCAGCGTCTAGGGGGCAATGCAGCAAGTAAAAAGGTATTGTAATGAGTGCTGTGTGATCAGTGTTACTAACGGAATTGTGAATGATTTATGAAGAAGAAAATAGGGTGTATATTGGCGGGTGTTCCCTGAGGACGTGAAACCTGAAAATGAGACCTGAAAAATTAGTTTGAGGGAGGGAGGGAGAAGGAGAGAGAGAGAGAGAGAGAGAGAAAGAAAGGACCTTTTTATGTGGAAAGACCTGGAGGTAGAAAGAGTTAAATATATGGAAATAATTCCTTAAGTAAAAGGGCTCATGAGATTCTCCTTGAAGAAACTGTAGAGGGAGTGGCAAACTCTTGTTAGAATACAGCATAGATGCCCTCGCCTTAAAAACATACAGGTTTTTAAATAAAAGAATGCAAAAAGTACAAAAGTGGTTTGCAAAGAATTTGAGGTAGAGTGAAGAGTAGACGTTAGGGCTCGAGGAAGCAGGAAAAGACAGGAGAGAGAAGACAGAAGAGACCAGTGGCTGGATTATGAAGAAGCTTTACATCACACTCAGGGATACAGACTTTACCCAGAGCCGTGGGAAATCATTTTAAATTCATAGGCAGTTGTCACAACCAGGTTTAAATTTTAGAAAGTCATTTTTGCAGTATAGAGACTGGATTTTGAGAGTGAAAGAGTAGAATTAGGGAGACCAGTGAGAAGACTATTGCAGTATCCAAGTGCACTGTGTTCGTGACCTGAACTAAAGTATAGTCATGGATGTGGGTCGAAGTGGGCAGAGTGAAAAATGTTTAGGAAGTAGAAATGACTGGGTGACTGGATTGAATTATGTCCCCCCAAACAATTTATTCAAGTCCTGACCCTTGGTGCCCGTGAATGGGACCTTACTTGGAAATAACGAAGTTAAGATGAGGTCCTACTCGATTAGGGTGGGCCCTAAACCCAATGACTGATGTCCATATAAGAAGGCACATGAAGACAGACACACAGACACAGAAGGAAGATGGTCATGAGGCCGCTGAGGCAGAGATTAGAGTCATGAAGGTATAAGTCAAGGAAGGCAAGGATGGCTAGCAACTACGCTAAGCAAGGGAGGTGAGGAACGAGCCTCCCTCAGAGCCGCCAGAAGTGAGTCACTTGTGCTGATGCCTTGATTTTGGACTTCTGGCTTCCAGAACTGTGAGACATACACATTTCTGTTGTTTCAAGCCAGCTCAATTTGCGCTTCTTTGTCACAGCAGCCCTCGGAAACTAATGCAGTGATACAGTGAGTGTTTAGGGTCCACTGTTTTTCTCTGTGTTTCTGCCTTGCTCTTTAAAATATTGGAAAGATAGCTACCAGTCCTTCTGTCTAGTTCGCCTACTTCTTCTTAAGGGCAAGAGGAATGCTCTGTCCTGTGTGATTGGTGAGTTTGGGAGAAGGGCTGCAGCATGCTTGAGATGGGAAATTTCATAAAGGCAGGAGGAGTGTTAGGATGCTCATTTTTTTGGTAGATCTAATACACATTCTCCACTTTAGCCTTATAAGCAATCAAGTTGATATTTTTATCTTTTTTCTGCATGACACCCCTGCCAAAACTTAATGCTCACTTGTTTCTGAACTGTGGAGAGAGGTATTCCCAGCAAAGCCCAGAGAGAGAGGGAGAAATAATGGTTTCTAGGAATTTTGGCTTGAGCAGCTGAGTGGTACTGTATTTGCAGACATACACTGAGGAGTAGCGGTTGTTGAGGACACAGGTGGGAGGTGACAGCATGTAGAAGGTGCTTGATATACTGGCTGAACTGAAGGTGGTTCAAGCCCCTCGTTTTAAGGATGAGTAAACTGAGCACCAAGTCTCGTCCAAGATCATAGAGAACAAATGCAGATTTGGAAACTTCTGTTTCTGTGAATTCCAAGTGATTTTTCTATTTTCTCCACTCCACCTCTCTTTAAGATTACACATCCTTGCTTAAAAATATTCCCACACTCATTCTAAAAGACCAGAATATGCAGGCTTACTATGCTATTTAAGACCACTGATCCCTGACTTCCCTGGTGGCACAGTGGTTAAGAACCCACCTGCCAGTGCAGGGGACATGGGTTCGATCCCTGGCCTGGGAAGATCCCGCATGCTGCGGAGCAACTAAGCCCGTGTGCCACAACTACTGAGCCTGCACGCCTAGAGCCCGTGCTCCGCAGCAAGAGAAGCCACTGCAATGAGAAGCCCACGCAACGCAACGAATAGTAGCCTCTGCTCGCAGCAACTAGAGAAAGTCCGCGTGCAACACGGAAGACCCAATGCAGCCAAACATAAATAAATAAAATAAATAAATTTATATATATATATAAAAGACCACTGATCCCTCTACCAGTTAGCAAAAGCCCACATCACATTGTCAGCTAAAGAATGTCTGTCCAGGCCATAGCCTTGGGACACTTCATCTGGACTTTGCACCAACAGTTTACCCAAATCGTTTAAGTCAGAGCCCTCCGCCCCGTACAGAAGGGCTCCCCGGGATATTTCATCATTGCAGTTTTCATTTCAAGACTTTGCTTGGAATCTCCAGTCAGGATACTCTGCCAAAGTTAAACTGCCTGGAGCAAAACAGAGCCATCCTTTGGATCCTTTTTTTTAAATTTAATTTTTTATTTTTGGCTGCATTGGGTCTTCGTTGCTGTGCACAGGCTTTCTCTAGTTGCGGCGAGCAGGGGCTGCTCTTCGTTGCGGTGTGCGGGCTCTAGGAGCATGGGCTTCAGTAGTTGTGGCTCGTGGGCTCAGTAGTTGTGGCTCGCGGGCTCTAGAGCACAGGCTCAGTAGTTGTGGCACACGGGCTTAGTTGCTCCGTGGCATGTGGGATCTTCTCCGACCAGGGCTCGAACCCGTGTTCCCTGCGTTGGCAGGCGGATTCTTAACCACTGTGCCACCAGGGAAGCCCGGTCCTTTGGATTCTGCAGTAAGTGTCTGGGGCTGCAGGAGCCAAGCTGGAGGAGGCAGAGGGACAGGGCATGCAGTCCCACCAAAACCCTATGCTTTAGGAGTTTGAAAATCCTTTCCTTTCATTTCTTGACTCTGCTGAGGTACATTTCACAACCTCAGCATCCAGGGAAGCTCTCCAGCTAAATACATCATTAGAAAAAAGGGAAACCAAGACAACATACGTTGATCTCCCTTTGCTGCCTAAACAGAAACAAACTGCTGAGAAACAAAATTTATTCTCTAACAGACATATTTTCTGGTCATTACTTTTTGCCCAAATTGCTCACCTGTGTAAGCAAACTAGAACTTGTATAAACAAGTCCTGTTATCTGGAAGCATTCTGTGTGATAGGCTCTTAAAGAAGAAAAAAAAAAAGAGCCTCTTACTTTTTTTTTTTTTTTTTTTTTTTTTTTTTTGCGGTGCGCGGGCCTCTCACTGTTGTGGGAGTGTAAGAGGCTTGGGCTTCCCTGGTGGCGCAGTGGTTGAGAGTCCGCCTGCCGATGAAGGGGACACGGGGTCGTGCCCCGGTCCGGGAGGATCCCACATGCCGCCGAGCGGCTGGGCCCGTGAGCCATGGTCGCTGAGCCTGCGCGTCCGGAGCCTGTGCCCCACAACGGGAGAGACTACAACAGTGAGAGGCCCGCGTACCGCAAAAAACAAACAAACAAAACCCTACGTTTTACGGTGTTTCTTCAATAGAATGGAGTTCACAGGAGGTACACTTGAAACTATGGCTCTGACTAAGAACTGTACAAATCCACACACATGATCCCCTGCAACCGGTGATATTGCAGCAACTCTTGTCAGCGTGAGCTTTTCCAATAACACTCTGCATGTTATTTAGAATAAGAAGGGAATTAGTTCTCAGGTGCAGAGGAACACAGTACCTGGAGCTGAGCATGTGCATGTGTACGTGTGTGGGCTGGGCTAGGCGAGAAGAAGGGAGAGACCCTCTGAGCACATTCTCCAAAAGTGGTAGTTTTTCAAGATTTCTTAAATGTACTAGACTGAGGTGAGGATTATAGGAATTAGGAAAAAGCTGAAAAAATGTTAGAAGCAGCACTGTGAGCACAACATTGATTTATCTAGAGAAGGTAGTGGAAGATGAGAAACGTTTCTATGTTATTTGCTCCTCCACCTATTAATGAAGGGCACGTGTCCTGGTCTCCAGCATACAGTTAGTCTCTCCACCCCCCCCCCGTCACATGTTAGAACGCTGCTGTGTCTATGGTGTGAGAGTAGGGGCTCCCCGAGCGAGTGCACGTGTGCGTGTGTGTGTGTGCACGTGCGTGTGTATATGTGAATGCACCCACAAGCATGTATGCAGGTTTTGTGAGGATGGACAATGAATTACTAAACAAAAAGGTAATACTCTTCAAATTTCTGAGAGCCCTTTCTCCTTGTAGCCAAAGATTAATAAACAAAGATTAATAAACAAATCCTAGCTGTTTTGGTGCTGCAGTAAATAAAGTGAAAAGTTGACCGTAAAAGAGAACTCAGGCTGTGGCAATACTTAATCTAAACAGTTCATGGGGAAATGAGCCCATTATCATAATGAAAAATAAAAGCTTAGCACCTGCCAGCGAGGCAAGCCACCCCTGAGACATGATGGCTTGTGGGGCCGTGCAGGGCTGGAGATGCTGTGCTGTAGAGCCTACAATGGCCTTAACACAGGGGCTTTGTGATGACACAGAAGAGATTCCATGGAACAGCTAGATGCCCAGTCCCTGCAAAGCCAAACTCTTCTTCCTAATGAATCTCACGTGACGGCTGTAACAGCATTCCAGTGGCACTTAGGTCTGAAAACAAGAGGGATTTCACAGTGTAATTAAGTCTACACAATAACACATAAAGTAGAAAGCAGACTGACAATTATCTGTCAGATTTGAGCAGAGCTTGGCCTCACTATGAAGTGTCTTCGATTGGTTATCTCGTATGATTCTTTGGGATAATTGCTGGCTCTGTCTTCATTTCATGTTTTATGGGCCTGATTGTTCTGTGAAAGCTCTTCTGTTTTCTTTCTCCATGGCATGGGAACACCTCAGGACCAGTTTGCAGGGTTCACTTAGAAAAGAGCTCCATTTTATAAGGCAGACCGTCTTGCAGTCAGCTGAGATTCCTCTTTCAGACACCACAGAGATTCTGTCTCCAAGGCCATTGTTCTTCCAGCCATTTCCCAGCCCTCCAGGGGCCTTCATTCATATTGGCAGGTGATAAGCTATGTTCAAGTCACGGGTAATCATAGTAATTCGGCATTTTTCCTTATTAGCACCTCTGAATGGAGAAACTGCGTGGAAACTGCTCATCTGTGCTGTCTCTTTTCTCTAGGCTTAGAGCTTTTATGCTCCAGATGGGCTATGTTGTTAGTCCAAAGGGATTAAACGAAAGCGCATGTACCAGTCTTTCTAATGGTCACAAATTACATGGATGAGATGCTCAGCGTTTCTTTCTTCACTTTGAGAGAAGCCACCGACCTGGTAGGAGAGCCATTGTTATTTTCATTCCTGGTTCTTGACACACTATTGAATGAGACACTGTCAAATGATGGACGCACACGTGGGCGCCTGAGTGCATGAGTGTTTCTTATTGGTGATGAGAGCAATTTTCCAAAGCATTAATACGTTTTAGGAATCTCCAGTATTTTCTAAAAAAACTTGGCACGGATGGAAGTGGGGCTGGCTTGACCACAGAAGGCTCAAAACCTCATATATTTTGGTATGTGGATAGAAGGGAACAGCATTCAGTTTCCGTAAGCACACCTCCCCAAACACCGGTGTTCTATACCAACATTATCAAAGATGAAAGGGCTTATTTTGCAATGAGAATTAAATAGGCAAACGTTTAGAATCATTTGGAGACACCTGTGATTTATCCAACCCATCATGATCACTCCTGTAGGCCCATTATTATCAATAATTCTGTCTACATGCAGTAAATACATGTAATTATTTTTTACAATGGACTAATTCCTTCATTCGTCTAACATTTGGGCTGACAGCTGTGCTACCTTTGTGAGGCAGTATATTTATTTACTTAGCCTGCTGTATGGGTATTTCTAAGCACTAGGCTAGCACTTCAGGGTCTAAGAACTATTAAATCTAAAATTAGTGGATTCTTTGAAAATTGTGTTTTCTTTGAGCAGGACTTACGTTTAATACACCCTAAGCAAAGTCTGAGGAAATTTTCTGTCTTTGTGCTAGTTTTGGAAGCTATACGTTCTAAACGCCTAGAAAATGGACAGGCATGATAAGATAGGTATCACATGAAATTATAGATCAGAAGAAAACATGTGGCTTGAACAGACACCAAGTGCTACCAGTTCCTTCTCTTTAGAGGATCGCAGACTTGGGTGGTTTTTCTAACATTTTACAGGCACTCCTCATTTTATTGCACTTCACAGATACTGCACATTTTACAAATTGAAGGTTGTGACAGCCCTGCCTCGAGCAAGTCTATTGGTACCATTTTTCCAACAACATTTGCTCACTTCAAGTCTCTATCACATTTTGGTAATTCTCACACTATTTCGAACTTTTCCATGATTATTATTTTGGTTATGGTGATCTGTGATCAGTGATCTTTGATGTTACTATTGTAATTGCTTTGGGGAGCCACAAACCACATCCACGTGAGACAGCAAACTTACTCGCTAAATGTGTACGTTCTGACTGCTCTGCTGACTGGACATGCCCTGTTCTCTCTCCCTCTCCTTGAGCTTCCCTATTTCCTGAGATCCAATATCAAAATTAGGCCAGTTAATAATCCTACAATGGCAAAAGCTAGAAATGATTAAGCTTAGTGAGGAAGGCGTATGTCAGATGTTGAAACAGGCTGAAAGCTAGGCCTCTTGTGCCAGACAGTTAGACAAGTTGTGAAGGTAGAGGAAAAGTTCTCGCAAGAAATTAAAAGTGCTACTCCGGTGAACACACGCATGATGAGAGAGCGAAACAGGCTTGTTGCAGATATGGAGAAAGTTTGAGTGGTTGGAATAGAAGAGCAAACCAGCCACGGCATTCCCTTCAGCCAAAGCTTAATCTAGAGCAAGGCCCTAACTCTCTTCAATTCTAGGAAGGCTAAAAGAGGTGAGGAAGCTGTAGAAAAACAGTCTGAAGCTGGCAGAGGCTGGTTCATGAGGTTTAAGGAAAGAAGCCACCTCCGTAACGTAAAAGTGCAAGGTGAAGCCGCAAGTGTTGATGTAGAAGCTTCAGCAAGTTATCCAGAAGATCTTTAATTAAGATAATTCATGAAGGTGGCTACACTAAACAAGAGATTTTCAAGGTAGACAAAACAGACTTCTATTGGAAGAAGATGCCACCTAGGACTTTCATAGCTAGAGAGGAGAAGTCAATGACTGGCTTCAAAGCTTCAAAGGACAGGGTGACTGTCTTGTTAGGAGCTAATGCAGCTGGTGACTAAAAGTTGAAGCCAATACTCATTTACCGCTTTGAAAATCCTAAGGCCCTTAAGAACTTTGCTAACTCTACTCTGCTTGTGCTCTATAAATGGAACAACAAAGCCTGGATGACAGCACATCTATTTACAGCACGGTTTACTGAATAACTTAAGCCCACTGTTGAGATCTGATGAGAAAAAAGATTCCTTTCCAATTATTACTGCTCGCAGACAATGTACCTGGTCACCCAAGAGCTCTGATGGAGATGTATAATGAGATTAATGTATTTTCATGCCTGCTAACACAATATTCATACTGCGGTCAAGAAGTCATTTTGACTTTCAAGTCTTATTATTTAAGAAATTAAGAACACATGGGATTCATGCGAAGAGGTCAAAATATCAACATTAACAGGAGTTCGGAAGTTGATTCCAACCCTCATGAATGACTTTGAGGGGTTCAAGACTTCGGTGGGGGAAGGAACGGCAGATATGATGTAAATAGCAAAACTAGAACTAGAAGTAGAGCCTGAAGATGTGGCTGAATTGCTGCAATCTCATGATGAAACGAACATGACAAATTATATGGATGAGCAAAGAAAGTGGTTTCCTGAGATGGAATCTACTCCTGGTAAAGATGCTGTGAAGATTGTTGAAATGACAACAAAGGATTTAGAATATTATGTAAACTTAGTTGATAAAGCAGTGGCAGGGTTTGGGAGGATTGACTCCAATTTTGCAAAAAGTTCTGTGTTAAAACGCACTGTGTCAAACAGCACTGCACGCTACAGAGAAATCATTTGTGAGAGGAAGATCACTCGATGCGGCAAACTTCACCGTTGTCTAAAATTGCCTCAGCACCCCCACCTTCAGCAGCTGTCACCCTGCCCTGTCGGCAGCCATCAGCATGGAGGCAAGACCCTCCACCAGCAAAATGATTAGGACTTGCTGGAAGCTCAGATGATGGTTAGCATTTTCTTTTTTCGTAATAATGCCTTTTTAAATTAAGGTACATACATTGTTTCTTTCGACATAATACCATTGCACACTTAATAGACTACGGGAGAGTGTAAACATAACATATGCATTGGGAAACCAAAAATTTTGTGTGATTTGCTTTTTTGTGGTATTCGCTTTATTGTGGTGGTCTGGAACTGAACCCACAGTATCTCCAAGGTATGTCTGTAATTTCAAACTTGCAGAAAAGTTGCAAGAATAAAACCATTTATACTTTACTCAGATTTACCTGTTGTTAACATTCTGCCCCACTTGATGTATAATTTGCTCACTTGCTTTAACTCTGTGTATAAAATATACACACACATACATACCTTACAAATACATACATATATTACATACATGTGTTTGTATATATATGTATTTTTTTCCCCTCCCCTGAACCATTGAAAATAAAACGCACACATCGTGGCCCTTATCTCTAAATATTTCAGTGTGTATTTCTTAAGAATAAGTACATTCTCTTATATAACCGCAATATATACATCAACTTCAGGAAATTTAACATTTATAAATACACTTATTTATCTACAATCTACACTCCAGTTTTTTTCAGTTGACTGAATCATGTCCAGTGGTGATCTGGTCTAGAATTACATATTGCATTTAGTTATCTTGTCTCTTTAGTCTCCTCTAATCTGGAACAACTCCTTGGTTCTTCTTTGTCTTTTGTGACACTGACATTTTTGAAAGGCAGAAGTTCCTTTTTAATAGCATGCTTCTCATTTGCCTGCTATTTCCTGTTGGTTAGATTCAGGTTAATTGTTCCCAGCCAAACTACTGCGTAGGTCATGTGGTGCTCTTCTCAAGCTATCCTATCCAGAAATATGCAACGTGTATCCATCTGTCCCTCTTTAGTGATGTTAATTTGCACTCTTGTTTTTGCATCTCAAGAAATTCGCTTGCACTTCAGTCCAGCACAACACTCAGCCCCTGAAGCTGGTGAACAATTCCTTTAAAACAACTAAAAGGACGCTATTCCAGGAGAGGCAGGAAGAGGGGTTTCAGAATTCAGAGCTCAACACCAAGGCAGGAAGAGATTTTTGAGATAAAAAACAATATTAATAATTGTGCTGTTAATAATATTTATAAGAAATGCCAACATTTATTGAGCTCTTACCATGTGCCAAGTACTTCATTACGTACTTTAAATGGTGTATTCGTTTTCTATTGATGTCGTAACAAATTATCGTAAATTTAGCAGCTTAAAGCATTACAGACTTATTCTTTTACAGTTCTGTGGTCAGAAGTCGGTATGGGTCACACTGGGCTAAAATCAGAGTCGTGGCAAGGCTGGCGCCTTTCTGGAGGCTCTTGGAGAGAATCCGTTTCCTTACTCATTCAGGTGGTTGACACAATTCAGGTCATTTTTTGCAGTTGTAAGACTGAGATCCATTTCCTTACTGACTATCACAGAGGGTTGTATCCAGCTTGTAGAGGCCACCCATCTTCCTCAGCTCCGGGGGCCCCTTCGGCTAGCTTCAAAGCCAGCAGTGAGGGATTTCTCTTTCTCTTTCATCTCCTCCTGACTGTAGCTAGAAAGGTTCTCCGCTTTTAAGGACTCGTGTGCTTAGGTTCGGCCCATCTGGATAATCTAGGACAACATCCCCATCTGAAAATCTTTAACATTAATTATATCTTTGAAGTCCCTTTTGCTGTGGAAGGCAACATATTCATAGGATCCGGGGATTAGGACATTGACAACTTTGGGGAGCCATTATTCTGCCTACCATGGATGGAGTAACTCCCAGCGATGCTGAGAGGTAGGTCCTGAAATTGTCTCTAGTATATGTATGATGATGCCGAAGTTTAAAGAAGTTAAATGAATTTCCCAGAATCACACAACTGGTAACGAGGCTGAGCCAGGATTAACTTCAAGCAGAAGGGTTTATCTAATCTGGAGGATTCACATTTTTATTTTAGCAGCAGAATCCTTTATCAAACGGGAACTTATGAAAAATCAAATACATTAAAAAGGGTCAAAGCAAAGCTGCTCTGGCTAAATTGGGAGAAGTGACAGTGAGGGGAGGGAAGGGCTTCACAGAACAGAGGGCAGACCACCAATCATCCAGTCTCTGTTTCCAGATGAGCATGTGAGGCCCAGAGACAAGCGTGCAATGACTTGCCTGAAGTGAGCTCTGGGGCTGGAGTCTGGCTCCTCCGCTCCCCACGAGGGCTCTTTCAAACCTGCCCCATAGGTTTACCTGTCAGGAGTCTGCTTGTTTATTTGTTCTAAAATTGTGTATTGAGCATCTACACGTGGTAGGCAGGATTCAGGTACTGATGAGACAACAGCAAAGAGAACAAAGTCCCTGCCTGCCTGGCGGTTACATTTTAATGAAGGAAGAAGCACAGCAAACAAGCTTTAAAACTAAATAAAAAATTAAAATATCAGGGACTTCCCTGGTGTTCCAGTGGTAAAGAATCCACCTTCCAATGCAGGGGACGCGGGTTCCATCCCTGGTCGGGGAACTAGGATCCCACATGCCGTGGGGCAACTAAGCCTGCGCGCCACAACTACTGAGCTTGAGCGCCTCAACGAGAGAGCCCACGTGCCACAAATTACAGAGCCCACGCGTCACAACCAGAGAGAGAAAACCCGCATGCCACAACCAGAGAGAAGCCCGAGCCGTAATGAAAAGATCCTGCATGCCTCAACAAAGATCCCGCGTGCTACAACTAAGACCCGACACAGCCAAAAAAATAAGGAAAAAAAATTAAAATATCAGATAATTGCATGAGATCTGGCAGCATTAAAATAGGTGATTGCTGTGTGTATGTGTTAGTGTGGAGTGAGAGTGGAGGTGAGGGGTCGGGGGAGGAGAAAGAGAGAGAGAGAGGTAGGGACAGAGACAGAAACAGAGACGGGCTGACTTCTTTAGATTGGGTGCTGCAGGGAAGCCTCTTAGAGGTGATGTTTAAACTGAGCTGTGATGGGGCTTCCCTGATGGCGCAGTGGTTGAGAGTCCGCCTGCCGATGCAGGGGACACGGGTTCGTGCCCTGGTCCAGGAAGATCCCACATGCCGCGGAGCGGCTGGGCCTGTGAGCCGTGGCCGCTGGGCCTGCGCGTCCGGAGCCTGTACTCCGCGATGGGGAGAGGTCGCAACAGTGAGAGGCCCGTGTACCGCCAAAAAATTAAAAAAATAAACTGAGCTGTGGTGGCAGGAAGGAGCCGGCCGGGTTAATATCTCGAGAAGAGTACTGCAGGTGGAGGAAACAACACCTAAGGCAGGGCCTGGGGGCAAGAATGGGCTAGAAGCAATCTTGACCAGGATCCCCAAGTGTAGCTGAGAGTAAGGATGAAGAGAGAGGGGTAGGTGATGAGGTCAGAGACGTGGAGAAGGCTAAAATTAGTAAGGCTCTTTGGATTACAATGCACATCTGTCAGTTGTCCAGCATTTTCTACTAGTTCTAGCTTGAACCAGGCATAGAATTCCAAGTACAGGATTGCTGGCTTCTAGGCAGACCAAAGCCTAATGCCCCACCAGATGCGGTATCTGTTCATTGGACAGGGTTCCATTGCTTTCCCCCAGTTTCTTGCTAAGCTCCCAAGTGGCCCATCCCATGAATGCACACTTGGGCATGTAATGTGCCAGTTGGACAGTGGCCCTGGGTAACTGTCATTAGCCATGCGTGCCAAGGTCAAGGTAAGCAGTGACTGACTTCGTGCTTCAGATTCTGCATGTTTTAACATGCAAAGGGGTAATTACTATACCCAGTCCCCAGGAGTAATTGACATCTTTTATGTTTTGAAGTCTCAGTAGGTCAGACTTCCCATTTGTAAAACTTTTCGGTTGCTCTCTTGCTGAGCACATAAAACAAATTTACTTCTGAACTGAGACCTTGTATGCCAAATTTTTATAGCCTTAAATATAGTATTTTATCACTACTATAAATGTTGTCTCACCTCTCACAGACCCTTCAGTGCTAAAGGCAAGAGCCTTTCTAATTCACTTGTTTCAATTCATAGAGGATTTCTAAGTTGAAGCCGGGTCATTTGGATAATATTTCAGATGTACAGACTGCATTTCTGCTAAACATAATAAATCTGCAATTTTACAATTGGTTTGGGCAGCTAGCAGGATTGTAGCAGGCTTTCCAATAAACGCCCCTTCAAAACAACCTCCTTTCTCTTTCCACACTCACCTCCAGACCTCACCCAAAGGCTCGATGTCATCCCTGAAATGTTGGGGACACGGTAATATGGAGACTACAATTTTAGGTTGATTTATTTTTCTAGCGGAACATCCAGGTTTCTAGCAATTATTTTAGGGCATAAAATTCCTTTGTGATGATAAATCAAGCTGTCAGCTCTTTCTGGTCCAAATTAGAGGTTGGAGAGATTGAGAAACTTTTCTGCTTTAGTATCCCACCCTTTGCATCTCCAGATTAGATTACACATGTTAGCCCTCTAGAGTTAATGCCATGTTTGCCCTCGGCTTTGCTCTGATCTTGGTGAGCTGGGAACTTCTCAGGCATAAATGCTCCTCTCTCAGTGCTCTCATGGGCCTCGCGCTCCCTGGTGGACATGGAACAAGGGGCTGGGAGGTAGACACCCCTGGGTTGCTTCCCTGGCTCATACAAAACATTATCTACTTGTCTCACCTAGGGGTGGATAGTTTATAGGCAGTCAGAACACACTGTTTTTATGGAAAAGATCTGGGAAAAAAAAAAAAAAGGCAGCTACAGATGGCCATAGGCACCGTTGGGAGGAAAAAAGTTTCGACTGACCCGGTAACATCACCAGCGAGGGCATGACTAATGTTGCGAGTTGTTGGCATGGCCATCCCCTGCCTTCCAGTACTTCAACTGTGGGTACTTGGCCAAGGGGTGGGAAATGAGGGACCCTGTCCCTGTGCCCTTGGCTGTCTCCAGCTTGCTGTGCCATTTGGTCCCCATTTTGCTTCTTGTGCCCTGGGGTGGCCCACTGTGCTGGATGCTGAACTGAGGCTGTGGGTCGGGCTGCAGCCAAGGTTTTCTGGTGGGAGTTGCAGGGAGACTTCATGGAAAGGACGAGTCTGGACTCCTACCAAATTACCCTCCTGTCGACTGTTGGAAGGCTGGAATTTCAGACTCAAGAGGTGCAGAGGCAATTTACTGACACTCATTGTTGGCCTGAGTCTTAGCTGGAGATCTGCCTGTTGAGCAACTGGGTATCAACATGAGAAGCTCCCACACTCAGCTTCTCTCGATTCTGGTGTCTGCTCTCAATTCTGGTGTCTGCTCTGTGACTTAAATCAATTTTTTTCTCATCTGCCAGTGGAGCTTGAAGCTCTTCCTACCATCTGGTAAAGGACTGTGAAAAGGCAATGTGGCAGTGGTGCAGGGAGATGGAGCTCTGGGGGTAAGATGAGGACAGCTCAGAGTAGGCACGAAAGTCACAGGTATTTTACTGAGTGCCTACCTGCTGACAAGTACTACGCTAAGTGCTTATGACACAACGGCACCCAATTTAGAAGTGTGGCCTCAGGTATATCAACAGGCCTCTTGATGATGGCAGATATGATAGGAAAGAAAAAGGGTGGAAATGGAGAGAAAGCAAATTATATTTTATTTTGATATTAATAATAGAGGCTCTTGGTTTCACTCCCTTAGGGAGCCCAAGATACGATCATTTTTCTAGTTTTCATTATAATCTCTAGGGCCATATTAGGAGGTAAAAAGAAGGCAACTTATGATGTTTTCCTTTACAAAACAGGATGCAATTAAGAAATGAAAAGTATATGGGACTTGCCCAAAGATTTTCATTGTGGTAGGGGAAGGATGGAGATAGATACTAAGATTTCAGACTCCATTTTCCACAATCCCACAAAATCAAGCTGAGATCTAACCATCCAAGGTTCCAGTGACTACTGCTGGTCTCGCTTTTATTTTTGTTTTCAAATTAATGGACAGACATAAGCTGAAGGATTTCAGAAATATCATCAATATTTCACCGAAAAAAAAGTAATTTGGCAACATTCTTCCAGCTTGTTACTCCTAAAAATGCAAAAGAGATATTCTTGTTGGTTTCTAGAGAGTCCTGTAGAGGTGAAATCCATCCCACCAGCGTAAGTGTCCCTTGCCCCTAATCACTGGCAGTTTAAGGTCGCAGGCACCATGATGCTTTCAGGAATGGCAGCTGGTCTTCTGAACCCCTCCACCCTGTGCATCGTGCTCGACCACACTCTGCGCTTTTGTTTAACTAGGTTTGTTTTGGAAGTAATTGGCTCAGCTCTCTTTCTGCGAGCACACGTGATTCAGACAGCCTTGGCTTTCAGCTCGACTTCGCAGGACATTTACACAACTAGTAGGAGGAAGTTTCATTATACCTGGCTCTGGGGGGAAATAGCGTGAAGAGCCAAGATGATGAGCTACTTGATCTAGCATTGAACTTAGGCTACCTTCCCATTATGTCTTCTCCCCCATCACCGTAAGAATGTGAACTTGAATGTAGGAGGAGCAGAGGGAAACTTCAGGCAACACAACTAAGTAGCATAAGAATATAACCAAGCGTGAAACAAATATGGCAGGTTGACTTACACGACTTTCATTTACATCGTCTAGGAAAATGAGTGCAATCTACTCTGGAAAAAGAGTAAATATTTGGATGTTCTGTTGGTTTGGAGCCAGAGAGTCCTAAGTTTAAATTTAGCTTGGAAACTTGCTAGTTATGTGACTTTGGGCAAGTTGCAAACTCTCTGGGCCTTGGTTTTCTCATCTGTGAAATGGGGATAAGGATTTTGAACAGAGAGGATTGTTTTGGGGAGTAGAGATCATGTTTGTAAAGTGCCTACCTAGGTGATCACCTCATATGGAATGGACAGTAAGTTGGAGTTATTATGATATAATGTATCTGCTTCTGCTTCAGCTTCATCCTCAACAGTGTTTTAGATACGATGTTGAAGTTATCTGTTTATATACCCATCTTAAATCAACTCTGATTGCACATTAGAATCAGTCCAAGAGTTTTGGAAAAATACTGATGCATGAGCCTCACCCCAGACCAATTAAATCAGAAACCTTGGAAGTGGGTCTCAGCACTGCATTTTTCTATCTCCCCAGGTGATTTTCAGATGCACCCAGGGCCGAGAATCACCGAGCTTTCCATTTCCATGCAAGCCCTTGGAGAGCAGAGAGCATGTTTGCTCACCTGTGTATCCCCGTGCTTAGCCTGATAGGGGTGCCCAATAAATATTTCTTGAACTAAACTCTAAGAAATGGAGAGAAAGTTGTCCAAATTCCTAAGACTGGTCTCATATGGGCACATTTCTTGAGCAGTCGATAAAGGCAAGATATACCAGCATGTTATTAATTCTCATAATAGGGGTTTGAAAGAACAGGGTAAAGAAAGATCAAGGTCCTTTCAGCTGACAGTCTACCTATCATGTCATTTATCACTGGTCCTCTTTTTGACTCTTCCGTTGCTAAGGGATCAGAGAAGTGAGATAGCAGGATACTTTGGGGAACTCCATCGGTTGAAAAAATATAGCAGCTTCTTCAGAAGAGTTTTTTAGAGAGAAGGAGAAAGTCAGACACTGCCAAGGTAGATAGTGGGCAATTATCTTGGGTAAGATTCAGAGCGGTGCAAGAGAGAAATCAGTGACACAGACTGGACACATGTTTGGGGCTATTTCACGTGCAAACATATGAGGTGAGACCTCAGCATATACCAGTAACAGTCTTAGTCACCACGTGAGAATGTCTTTAGGATGTTCACCATATTAGTTTCTTTCCCTTTTGCGGGCACGTGGCAAGATTGCATCTCCCCAGTCTGCAGTCTCAGGCAGAACCATATGATTTGCTTTGGCCAAAAAATATGAGAGCTGGAGTTATAAGTGTCAATCCTGGGGGAACCTTTAAAAGCCAGTGTACTTTGCTTCTGCCATGACAAGGTAATTAATGGCTGCTCCGTCAACCTGGGTCCTGGACTGAGGACCATGCAGAGCAGAGTTCTCAGCTGACCCATGATGGAGATGTAGCACAAGTGAAAAATCAACCTTTGTTGTCTTAAGTTCTTGAGATTTGGGGATAATCCGTTATCATAGCACAACCTTGCCCATCATAGTGCATACTTGGGACAGACAGCTTCAAAGCCAACTACTTCCTCTGTGAAAAAAGTAAACAAAGTTAATGCCCAAGATTGCTTGAAACTGACAGCTTAACTCCTCTGTCACTTCTCATGTGCATAAAATGGAGCAAGTTTCAACACTTCTTTAATCCTCAGTTTCTCCAGCTGTAAAAATCACTGGATTATAGATGTGAAAATACATCATCTATGTAAGTGCCTAGCACCGTGCCTGGCGAATGACGATGCTCAGTAAATATTAGGTTACACAGTCCTGTTATTTGTGGAATAATAATGGGAAAGCAGAAAGCACAAAAGTATGCAATAAATATTTGCTAAATAAATTAATCAAGAAAGCCAGGATGAATAAGGAACCATGAAAGTGCAAAACTTCTGCAAATTCTTCCAACTGTGGGTTCTCTTTTCTTAAGGTTTCTTTTCTTCTAACCCACCACCTTTGAAATGAGATATCACTTAGAAAATGAGGGGAGAGGGAGTCTCTAATAAATGAAAAATATGTTTTTGTTTTCGAGACAGGGCTGTCCCCACTGTCTAATAGAGCTGGCTCATTTCTCTTTTCTTCAGCAAACTGGTGACAGTGCATTTAGATTCCAGTCCTTCCTCTGAACATGGCTCATGTTTGGGCTTTTAAAGAAAAGAGTCATCTCGAAGCATGCGGGATCCTCCCCGACCAGGGCACGAACCCGCGTCCCCTGCATCGGCAGGCGGACTCTCAACCACTGCGCCACCAGGGAAGCCCAGGCTAATATACATTTTATTCTGCAATGCCTTTGATTTGCAAGGCACCAAAACTGTTTGACACTGTTCCTGTTCCCCCAGAAATTTTATGGAAAAGGTCCAAAGGAAGATGTAGATAAAAGTAAAGTAGTGATCTGTGACTACCATATTTCATTTGAAAAACCCTGTATGTCTGCTCCATTGGAAAACTAAACCATGAAATTCATGTCTCACATGTCTTCATATTGTTTTCTCTATGACCGAGGTCTCACTCCTTAATAGAAAATAGAGTAGCAGGAGGAAGTGAGGTTGGTTCTCTAATTCCTGGATCTGAAGCTTGAATCTAACATGGGTCAGGGTGGAGAGAGCTCACATCATATTCACAAGGAGAAGAGAGGGGTGTCTCTTGTCAATCATACCCTTATGATGGAACCCACTTTCCAGAAAGTAAAAGAGTTCCTGTGAAAGTGAATGAAACTGAAGGCAGGTAAACTGGCAGAGAGGAATCCAGGGCTAAATGAAATTGAGCCCCCTTCTCTTAGTCCTTCTGCTGCAAGGATTCTCCTATCTGCTCTGCTCCATCTCAGAACATTCCAGATGCAGGTCCTAAAGGCTGACAGTTTCAGGTGAGCTGTGATCCCAAGTCAATTTGCATGACTATTACTTTCACTGTTTGGTACATTTAGTTATGGCATCTGGGTTTACAGTGGTAGCTAAACAAAGTATAATAGCTATTATGTGTAGAACTGAGGAAAGGGGCAGATATAAATTTTTCTTTTATCTTTTTATTATTCCATAAAGCATAATAATCTTTCCTGTAGAATCAGAAGGGAAGAACACTAGGTGGTATGGATAGAATGGTTGTGCAACACATAGGTTTTGATCTTGAGCTACTAGAATCAAGTCCAAGCCCTAATGGCTGCCAGCCCTGTTATCTTATGTAAGTTTCGTAACTGTTTTGAGCTTAATTTCTTCATCCGAAAAATGAGAACAATAATTACATTTACTTCTTAGAGTTAAGTGAGGTAATACACATATAGAACATGAGTAAGTGTGCAATAAATGCTGGCAATTAGGTTACTGTTATGGTTTTACTATGTAGAGATAGGAAAGAGGGGCACTGATAACGTTATACTTTACTTTTTCTTTTGCGGTACGCGGGCCTCTCACTGCTGTGGCCTCTCCCGTTGCGGAGCACAGGCTCCGGACGCGCAGGCTCAGCGGCCATGGCTCACGGGCCCTGCCACTCCGTGGCATGTGGGATCTTCCCAGACCCATGTCCCCTGCATCGACAGGTGGACTCTCAACCACTGCGCCATCAGGGAAGCCCTATACTTTACTTTTTAAATCAGACTTATTGAAATATAATTTTCGTAGTGTAACATTTGCCCTTTTTAGGTGTACAGTTCTATGAATTTTGACAAATAAACATGCAGTCATGTAATCACCCCTGACAATCAAGATACAGGACACTTCCAACACCCCAAATAGTTCCCTCATGCCCTTGATGGTGAGATTATTATTAACTGAACTCCATAATGGACTCAGATTTCCCTAGTTTTTACCTTTTGTCTTTTTTTCTGACCCAGGATCCCACCTAGGTTACCATACTACATTTAGCAGTCAGGTTTCCTTAGGTTCCCCTTGACTATGACAGTTTCTCAGACTTTACTTTTTTGACAACCTTAACAGTGTTGAGGAGTACTAATCAGGTATTTTACGAAATAGCCCTCTATTGAAATGTTTTCCTGACGATGTTTTTTTCATGATCAGACTGGGGTTATGGGTTTTGGGGTGGAAGACTGCAGAGGCAAAATGCCATTCTGCTCCTTTTACATCAAGGGTATCTGCCCATTAATCTGATATGGCGGGCTTCCCCGTAGCGCAGCGGTTAAGAATCCGCCTGCCAATGCAGGGGACACGGGTTCGAGCCATGGTCCGGGAAGATCCCACGTGCCACGGAGCAACTAAGTCCATGTGCCACAGCTACTGAAGCCTGCGCTCTAGAGCCCGCAAGCCACAACTACTGAACATATGTGCCACAACTACTGAAGCCCACATGCCTAGAACCTGTGCTCCGCAACAAGAGAAGCCACCGCAGTGAGAAGCCCGTGCACCACAATGAAGAGTAGCTCCCACCCGCCACAACTAGAGAAAGCCCCCTTGAAGCAACGAAGACCCAACGCAGCCAAAAATAAATAAATAAAATAAATAAATTTATTTAAAAAAATCTGATATAGCACTGCTGACATTGACCTTGATCACTTGGATGAGCTAGTGCTTATCAGGTTTCTCCACTGCGAGGCTCTTCCCCTTCCTCCCTTTCATACTGTCCTCTTGGAAGGAAGTCACTATGTGCAACCTGCACTTGAGGAGTAGGGAGCCATGCTCACTTCCTGGAGGGAATAGATAAGTTATTTGCAATGTTTTGCCCGGAAGATTTGTCTCCTCTGCCCCATTTACTTACTTACTCAACCATTTATTTATTTTTATCTTATGAACTCATAGATTCTTATTTTATACTCTGGGTCATAAGCTAATACTATTTTATTTATATCATTGCTCAAATTGTCCCCGTTTTGGCTACTGGGGGCTCCTTCAGTTGTCTCCTATGTCCCTTTGCTGTACCCCCATCATTGTGGGTTTTTTTTCCTTTGAGTGCTCTCTTGCTTTCTGTCACTACACAATGCTACAGCTCATCTGGTCTATTTCCTGCCCCAGTCCTAGAATCAGCCAATTTTCCGAGAAGCCTTGGTGTCTTTTATTGGAGGATGGTGTTAAGAATCTAGATCTGGGCACTAGGTGTGGTTATTGCTACTGGCGTGTTGCTTCTAGGCCCTCTCAGCTGACGCAGCATGAAGTGCTTTTTTCTCTCCAATTTAAAAAGCTTTTTTTTCAAAGTTACAGAAAGCCAGAAATAGCACAGTGAACAACTTTATATGCTTTACCTCAATCCTTTTATTCCTCTGAACCATTTGAAAATAAGTTGTGGACATCATGACATTTCATCCCTGAACTCCGCAGCCATGACAATCAAAAATGTCTCAAAACATTGACCAAGGTCCCCTGGCATCACAGTCACCTCCAGTTGAAAGTCATTGGTCTAGACACTTTCGTCGAGGTTCCTAGGTGATATTGTTAATATATCACATCAGGAAACACATGATGTTATGTTGTATGGAACTAATGATGGTAATGTTAAGTGTAATAACTTGGTTAAGTTGGTATCAGCAAATCCCTCCATTGTAGTTAACTAGTAATTATGGAAGTACTTTGAGTCTGTGTGATTATTGTGTCCCCGAACAGTTCTCCACCTAAAGATTGTAGCATCCACTCATAGTTCTCCCTCGAATCAATACACTAGGGGATGTAAAATGAAGATACTCTAATTATTCCCTTGGATATATAACAGGTGAAATCTTACTGTAAAGAGCTTTCTCCCTTATTCTATTTTCCCATCGCTTCCTTCCTCTCTTCTTTAAATATCATTCTTTTTTTTTTTAAGAAGATGTTGGGGGTAGGAGTTTATTTATTTTTGCTGTGTTGAGTCTTCGTTTCTGTGCGTGGGCTTTCTCTAGTTGTGGCAAGTGGGGGCTACTCTTCATCGCGTTGCGCGGGCCTCTCACTATCACGGCCTCTCCTGTTGCGGAGCACAGGCTCCAGACATGCAGGCTCAGTAATTGTGGCTCACGGGCCTAGTTGCTCCGCGGCATGTGGGTTCTTTCCAGACAAGGGCTCGAACCCGTGTCTCCTGCATTGGCAGGCAGACTCTCAACCACTTTGCCACCAGGGAAGCCCCCTAAATATCATTCTTGATGCATAGATTATTTTTATTAATTGAATTGTAATCGTTATCATCTTTTTTTTGGTTGACGCTCAAATTGTCCCAGATTGGCTGGTGGGAGCCCATTCACACTAATTACTGTGTCATTTGTTGTGAGTATGTAACCCACTTACATGGTTCAAATCAAAACTATGTAAAAAGGTATACCTAGAAAAGGCTCACTCGCATTCCTTTTACACTTTTCTCTGTAGGTAAGCATTTTCATTAGTTTCTGATGTATCTTTTCTGTGTTTCTTATTTAAAAATAAGTAAAAAATGTATATGTGTGTGTGTATAATATATATATATATATACATATACACACACATATGTTTTATTTCACCATCTATTCTTACCAAAAAGGTAGCACACTATGTACATTTTTTGGCGCCTTGCCTTCTACTTAACAGTGTATCGTAAAACCACCGTCAGTTCATATAGACCTTTGCTCTTTTATGGCTGCATAGTACTCCATTATGTATGTGTCCTTCAGTTGATTCAATGAGTTTCTTCCACAAGAAGGCATTTAGGCTGTTTAAAATAGTTTACACCACAAATAATGCCACAATGAATAACATTGTGAATATGCTGTTTTGAGTTTGTGGGTGCACATCCTTAGGATAAATTCCCAGAAGGGGTGTTGCAGGGTCAAAGCATAGATGCGTATGTGATTGTGTTGTATATTGCCAACTTTCCTTCAACAGTGGTCGTACCATTTTGTCTTCCATCAGTTACGGTTAAGAGGGCTTTCTTACAGCCTTTCCTGTACAGTGTTTTGTAAGCTTTTGAAATATTGCCAGTCTAATAGGTGAGACATGGTATGTTATGGTTGTTTTAATTTGCATTTCCCATATAATGAACAAAGTTAAGCATCTTTTCTTATGCATAAGGTCATTTGTTTCATGTGATTTTTTGAATTCTTTTTAAAAAATAATTAATTAATTTATTTTTGGCTGCTTTGGGTCTTCATTGCTGCGTGCAGGCTTTCTCTAGTTGCGGCGAGCGGGGGCTACTCTTCGTTGTGGTGCATGGGCTTCTCACTGTGGTGGCTTCTCTTGTTGCGGAGCACGGGCTCTAGGTGTGAGAGCTTTAGTAGCTGTGGCTCTAGAGCGCAGGCTCGGTAGTTGTGGTGCATGGGTTTACTTGCTCTGTGGCATGTGGAATCTTCCCGGACCAGGGCTTGAACCCGTGTTCCCTGCATTGGCAGGCGGATTCTTAACCACTGAGCCACCAGGGAAGTCCATTTCATGTGATTTTTAAAACCTATCTCTTTCTTCATAACTTCCTGGCTCTTACCTTAGATCAGGCTCCTGTTACTTCAGACCCAGAATTCTGAAATAGTCATCTAGCTGGTTTCTCTGCTTGCAACTTCACTCCCTTTCAACTACCCTCAACACAGTTATTGGAGTTACAACATTAATCTTTTTGAAACACCTCTTCAAAAAATTCTCTCTTTTTTTTTTCTATAATAACCTTCAGTTATTCCCTTTTAGGCACAAACTCATGAGTCCAGAATTCAAGTTATGATCTTCAGTCACTCTAAAGTGATTGCCTATTCCCTTGTATTTGCAGTATTATATTCCTTCTGCAAAATTAGTGTCCTAAAATCCATGGCAGAAATCCTTCCCTCCAAACCTTTTTTTCTGCGATTGTCTAGGTCAAAAGCCCCTCCATAGTGCAGCCCTGCTCGCTTATCTGTCTAAATTCCATGGAAACTCTAAGGCTCATCTCAAGTCGCATTTTCTTGGAAGCCTTCCTTAATCACTTCAGTGCCCAGGGCTTCCACCCTTTGCTAAATTCACTTGGTACATATATTTATCCCCTTAACTGTCACTTAATTAATTAATTTATATTTATTTATTTATTTTTTAACATCTTTATTGGAGTATAATTGCTTTACAATGGTGTGTTAGTTTCTGCTTTATAACAAAGTGAATCAGTTATACATATACATATGTCCCCATATCTCTTCCCTCTTGCGTCTCCCTGCCTCCCACCCTCCCTACGCCACCCCTCCAGGTGGTCACAAAGCACTGAGCTGATCTCCCTGTGCTATGCGGCTTCTTCCCACTAGCTATCTACCTTACGTTTGGTAGTGTATATATGTCCATGCCATTCTCTCACTTCGTCCCAGCTTACCCTTCCCCCTCCCCGTAGCCTCAAGTCCATTGTCTAGTAGGTCTGTGTCTTTATTCCCATCTTGCCCCTAGGTTGTTCATGACCTTTTTTTGTTTGTTTACTTTTTGTTTTAGATTCCATATATATGTGTTAGCGTACGGTATTTGTTTTTCTCTTTCTGACTTCACTCTGTATGACAGACTCTAGGTCCATCCAACTCACTACAAATAACTCAATTTCGTTTCTTTTTATGGCTGAGTAATATTCCATTGTATACATGTGCCACATCTTCTTTATCCATTCATCTGTTGATGGGCACTTAGGTTGCTTCCATGTCCTGGCTATTGTAAACAGAGCTGCAATGAACATTTTGGTACATGACTCTTTTGAATGATGGTTTTCTCAGGGTATATGCCCAGTAGTGGGATTGCTGGGTCATATGGTAGTTCTATTTTTAGTTTTTTAAGGAACCTCCATACTGTTCTCCATAGTGGCTGTATCAATTTACATTCCCACCAAGAGTGCAAGAGGGTTCCCTTTTCTCCACACCCTCTCCAGCATTTATTGTTTGTAGATTTTTTGATGATGGCCATTCTGACCAGTGTGGCACTTAATTTAAATGGTTTTTTTCTCTTTCAGTAGCTTAAAAATTTTCAAATTTGTGTATATTTTCCCTCAAGAGTAGGGACTATTGCTGTTTTAGTAAGTACGCAAATATTAATCAGTTTTCATCACCCATTTCTGAGCCAAGATAAAGGCACATTAATCTCTATTTTATCTATATGGTAAGGAAGTAAAGAGATCTTAAGCAATTTGATTAAAATCAGTCATTAAGTCAATGCTGATGTAGGTATGGGCCCCAAATCTTAGGTTATAGTCAAGTGTCAAGTGTAAAAATGATTCTATTTGCTTATCCTCTCAATTAGTGAAGAAATGTAATTTAGAACACTTAGATTTATCTTAGTTGAAATTTCCATTTAAGATATTGGTTACAAAGACAAAGGATTTGGCATCAAATCCTCTTAGAATAAAATGATATTATGTAAAATGCTATCCGTTTGTTTTCAGCCTGATAAAAGGCCCATAGACACAGTCTGACTAGAGAAAACGTATCTAAATCCATGTGTGTCCTGAGCCATGCGTCTCTGCTTTGAATTTGGGCAACCCTCAAATTCAATTCAACAAACGTTTACACATTTATTGTGCTTTTATTATACCCTAGACATGCTGCTAGTTCTTGTGGGAGCAGTGTATATGTCACAGAGTTTGTTCTGAAGTAGTTTACTCTCTAGGCAGAAAGATGTGTACACACCAAATATTACACAAATCAGCAGTAAAAAGTATTATCATTGGCCTACAAACCAGGGGAAACAAGCAAAAAGAGTTAATTCTATTGGAAAGATTAACGAAAGCTTCAGAGATAAGATGATAATTGATTTCAGCTAAGACAATACAAAAATAAATAAGGTTCAACATATAGAGAGTTAATAAATTAAGAGAAATTTTCAAATTTCAAGTTAGAAATTAGCAGAATGTTCTATGTCACCCTCTCCTGCAGTCCTACTACACTGTATACATCTCTCTAGTCTGGCAGCTTGACTTGTAAAAGATTTGGTTCCAGGTGTGTCACTTATGGCAGCCAGAGAGGGCCTCACAGCAGAATCACAGTCATATCACCTTTGAATTCCCACTGCCAAGGCCAGCACTCTGCACATAGTAGACAACTGAAGTCTCTTAAAGGAGGGAATGAGTATTTTAATAGCACTTTGTAAAGTGAATCAAACTTTCTAATTTATCTCTTTTTTTGAAAACTGATTCTTTTGGATTTTGAGTCCCCAGATTGCTGGGGTCTGCTATGGAATTCATCATCCAGGAGAGACATCTCAGTCTCATCTTTAGCTGAATCAGCTAAGGGAAGGGTGGGTACAATACAGATCATGGTTGTTACTGTTCCCACCCCCGTGCCAAGATTCTCACTGATCCACACATATTCATCCACCTCTTTAAACCTGAGAGCCAAAATCATACGTTTGAGATTTTACAGACAGACAGACAGACAGACAGACAGACAGACAGACACACACACACACACACACACACCCCTCCATGATGCATAAAGATGTTAGCATGGACACATAACACACGACAGCAAAGGTATAAAAAGAGACCACAAAATTTAGCAGGGAAAATGGGCAAATATGGTCCAAAATGGACAAAAAAGTGAAATCAAGGTAGTCAAAAACATTTATCATTGCTCCCTGTAAGAAAGACTACGTCCCATCTCTTCACAAGAAACACTGGGATTTACTCATCTTTTAGATTTTAATACTTTTATTACTTAGTTTAGATCTATTTTTGTTTCCCAGAAAATTAGTATTTTATCCTTAAATCTCTGACTCTAAGTGCTACCCCCTTCTTAAGTGGGAGTTATTATTGTATTTTATTTTCCAATAATATATGCTCCATTGTATAGTGGAAGGTAATGGGGGAATGGTATTCCAGTTCCTCAAAACTCTGTTTTGTAGTTACATATATTATAGATAATACGTCTTTCCATTGAAGGCAGACAGATGGTGATGGTCATCAGATAAATTATAACTCATGTATAATATTTAAGAATTAAGGGAATCTATTAGGTAAGGCCAATGAAAAGTCTACTTAATCCTGGCACAGTCTAACCCCCTGCAACTTCATGAGTGCTTTATGAAGCATGGGCTTCACTGGCAACTTGTTAGAAATGCAAATTCTTAGGCCCCACTCTAGACCCCTGAATCAGAATCTGCATTTTAACAAATCCCCCTAGTGATGTGTGTGCACATTGAAGTTTTAGAAGCATGAGTCAAGCAGTCACAGGGTTTCATGGAAACTCTATGAAGAAAGATTATCCCATCCATCTTTAATTTAGGTTGGGTTTCCTTTCAAAGATCCATAAGACCAAGTGCCAATTATGTCAATATCTTGCCTAAATTTACATTAAGATACACTCTTGGAGTTTGGTGGCCTCTCGATTTTTCATTTTACGTCCAATCCAATGGTGCTGTGTGATACACCCTGTTCCGCAGGAGAACCAGGCGTGCATGGGGAGAAAGGAGAAGGCAATAATTTGAGCTAGAGAATTATACGGAAGACTGGCAAGTGCTTTTCATTGTATGATGGGGATTTTAAACTCTACTGACTCCATGTTGCTTTCCTCTCAAAAGATTGTCTTGGGCTCCAAGCAGTAGAATCATTTTTGCAAAGGAAAATTCCCAAACTTCTGAAAAGCTTTTGTGTTTCATGTACGGAGTGAGTTAGAGTAATTATGTATTTCTCCACTTGAGTTTATTTCTCTCCCACCATTACTCATTTCAAAATTGTCACCTTGAGAGGCTAAGCAGAGGCCGAGTCCCAGGCACCCTGAACTGCGGTTGCTGTAGGTATCACCTGCCAACTAGCTAACAATCAGAGGAAATGATACCTGTCCTTTCCTAAACTTGAGTTTCGCGGAGACTAGTGACCTATCCATTGCCTCAAAAGGGAGCATCTCTCACTGTGACCCTGTTTACGTGGAAGTGAGCCTACTTAATGGATACTGATGGTGACAGTGATGATGACAACAATGACAAGAGTCCCTGTTGAAGGAATGACAGGATGTGTGAAGAAGGACACAGTTATTTCAACTCTAAGGAAAAAGGGAGAGGACGTACCTAAACTGCATCCCAGACACCCTTCTTCACAAGGCATGCATTCTTCGTAGTCTGGGTCTTGGACTTCACCTATACAATAAGAGGAGTAAAAAGCACAATTTCATTTTCACTGAATGGAGACCCATTAGTTGCTATAAAAATATGTTGGCGTGTAGCTTATTTTCAAGCAAATCATAGAGCAATTATGAAACCCACAACCATGACTGAGGATATATGTGTCACCCACATTTTCACATTTTATCTCCTTCTATTAATTTAATAGATTAGATTAGTTTGACTGGGCACAAATAGCACAAAGTTGGACTGTATGCCATGCAACTAGTTTTGAAATCAAGTTGGTAGGTTTTATTTATTAAAGAAGTAAGTTCAGTTTCTGGGAACATAGTTGGGTATATAAGTGATGAAGCAGTCTTACCTTGTCCACACTCTAACTTCCGGCAGGTGCGGTTGGAGGGCACCAGGAAGTAGCCACGCCCACATCGTGTGCAGACGTGTGAGCTGTGGCAAAGCTCACAGTTGTCCGGGCAAGGCCGGCAGGTGTGGCCCTCGTCAGGGTAGTGGCCTGTGGGGCAGTTCTCCCGGCACTCTCCCCAGTACAGGAACCGCTCTCGGCCATGCTTATCTAAACAGATAGAAATGAGCAAAATTAAAAGAAGGAAAATGTACAAAATTAACCATGAAGGTAATATAACTGAAGTCATTTTATTAAAAAGATATGACCAACTGCTTTTGCTCCCAGTAGACCAGAAAGATAAAAATGGTTGAATAGAAAATGCAGTATCTTTGAACTTGAAGTTGAAAAGACTTCCTTGGGCTCCTTTTGGTGTCTGTAGGAGCTCACAGAGTTGGGGACTATAGAGATCCCATGAGAATAAACAAATGCTTGATGATAGATGCATTTCTATGATAGTGCAATCTTTTAGAATGATTTTGAATTCTGTTATCAGAATCACACACTTGTGTTAACTGTATAAGGACTGACTTTTTGCACAGCTACCAATCCTGTATTGACAGTCTATTGAAGCACTCAACCAAACATGCCTCTTTGACTCCTTCATATGAATTCCTGGAAGTTCTGAGTGGCTGTCAACATTGGACTCTACAAGGAAAGAATCAGCAGTACTCCCAGTATGAGACTGTGGGAATCTGCTCCTGCAGAAGACCCAATGTTGCCCCTGGAGGGAATGGAAAATTCGAATCAATTCCAAGCTATCATAATCAATGCAAAAGGATTCTAATCAGTTCTAATCATACACTTAAACACATAAGATTAATGTAGATGCACCTAGAGGCCTCCTACCTCCCACCCCCTGGAGTTTTTGCTTGTGCTAAGTGTGCCCAGGGCATCCATCTTCTCTGAATCAGGTCTCCCACATGCCCCTGGCTCTGAAAATATCTGCATTACCTAAAATAACTGGGTCTAGAATTCACTCATAATGTGATCTACCACACGAAGACCCAGAACCATTGACCTTCAAGATGCAAGGCTGTTGGGACTTCCCTGGTAGTCCAGTGGTAAAGAGTCTGCCTTCCAACGCAGGGGACATGGGTTCGATCCCTGGTCAGGGAACTAAGATCCCACATGCCGCGGGGCAACTAAGCCCACATGCCACAACTACTGAGCTTGCGTGCCTCAACTAGAGAGCCTGCGTGCTGCAAACTACAGAGCCCATCCACCCTGAAACCCATGCGCCACAACTACAGAGCCCACACACCCTGGAGCCCTCATGCCAAAACTAAAGAAGAGAAAACCTGCAGGCCACAACTAGAGAGAAGCCCGTGCACCACAACGAAGAACCTGTGTGCCACAACTAAGACCCAATGCAGCCAATTGTAAATAAAATAAAAAAATAATAAATAAATCTTTTTTCTAAAATTTCAAGGCTGCTGAATTTGTAAAGATAGCACTAACCCCATGTTACAAGTGCGAAATCTGAAAGTCAGTATAATATTGAATACTAGATTGAACCACATGAAATTGCTCACATTCGACAGTTTTTTACCTGTAAACTAGGCACTTTCAAAGGTTTTAACCTAATGTACTTATGTGATTAAAGCCCTATTTCAAATACAATTTAAAAATCACAGCCTTGGATTATGGACTCTGAAGCTCCCTTTTTTCTGATGGTGATTTCATGCCAGAAGTCTGCTGGTTCCCATGGGACAAAGAAAATAAAGGAAGTGTCCAAAGAGGTGGGAGAAAAAAGTGTTTGCAGTCTCCAGGTCAGACCTGGAAGAACATTATCCTCTAAGGGAAGGAGAGTGTTTGGGAGGATGTAATGTGCATTTGGCGATTCTACAGCTATAGATCAAGGTTGTGGAGCACAAAACCCCAATCTGGTGGGACCTCGAATCTCAGGAAACCACAAAAAGGTCAACTTTCCAAGTTTTGTTCTTCTCATTTCTACCGTGACTCATTGAGAAAAGATTCTGTTTTACAAAGTGCCAACCTTCTCACATGTAGGTAGGAATATGTTAGGGAGAGCAGTGAAAAGCTAACCCTCTCCTCCATCCAGCTGTTGCTATACATTCCCTACACCTTCACATGATGTCAAATCAAGATCCAGAGGCTTAAGGGAAGCTTGGCATATGGTGAGTTCTAAATATATATTTGTTGAACGACCGAATGAATGAGTGAGTGAATTCATGTTTGTCAATATTCCTATTTTTCCAACATATCCATCTGGATCAACAATCTTTTTTAAAAAATTTATTTATTTAAATTTATTTATTTTTGGGCTTCCCTGGTGGCGCAGTGGTTGAGAGTCCGCCTGCCGGTGCAGGGGACACGGGTTCGTGACCCGGTCCAGGAGGATCCCACATGCCGCGGAGCGGCTGGGCCCATGAGCCATGGCCGCTGAGCCTGAGCGTCTGGAGCCTGTGCTCCGCAACGGGAGAGGCCACAACAGTGAGAGGCCCGCATACCGCAAAAAAAAAAAAAAAAGAAAAAATTATTTATTTTTGGCTGCGTTGGGTCTTCGCTGCTGCGTGCAGGCTTTCTCTAGTTGCGACGAGTGGGGGCTACTCTTCGTTGCGGTGCGCAGGGTTCTCATTGTGGTGGCTTCTCTTGTTGCAGAGCACGGGCTTTAGATGTGCGGGCTTCAGTAGTTGTGGCATGCAGGCTTCAGTAGTTGTGGCTCACGGGCTCTAGAGCACAGGCTCAGTAGTTGTGGCACATGGGCTTAGTTGCTCCATGGCATGTGGGATCTTCCCAGACCTGTGATCGAACCAGTATCCCCCGCATTGGCAGGTGGATTCTTAACCCCTGCGCCACCAGGGAAGTCCCTGGATCAACTATCTTAAAAATGAATGATGATGGGTTCAGATATTAGAGGAAATGTTCTCCAGTTCCATTTTATTATTTATTTATTTATTTGGTTGCACCAGGTCTTAGTTGCAGCTTGCCGGCTCCTTAGTTGCGGCACGGTGCCTCCTTAGTTGTGGCATGCGAACTCTTAGTTGCAGATGCATGTGGGATCTAGTTCCCTGGGCAGGGCTCAAACCCAGGCCCCCTGCATTGGGAGTGTGGAGTCTTACCCACTGCACCACCAGGGAAGTCCCTCCAATTCCATTTTTATTGTTCAGATATGGCTTTGCTATTTGGACCCCTCTGGGTATTATAATTTGGGTTTAAAGGACAGAGATGTAAAGGGTCTTGTTGTTTAAAATACACGGACCGTACAAAAGGAAGTCACTTAGGTGCCTTAACAATGGCCAGCTTTCCCCACGTGATTGGTTCAGGATTATGCCAAGATTTGATATTTCTACTAGCTTGAGAGCATGGCAGCTCACTTAGCTTTGGATGACTATTTGGACACCTCAGTGATTCGAATATCATGCGTAAAGTTTTGGCTACTTGCCCAGAGTCTCAGAACTTAAGTTCATGTAATGATAGGGGGGGAGGGGCCGGTTCTTGTAGTAGAAGTGCTGATATTTTTGTTATGTGACAAAGCCGTTCATGAGGTAATAGGAGACAAGAATTAAAAATCAAGGAACTCCAAAAGAGGTTCAGATTGGCTTTCATTTATACTGAGGAGTAATTAACTGCTTCCAGAGTATTTCTGGGCAACCGATTTTGTTAGAAGAGAAGGTGGACCAACGTGAAGGCATTGGATGTCTGCCGGAGGAAAGGAAGGTTGAGGGTTGAAAGGCAGGAAGGGAACAGGATTGCTGGAAAGGAGGAAAGAAAGGCTGAGGGACTCTGAAAATAAACTTTATGAAGTTTACTCCAACATTTTGCTTACTGAAGCTGTTGTATGATTGGTAGAAGTTAGCTTCGGGCTCAGTTTGGTAGAGGATAAACCTGGAAGAGAGTTTAGAGTGGATTTTCACTAATAGAGCTGCAGATCTGCCTTTCCAAAAGGATTCAGACCCAACATTAACAAAGTTACAATTAAGCAAGGGGTGAAATTTCTACAAAGAGATGGGACAGGCTTATGTGTGGAGGTGGGACTCCCTAGCCAGAGGAATTTCAGCCTTTGAATAAAGCTTATTGATATAGAACTGCATCCGTTCCATCATCTGTCTTCTGCAGCACTGCCTCATGGATTAGCTGCACTAATAAAACCCTGCTAATCAGAACCCGCTCAACATTTCCCTCTTCAGGGAGCCTCCTGTTCTCGCTACCGCTGAAAGTAGCGACCTGTAGTAGGGTTGCTACCATTCATTCAGTCTCTATCTCATATCTTCCTGTTTTATAATACATGAGGACACACCCCTCTGTTAGATCGTGAAACTCCTTGAAAGTGAGTATCACGCTATTATTTACTGCATTTTCCGTGGTACCTATGTAGAGTAACTTATACGTGGGAGGGGCACAATACATTTTTAAAAATTATTGATGTATAGTTGATTTAAATGTTGTGTTTATCGCATGTGCTTGTGAGCTTGACAGCTCCCCAATCCTCAGACTTTTCGGATGAGATCAGTGGTGATATTAACACATGTAAAAAAAATAGCTGTGTTTTTTTTCTGCTATACAGAGAAGTAACTCAGCTATACATATATATATGTATATTTCATATTCTTTTCCATTATGGTTCATCACAGGATATTGAATATGGTTCCCTGGGCTATGTAGTAGGACACTGTTGTTCATCCGTCCCATATAATAGTTTGCATCTGCTAATCCCAAACTCCCAGTCCTTCCCTCCCCTACCTCCTCTCCCCCTTGGCACCACAATACATTTTGTTAAGAGAACAGGTTAAACGCAGACTTTGAAATAGAAAACACAGAAGAAATGTCAGGGCATTTTATGTGTGGATTGGTCCAAGTAGCCATAGGATGCTTAGAACGTTTTAGGTACTTGTTTAGCGTTTAAGCTGCTACTTAGTTGTGTATATATACGATGATTTAGTGTGTTTTAAATGTGAAAGGGAATTTAGATGCCATCTTGTCCATTCTCCTCCTTTTTACAAACATGGAGAGACATAAAGAGGTGAAGTGATTGGGTTAGTGTCTTCTAGTTTATTAGTGACAAAGCCGAGACTAGAATCCAGGTTTTCTGATCGATATTGTTTCTACTGAACCATACATTCATCCATCTATTTACTGTGTGCCTTCTATATGCCAGATTCTGTGCCGTGCTTGAAATACGGCAGAAAACAGGTAGAAACCATTGACTGCTCTTACAGGGCACAGAGTCTGATGGACAAGGTAGATAGCAAGGGTGAGGAGGCCTGTGAATGGGAAGTGCTGGGCTCCAAGGGTGCTCACATGAAGGGGGCTTAGCCTAGACAAGAAGGTTAGGGCAGCCTTCACTGAGGAAATGCCATTGAAATGGAGGCCTAAAGGATGAATAGAAGGAGATCAGGTAGACAGTGGCTGCGGAACATCTCAAGGGAAGTCTGAACAGCTAGAGAGACTGAAATGCTCGCAGGAGCAAGCAGGTACAAACAGTAACAGTAGTAATAGTAGTGATAATAATAAGAATTGCTAATATTTATTGAGTACTTCCTACGCACCCCACCCCATTCTAAGTGCTTTATTATTTTACCTCATTTCATTTTCATAATAATCCTAGAAGAAGGCAGCCATGATCACCATCTTACAGATGAGAAAGGGAACAGAATAAGCAGGCTAGAGGTAAAATTTGACAGATATACTTTGTTTATATATGAAACACAAAGAAATCATTTTAATTTTTACAAAGAAATGTGTTATCTCTCATTTTTCTGCAAATGCACGCTGCTCTTCATTTATTCTTCATTTTTCTTGGTTTTATTACAAGCAAGAACGAAGCTAAATAATTCTCTCCTATTAGAAAAACCGTGTAAATGTCATGATGGTGGTAACTGAGAGCCTCAAGATTAGTGAGACAGCTGGGAGGGGTGGGGACTGTGATGAATTGGAGAGCAGCCCCGATGGTCTCCAGTCAACCATTTGGGGGCCATATGGAGCAGTGTTGCCAGATCTTCCAAGTTTTCAAGAGAAACCAAAAACCCAGGTTTTTATTTGAAATTTCCCAATTTGGCTCAAATTTTAAAGTGTTCTGTAGGTCAAATAAGATATGAATTAGTCCCCCATGAAGTCAAAGTGGGGGCCATCATATGTAGGGAGACTGGAGAGGAGTCAAGGGTCAAACTACAGAGGACTTGAGAGATCATGGAGTATAATTTAATGACAGCAGAAACTTTAGCATTGCTAAGGCTGGGACGGAAAAGGTCATATTTGTGTTTGGAAAAGATTACTCTGTTCCCACAGGGCTCTGACAACTTCTAAATGGCATAGCTCAGGGCTGAGGAGACCCTGACCCAACCTCTAGTACGCTATTTCTCTTAAAGACCAAATATGTCTGCCTTAATTTCCTAGCTTTTCACTTTCACCTCAATGAGTCTTAGTTTTGTCTAGCTCACGTCTGTCATCGTGTTTGCATGCCCTTTCTTTCCTCTTCTCTGGAAAGACATCTCTTAGTTTCTCTCTCATCTCCTCAGGGGCAGCGGGTCTGTGTCTCCAACAATTTGAACTTGTGTCCTGACAACAAGCAGAAACTTCAAGGTTGTACATACTCTTTAATGAACAGACAGCTGTCTAATCTCACCCCCTTGTCCCCAGAGATGAAGCTTTTTAGTCAAACCAAATAATGTCCAGTGGGCGAGCAGGTTTGCAGCAGGAAGAAGAAGCAAGCAACCAGACTCCCTCACCTACTCCACAGGAGGTGCAGTTGGAGGGCTCATCTCCTTGGCATTCTTGGCAGGTGGAGTGGCATGGATGGCATTGGTTCTTAAATTCAAATTTGCCCGAGGGACAGTTCAAAACGCAGCGACCATCATCAAAAATCCTAGAAGAAACCAGACTTTTAGAGTTTGTAAGGGTGACTTTATGGAATGATGTTAAGTACTAGAACATGTGGTGTTTGTGTTTCGCTGCACATTCTTGGTTTTATTGTTCGAGAAACAAGGGTGATGCCTGGGACTGATCATCTTAGAACATGGGGAATATTGGTCATGTACCCATCCTTGGCCAGAGATTTGGACCCAACAGCAGGCATGCCAGGAACTGGCTGGGGATGGAATCTTGATTCTGGTTTCAAACAAAGTAACCAGTACCCCGGGGATTAAACCCACACTGTAGGCTCCAGCCAAACCCGGCCAACACTCAGATGGAGGTCTTTGAACTTTGAAGACACTAGATGGGTTTTTGAATCCAGAGGCCTTGGAGTAAATATTCTTTCTTTAGTTATCAGCATGCCCACACTTTGCAATGGGAATGTCAAGTCCAAGGGCTCCCAAAGAAGCACCATCCTGTAGTTTAGGTGCTACTTATAAACTTGACCTACATATACGGCAAGTAATCCATGAATTCTGATTCCTTTTTTAAAATTAATTTTTTTATTGGAGTATAGTTGATTTACAATATTGTATTAGTTTCTGCTGTACAGCAAAGTGAGTCAGATATACATACACACATATCCACTCTTTTTAAAATTCTGTTCCCATACAGGTGATACAGAGTATTGAATAGAGTTCCCTGTGCTATTCAGTAGGTTCTTATTAGGTATCTATTCTATATATAGTTGAACTCTGTCATTTTTGCAAGTATTTCCTGATGTATAGGGTACCACAGTCTCTATTTTCTGACCATGTTTGCCATCACCTACAAGGGCACTGCAGATAAGTTAGCATGTGGGCTTCTAAAACCTTTGGTTTTATACACATACTATATATATATATATATATATATATATATATATATATACATACACACCATAATGTGATGGTTAATGTTTTCAAAGTTTTGCTTCTTCTTTCCCTTGGAAGTAATCCCAAGAGCAAATGTGATGAAGTAAATTGTGTCCAAGAATTTTCCTCAGAAGAAAATCCACAATGTCTAAGTGCAAGAGTCAGATGGGTCATGTGAATGGATGAAGTGAGACGGGGAGCTCCACCCTCAGAGTTTCTGTGGGGAGAGAGCCGAGATTCTGTATTTTTCACAAGTTCCTAGATGATGTTCATGGTGCTGGTCTAGAGAGCATACTTGGAGAGCTTCTCAGTGGTAGTCTGGGTTACTATGGAATTTGCTAAATGATTCCTACCTAAGTAATACAGGTGATGCCAAACTGGCATCTCAGAGAGCTCCCTTAGAGCAGTAGTTACTGTGTCAGTCGTGAGGGTGTGATGCCTCCAAGGGTGTGATGGTGGCATCCACTGAGGGCCTGCAAACAAAGCTAGGCTTTTTCTCTCTCTCTCTCCCCAGTCTGGATGTCACACAGAAGGCCAAGTGTAGGTCTTGAGCAACTCATTCCTGGGGTGGTATTTAACTTGTCTAAATCCCTCTGTTTCTATAGCTAGAATCAGCCCTAAATGGAGGATTGGCATTTCAATACCAGGTTTGGAGGAAATTGGGGTGGGGACAAGGCATCTTGAATATGTGTTGCTGCAGTTGCAGTCTTCCATCTGTCCCTGAAAGTCTGTGTCATTTGCATCTGTTTGGAAACAGAATGGGATTAAGGCCAAGCATACAAGAAGGACACCTCGTTCTTGGATCCTCAGCCCCTCAGGCTCTGGTCACCATACCCAGCGTCACTGGAGTCAACAATCCTTTTGGCCTGCTGCAGAGTGTGGAATCCCAGCCCTAACCAGACATGCACACACAGCTGGTCGTCCAAGTCAAAACAGATCTCCTGCACCATGACCCGTAAAGAGAAGACTGTGCTCCAGACTTTTAGCTGATGGCACTAATGCCAGCTGGGAATATCCTGGTCCCACCCTTGCTCTGGCTTTTTAGCTAGAAGATTTGTCAAGGAATAATTTGGTTGTGGCTAGTTAAAAAAACGGAAACAAAACAAAAACCTCCCTTTAAGAAAAAACTATATAAGAGCTTTCTGAGGTTTTTAAACAAATGAACTACTCTGTTCTCCACTGAAAACGAGAATGGGGCATGTTTATTTGTGAAGGTTCATTTTCTTGCTAAATTAAGTTGAAAAAGAGATGGAAAGTACATCTTGTTCTTTATAGGAAGAGATGACAGATTGGTTTGGGGCAATTATTTCTCTTGAGAGAGGTGATCTAATACTGTCAATGGTTGGAACCATTTAAAACCCTTCGCGAACTTGGGTGGGTACGGAGGTGAAGCAGATGGTGTAGCGCTGCCATGTTTATGTAGGGAAGGGGCTGTCTTTCTTACTTGAGAGCTTATTTTAAGAAAGTACCAAGCAAATAATTGTGCTTCAAACCACCTCCCTCTGTCTCTGCCCTGAAGAAAGCACAGGTGACATACCCAGTTTTTGTAAGAACGTGATTCTTTATAAAGATCGAATGATAAGGACAACAGTCGTGCTTGAGTGAAGGCACTGAATTACATCATCTCTTGCAACTTCCCCATCCTGCTCAAAAACAATTGCTAAGGAACTTGAAGAAAAGTCCCATTTCAAGTGACACAGATTTCTACCACCACCAACAAATCTCCCCTAGTGGAGGAGAAGAGATATGTTGTTCTGGGCCCCATGGGGCTGATGAAAATTTTCTTTAAAGGGAACTCAAGCCATCTCTGGGACCACCAATCATCTAGTCTGTGGATTTCTAGGACACTCAGGCAAGCTCATCTCTGCAGGGGAAGCCCTTCTCTTCCCAAGTCACGTACGCTCTTGGCCTTTTCATAAGCTGTGAACCATTCCAGGTCCATCAGGCTCATGGAAAGGAAGAAGGTGGCAAAACCAAGTGCTGAAGAGCTGGGCAGAGGTGAAGCTCTCAACATAGGAACTAAATTTTCCAGAAGCCCCAGGGTGTGTGTGTGTGTGTGTGTGTGTGAGAGAGAGAGAGAGAGAGAGAGAGATGTGAACTGGAACAGAAGAGTTGCAAGTCAGAGTTAGCTGGTCCTCTGCGCTGATCGTTGGTTTGGTCTAACTAAAGCCATCACAAGGGCATTTACTGTAATTTCCTGGCATTACAGAGCTAGATGTGTTAAACAGCGGTGGCAAAGACGATACTTGCTTCCCCCAAGTTTTTAATCATCTTGAAGGAGCTGATAAACCCAAAGGTTTATAGAAATGTAGAGGGAAAGCTAGAAGACGAAGAGAGAGATTTTCAAGTTTCAACTTCCTTTAAAACAACTTCAGAGTTAAATTATTTTTTCAAATTTTATTATGGAAACTTTAAACATATATAAAATAAACAAGACATAACAGAACCCCCCCATGTACTCATCACTCAGCTTCAATAATTGTCAACACATGGCCAATCTTATTTCATCTACATCCCCAGTGATTTACTTCCCTCTCATATTGTTTTGAAGAAAACCTCTAAGTTAAAGGTTAACATTCCTTTCCCAGATAAAAACTCCTTTAGGGATGACCTTTATTGTGCCAGGACTGGAGATACCCCAAAAGCTTAAGAATAGGAAGAAACTCAGAGTGACCAATAGTTTATTCTGTTTGCCTCACCTTACCCCTTACCCCCACCCCACATCCATTTTCTGCCATTCTCTGACCTGCTATGCCTTGGAAGTGCCCACTAGAGACCGTGTCCCCAAGCTCACTTCCCTCACTTGTAAATGGTGTTCCCCATTGGCATCCAGGTGTTTCAGACAGGGAAACACCAGTAGGAGATCTGAGGGTGGGGGGAGAGAGAGACTGGGGTATTTATTCCACTGGAGCCACAACCTGGCTTCCTCCTCCCTGATTCTGGAGTGGCTATGTTCCCTCCAGCTCCAGTTTCTATCAGGCATCCCTTCTTCTATGGCTGTAGGGTTTGCTTCAGGCCTAGGGTGTTAAATCTCCCCCAGTGTTCTGGTCCCTGAGTGCTTCACCAACCCTTGACTTTGACCTCCTGAACCACCTATAAAAATCCATGGATTTGCACCTAACTCTGAGCTGGACATAAAGCAGGTGCTCAAGACCGTCTTGAGTAGACCTGATTCCACTCAAGGAAATACTTCGGAAAAACCTTAAGGAAAATACGTGGCTGCCCTTTGAGGACAAATAAGTCAACGACACCATCTTTCAAAATAATTTCTTTCTCCTCATCTTCTAACCCCTTTCTGGAAAATGCAGATAAGAAAAGTCAGCTAGTTCATTGCCATGATGCGGTCCCCTTTCTTGGATGTATTTGCAAGTAACTGACATCAAGGAAGAGAAATGGGGAAAGAAATGGAGCGCTCAGGGGGATGAGAAGAAAATTGTTCCTGAGCAATAGGATTTCCAGGAGGACACCTGGTTTGAGATCTATACACATGCTTTTCTATCTTCAAAAGCTAAAGAATAGGTTGCTAAAGCCTATTCAAGTGGCGCAGGAGGTGTACCTCTGATCTTCTTGTACCAATGAGCTTCGATTCTTAAAAAAATGGCCACTGATGGTAGTTGAATTTTTTTCTCACTTCTGGTGAGCCTGGGACAATCATAACTTCCACAATGTACACTGGACGATGGTAGCTGCCCTATTAAACAAATGCTAAAAAGTTCCCTTGGTTCAAAGATGTCCAAACACGCAATGGCATTTGATTGTTGATGTGAGGAGTTAGAGGAGAAAAAGGACCTGTTTTCAAAATGTTGTCTGTATCTAACAGCATGCCTTGAAGCTGGCTTAAAGCAAACTCAAGAGGCATAGGTATCTTAAAGAGACACTTAGAAAATGTTATCACAGCATTAAGAATTCTTAATAAGACTGTTCTTTTGTGTTTCCTTCCTTTCCTCCTTCCCTCCTCTCACTCTCTCTCTTTCTCTTTCTGAGGGAGCTATTTGGAGAACCAAGCTCATGATATTAATTACACACTTCAACAAGTTCAATAACATATACATTTATTGAACTACGACTATGTGTTGATCACTGTAGGGGAATAAGGAGACAAATACACTACAGTTCCTACTCAGGGTATTACAGTCCTGATAAAGAATTAGGTGAAATGACTGTTGTTCAAGGCAGAGGGAACGTCCATCCTAGAGACTCACCTGCCACTGGAGCAGCCTCATTATACTGGTCTTGGGAGAAAGCTTGCTTCCTACGCATTTATCAGAGAAGATGAGGCCAACAAATATTAAGTGCTAGAATTAGAGGAGTGTTGATTAAAAATGCAACGGGCTCCCAACTCTCTTCATTATAAATTCTCAATGTATTAGCAAAGATGCTCATCCCATTCGGATACTTACTGTTTCCTCATTCATTCAGTTATCAAACACTGATTGAGTGCCTACTGTTTTCTTAGCACTGTGATAGGTAATGGAGGTACAAAGATGAGTATTTCAAGGGGCTTAACAGTCTAACAAGTAGAATTGTAAGTCAATGTCTGAAAATGTCACAGGTGCACTTATGGAAGTTTGTACAGAGCGCAGGGGAACATAAAGAGGGTGAGGTTAATTCTATTGGAAAGAGGTAAAAAAAATGCTTTCATAGAACAGTTCACCCTTGAACTAACTCTAGAAATAGGGGTAGATATTTTATTAGCAGATGGAGATGATGGTTGAGGGATGGGTGTGCAGAAAGGGATGAGATTCTAGGCATCAAAGCCACCACCACCTTCACTGATGAGAAAGCCCCTGTAGTGTCCAGGGAACCGATTCTCACAGTGGTTACGGGGCATCATAGGGGGAGGACACTACAGACCTCTGACCTTGGGCCAGACCACAGCAGGTTTCTGTGTCAGGGGAAGGAGTTTGATTCTTTTTCCTGTAGGCCCAAGGGGTGCTTCTAGGTGGTAAGCACCTCCTCTCTCCCTCCTGCATCTCATGAACTCCCAACCCCAGGAGATACAAGAAAGCTCACTCACCTTGTGCTGGGGCAGTCAGTGCAGTCTTCCCAGGTTGGCCCCCGGCACTCGGCACACGAGGCTTCACAGATCTGGCAGAGGCCGTGCTCATCGACGTATTCTCCTGGGGAACAAAATCTAGTTGTTTATCACATTTCTGCATGGCAGTGCTGTCTGGGCTGTCAGTCTGAGAGCAGCCAGCTCCCTCTGTGGCTGCCCAAAAGCGATGGAGACAACACAGAGAGAAGAGACCTTGAATGGCTTCAGCAGCCAGTCTGCTCTTCTCCCAAGGGCCCCGGAAGTTGGAACCTCAAAAAGTTATGAGGCATGACATAATTTTGGATCTAGTCAACATGTGTTACAGATTTTATAAGTAGGGAGAGGCTGGGGTGGGGGGCCGGGCGCCCCATAATACCCCTTTACTGAGCTCCTACTGATGTTCCTGTTAAAACCTGAGGGCTCCTGGCCCGTGACGAGCCCAGTTATAATCTTGGTCGAAGTCAAGCCACGGGCAGGACCCACCCAGATCTTGTCCCACCGCTCTGGGGGGGATTGTGGTTACTAGTCAAAAATGGGAATTGAATCTTGGCTGACATTGGACAGATGTGAGCTGCATCTCACCCTGAAAGAGTAACAATAAAGAGATAGCCAGAGAATTCTTCATTGACTTAGAAAGTTTATCTCTCCCAAGGAAAGACCAAGATGAGGCCTTTCCACATGAACTTTCCATGAAGCAAGTTGAGCCTCATGAACTTGTGGACATTTAAAAAATTTCTCCCACGGCAAAGGTGGTGGAGAGAGGCCAACCTCATTGCAGGTGATAACCTCATGATGGGTGTCTATTCATTGAATTCAACCCTCTATTCACACTACACACATCCTCTTCTGACATTGTCTTAAAAAAAAAAAAAGTCAAAAAGTGTCTTCAGTCTGATCCAAAGAGCCACTTTGTGTGATTTGGAAACTGATCATGCCCAGAAAATATAGGTTCAGATTTCAGTAGAGTCACAACCTTCACTTGCCTCCCACATCAGCCCCAACTTTCACAGCCCCTAAGCCTGTCTGAACATTGTTCATCTGAGATCCAGCCAGAAGAGTGTGGGAGCAAGACGCACCCTCGGTTTGATCGAGGGGTGTTATGCAGACTCCAAGGTTCACTGCCTGATTTATTGTAGTTGCCTTGCAAAAAGCCCTGGCAACTTGGACCTGACTGGTGAGGAGTGTAGGGAAGTCTACCTCTCTGCCCTTTTCCATAGCTTTACTGAACTAGCAGAGTTGGGTCAGGTAAACCTTACCTACATAAGTCTTCCACTTGCTAGCACTAAACCACAAAAGTGAAAATGAAGAGGCAACCAGAATTTGCCCTTAATGGCAGAAAAAGCCTTTCACAGAGAGTTATTCTATTGGTTTCGTTAACTAATGGGGAAAAGTACATACTCAGAGCAATGCAAGCATCTAACAGTGGCAACACGCGGCACATCTTGGACTCTGTTCTTCTGTGCCTTCTAATAGTTGCCAAGGTACGGTGTGGACCAGAAATCTGATACATAACCTTCAGAATGGGACTGTGGTTCTCAGCCCAGGAGTGACTCCCAGAAGTCCTAGCCCCTAAAGAGTGAGGAACAAGAGGGGGCAAAGAATGTAAATGCGCAGGTTGTTCACTGTGCAAGGTGCCTTCTCAAATGGTCAAGTGGAGGTGGAAATCCCCCCCCCCCCCAATGTTCATCTCACCAAGCTGGACAGCCTCTGCCTCTGTAAGGGGCACCTTCTACTAATCACACAAAGGTGTTAGAATGGACTAGGTGTACTCTTGGTAATCAGCAGTCCTGAGGCAGAAAAAACCTGGGGCTTCTGTCTAGTAGGAGTGGTGACATCAAGATGTGACTGTCTCACTCAAGACAGGCATTATAGTTCTGCAGCCTTCTTTTTTTATTTTTTCAGGCTCCCCCATTCCCCTCTTAATTGTTGCCCTTGCTGAAACCTCTTCCACTTTTGTTGTGCAAGGCACAACCAACGGAGCAGTCATCAGTCCAGGCATCAGCCAGATAAAGAGCAGAGGATCCAGGGTGGACCAACTAGGAAGAAGTAGATCATGCCTACACGGCTGACGAAAGCAATTTGTGTTCACAGAGTTAGATGACAGCTATGTGTCTTTCACAAGATGTGTGCTGCGTGGAACAGGAATGGGGGAGGGTTACAGAGGCTCCTAAACCCAAAGAAAGTGTATTCTAGAGAAATGTAGGATCATAGCACAGCTCACTCACTCATTCATTCACTCATTCATTCCATGATATTTTCTGAACATCTATGTGCCAGGTACTAGGTGAGATTTAGAGATATAGAAATTAAATGGGCCCTGTTCTTGGCTTCTCAAAGATTTTTGAGTAGAACGATTTTTAAGAGATATAATGCAAATGCTGGCCACGTGTCTTTGACCTCTTGGACAGTCTAGGTTAAAGTCTGAAACAAAAAACAAGGGCATACGCTGGACTCTGCTAGACCTAGAGGCAAAGACCATTCCTTTGCGTTGGCGTCCATGCCTATAGGAACTGAGACAGTGGTTTGGGTCTCCCAACTCCTGATAGCTGTCCACCTTAATCTTCATGATATATTAGAGTCAATGCTAGGGTAGGATTTTAGACTAAATATACCTTGGTCTGCTAAATCAACTGATATTTAGATGGTTCTGCGAGTTATCCCACACCTACACCAAAAGTCTCCTTTGTAATTACAGATGATGCATGGCTAGGTCAAGCAAGGGTTATTCAGTTATTACTGTGAACATTTTAAACTCTCCTCTGTATCTGATTTGCTCCTCATTGGCTTCCGTAAGCCAGTAGGTGGCACTGACAGCTTGGCCTTGCACTTCCTTGATCTGCTCAACTATTATGGCTTCTGTTGGTGCTGACAAAGTGCCACCTTAGATATAATCCTCACTTGGAATTGCCCCATCTCTGAGATTTCAAGTACCCACTCCAGACACAACCTTCTTATGCCCCATTATGAGTCTAGCTTACCCAGGTGGTGCCCTAGGCTGCTTGGTCATCCCTTCATTCATCTGTTTAGTTCCCTCTTGCATTCCTCATTTGGGCTGGTCCAACCTTCCCAAGACTCAGTCCCACCATTCTTTCCCCATTCTTTCTCAGAATATGACCTCACTACCTAATTTTCTGATAAGATACTGTTTCCCCAGCATCCTTTTTTTCAATGTCAAAATTCCTATCTTCTTGAATGTTCACCAGTCGTCTGTCTCTGAGGAAGTTAGTCTTTTTTTCTTGGCCATTCTCTCCATCTAATGCTCTTAATCTTTCCTCAGGATATTTCTCCACCAGTCTGTCTTTAGTCCTTTCTTCACATCTCCCACCATCCTCGGATCTATAAAAGTTCTCCCCAACCTAAAACCTTTGGAAGCATTTTTCTTCCCTGATAAGTGACTCTTAAAACATGTCTCTTCCTCCTACCATTTGGAAACAAAATGGAGAAAATCTCATAACCTAGAAGCTTATGTAAGAGAATCAGCATAAGACAGCTAAACTGTGCATCTCTCTCCAGTCTGCATGCCTCTTAACTTGAGAGCCAACTCTGGCTTTAGAACAGATGAGAATAGAGAAACCTGTCCCGTTTTTCATATTTATGTAGACGTCCAATGAGTTACATAAACAACTGCCCCCAGCCCTTGCAGGCACAAGAGTTCCACTGCACATTTGAAAGCAAAGAAACCAGATTCCAAGGACGTAGTCAAGTTGCTATTTTTTTGGTTGTTGGAGCAGTAAATTCTTGTCATCTGTTTTCATTGCACAATGAAGCTGAATGTTTATGACAGGCGTGATATACAAAATTCTTAGGAAAAATCACTTTAGCACAGACTCCGGGGTCAATATTTTTGTTCTCCACCTCAGCCTCCAAGCTCTCCCTTCTGGTGTCTTCATCCATTATTATCATGTCCAAATTATCTTTCTCCTGTCATCAGAATTTTTTCATCCCCCTTTTAGTTTCTTTCTCATCTCATCTTATAATAGTTCAAAGGACACTGAGGCAGTAGGGTCTCGTGGGGAGGAATGATGTCTCAGCAGTTGAAGGCACATCTTAAAAATTAATACTTGTAAATTTAAAAGTTTACAAGCACAAGTGCCTTAGCCCGCCTGTTCCACTTCTTGATGACATTGCAGAATGTGTTTGTGTTAACAAGTCTAAGTTATAAATAAACTTTATGAATTCACCCAGAATAGGTAAACATTGATTACATCCTCCGCAGCTACCAAACATGGTTGAGACTCACATAGCAATATTTTTTAGGCTTACACGGCTAGAAGAGCTTCATGTCTCCGGCTAAAATGCTTTGCTTTCTTTGGTACCTTGTAATATTTCTTTTACTGATTAGAGTCAGTAATATTTAAGCAAATAAATATATAAGCCCAGTAAACTAATAAACACATAAGTAGATTATGATGTGAGTTTAAAACAGCTTTTTAGCAAGGGTGATTAGTAAGAGAAAATAAGAGGGACATTGGATGAGAAATCAGCCATTTGGTCTTTGATCTGGTTATTTCAGTGAGCAACCTTGTGTTACTGAATTATTTGTAGACCTCTTATCACTCAGATGCCAGGTCTCATAGAATGTGACTTTCCTGAATGTTTCCACAACCAGAAGTGCTAATCAAATAATACTATCTCTTTGCAAGGATGCCAACAACTAGTTTCCAACTTAAGATACCACTGTGTGCAGACAGTTTTCATGAAAAGAAAGCCATATATTTATTAGTTTCCACCAGCTACAATAAATGCACAGTAACACTTTCAACCAGTTATATACTAATGAAATAATTCAGTTTTTAAGCCCTCATGAAGTGTGAAGTTTTATAGCAAAGTTCAGAATATGAGGCCATCAACTGAGCCTGCAATATCTTCACTTAAAAGTCTACACAATTATTTAGCCTTAAAAAGGAAGGAAATTCTGACACATGCCACAACAATGATGAAACTTGAAGACATGTGCTAAGTGAAATAACCCAGTCACAAAATGACAAATATTGCATGATTCCATTTATACGCCATACCTAGAGTAGTCAACTTCAAAGGGACACAATGTAAAATGGAGGTTGCCAGGAGCTGGGGGAAGCGGAGAAGTGGGGAGTTATTGCTTAATGGGTGCAGAGTTTCAGCTGGAGAAGATGAAAAAGTTCTGGTGATGGATAGTGACAAGGGTTGCACTACAATGTGAATGTAACTAATGCTGTAAAACTGTACACTAATAATGGTTAAAATAGTAAATTTTATGTTACACACAATACATTTTGCCACACACACACACACACACACACACACACACACACACACACACGTCTGCATGATGAGTTTATTCCCTAGAAGGGCAATACTTGATTTTAACTAAAAACCTCAGGATTCTCTGCCTTTGGGGATGGGTCCAAAGAGCACCAACCGTCTTGGGGAGCCAGTTTGTTAAACTGAGTCTTGGGAGACCTCCTGTGCTAGTGGAGATAAATGAGTAAGTGGATAAAGCTTGTGAAAATGGAGACATCTGGCAGATGGAACACTGTTTTTCCTTTCCATTAGAAGTTACAAAGGCAGAGTGAACATCACGCAGCTCAAAGCAGAGTTCTGTTTCCACAGCCTGGAGGTGTCTGGGGCTACTGCTTCTCTATCTCGTCCTCTTAGTGATTTCCGATTTTCCTCCCCCACAGGCTTTTCTGATTGACGAGACTTATCCTTCCTGATCCCATTGCTTTTTCATTCTCAGGTGCTAGTATTCTTCTGTGTGGTTTGTGCAGATGCTATGAAATGCTACTCTGGCACCCCCGTAGGCTGGCACTCCTGCAAAAAGATGGATCGTAAAATGTGGATCCAACACACTCGCAAATGGTTAGTTTCCCTCAGCCTGCATGCTGTCCGAAGAGCAAGGAATTAAGAGTTGATCCTTTTAGTTTTTCCCTGCAGTTTGGGCCCTGACCATAGTCAGGCTGCTAAAAAAATGTATGCAAAGTGAAGTCTTGGCCAACACACCGGAGTAGAGTAGTGATGTAGCAATCACACGAGCTCCCATTCACCGACACCTACCGTATTACAAATACTGTATGTATCTGTAATGGGTAATGTTTAAGCCAGACAACAGCCCCTTTTGTGAATGAGAAACCAAGGCTCAGAGAGATGAACAATTTTGCATAAATTCACTCAACTAGGTGAGTGACAGAGTTGGGTTACTCAGGTTTGTCCGAGTCTGAGCCATGCTCTTTCTGCAATATTTCCCTGGTATCAATTCCTTTCCCCTTTTGGAGTTCCAAGTAGCTTTGCTATTTATAAAAAGAAAGAACTGAGTACATGCCTCCTCCAAACCACTTGCTGAGGTAAGGGTATCAAAAAGGAATTCACCGTGTAAACAAATGAACTTTGAGCTGGCCTACTGCTCTAAGCAGATTTACTCAATGATTGAATATACCTTCCAAATTAATTTTCTCATAAAATGGCCACCATTTATTAAAAGGCAATTCTGCTTATCGAATTGATATTTTACAAGCAGCTTATTTTGTCCGCTAGGCTAGAAGCTTTGAAGAGGAATCCCCCAATTTTTTTTTGAATGAATAAAATAATTGGTTGGAACTCTGCAAAGGGATTTTCTATACCTCTTAACTGCTGTCCACAACCAAAATAAACTGTCTCCTCAGAAATAGCTTACAACCAGAATTATAGTAGCTTCTCTCTGGTCCCTCAATTTATATGAAAATCTAGTATAGATGGATTGTTTCCTATATCTCTTCTGCTCAATTAAGAGAATTTTGCACTGTCTTTATGTTAGTGAAAAGTCACTCTTTTCCTAGTTAGGGATGCTAAAATTAAAAAGGCACTGAACAGTTGGTTCCAAGATCAGACACAAGAGAAGACAAGAGGCATGAGTGTGATTACTATCTGCATTTAAACAAAATAAATTTACAAAGCCTATTGTTGAATGTGTGGGTGAGGGAAGCCATGAGCACTTTCCCGTAAGCAGTGTACAGTGGGTAGGAATCCATTTCTTGCCCATTGGAGGTGTGCAAAGTGTCTTGACGGTCTCTCTACTTAGTGGGCTGTCTGCTCTCCCTGTAAGTGAGCCTAGACTCACTACAGGTTCTTTTGGGCACTCCATCCCTCTCCTCCTCAGAGGTAAGATTTTATCCCCCAGTGTTCCCACCATTTGTGCCTGCAGAGGCACTACTCGTGGGAGAAACTGTACAGAATGTGATGTGTTCATGGTTGAAGGGATATGTGGGGTTCAATACCCAGTGCTGGAAGTAAGTGATCATAATTTGAGAAAATAACGTGTTTACCTTTTGGAAAACATGGCTCATTACCTGAGGCAGGTCACGCTTGGGAGACACTTACTGAGAAAGTGACTTGAAAGAACAGGTTGTTGACTAGAGCTTCCCGTAAGCCAGTGAGTGAGCAGGGGAGCTATCAGGCCATAAGGGCTGCGTCATTCCCCTTCACTTTGGGGGTGATGAAGATGGCAGGGGAAACTGTCAGCGGTGTGGCCCACTGAGCCTTCGACACTTTTGAACTAAACAAGGGTCCTAGCATGGGAATCGGTTAAAACCCAAAGTCCTTCCCAAGGAGCTTAATATGATCTAAATGTTTTCTGTGATGGTGGAAGTCCTGAACACAGGCACAAAGATGACACTTGTTGTCCTGTACTTTCATTGCTATGGTTACCCAAATAGCCTCCCTAAATAACCGCTTTTAAAACTTGCCCTCTTTTTTTTTAATGTAAATTGGTGCAGCCACTGTGGAAAACATCATGGAAGTTTCTCAAAAAACTAAAAATAGAGCTACCATATGACCCAGCAATTCCACTCCTAGGTACATATCTAAAAAAAACCCCAAACACTGATACAAATAGATATATGCACCCCAATGTTCATAGCAGTGTTATTTACAATTGCCAACATATGGAAGTAGCCTAAGTGTCTATCAACAGATCAATGGATGAAGAAGGTGTGAGATATATATACATACACACACACCCCCCCCAATATATACGATGGAATACTACTCAGCATAAAAAAGAATGAAATTTTGCCATTTGCAGCAACATGGATGGACTTGGAGGGCGTTATGCTAAGTGAAATAAGTTGGACAAATAAGGACACGTACTGTATGATATCTCTTATATGTGGAATCTAAAAAAATAGAACAAACTAGTGAATATAATAAAAAAGAAACAGACTCACAGATATAGCGAACAAACTAGTGGTTACCAGTGGTGGGAGGAGGGGCAATATAGGGGTAGGGGAGTGGGAGATACAAACTACTGGGTGTAAGATAGGCTCCAGGATGTATTGCACAACATGGGGAATATAGCCAATATCTTGTAGTAACTGTAAATGGAAAGTAACCTTCAAAAGTTGTATAAAAATTTTAAAAAATTAAAATGAAAAAATTAAGTTAACAAACGTAGAACAAAACAAAAACAACTCTTGCACCCTTCAAGGCACCACTGCTGTCCCTTCCCCAACTCCAGTGCCCATGGGAGGGAACATCCTCAAATTACTCTCCTTCTCTTGCTCTGCATCAACACATCCAAAGTGCTGTCTTTGTCTTTCCTCGCCCTTCCTTAGTCTTTCCTCAAGCCCTGCCTGCTGGTGCTAAGTTGCAGCCTAACTGCTAATTAAGAGAAAGAGAATCTCCTGGAAAGAGAAAGAAGTTGCCTTCCAAGGCCTAGGGCTCCACCTGCACCTCAGCAGGTAACTGGCAATTTAGTCTTTCATTGGGTCATCCTTAACGCTCCCCATCCTCGGGCAGGAGATGCTGCCTTCTAAGAGATGGTTTCGTTTGTCTAGGGACAAGTCTGAATGGAGCATGGCACCCAGAACACCTCAGTCCCTTAGTGACCGGGGAAGCATTTGATGAATCAGGCTGCCATATGTTTTTTTGTGTGTGTGTGTTTGTTTTGAATTTTATTTATTTTTTATACAGCAGGTTCTTATTCGTTATCTGTTTTATACATATTAGTGTATATACGTCTAATCCCAATCTCTCAATTCATAGGGCTAGGCTGCCATATGTTTTGTTGAGAGTGACCAAACTGTGCTTTTGGAAAGACTCAAGTATGGAAATAAAGCAGGGAACCAAAGTTTGCTGTGTGCCTACAGTGGAGTGCCAGCGTGGTAGGAAGCACTGTTTTGGATAAATGCGCAAATTTTGGAGTCATCCCCACCTGGGTTTGATTTTGGCTTCCTCCTCCAGCTGCCTGACATTAATCAAGTCACATATTTCCCTGACATTCCTCTTCTGTGTACTGTGGATAATATTTTCTTTCTCACAGAATGTGGTGGGGATCAAGTGAGAAAACAGACCTGAAAGCACCTCTCACAGTGGATGACAGGATGCTAGCTGTAATTATCAGGTACTTTGAATATGTTACCTCATTAAACCTCAAATTAATAAGGTAGGGTAGGGGCTATCATCTTCATTTGACCAAATAAGGAAGTCAGGCGTCAAAATATGCTCTCTCTGAACATCACCCAAACCCTGGGCTCATTGGATCCCGAATGGTGCCTTTTCCACCCCCCGCCCCTCCCCCGAGGGGACTCGAAGAATGTACTGGCTGCACAGGTCGGTGGCAATGAGGCAACTGAAATTAATGACCCTGGAGATGGAGAACTATGACCTCTCAAAGCAATTCAGCTGCGAGACGCAACCCACGCTCGCAAGGTCATTTCCATACGTAATTAGCAGCCCCCGGGAGCCAGCCTCCCAATACCAGAGCAAAGGCAGCTTTCCCTGCGCGTAGCTGTGGAAAATTCCGGAGCTATGGCTGCTGAGGTAGAAGTTTGGGGAGGCACACAGGCTTCTCCCGAGAAGCACGGTTTCCCCCGCTCAGGTGCAGAGTATGGGATTCTGGGCCCCGCGGCGGCGTAGGCGCTACGCTTGGACGACCGGCTTCTCCTTTAGGTGAGTGGCCCGGAACGGACTTAGCTTCCTTCCTTGGCTGGTATCAGGATAAATTGCAGAGTTTCCTCTCTGTCTCAGTGACGGTGGCACACATAAGCAGATGACAGTGGAAGTGGGTGCAGGGCTGTATGTCGTGAGGGTGGGTGTGTTCTGTGTACGGGCGGGGGAGTTCGTGTTGAGAGGGGAGAGGCCTCAGAAGCCCTGGGCGTCGGAGATGGGGAGTCCCGAGTGTTTCCCTGCCTACCAGCCTCCTTCCGCGTGGTTTGTGTCCGATAAGACCTTGAGACTCTGTCCAGAGCGTGAGATCCAGGGCTGGCCCCTCACCTGGCGCTACCATAGAGTGCCTGCGCCTCTCACCCCCCCTTCAGGATTCCTCTCTTTGCCACTGAGCCCTTGGATGAGCATGTGCTGTCCTCTCCCCGCCCAGAGAGGGGAGAGGTAGGAACAGGTGAGGTGCTTGTGTCCGGAACTGGCTGTCCTAGATGTGAATCCCAGGGTTCTCTTGGGCTACCTGTGTAAACTTGCACAGGTGATGTAACCTCTCCTCCCCTGGGCCTGACCTCCACCCTTCATGGCTGAGCCCACCTCAGGCCGACCCTCAGGGTCTCCCCAGGGGCCACTGCATCTTCCTGCTCTAGTTACATCACTGTCCTGGGGGAGGGGAGGGGCCCTTCAGCATCATTTCTAGGGAACAGGCCCCACGTTCGGGGGTCCTGGACCTTTAGAGACTAGCCTACAGCTTAGGCTTGCAGCCACCAGGCGGTGAGGTAGGGCTCGGTGTCCAGGACTCGGGAAGCCTGACGCTCCCTGGAAACTCGCTGTGATGCCAACAGGCAGAGCTGGTGAGTCAGGCTCTCCCCCCTTTCCCAAACTCCCTCTGGCAGCTGTCTGACCTGCTTTGACTCCTTTTTGCTTTCAAGGCTGCTCTCGATATTTGTCTTAACCAGATTTTACACGGTGTGATGTGCCTGAGGCCCCAAGCCCTCCTGAAGAGGGAGAGGGCTGGTTCCTCTCTCTGCTGTTCACAGTTTGCCAAAATGGGCAGGGATGGGCTGTGGAAAAGCTGCCCATGGGCTCGGGGAACTTGAATGGTTTTTTGCTTATGCAGTCGTTGAGCTTGATTTAGGTTGTAATTTCCTGAAGATGAATTTGTAAGAAGCCAACATTTTCTGTGGGATAAAAACAAGCACTTAACTACAGTAGCACAAATGATGGGCAGGCAAAACTGCTAAAAGGAGCAGAGGCAGGAGAAAAATGTTGTGTGTAGTTTGGGGATTAGAAGTCCGGGCCCTGGACTGGAGATAAGGGGACCTTTTCTGGGATAGCTGGGTGCTTTCGCAATGCTTCCACATTTAATTCTCAGAGCCAGCTTATGGAGGTGAGCCCTGCTCTCATTTGAAAGAGGAAACTGAGGCTCAGGAAATTTAAGTCATCTGTCCAGTTTCACTGAATTAGCGATAATCCAAATAGCTAACACTTATTCACTGATGGCGTATGCTAGGAATTGTCCTGAGTGCTTTGTGTGTATTAGCTCAATCCTTACAGTAATAACCCCATGGGGAAAGGAGGGCTCTGTGTACAGCTGTTTTTTTTTTTTTTTTTTTAAATCATCCTCATTTTTCTGTTGAGAAAGTTGAGGCAATGAGATATGAAGGGACCTATTACAGTCACCCAGCTGGGACGTAAACCCGGGAGGTCAGATTCCGAACTCTGCTCCTTTAACCCTGGTTTTGTAGCACTCATTTTCCCAGAAGATATTGGAGATGGGATTGATCCCAGGCCCGGTTGACGTCAGATGTCGTGTGCCCCTTCTACTCCACTGGAAATTCAAATAATTGGTGAGCTGTGTGCGCGTGTGATGAGTTCAAAATATGCAGCCCTAGACATCTCAATCATGCAACCTGTACTATTGCTTGCCTAACATTTTCTGGAGGCTATTTGGGAAGAAGGCTTAATGTCTACCCTTCATGAGACAGGCAGAATCAGCTCACATAAAATACCAAGAACACCAGCCAGTGTAGAAGAAGTATTCAAAACCTAATGGTTGCTCAGGGCAGCTTGTTCCTGTTGTAACCCTCCCTGAGGACAGGACCATTTCTTGTTCAGTTTTAGGTCCTCATGGCTTCACTGCATGAGTAGAAGATTGTTCCTAGACTTGTTTTGTGTTTTTTGGGGAGATATTCATTAAATATTTGTCTGTTTTACTGAAATAAGATTGACTTGGGCCTCGAAAAAATGGATGTGGCTAGGTGGGGAGGGCGGGGGGGGAAGTGGAGCATATTTCAGGAGGGGAACACAGAAAGCAAAGGACTGGGGAGCTGGGCTAGGCATGATGTCTCTGTGACTCAGGAAAATGTTTGGATTGACTGAAGCAGAAACTGAGTTTGGATAGAGGATATAGATCATGGAACATCAGGCAGAGGTGTATCGAATGGGTGTGGTTGGCTAACGCGAGCCAAGGAAGGTTTAGGAAGAAGGTCACTGATGAGAACAACTTTGGAGGATGATCACCCTGGTCGGGGGAGACTGGCTGAACTGGGGGGACAGTCTGAAAAGTCAGCTAGCAGATGGCTTCAGAAAGCCAGGAGTGAGGGAATTGGAGCTATTGCAAACCAGATCATCGAGAAAACAGAGTCACAGGATCTCAGGGAGAGGGGGATTTTGGAACTTATCTAGGGATCAGGCTTAATTGTCTCAATGGTTTCTAGCTCAGTGACTGCCCAGTATTTGAGTAAAAACTACAAGGGATGGAGAACTCATTATCTCCTCTTCCAGTTTTGGAAAGCCCTGTAGAAATGTCTTTGTAGTTAGTAGGCCAAAATGGCCTCCGAGTCAATTTTATACATTGGTCATTTCGAAAGAATAGCTGTTATGAAAAAAAGAAAAGCAAGATATTTATGAGAATAGTGAAAAGAGTCAAGATTGGAGTCCAAGGCTCAGGCATGCGTGGCTTTGAGCAAGTCGGGGTAAACGCTGAGTTTTATTTACTTCTGTGACTGGGGATGAAACACGTCCTGCCTGGTTCTCTGGTCTATTTGGAGGACCAAATGATATGCCTTGTGACAATGTTTTGGAAACTTCAAAATGCCTTATAAAGGAGGGGAAGATAAGATGACTAACGCTCCACAGGAGGGAATATAGTACAGTTTAGTGACAGAGAAAGCTGGATGCAAATTCTAACTCTGCCACTTTCTAGCTGTGTGATCTGGGGCTCCATCTCTAACCCTCGTTTCCATAGCCGCAAAATGGAATAAAAACAGTCAACTTTAGAAAGTTGTTGTAACAACTCAATTTGGTAAAGGACTCAGCACAGAGTCTGCTTGACATATAATAAGCCACAAATAAATACAGTTACTGTTATTATTGATAAATGACGCCTCCTGCATACAGGAGATGGGTCGAGAACAAGGAGTCAAATCTATGCACTTGAACTTGAGGGATTAAAGAAATGATGGTAGCATTGACAGGGCCTGAGGATGTGAGGGAAGCTGGTTGAGATGAACTAGCAGAAGTTTGGAAAATGCACGACAACCGGCATGGCTCTGTGTGTTTATACAGATGCCTCGGGCAGGATTTTGACAGTGGCTGTTTTTTGCGTCTGCTCAATATCGAGCGGCTGTGTTCTCTCTCCGAACAAGTATAACAAGAGTTGATGGAGTAAAATATAGTGCAGGAGTTCACAGCCCATTCTGCCGGGTTCCATGCCATAAACGATCAGGAGCTCAATGCATTGTTAGCAGATAGAGTGTCAGGTTTAGATGCCAGGGTGGTGAAAGAAATGTCACCACCTACACATTCCAGTGGAGGGGCCGTCCTGTTCTTGGCCAGGATGGCCGTTTGGCAGAAAAGTCAAGCATCTGTAGACACTCTCATGTACAAACCCACGCAGAAGGAAGGTCAGTTGTTACAAGGGCTCCGATCGCAATGATTGCAGCTGCTCACTTGGATTTTGTGCCCATCCGAAAAGATGCTTTTCAATGAGTAACGAGTCTCAGGTAAATGATGAACTCGCATTAGCAGGTTAGAGGCTCATCATTATAGCGGAGGCAGTGCTTGTGGAAGGTGCAGGGAGGAGTGTCCTTGTACCAACCAGGCTAAGTGCCTGGTAAGGTAAGAGCATGAGTTTGATATTATTTGTGTTCAGGAGAGAGAGCACTTCGGAAAGCCTACATCTCAAGAAAGTTTCTTCAGTTGACTGTCAGGCAAGCTGATGTCCACCCAGGAGATCCCTTTTTTACAGATGAAAAAGCTGACAATGACAGTTTACCCCGCTCTCCCCAAATCACACCGTTTGTCTGTCCCCTCTCCATATTCAGCTGTGTTGAGGGGGAAGGATAATCATTTAGGGAAATTGTAGAGAGAAATAAAGGCAAAGCAACACTCAGAGATGATAGAAGCCATGCTTTCTCTAGGTTGGCAAAGGACTTGATACCAGAAGGTTGTTGACGGTAACATTCAACTTATCTCACATGGTAAACTTCTGGTTATTTATCTTGGAATTTCTTCTGCTTCCTTGTCTTCAATAAAGTGGAGATTCTATAAAGTGGAGATTTTCTTCTATAAAGTGGAGATTCCTAAATAGCTTTTCCTAGTCCAGATCTGTCTCCTGAGTTCAATAATCCTATATCCATTTGCCCACAGACTCAACACCTGGACACTTCACAGGTATTTCCAACCCAAAATGTCCAACAAGACTTAGCATCTCATGCCAGTACCTACATCCTTCCTATACGCACTGTGTAGGTGGGTGCTGCCACCATCTGATCGGGAAAGCCAGTACGGGGATCCGATGCTCAACCCCACCCTTCCCCACATTTGATCCCTCACAATCTCTCAGCTCCGTCTCCAGCACCACCACAGGACTTCTCACCCAGTCTTTCCTATCCCATGTAATAGATTTAATTTCCTAATTGGTCTCTGGGACTCATTATCTGCTCTACCCACCTCACCCCTGTTCTGTCTACTCTAGCCAGAATGGGAATTTGATACTGCTCTTCTACCTGAAGTCTTCCAGGGCTGTCCCCTCAATACAGAATAAAGCTCCAAAGAAGGATATCCACGAGCCTTCAAGTTTTGGCCCTTGCCTCCACTGCTGGCCTCATCCCCTGCTGCTCTCCCTGTGAGCTGTAGCAGACTTTTTTGGTGCCCTGCACACATCCTGTGGCCACATCAGTGTGTGGAAACCAACTTCCAGGGGAGAGTATCTGCTTGTATCAGTGTGAGGCTTTCTCCAGTGCAGGAAGGCTGCTCTGTCCGGTGCACGTGGCAGGCCAGGAGAACCAGGGAACTAACCGTGGAGTTTTCCTCCACCAATGCCAGGGATTTGGTGCATAAAGATCGTGACTCCATTGTCCCTCCAGTGAGATAACTGAGGCCTGTGATCGCTACCATTTTCCAGAGTTTTCCCACAGGACTGAGCTTCGGGTTCTCTCCTGGATCGCTATTTGCCAAGTGATAAAAGTGGTCAAAACATTTTGGTAAATAAATTGACGTGTTTGGAATTAGGAATGCAAAAGAGAGTCACCTGGAAGCTGATAGCTCCATGGAAATGTAGGCATTCATTCATTTAAAATAATTATTAAGCAACTACTACACGCCAGGCACACTTCCAGTAATTTGGGATACAACGGTAGGCAAAACACAAGTCTCTTCCCTGGTGAAGCACAGGAGATAAAGTGTACATCACAAATACGACAAACTAGTAAATTCTGTGTGGTTAGAAGCTAATCAATGCTATGGACCATAAAAAAGAACGAAATTGGGTCATTTGTAGACACGTGGATGGACCTAGAGACTGTCATACAGAGTGAAGTAAGTCAGAAAGAGAAAAACAAATATCGTATATTAACCCATGTATGTGGAATCTGGAAAAATGGTGTAGATGATCCTATTTGCAAAGCAGAAATAGAGACACAGACGTAGAGAACAAATGTACGGATACCAAGGGGGAAAGGGTGGGGGGTGGGGGGAGGAATTGGGAGATCGTGATTGACACGTATACACTATTGCTACTGTGTATAAAATAGATAACTAATGAGAACATACGGTATAGCACAGGGAACCCTACTTGATGCACTGTGGTGACCTGACTGGGAAGGAAGTCCAAAAGGGAGGGGACATATGTATTGATATATGTATGGTTGATTCACTTCGCTGTACAGTAGAAACTAACAACGTTGTAAAGCAACTATACTCCAATAAAAATGAATTAAAAAAAAAGAAGCTAATCAACTCTATGGGAAAAACAAGGCAAAGAGGGCAAGCAAATCAGAGCATGCTGGCGAGAGGCAGTGGTAGAGATGCAGGTTGCAAATAGAATGTAATGAGATCCAGAAACAACAGCTATAGAACCCGAGAAGCGAGTGTGTGCATTAGGCTGGAGTTGTTCTGAAAGCTAGTTGACAAGGTCAATTACCAACACGCAGTACGGTAATTTTGCTTCCAGTAGGCTAGACATTTGTGCTTCAGTGTACACCAGCCCTATTCTATCTAGGCTTGTAATATCCTTAGTTAAAAATGACTGCTTTCCTAGACATGTGGTCCCCAGGCAGAATGCCCGCTGTGCATCCAATTTTTTAATGCAAAATGTCTTTCCAGCACAGAAATGTACTGCCAGTTTATTGAAGTTCACGGAGAGAATACTGGTTGACAAAGCATATTAGGGAGGGGTGTTACGTTGGCGGTAAAGTGGAGGGATGGAGCAGACTGGGGACTGTGCGTCCGGGAGAGCAGGCGTTCTCAACTAAATTCACATCACAATTTTCATCAACCCACTTTTCAGAAAAACCACCCAGGTTAGAAAAAAAATATTGCGTGAGCAATAGGAATTACTGTGGTCGACCTAAGGCACTAATGGTTAATATAGAAAATCTACCTTTTGGACAGTCTCATAAAAAGAACCATAAAGAGTAGGGGGTTAAATGGGGTCCAGGGGGTATAAGAATATTTTTAAGAGCAAGTGCTTTAAAAATGCGATTGACAGGGAGTCTAAGGGAGATGATGGCTCACTATATCAGGAGGCTCAAAAGTAAAATTCTGAAAGTATAAATCACAAAGGGTCTCAATGAAAGGCAGGAGGTACTTAAAGGAACCAGTACCTTGGAGGTGATGGATACGTTTATTACCTTGAATGTGGTGACGGTGTCATGGGTGTATGTATATGCCCAAACTCATCAAATTGTATACATTAAATATGTGTAGGTTTTTTGTATGTCAGTTATATGTCAATAAAACTATTTTAAAAAGTTAAAAAAAAAAAAAGAAACCAGTACCACTTCACAGAGAACTCTGCCAAGTTTGATGTTTAAATATGAATAAGGAGGCCAGAGCTTTCAGGATTTCCTGCTTGGAGCCCTGGATCACTGTAGGGGATGGGATATTGAGGAAGTGCTGCTTAAACTTTTCAGTGGCTCGCTGGAGCACGTGATGCAATCCAGATCACTTATAGGGCACGTAGGACCATTCACAACTGGACCCCGGTCTGCACTGTTAGCTCATCTCTCCCACTGCGCCCCAGTGTCTCCAACCCAAGACTCCAAGTGGGAGAAACTCCTGGCACTTCCTGGCCCCTTTCTCCAACTCTATCCTTCCACTCCTTTTTCCTGCCTAGAGGACTGACAACAGCTACTATGATACCCCTGTAGAGCATTTCCTCTCCGATTTCTTTTCATAGCCCCTGTTGACACATCAGGTCACTTTTTCTCTAGCATTTATCTGTTTCTATGACACTATAAAACCCATAAAGGCGGGGTTCCTCATTCTATTACATCTCCTGTGTCTAGCACGGTACTTGACACATAGTGTTTAGTAAAAGGTGCGTAAATGAATAGAGTTAATGAATTAATGTTAGATAAATGCTGCCCTCTTCTCTTTTGTGTTTAACAACCCAATAAACGTTTCTTTAGTGATTTGAAGTGTGTCTCGCAGCAACATTCTCATGAGGCTATATTATTATTTCTGTTTTACTGATGAAAAAGCGGTGGCTCAAAGAGTTAGCTGATCTCTCCGAGTGTGGTAGGCTGAATGCTGGCTCCCAGAGGCATTCAGGTCCTCATTCCTGGAACCTGTGAATGTTACATTATATGGTAAATGGGATTTTGCAGGTGTGATTAAAGACTTTGATTTGGGAGATTATCTTGATAATCAGAGTGGGCCCGAGTATCCTTATAAGAAGGAGGTAGAGGGAGATTTTACTAATAGAAGAAGGTGACATCATGACCTCAGCAGAGACAGAGATTTAAAGATGCTCCTGCTGACTCTGAAGATGGAAGAAGGGGCCACAAGCCAAGGAGTGCAAGGTATACAGCGCTAGACACCGGAAGGCCAGAAAACAGATTCTCCCCTAGAGAGAGGAGGGGAGGGTGGTCCTGCCAACACCTTGATATCTACCCTGTGGGACCCACTACCTACTTTCTGACCTCAGAACAGTAAGAGAATGAATGTGTATTGTTTTAAGACACCAAGTTGTGGTCATTTGTTACAGCAGCTGTGGGAAACTGATAGACCAAGATTCTAAGGGCAAGTCGTAGTGTAAGAGTCAGATGATGTGTCATCCTAACTGTGGAGCTCCCCATTAAGAGCTGTGCGTTTGGGATTAGTCATTTAATCTCTCAGTCTCAGGGCAGCAAGCCACGTGGAATACTGTTCTTGCAGAAGTGTCACGCAATAGCCTTGTTCTCTCTCTGTGAGGTGGGCTGAGGAGCCCTTGTAGGCAGGACACTTCTGGAGAGAGGCAGCCAGAGACTGAATTCACCGTGCCCTGCCCACCACCCAAATGTTCCACAGCAGCCCTGCCAGGGAGAGTCACAAAAAGCATCCTGCAGCCCGGAGAGATTCAGGGCAGAGCATGGGACCGGGAAAGGGGTTCCTTCTCTTGCCGAGGGAGGGGGTAGTTTGTTTGCACCCATGTACATCACCACGCATCATCTTGGTTAATCCTCAGCCACGGTGCTCTTTTTTTTTTTTTTTTTTTTTTTTTGGTGCGCGGGCCTCTCACTGCTGTGGCCTCTCCCGTTGCGGAGCACAGGCTCCGGACGCGCAGGCTCAGCGGCCATGGCTCACGGGCCCAGCCGCTCCGCGGCATGTGGGGTCTTCCCGGACCGGGGCACGAACCCGCGTCCCCTGCATCGGCAGGTGGACTCCCAACCACTGTGCCACCAGGGAAGCCCCATGGTGCTCTTCTTACTTGTTTTTTATAGGTGAAGAAAGTAGGGATTAGAGGGATTAAGTAATTTATCCAAGGTTACATGGTAAATGGTCAAGCGGGGTCCCAAGGTGGGACCCGCAGCATCAGCATCACCTGGTTATTGCATTACTAGAAATGTAATTATTACATTATTAGAAATGTTAATTCTCAGCTTCCACCTTGAACGTACTGAATCAGAGACTCTGGGGTGGGGTGGCAGGAAGCTGTGTTTGAACAAGCTTTCCAGATTCTGCTCTCTGCTTAAGTTTGAGAACCACTGCTCTACGCTATTCTTCTTAGGGTCTTTTGGAAGGACAGTCACCATCTTGGCCCAGGCTCAGGCTGCTTGCTACTCTGAGTTAGTGTTTAGCACAGGCAGTAGGAAGTGGCCAGTGTGCATGGTGCAACGATATTCCAGATTTTGCGTAGTGATCGGTGACTACGGTATAAGGTCTTTCAATGGTAGATATGGGAGAGAAGGGGAGGAATCCAACACAGAGTCAGAAATCCTGCTTGCTGCCCGCAGAGTATTTGCTATGAAACCCTTAGATACAGATAAACATCATCTCTATTCTATTTTCGTTATCTGATAATTAGCCTGAGACAACAAAAGGAGACTGATGTTGTTTCTGTTGACACCATTATCAACATTTTTCAAGCACCTACGTGTATCTGGAATTCTCAGCACTAGATGTGACCCCCGTGTTCTTGGAGCTTACAAGACAGAGAGCCCGAACTACAATGAACAGAAGCCCAGGATGGGGCAGGGCCTGAAATCAATTCTGGAGGAGGCCTGACCTCGTGTTCTCCCAGTCTCATGAAGGATTTAGTGAGCTTGAATATTCCCAGATGATATATCTATTAGTCAGCTGCCTTTCTAGCATAGATATCAAAGGTAAAGTTGCTCCAGTCAACCCTAAGAAGCCCTCCGCGGTCTTCAGATGTCTGGCCACTTCCTCACACTGTATTCTGTAGGAACAGCATAGGTGGGTCTTCATTCTCGAGGTCTGGATCGTGGAGTTTTACTGCCACAGAGCTGGAGGAGAGAATAAGATCTAACCTAGCAGTGGGATAGTAGCAAACTAAGGGGTATATATTTTGGTGGGGAGAAGATCTTTCTAGGCAGTATTCCCTAAAGAAATAATAGATGTCAAGTAGTGAGAATGTGTAAAGTCTATTTTTCAGCTTCTGGTTTTTATATAACCCTTAAGACCTCTGTATTTTGAGACGATACCTTTGCCGAACCAACTTCCAGTTGTTCCTCTTGTGTGGCTCAGCTGCTTCCAAATAGTTTGCGACACGCGGGCAAAGGTTGCATCAAATCAACAGTTATCGAGCCAATGACTTGAAGTTTTGGATCTAACATAATCTAATCCTCACCCTCCCTCCCGCCAAGCAGGAGTCAAACCATTGGAAGCACCAAACCTTACTTGTCCTGCCTCTAAAATTGTGCCGTAGTATTTTCATTCATTCATTCATTCTTTTAGTCATTAAAACACAAATTACTGAGCAAATACTATATGCCAGTAACTGTGCTAAGTATGGAGGATACAATGGTGAGAAAAAGCAAATGCACTTCCTGCCCTCATAGAGTTTACAGTCTGGAATGGTAGACAGCTATCAGTCAAATAATCACAAAAGCAAATGTGAAATTGTGACTCCAGCAGTGCTGAGGGAGGAGATAATCGGACACAGGGGGTGGGAGTGGGAGACACGTCTGCAAAGGTTCCACACAGGAGGAGGCTTGGCCAGTGTGAGGGACTGAAAGGAGGCCAGACTGGATGGAGGGGAGACAGGGAGAGAGAGAAGAAATTGGGGTGGGGGAGGCAGAACTTGCAGATCTTAAAAGGTCCCAGATATACCTAAAAAGCAGCAGGTTTCAGCGAGAGAGTATGTGATCAGATTTGCATTTTTAAGATGCCACTTTGGCTTCTTTGTAAAGCAGCAACTGGAGAGGGTCCAGGAGAATGGTTTGCAGATTTCTTTTGGCAAGTGATATTGGTAGCTAACCTCATGTGGTAGTGGTGGCATGGAGGGAAGAGGACCCACTCAAGAGGTAAGTTAACTCGATTTAGTGATAGGTCAGATGTAGGGCAAGAGGCATCAAGGATGAATCCAAAGTTTTTAGCTTAGGAATAATAATAACCAACATATATTGTATCTAATACATACAAGCGCTGTCCTAAGTGCTTTAATCATTTAAAATCATTTAAGCCTCACAGCATCCCTAGGAGGGAGAGATGATTATCATCGTTAGTTTACAAGTGGAGAAGCAGAGACGCAGAGAGGTTAAGCATGCTTCCTAAGATCTCACAGCTAGTAAGTGACAGAGCCAGGGCGTGAATCCAGCAATCTCCCTTCATATCCTGTGAACGTAACTGTGACATTGAACGATCTCCTGGAATGGACGGATTGAGACTCATTTAGATAGAGATGGATGGAGACTTATTTAGTATAATGTACTAGGTTCAACCTAGTCTCTGCTCAAAACTACATAAATGGGTAGGGGTGGTGGAAGATATGCCACCTGGCTAGGAGGACTTTGGAAGGCTGGAATGTGGATAGAAGAGTAACAGACAGGGCCAGCTTTGCTGTTGGAGGAAAACAACTAAACTAGGAGCGGGAAACCTGGCTAATTACAGGGCCTTGAGAGAGCAGTCAACCACTTGAATCCTCTGATCCCTCACCTTGAAACGGGGACAGCCACACGGAGTTGCCAAATGATGAACACAGAAGGCACTAGTGCTGTGCCTGACCTAAAGTAGGTTATCAGGAAGCCAATGATAAATTGGAATCTGTACTAAGGGAAGTAGAGGAGGATAAGGCTCACACTTGTCCCTCTGCCAAAACTGTGGCTGACCGTACAGCTCATTGAAAAGAACAGACATGGAAACTTGTCACAAGGACAGAGCCCTTTGACTCAATGAGGACAGATGGTGTCAAGGCACAGCTTACTGCCGAGCTGGCTGGGTTGTTAAAGTAGCTACAGGCGGAATTTTTTGCCCCATTCACTGCTGAGAGCCGGTGTTGGGAGCCTGTTAACAAATTCCCGATTCACACCCTCAGTCGAATAGCTGCGTCTCTCAGGCTCCCTAATCAGGCTGGGGATCAGAACGCTCTAGCTGCTCACTAGTTGTTTCTCTGACCCAAAGTGCTGCAAACTTGCCTCGGTTCTGCCTGGTTAATAGCCAGCCAAAGACCAGCTTGCCTAATTCCTCAGCGTGCATCCTTCAGCAACGTGACGTTTGCAGCAGTGGCTCTCAGTAAATCAAGGGTAGGCTTCTCACACTCTGGAAAGAGGTGCTCGTCCATGGCAGTGCATCTCAAACTTTCCTGTGTTCACAGATCATCTTGAGATATTGCAGAAATACATATTCGGATTGAATGGGTCTGTTCTAATTGTACTAGTTTTCCTTTTTTTCTAATTAAAATTATTCTATTTTTTGAGGTATAACTGACATATAACATATTAGTTTCAGGTATATAGCATAATAATTTGATATTTGTATATATTGCAAAATGGTGGCCACAATAAATCTAGTTAACATCTGTCATGATACATAGTTACAAACATTCTTTTTCTTGGGGTGAGACCTTTTAAGAAGTATTTTCTTAGCAACTTTCGAACGTGCAATACAATATTATTAACTGTAGTCACCATGCTGTACATTACATCGCCATGACGTATACCTTATGACTGGAAGTTTGTACCTTTTGACCCCATTTACCCATTTCACCCACCCTCCCACCCCCGCCTCTGGCAACCACCAATCTGTTCTCTGTATCTATGAGATACTTTTAATTTTTTTTTAAGATTCCACATATAAGTGGGATCATACAGTTTTGTCTTTCTCTGTCTGACTTATTTCACTTAGCATAATGCCCTCAAGGTCCATTCATGTTGTTGCAAATGGCAAGATTTCTTTCTTTTTTATGGCTGAATAATATTCAGTTGCGTGTGTGTGTGTGTATCACATTTCTTTTATCCATCAGTCCATCAGTGGACACTTAGGTTGTTTCCACATCTTTGCTCTTATAAATAATACTGCAATGAATATGGGCATGCAGATATCTTTTTGAGATAATGATTTTATTTCCTTCAGTTATATGCCCAGAAGTGGAATTGCTGGATCATATGGTAATTCTATTTTTAATTTTTTGAGAAAACTTCTTTTCATGGTGGCTGCATTCATTTACATTCTCACCAACAGTGCACAAGGGTTCCCTTTACCCCCATTCTTGCCAAGACTTGTAATTTCTTGTCTTTCTGGTAATGGCCATTCTAACGGGTGAAGTGATATCTCATTGTGGTTTTGATTTGCATTTCCCTGACGACTAGTGATATTAAGCACCTTTTCATGGACCTGCTGGCTATCTGGATGTCTTCTTTGGGAAAATGTCTTTTCAGATATTCTGCCCATTTTTAATCAGATTGTGTGTTTTTATTGCTGTTGAGTTGTATGAGATCTTTATATATTTTGGATATTAACCCCTTATCAGATATATGATTTGCAGAATGTTGCCTTTTTATTTTACTAATGGTTTTCTTTGCTATGCAGACCTTTTTAGTTTGATGTAATTGCGCTTATTTTTTGCATTTGTTGTCTGATTCAAAAAATTATTGCCAAGACAGATGACAAGGAGCTTACCACTATGTTTTCTTCTAGTAGTTTTATGTCTTATCTTCAAATCCTTTATACATTTTAAGTTAGTATTGTGTTACATAGTGGTCCAGTTTCATTCTTTTGTGCTATCCAGTTTTCCCAAAACCATTTATTGAAAAGACTATCCTTTACATATTGTATATTCTTGGCTCCTTTGTCAGAATATAAATGACCATACACGCATGGGTTTATTTCTGCATTCTCTATCTTGTTCCATTGATCTATGTGTCTGTTTTTATGCCAATACCACCATACTGTTTTGACCATTATAGTTTTGTAATATAATTTGAAATGAGGAAGCAATATGCTGCTAGCTTTGTTGTTCTTTCTGAAGATTACTTTGGCTATTTGGTGTCTTTTGTGGTTCCATACAAATTTTAGGATTGTTTGTTCTATTTCTGTGAAAATTGCCATTGGACTTTTGCTAGGGATTGCACTGAATCTGCAGACTGCTTTGGGTAGTATGATATTTTTACAATATTAATTCTTCCATGAGCACTGAGTATCTTTCCATTTACTAGTGTCTTCCTCCATTTCTTTTCCATGTCTAATAGTTTTCACTGTGTTCATCCATTCTCCTCTCAAGTTCAGTGAGCATATTTATGACCATTACTTTGGACTCTTTATCAGGCAAATCATTTCCTCCTTTCATTAAGGACTTTTTCTGAGGTTTTATCTTGTTCTTCCATTTGGAACATATTCCTCTGTTTTTTCATTTTTTCTTGACTCTCTGTGTTGGTTTCTATGCATAAAATAAAACGGCCACTTCTCCCGGTCTTGAAGGAGTGGCCTTGTGTAGGGTAGGAAGCTTGTCATTCAGTCCTGCCTTAGATCTTGGTTGTTTCTCAAATCTCTGTGATTGTCCAAGCAGCCTATTTTTATTTTTGGTGTGTCCCAGTAGCTGGAGAGTGCCAAGAGCTGTCAGTGTCCCAAAGGGGAGGATCTCAGTCAGCACCTAATTGGAAACCAGACCCTCGGGCAGTAGCTTTTAAAGTATGCAAACACATGGAGTTCTATGGGACTGCAAGGGTAAGCCCCACTGGCCACCAGAGCCAGGTGATGTAGATGTATCCCCTGTGTGGTAGTCACAAGATCAGGGTGCCAGACAAGTTGTACAAGTTCCTTTCTGGGAGATACCAGCCACCTGGAGTGAGGCAGAGGGAGAGTGCCAAGATGGCATTGGCTTCTGTCCTAGGAGCACATTTCCATAGGACCCTACAAGTGTGCCAAATCAGAAGTCTGCTCTCAGGCCAAAGCTCCAAGCAAGCACATAGGCTTCTTTGACAAAGAGATTGGGGGTATGTTTCAGTCTTCTCTATGCACAGGTGCCCTGGGGATGGTCGCCAGCCACGGACTGTTTGTTATAGTCCTGTGGGACCCAGGAATGCAAGCCCTCCTGGCCCCTGGACTTCAGCCACAAAAACTGGGGCACTAGCCGTGTGGAAAAGCTCCCCTTGGGGAGGTGTGGGTTCTCTGTAGTATGGCAAAGGGAGAGTAAAAAGGTAGCACCTACCCTCTAAGATATTTGGAGAAGATTAGAGTGGGCCCTTACATATGTGTTGAATTAGAAGCCTGCCCTTTGGGTCGCAGCTATGAAAATAAGCTAATATGTGTTAGTTTTCTATTGCTGCTGTAACAAGTAACCATCATTTTATGGCTTACCAAAACACCCATTTATTTTCTCACCATTCTGTAGGTCAGTAGTCTGGGCTCAGTGTGGCTCAGCTGCTTCTCTGCTCCTGGTTTTAAAAGGTTGGAATTAATGTGTCTCAGGCTGCATCCTTTCTGGAGGCTCTGGGCATGGATCTGCCCCACATTCAGTCAAATTGATGGCAGAGTTCAGGACTGAGGTCCCTGTTTCCTTGTCACCTGTTGCCTGGGGATTGTTCTCAGTTTCTAGACACTGCATGCATTTCTTGGCTCGTGGCTTCCTTCTTGCCTCTTCAAAGCCAGCAACTGTAGTCAAATCCTTTTCTCATCTCGAATCTCTCTGATCCCCTCTGCCTCATGCCTTCTCTGTCTCCTTCTACTACGTCCCTCTGACCTACCTTGGGCTCGCATGGATAATTCAGGAATAATCTCCTTATTTTGAAGTCAGTGGATAGTAACCTTTAATTCCATCTGCAAAGTCCCTCCACAGCAATGAATGGATGGGAATCTGGGCGGTACACTTTAGAACTCTGTCACCACACCAACCAACTCCCAGCTGCACGCTTTTAGTGGCAAGGTCCTGGCTTCAGCTTTACTGAGTTTGTGACCAAGGCTTTGTGTGTGTTTTAGGGCTGGTGATAGAATCTCCATGAAATCTCCTGGGATTTCACCGTTTCATTGAGTAGAAGGGCTGGAATGGTTTACAGGGATGATGCTGAAGATGGGGAAACTGAGGTGGACACATAGAGGGCTGTACTGAAGTTATACAGAATCAAGATTAGAACTTAGTTATACCAATAACTGGTCCAGGGCAACTTCCTGAGTAAATTGTTACTTACTCAATCATTCATTTATTGACTTATTCATCTACTACTGATCAAAGAGTTATCAAGTACCTACTCTATGAAAGACATTTTGCTAGATTCATGAGATGTAAGACATTTACAGACTTTGTCCCCATGGAACAAACCTTGTACTGAGAATCACATACAACAAACAGATACTCCTACAACGAACTAGATGTTTGTAATATAATTGATATGAAAGTAAACTAGAGGCATGGATGAGAGCTTATAATAAGGAGATCTAACCTTGTCTAGAAGGATCAGGAAATGAAGAATGACATTTAAACTGAGACCCAGGTAATAAATGTGCTAGCCAGATATAGATGATTAGGGATGGAATAGCATTAAAGTACGCAGAATGGCATGTGGGAAAGTTCTAGCCTGCAAAGCAGAATAGAGGAATCAGGAAAAGTCAGTGTTGCTAGAAAATATGAAGGAAGGGAGAGAATGGCACGAGCTGAGTTTTCGAGAGGTGGGTGGTCAGATTGACCATGGCCTTCATGACCAGGGAAAGGAATTTCAACTTTTTCCTGGGTGAAATGGGAAGCCATGGGAGGGATTTAAACAGCGGAGTCTCACGTGAGCTTTGACTTTTTAGAAAGAGCACTCTGGCTGTTATGTAGAATAGATTAGAGGAAGTAGATGAGGACATGTTGGAGTGTGGACACAAGGGGTGCATTCAGTGAGGCTGGTTAGGAGGTGTTGCAACAGCCCAGGTGGGAAGTAGCTTGACCCAGGGTGGTGTGGACAAGGATGGTGGCAGTACAGGTGAAGGACAGAAAATGGATCAAAGACATATTTTGGAGGTAGAACTGTCCTGACTTGCTGATGGATCAGATATGGGAATGATCAAGGGAAGATGGTCAAGATGACTCATGGTTCCTGTCATATCTGTGGCTCTTCTAGTGATAAAGGCAATTAAAAATCACATTCCTATACATGATCAAAAGCCTTACATTTTCTTGATAGTTTAGCTTTTATTATATTGTAACAGTTATGGATATGAGTGTCAAGAAAATCCTGTTTAATATCACCTGAGAAGAATTTATGTTTTACTAGATTTGTCAAAGGAGCTCATGGAATTTGTATTATGTTATGGTTTTGAGTATTGTAATGTTTCTCTGTGTTCCCCGTATCTCCATCCTGTTTCATCCTCATTTCATCTGAGGCTAGAGTATGCAAATGCTGGCTTCCAAGACAAAGAAAAATTAGCATGAAAGGGAACATCACATCCTCATTTCTTAATAGCCACTGCCTCATTTCCTTTAGGTCCTTTCTGATTTCTTTTGCCCAGATGGCCCACTGGTTGCTACTAATTCTCATGATGAGACTGAAATTCACTCCTAGCTTGGTCACACAAAGCACTATGTGGCCATGCTGAGTAGTCCTGGGTGGATATCGCTCAATTCACAAGAGACAGCGTGGACCCTGGACCTGACGCTGTCAGGTAACGTATACAATCCTGACGCAGGCTCTACGGTCACAGCCTGAAGTTTGTTTTGACATCTTCCTTGGCTCTTGGAGACTCTGATATCAGATCGTATGGATTTAAATTAATCCCAGATGTTCCGTTTAACCACTGGGGTGCCTTAGGCATTTACCTCATCTGCTTTCTCATTTGTGAAAAGAGAATAAGGTCGGGCTCTCGAATATATGGGAATATGGGAATATCGAATGAAATAGCTCGTGCAAAGAATTGAGCACACTGCTTAGCACACAGGAAAGTGCCCCATATATGGGAGTTACTGTTTCTGTTGCTGTGAAAGGGAGCTGCTCACATATTACTTTCTTCCCTTTTACTCATCTCTGGTAATGAGAGTTTAGAGGGCAAGGGGTTTTCTCTTAGAAGGAAAAGAAGATTCTGAGCCAGCCCTTGTCCCCAAACAGGCCTTGCAAACAGGCCTTACCACATCTGTTGCTCTGGCCATGGACATCCCAGGGAAGAGAAGCCATGGGCTGCCTTCTCTCATGTGAGCTAATCGGACAGCTGAGCTCCGCTCAGTACCCTGTCCTTTCATTTAGCTGGCTCGATGCAGCCATCAGTCCCCTGGGGACTGAAGCAGATTACAGCGTCCTCAGCATTCAGTCTCACTGAATGTCTCCCGAACTTGTTGGCAGGAAGCCACTAGTTGACTTGATGTGGTCCTTGAGCAAGTCAATTAGCCTCTCTGAAAAGAGGGTTGATGACCCCGAGGACAAGGAGGTGGAGGAAGGGCAACAGCCCCTCCTATTAGCCCTTTGCAACTTGACCTCTGGGGTCTTCCCATTCCCTCCCTTCAGTTGCCCACCCTGCCCACTCCCTGCCTCTCAGTCCACAAGCCCTTTGATGGTTTTGTGCCTTTGTACCGGTTCTCTCTCTCTCGCAAGTCCTACTCCAACATCCTCACCTTCTTTGACTGACAAATTCCTGCTTATCCTTCAAGGCTCATGTCTAATGCCATTTCTCTCTGACGCCTTTTTATTCATTCATTCCACAAATATTTACTAAGCAAGGCACTGTGCTAGACCTGTAAGATACAGCTGTGAACAAGATGGGCAAAACCCCAGCTGTCGCAGAGCTGAGGGAGAGACCGACAGTAATCAAGTCAGTGAGCGATAGAACGTCATGTCTGTGGTACGTGCTATGAAAAGACCAAAAAAGTGGGCAGGTGTGGAGCTGCTTCCCGAGGAAGCTATTTTTGAACTAAGACCTGTAGGATGAGAAAAAGCCAGCCATGTGAAGAGCAGGGGTCTGGATGCACAAATAAGCTAGTTTTGTTTGAAGAACAGAAAGAAAGTTGGTATGACTAGAATATGATGAGCAGGGAAGCATGAGAAGAGATCAGAAAGATCTCAGGTAAGGAGTTCAGATTTTATTCCGAGTGAATGGGGAGAGGTGAAATCAGATTTTGTAGTTGTAATAGCTATCTCTGCGGAGAATAACTCTGCTATCTGTGTGGAGAATGATGGGGGAGGAGAGAAAAAAGAGGAAAGGAGGCGGAGAGAAACGGGGAGCCTGGTTAGGAGGCTCTGGCAGTAGTTTAGGGTGGAGAGGATGGTGGTGTGATCCAGACTTATAGCTATGGAATGGGGAGAAGTTGACCACTTCGAGATATATCATGGAGGTGTGGTTAATGGGACCTCGCTCATGGATTGGATTTGGAGGCGGAAAAAGAGGAATTCTAGGGCTTCCCTGGTGGCGCAGTGGTTGAGAGTCCGCCTGCCGATGCAGGGGACACGGGTTCGTGCCCCGGTCCGGGAGGATCCCACATGCCGCGGAGCGGCTGGGCCCGTGAGCCATGGCCGCTGAGCCTGCGCGTCCGGAGCCTGTGCTCCGCCACGGGAGAGGCCACAACAGTGAGAGGCCCGCGTACCGCAAAAAAAGAGGAATTCTAGGTTTCAGGTTTGAGCAGATGGTGGATGGATGGGTATTTAGGTGGATGTATTTTAATGCCATTTGCTGAGATGGGAGACACTTGGTGATGATGATGTTTAGGGGATTGGCGAGTCTGAAGTCTATTGTGGACGTGTTAATTCTGAGATGTCTATTAGATATCTGAAGGGCAATGGCAAGTAGCTATTTGGATCTGCAGGTGGGAATCTTGAGGGAAGAGATCAGAAATATATATAAATATATTCCTCCCCCCCATGAAGAGTAAATTTCTCCCTCCTTTGCAGGGTTAAATTAGGAACCCAGCAGATCCTAAGCTCTCCTACCTCTGTGGGTCCCACATCATATCAGACATATTAAAATTCAGCTTTATCCCACATTAAGTTCAATTATATGTGATTGCTTCAGCTTTGAGCTGCAGTTGACTGCTTGACATTTTGCATTTTGTGGATATTTAATTAAAATATCATTTGATGTTGCACATTTGAAAGGCAACTCTATTTTGAATGTTTCACGTTATTTTTGGATGCCCTTGGAAAGCTTATCGTGCAAGGCATGGGACTTTTAGCCCTTTATTGGATAGCTTCATATTATAACCATGCATTTTTGTATCTGTGTTTCCCCCTAGACCATTAGCTTGAAGAGGGCATGAAGGACCTCAGAGCTTGGTATATGACAGGGACTCAAAGTTTATTTACGGAAGCAATTCATTTGGGCTCATAAGGAGAAAAAGCCAAGTTCAGGGATACAGTGTGCTTTCTATCCACACTTGGGAAAAGGCTCTTACCCCCTGCCTTGCAACACATATGGACTTGTTTTCTCTATGGTACTCATAAAAAGGAGGCAGTGTTGTGTAGAAGGTTGATGCTGTGGGCTTGAGTTTCAGCCACACCCTTGACTTGTTGTGAATCTTGCAACAGAAAGTTAGTTTCTGTAGGTCGCTGTGATTTTTTTGGGTGCAAAATTAAATAAAGCCATTTTAGTAGAACTCTGCCAGCTTCAAAACACTGTATTCTTAAAATAATGTATTCTTTTATAAAATGAAAAAGGGTCTTACAATTCAGGCCTCAGGGAATGTTTCTGGAAACTTCTAGCAGTGGGGATGCAAACTATCTTTTGTTGCCTGATGCCTGGCCCTGAAAAAGCAACAGTTGCAACAATTGTTGGGGGCAGGGGACCGAAACAGTGGCCCTTTAGAGAAGAAATCTTGCAAGAAAATCTTTCAGTAATAAGACAGTCAAACATCCTTCTAAGTCCCTTGCAGGTAGAAGGTAGGAAGGAACTGCTGGCATTCCCAGGTCCCAGACTTGCCCTCTGAGACTCAGTGATGCTGCACAACTGCATCCTTCTTGCCCAGGAATTGACTCTGGGCCAGATCTTCACCTCTCATGATGAAGAGGAGACATGATTGTATGGATTACAGCCCCATCTCTACTGCCAAGCTGCTCCAATGAGCCACAGTGAAATTAAGTCCATCTTGGCCATGCCCTGCTAAATTTGTCAGTGGCTCCTAAGTATTCTGCCGAGAATTTCAGATTTTATAGGTTTGCAACAAAAATAACTTTGGAAATGGTTGTCACCCAGGCAGGAGAAGCAGGTTCATACTTTGTCATTGACACGTACTGAGTTTGGGGCCCAGGGCCCAGCTTGGGCCACGTGAGGTGGGGCTGCAGCTGGCCTTTGTGCTCTCGCTGCCATTTTGTATCAGCAGATGGAAGGCGGCAGTGTTGAGCTGGCCAGGCCACAGCGGAAGTTGCCTCCAGTTTTCTCCATAATCGTCAAGCTGCTGTCTGTCATTGCCCTTTGTGCGAATCTGAATGATCATATGAAAGCAGTTGAGAATGCATGCCCACTTATATTTTAGCTGCATGATATTCTTTCTACATGAGGGGGATGGGGTGTTTAATATGTCCATACTCAGATGTGCCTACAGTGTTGATCACTGGATGGAGAAATTTTAATTTAGTAGTTACTACAACAACTACCTGCCCTTGTCTACGAAGCACTCAGTGTGCCAGTTCCTCAAAATGAAGAGTAGACTGTTGGGTGGAAAACCATGAGTCTGATAGATCAGTAGCATGATGATAAGGCCCTAATACTGGGGTGAAAGGTGAGAAAATGCTGATGGATATCCACAGATGGATATTGATGATTAGCAAGGTCTTCCATGGGTGTGGGAATTGAAAAGAATGGGCATCTTTTGGAAAGTGTAAAAATGTCGATTCTTCTTGACTGGTTCCCTCAAATGTTGAACCACTGTCCTTTGTAGCAACGGGCTAATTAGATTAAAAAGCATTAAAACAATTGACTTGCTTCCCTGAACACCTCTTGTGCAGCAAGTTCACTGGTAACGCTCCTCCTGCTTTAGTCCCATCTGCTTAGTTAAGCCTTAGCCATCCTCCAAGAACCAGTGATAGTCCAGACAGCTCTAGGAAACTCGGCCTGACCAATCCAATTCAAAGGAATTTCTGCCTGTCTGAACTTAGAATTCACTACTTAGTATTAATGGTCTTAATACTGAATTTTATTTTTATTATTCTGAGTCTGGTTATGTAATCCCAATCAATTTATTTCAGTCCGTACGCCTCAGCTTTCTCATTTATAAACAGAGGATAATACATGTCTCTGCTCTAGAGTTTGTGTGAAACTTAAAAGAGGATATATTTATATCAGTATATATATACTCTATATTCCCATATTGTACAGCACATAGTAAGTGGTCAATAAAATTAGTTTCTCTCCATTTCTCTAATGGGACTTCATGGCAGCAGGTCTCTCTTATACCTTCTTGTATCCCCAGATCTTTAAACCTAATTGGAGCGCAATATGTGTGTCACTTCTGTTGATTTCTCATTTCTTTTTGCAGAAGACAGGGCATTGAACTCTCAAGGCTAGTGACCCTCTCAAGCAGGTTTCACAAAGATCTATAATCCATGGTTGTTTTTTGCTAACTATACAGTCCTACCCTGTGGCATGTACTGGAGACTGATTTTAGAAAAGTCATCTTCTAGGCACCCGGGGATACAGCCAACTAACAATGATACACAGGATATTAGCCCATTGAACAAGGTCATCTTCTATAACAGCTTTCACACCTGCCCCTGCTGCCTGACCTCTTTGTGCCCAGCCCCTTGGTCCCCACCCTTCCATACACCCACTGGCGGGTATGCAGTAGTCCATGCCCTGGGGGAAACCAGGGAAAGGACAGGTCCAGGTGGCCCTTTCGCTGGACATGGCATCTGTACAATGCAAAAGCAACTGCACCGAACTTCTGAAGATTTTTTTCACAGTCTGCTTACTAAAAATGGGACTTAACATACATTCATGACCAAACCTAAACTGGTCCTTTCTTCTATTGCTGTTACTTTCTCCTTTTTTTTCAGTTCCCACCTCTGCTCACCCTTTTTCCCAACTTTATTTAGATGGTTCATTCACCTCACCCTTTCCTCCATATTCAGCATCTATGTGGAAACAGAGAAGTTTCTCATGACCTCACCCTTTCAGAGATGTTTGCACATGGGTACGAACAGATGAAATAAACAGGAACTTAGGTTAATTTAATAGAAAAAATAAAATATGGAATAACATTGATTTTGGCCAGTATCAATTACAACCATTCTACTATATTTTACAAAAAAACAACTGAACATTTTACACATGTACAGTATTTTTCAGTAAAAGTGGATTTGGATTTAACAATGGATCACTAATGAAAAATCAAAAGACAAAAGAAAACAGAAGATAGGACTTTTGTCTCTAGAGGTTAGAGCATTTGTTAAGTCTCCAAACTTTGTACTATCCATTACATATATCTCATTATGAATATATATATTTATACATAATATATAACATTAACTTAAACTTTGAAAGCATTATGTTCTAGTTAATAATATTCTGTAGATAAACGAGGCAGTAACCACTAGTAGTTAAACCAGTATTTCCACAATGTGTGCCTGCATGGTCAGTGAGAAATGGAACACATGTTGGTAGACCCCAATGATTTTGACCGTCAGATTGATAGTTATTTGTCTAAGAACACAGACATCATTTTTATCTTTCCCTTCATAGTAACTCTGCGCCCCATAGATTATGGGTGGGTCCAGTTAAATGGGTTTCTTTGCAGGCGAATCTGGTTTCACCGTCTGCTTGACCTTGCTTTAGGCTCTCACTTGCTTTTGTCCACTTAGGGACTGTGCCTTTGAATGTAAGACTTTACATGCCGTACCTGGGACTAACTTGCTTTCTTCGGGTCAGAAGGGCCTGAAGTGTTATGAAGAGGAAAATTACTCAACAGAATCAGTTGATTCCCTAGTTACATATGAATCATTACGTGACTCAGTATCACTACAGTGCTCTTAAGAGGGTCATTAGAGTTTATACTCATTATTCACCTTGGGTTCAATGTTAACTTTGATGTCTAGGAATGCATATTTTCAAGGTAGGCTTTTTACTACCTTGCTGCTTGGATGGGGACCTTAGTTAGCATCCACTTCCCAGGATAACCTATATTGATATCATTCCTCCTCTCATCTGTGAGGCCAGTGACATCTTGGAAGTGAGGCTGTCAGAAGCCTAAAGCTTGCAAGATGGCTGGTCATTCTCAAAGCAAATGAGGTCACCAATGGAGCTTTGATATGAAACATGAAGAAACTTGATATCAGTCTATCCTCTCCTAAACAGAGAAACTCAGAGTTATAAAAAGATCTATCAGGTTTCCTCATTTTTGACCACTGATCCAAACAGTCTTCACATAATTCAGTCTGCTAGATTCCAGGATGTGTCTGGGGAGTCATAGAAAATCAGTGAAGATATTTCCAAGAAAACAGATGATCTCAGTGACATTCAGTGGACAGGTGTATCATAGCATGGTTATAGAGGGACAGAGGAGTGGGAAAAGAACAGAACCAGGAGGGTACAATCATGCTGCCCATATTCCATTTCCAGTTTTATTTTCTTAAAATGACAAGATGAAAAAAACTTCTAATAAGCACCATTGAAAAATGTTGCCCGGCCAACTTGGGCACGAGCTTAAATATTATTTAAATAAATTCCATTTCTTAAAAATACAGGACCTTTTAGAAACTTTTGACTCCAGGAAGAAATTTTCTTCATCATATCCAAAATGCTTCCCACTACAACACATGGAATTTCTGATGGCCTTAAAAAAAAAAAAAAATGCTATGGGGATAATGGCTGAATAGCACCAAGAGATTGTGCAGGGTTTACAAGTGAACACTCTGGATTTGGGGGGAGCCGGATCAGTCTCAGCTATTTTGTGAATCTTTGCATTCTGTCCATCACCACTTTGACTATGCAGAGCAATCCCATTCGACCAGCTGTATGTGAAATAACCGAATCTACCATGGAAAAGCCAGTAGCAGCAAGTCTATTGGATGAAACCAGTGGAGCAGACTTATCAAGTGGGCATAATGCCAAAACCAGCACATAATGCATGAAGTAAATTATGTGTGGAAAGTATCAATGGTCAACTGTGAAAAACCAAGACAGACGACACTGAACACAACTCTGCGGGATGTTCTTAATGCCCTTAGGTCCGGTTTTCTGCCATTTCCCCCAACAGTGGACTCAAGCATGAGAAATGATGGATGCCTGAGCTTTCTGTTTCATTTTGATCTATGTCTGCTCTTGTGATGTTTTTGAAAGGTATATTTTTAGGCGTCTCAAAGGGGAAACAAGCAAGTTAATGCAAAAGGAAAAGAAATGGACCTTCAAAAACAGGGCAGGAAGTCAAATCATTACTTTAACGTCAAATTTTGGCATCAAATGCTTTGGTCATACAATACCGTCTCTGTGGTTCTGGCTGTTTAGCACTAAACACCCAGTTATAAAAGGTAGGCTTGTTGTAGGTTTATTTTTTTTTTTTTTCCATTTAAGTTCTGACAAAACAGTTCACCATCTCCCTGCACAAATTTGAGAGAGAGAGAGGAAAAGAGAGCAAGAAAGAGAGAGGTGGCTTGCTTTTTTTTTTTTTTTGCTTGCTTTTTTCTTTTTAATAATAATATGGAGTAATCTATAAGTCTACAGGAACAAAGAAATCTAGGATGGCAGCTCAGCCTTGGAATGTACAGGTTTTGCAGCAAAGTTGTTGAAGAACCTTCCGTTGGCACAGATTGTTCTTTTTCACTAGCATACAGAAGCCTCCTTCCGCCCAGGACTCTTCCGTTGCTTTTCCAGGAAGTCAGCAAGAGAGAGGGGAAGTTGAGGACGAGAGCAGCATGATGGACACACACGGAAGAAGGTTGTGATTGGCCAGAGAGGCAGATTGGGGGGATTGGAAGAGATCATTCGGGAGCGGTCAACAGGAGGAAATTTGGTCCACCCAAAGTGATTTCAGTCAACAGCATTGTTTTCAAGGAGAGACATTCCAGTCCAACGGTAAATGTGATTGGTATCCATTTATGAAAGGAAAAAAAAGATTAGAAAAAGAATAAATTAGAAATCAATAATAATATAGGCAAGGAATTTTTCTTTTCGGAGTTACCTAGAGCAGGGCGTATACGGTCATTTATACTATATTTCACTGAATCCAAGACACTGGATTTCAGATGCACCACTACTTTAAGTACTACCAAGAAAAAAATTCATATTAAATGGTGACACAATAGCCTCTTATCAGAATATTAGTTTTATGCTTATTGAAAGTATTAGTTAAATTTATATAACATGCTGTTTTGTTTCTGGGCTTATGTAATAATTCTTCCTTTGAATATTGAGAAATAGTTTAACTTGTTCAAGCTATTATGAAGTGCAAGTAAATGCAACACAAGTAGGAGTGATCATGTGCCTAACTCAGTTGACTAGACATATCTGTGACTAAGTCACAGGCGATGACAACTATGTCACATCAACCTGTGGATCAAAAGCAGTTGTAAGCTGCCATGAATTATAAGATGCATCTGATTCCAGAGCTGTTAAAATATATTAAAAAAGTATGTCTTAGAATCACTGAAATATGACAGTTGAAAGAAAATAAATAGCACATCCCTGAATGCAACTGCCACGTGATTTGAAAAGCCTGGTGAGCCATCAATGATCTCATTCCTTTAACCGACCTGAAAATGGACCCATCACAGATCATGGTTCTTCATTTTCCACTTTTGCCTGCAATCCTGACACTCCACTTTTACCAAAGTGCCACTGGCATAAATTATCCCATGCTTACTGTGGTTTAGGGAAAGCCGTTAAAGCATCGCAAACCTTGAAATGCCCGGTACCAAGTGCTGCGGGTGAAAATTTCAAACGAGCACTGGCTGGTAACTAAAAGGTGATACTTACATAGTACCTGGGGTGCTATCCCTCAATCTTCTCACCTCCATGTTGTGTGGTGAGAATTAGCCCTGGCCACGAAAAGTGTGAACACAGAGCCTGAGCAGGTCTGCCCGTCCCGGCCAGATCAATCATACATTAGAAAAGCTATGATGATGCAGAGTCACCTGTGATCCTCTGTGGCTATGAGACCATAAATGATGTTCCTATGCATGCCATCGCATGCTCAGATCTTTCTGATGTTTGAGGTTCCTAACGGGAAGTTGTAGAATAACCATATGAGGTCGACAGCGTTATCCTTCTCATTTTTACCGATGAGGGAAGTGAGGCCCAGAAAAGCTCATAACCTGCCCAAGGTCTGGAGGCTAGGTATGAATGACAGCATTCTGACTCCTGAATCCCCATTCTCCCAACCACAGCACTCTTCTGCCTCTTGTGAAATTTCCAGAAGAGGAACCATTCAAAAGAAGACAAAGATTAAGCCCAGGGAAATGATTTTATCAGGGAAAACTGTTCCAAATGCATAGTTTTTTTATTTTCCTATTTTCCTAACAGTCCAAAGATGTTTAGAACAACGATGGTTCAAAACATTTTCTTTCTACATCACTGAGATGCACGTCTGCAAAAAATTTAGCCACAAATTTTAGGGCCCTCTCTGCATGAATTGTATCGAGAGTCAAAGTTCACAAAAGGCTGGAGTTGGACTAATTTAAATTCATTCATTTTATAGATGGGGAAACTGAGGCTAGAAAAGGGAGAGAACTTGGTATTTCCCAAATTGTCAGGGGGAATGGCGGCATATTAAAAATACCTGAGAAGATTCTAAAGCTATCAGTGCTCAAACTGTACCCCAAGACCAATTTAAATGAATCTTTGGGGAAGGTCTGGGGTCCTGGCATTTTGATTGAGAACCACTGGTGCAATGAAAAGAAAAACAGACCAACATTAACATTAGAACCAATCTGTAGTTGGCTCTGTCATTAGATAGATGCCTATCACAGCTTAATTAAAGATTCAGACACCATTTGATTGTTATTTACATATCAAAATTATAAGCAATCCAAATAAGAGGAGTGTGGCAATAAACTGTGGCATCTCCACATGATAGAATATGAAGCCGTTATTAAAAATGAAGTTTCTGAAGACTTTGTAAAAACATAGGATAATGTTTATCTAATGCTTAGTGCAGAAAGCAAAACACAAAACTCCACGTATACGGTATTTTAAAAATCTGATGAAAAGTACATATGCCAAAAGACTGGAAAAAATACAGTAGGTAGCCTTTTCTAGTTCGTGTTCGATGTATGAGTCCAACTATATGACATTCTGGAAAAGGCAAATCTATGAAGACAGTAAAAAAATTAGCGGTTTCCAGGGGTTGGGCAGGGGGAGGGAAGGAGGGAGGAACAGGCAGAGCACAGAGGATTTTCAGGGCAGTGAAGGTGTTCTGTATGATAGTACAATGGTGGATACTTGTCTTTATACATTTGTCCAAACTCATAGAACACCAAGAGTGGACCCTGACGTAAACTATAGACTTCGGTGATAATGATGTGTCAATGTAGGTATCAACTATAACAAACATATCATTCTGGTGAGGGACACTGATAATGGGAGTGTTTGTGTGTGTGTTTGTGTATGTGCGTAGGGTAGTCAGGGGCTATACGAGAACTCTCTGCACTTTCTGCTCAATTTTGCTGTGAACCCAAAACTCTAAAGTTGTAAAGAACCAAGTTTACTACGTAAAAAATAATTGACTCGTGCCATCTTGGTTAGTGGATGCCTTAGTTCTTCTTGCAATTAAAACCACCAACAAACCAAACCCACTGAGGGTAGAAGTTCGAGATGAATGAACGCCAACAAGATAATGGGCGTGTCCTATCTGGGGCACGCTTGAGAGTTTCATTTTCAAGTGGAAATATATTAGACCTTAACGTAGAAAGATCACACTTTGCTCAGAAGATCAAAACGAGCAGTTGTACTCACCGTCCTTGCAGATGGTTCCCATTTGACACATTCCTAAGTCTAAGAGATACCCACTGGGGCAGCTCGTACAGTTCTTGAACCCCGGACCGTTGCATGTCAAACAGCTGGTGTCACATCTAAGGGGACAATGTACAATTTATCATCCTTTTGCACATCAGGCACAGAAGAAGATGTGTTTGCTACCAACCTCTTAATGTCTTAAACTTAATCTTCTCCCTTTGAAGATGCCACAAAAATCTTTTTCTTACAATAACTGCTAGGTTTGACAACATTAAAGAAAGCCTAGCAGGTAGACTATGATTTTAAAGGGGAGAGAGCATGCATTTGAAACAGAAATATTACTTTAGAGGTTTTAAAGTTCTTCTGAGGTGAAAAAAAAAATCAGTTGGGTTAAAGGTTCAGCACAGTGTCCACAGGTAAATGTTTGAACCTTATTTTTCATTAATAATTCTGTTTCATATTATTTATGAAGGCAGTCAAATAAGGAACCCGGTAGCCAAACACTAGGGCTTAAGGGGTGGATCCACTTACTTTTTGCAGGATTTGTATCCATTTTCTGAAGAGTGGTCGAAGTAATGGCTGATACTACAGCTCTGCACGCACCTCCCATCCTCCATGAAGTAGCCCTCTGTGCAGTTAATACACCCACCAGCACCTGCTCCTTAAAAGCAAGACAGATGCCGAAGACAGAAACAAAACCTCAGAAGAGGTTGCATGATGGGCTGCTTCTTGCATAGTTGGTTAAAATGGCATTAATAGGTTGTAATTTTAATAATCATGATATTTGTGCTTTTCCTTATGTTCTTTGGAAAAAATAATGCTCCAGTTTTACATTGAACCCGTTTGCCAAAAACATCAAATCTCTTTGGAAAGCGAAGGAGGTATCACTGGGAAATTTAAGTTTTCAATGAGCATGGGCTACTAATGTCTGACTTCTGAGAATACATGCATGATTATCAGAAGAGACCCATGCTTCTCCAGCATTTATTTTAAAAATATCAAATGGGTTTGCATGAGTGATGGATAAAGACAGGTAAACAAAAGCCAAACCAGAGCCAGAAGGATAAACAAGAGGACTGGGAGAGAAGGTACCAGCACAGGTGGCGCAGAAGCGGTGGCAGGGTTGGCAGTCTTGGCCGTTGAAGTACCGTCCGTCTTCACAGGCAACGGCACACCGGGATCCCTGCAGGCTGAAGACACAGACACAGACTGCTGTGAACAGGCAAAGGAGTCATGACTCCCCAACGCCATATGTAACAAATACAGTTTCCCCCAGAGACCAGTGGCTTTGGCAAAGCTTCGAAGCATGGGAAATAGCCCCTGTAGTCTTTTTTTTTCTTTCTCCTCCCATTGCCTATAATGCTTCTCTGTGCCTAAAATTATGTCTGTAGCATACACACGTGCTGCAAACTTTGGGGACTATTTCTCTTAATTATTAGACTGGCTGACACATTTCTTAACATTTTACAACATGGAGGTTTTTAAAAGTATTTGATTGACCCAAACAATCACCTTAGCTAACAAGATGCCTACCAATTCCCTGATATCCAGACCTCCTAGACCTACTATGCCAGCGGTCCCCAACCGTTTTGGCACCAGGGACCAGCTTCGTGGAAGGCAAGTTTTCCATGAGATGGGGGAGAGGGGGAAGTAATGCGAGCACTGGGGAGCGGCAGATGAAGCTTCGCTCGTTTGCCTGCCGTTCAACTCCTGCTGTGCGGCCCAGTTCCTAACAGGCCGCGGACAGGTAGCGGTCCGCAGCCCGGGGGTTGGGGACCTCTGTACTACACAATAAACTTAAAAGTAGTTTTGTAACTATAAATGTAGTAGGAACACATGGTAGAATGAATTGCAACAATAAAAGCGCACAACTATCGTTGCCCAACCCCCAGCTCAAACTCCCAGGAATAGCCTTTTTTTGATTTTAAGTGTTTCTGATTTTAATTCTTCTGTTGGTTCCAGTCAAAACAACAGAATTCTAATATACCTTTGCCTTTATTGCTTGATTTATTAATTTTAAACTCTAATGAAAAATTTGGCAAAATTATCTACTTATACTGCTGCTTCTCCAAACATCTCGATTTTCCTTAGTTATACTATTATTTAGTCTTTTTAGGTGTTATCTGTGTCATATTTTCTCTAAATAGCACTCTTAGGTGTTACCTAATGAGTTGCTAGAATGTCACATGAGGAATGTGTATTTTTTTCTTCTAATTTTTATCAGCTATGAGCTTTTTCATAGTCTACAGACTGATTCTTAAAAACAAATGCATGAAATTTACAACATTTAATATACAAATTTTACTCACGGAATAACTCAGTAGTGAGACTGTTACCATAATCCTATGTCACCCAATAGACAATACTAGAAAATGGGTATCTAAGCAACAGGGTCAAATGCTTTCTATTTTCTTATAAAAAATATATTTCTCTATATTGTTCCAATTCACATCTTACTTGACTGTGTTTTGAATATGGATCATACTACTAAAAAGTAACATTTATTCTTCCCTATGCTCTTTAAAGAAATTTGGAAAGGACAAAACCCAAAGTAGTTGAAAAAGAATCCCGAACAGTCCTGTTCACATTTTAATCCATTTCCTTCTAGTATTTTATGCATAGATATTTTTGTTTGTTTTTAGCCAGTATTTAAAATTTTACAGGTCTCTTGAGGCAAAATGGCCAACCCTAGAAGCCCCTAAGGAAAACGCAGGGAGCCTCAAGGAGACAGAAAGTATATTTCATTCATAGATCTTCTACTGGCCAGAGAGCTGTCATTTAAAAAGCCAGTAAAAGAAAATCCCTTTCCTTTTTGCAGAGCTGTAAAAAGGGGACAGTGCATCAAATGAATCCTTTTGTGGGAGGAAACAGGACTACCAAAAAACTTATCAAACTTTTTAAAAAGCTGCTTGTTTTTCTAATAAAGGACATTACTTCTGAGGTTGGCACTTATTCAGCAGGAGACAGAGGCTGCACTGTGTGAGGAGGGAATGCACTAAGTGGGACGTGCAGCAGAGCAGAGTCTCTGTGAACCATGATGCTTTCTAATGGTTCCAAAATACAGGGGTGGCAAGGCTAACGAACCTGGTACCGCGAACTCCTGGGCTCTTTCTGGGATAAGCCAGCCAGGTTAGACCTGTGCCGTCCCACATGCTGTAGCACCCATGGCTCGGAAGCACTTGATATGTGGCTAGTGTGGCCGAGGAACAGAATTTAACATTTTTTTTTTATTTTTGTTAATTTCATTCTAAATTTTACAAATTGGCACTTGATTCGGTTATTGGCAAACTTCTGAGTAAGTGTGGAACAACTTGGCTATATAAAAACCTACTTCAACTAAATTTTATAAAATCTAAATACAGATCAAGTATTTCTCATAAAAAATTATTGTCTGAATTGAGATGTGCTTTAGGGGTGAAATACATATCAGAATTTCGAAGGCTAGGTACTACAAACAAAAAAGAATATAAAAGATCTTACTAATTATCTTTTATATTGTCTTACATTGATTACATGTTGAAATATTTTGGATATATTTGATTAAATATTTTATTAAAATAAATTTCACCCGTATCTTTTTACTCGTTTTAATGTGGCTACTGACATATTTAAAATAACATATGGTTCTCACACTTCTGTTGGAGAGCACTGGTTAACTTACTCTATCAAATGTTCCCTAAGAAATATAGAGAATAATCTTAATCTTTTATTTCTCATGGACCAATTCAGTATCAGATATTGGAATAAGTGCTTTGTAAATGTTATCACAGTTAATCCTTATCATAATCCAGCAGCATCGGGGTTATTATCACCTTTTTTTTTTTTTTTTTTTTTGTGGCACGCGGGCCCCTCACCGCTGTGGCCTCTCCCATTGCGGAGCACAGGCTCTGGACGCGCAGGCTCAGCAGCCATGGCTCACGGGCCCAGCCGCTCCGCGGCACGTGGGACCTTCCCGGACCGGGGCACAAACCCGTGTCCCCTGCATCGGCAGGCGGACTCTCAACCACTGCGCCACCAGGGAAGCCCGGTCACCATTTTATAGATGAGAAAACCGGAGCTCAAGAGGGGCAAAGTGACTTGGCCAAAATCACACAGCTGATAAATGGCGGAGAAAGATTTGAGCTCACATTTATCTTCCTTCTTTTCATTATGCCAATCTGCTCCTTCTACAAAAAGCAGGAGGAGGCCTACCAGACTGATATTTATCAAAACCGAAGCCCCGAGGTAAAAGGTGCTAAGCAAACTGACACTGAATGCATTTATGGGGAAAAAAAGAAAGCCATGGATAATCAATTAATCGAAATCAAAATGATGTTCCACTATTAATTAATGCAAAGAATTACCTGCCTAAAAACTGCCTGGACCCTGCATATTTCACCTCTGATCAAAGGTGAAAACAGAGGTACTGGTGATTCTTGAAAGGGAAGCAATGGAGCACAATTGTAGCTCTATGTAATAAACCCAGAGTCCAACTCCTCACTCAGTGTGGGATGATCTGACCTTCTCTAAGGACATCAAGAGAATACCTAGTTCATTTGAGCTGCATGTTATTCTCTCAAAGAATCTATCAACTATCTGGCTTTAGCAATGTGCAAGTCTCATCCATTCAAGGAAAATATCCCTTGGTATTAAATCTATGTGCATATCATAGCATAATGGAACCAGCCTGAGGTGCTGAAGATAAGAGAATGATTGGCTATACGGAGAGAAATAATAAAGATAAGGGAATAGTTTCGACCATCAGAGGAATGAATCATGGGGATTAAATATAATTCATTGGTGTTACCTACACAGTAATCCTTGACTGATGTACTACCAGTCAAAAAGCCTGAAGCAGGCCTCTCAAATGGCCGTTTATTTTCTTGTATTTGAGCCGTCTTCTCTAAAGGAATTTTATTTGGTTTATAAACCTTCCTTAGCCAAGATGGTATCCATTTTTTCACATAAAATGGTAGAGATAATGCAAATAGCAATCAGTGTTTGAATGGGAGTCAAACCAAGGGTAACTTATAAAAGGGTTATATTTACTTTTTTTTTTTTAATTTGTACTGAGAAGTCCTTGGGCTGTGTTACTTGATGAAATCCTTCACTCTCTTACCTTGACCCCTCCCTACATTCCGTACAGTTGTCGGATTCAGTACATGTCTTGCAGTTTTCACTGCATTTCCGGCAAAGATTTTTCTCTGTTAAAAAAGAAAAAGTAACAAGGTTATAAGTCAATTTTGGTCTGCTGGATTCCATCAAAGCATATGTTCTAATGTTTGCTAATGTATGCTATAGTACACATGGCCTTGAGTAGGAAACTGTAGGAAAAGCCCCAGACTCAGCATTTGCTACCACTTCTCAGCAAACCAAATACAGGTAGGAACTATATAGCATGGGGTAACGCCTTAGTGATATCTACCATTTTATAGACAAGAGAACTACAGCCCACTTAATTCTTAAATAGTTTATTGGTTTTTTTCTTCTTCCCATTCTCTTTCCCAAGCAGGGTTTCCTAACTTCCTACAATGAAAATCTCACTCATGAAGCTGGGGCAATGTCACTACGAAGTGTTGAGAAGCAACACTACCAGCTGAGGGATGGAATGGTAGACCCCATGCTCACAGCTTTAAGGACTACTCTGACGAACTATACTAGAAAATAGAACTTGCTTTTAAGATTGCAAGGTAAGGGTTGATTATTTCTTGCATTGTTTAGTGTCTTAAACTTTATAGCAGCTGGAGACTTGATACCTTCTCTGAGATGCAAGTGGATTCCAACCTCATGTGTATGTAGACTTGAGTGAAGCTTTGTCATTAGGCTTCTCTATCTGCTCTTTATTTAGCTGGTGTTCTTCAGGGTTCCACAGAGAAGCACTCTTTAATGGATCCCTCTAAGGACCTCCTGGAAGTCCATTTCCTTTCTCAATTCTGAGCCCCTTGGCCTGAAATATGAAGTCCTTTACAATCTGTGATCTCCCCCTCATAGTGTCATTGAGACTACTGGACATGGCATAGGCTCTGAAGCCAGAGGACCTAGATTTGTGTTATGCTTTTAGCATCTCCAGTGGGCAAGTTCACAGCCTCTGTTCTCCCATTTGTTAACTAAATATTACAATAATGCGTACCTCTCAGCCTGCCTTGAGGAGTTAATGACACTATTCAAGGGAACTGTAAATATGTTGGCGGTAATTACTGCAAGTCACGATCATACATAATCACTATGTTATATGTAAATGGACTCATTAAAGGAGGAAATTAAAACAAAAGGCAATTGCATAGAAGGAGAGAGATGCACAGACCACTTGTATCAGCAAAGTAATTGTTTAGATAGCCTTCTTTAATTATCTTCCTTCCAGGCTCTGGCAAAAGAACTGGTTCTCTCAGTTATCTTTATCCTATCATATACCATCTAGAACCAAATTCCTTTTCCAAGGCTCAGCCTTCTTGAAAGAATTTTGAATTTTTTCTTCAGGGAATACTACTTATTTCTGATCCCTTTTCTAAAAATTTTTATTGAAGTATAGTTGATTTACAATGTGTTAATTACTGCTGTACAGCAAAGTGATTCAGTTATACATATATACACCTTCTTTTTTATATATTCTTTTCCAATACACATTCTTTTTTGTATATTCTTTTCCATTATGGTTTATCATAGGATATTGAATATAGTTCCCTGTGCTATACAGTAGGACCTTGTTGTTTATCCATTCTATATAGAAAAGCTTACATCTGCTAACCCCAACCTCCCACTCCATCGCTCCCCCTCGGCAAGCACCAGTCTGTTCTCTATGTTTCCGATTTCTGTTTCTGTTTCATAGATAGGTTCAGGTTCATTTGTGTCTTATTTTAGATTCCACATATAAGTGATACATACGGTATTTGTCTTTCTCTTTCTGACTTATTTCACTTAGCATGATATTCTCTACTTGCATCCATGTTGCTGCAAATGGCGTTATTCTTTTTTATGGCTCTGAGTAGTATTCCATTATGTATGTGTGTGTGTGTGTGTGTGTGTATATACACACACACACATCTTCTTGATCCATTCATCTATCTATGGACATTATGTCTTGGCTATTGTGAATAGGGCTGCTATGAACATAGGGGTGCGTGTATCTTTTTGAATTATAGTTTTGTCTGGATATGTGCACAGGAGTGAGACTGCTGGATCATATGGTTGTTCTATTTTCAGTTTTCTGAGGAACCACCACACTGTCTTCCACAGTGGCTGCACCAACTTATATTCCCATTAACAGTGTAGGAGGGTTCCCTTTTCTCCACACCCTCTCCAGCATTTGTTATTTGTAGACTTTTTAATGATGGCCATTCTGATTGATGTGAGGTGGTACCTCATTGTAGTTTTGACTTGCATTTCTCTAATAACTAGCAATGGTTGAGCATCTTTTCATTTGCCTATTGGCCATCTGTATGTCTTCCTTGGAGAAATGTCTATTTAGGTCTTCTGCACATTTTTCGATTGGGTTATCTGTTCTTCTCGTTGTTGAGTTATATGAGCTGTTCTTATATTTTGGAAATTAAGCCCTTGTCTGTCGCATGATTTGCAAATATTTTTTCTCATTCCATACGTCGTCTTTTCATTTTGTTTATGGTTTCCTTTGCTGTGCAAAAGGTTGGAAGTTTGATAGGTCTCATTTGTTTATTTTTGTTTGTATTTCTACTGCCTTGAGAGACCGAAGAAAGCAGTTATATGATTTATGTTAGAGAATGTTTTGCCTATGATCTCTTCTAGGAGTTTTATGGTGTCATGTCTTATGTTTAAGTTTTTAAGCCATTTTGAGTCTATCTTTGTGTATGGTGTGAGAGTGTGTTCTAACTTCATTGATTTACATGCAGCTGTCTAACATTCCCAACACCACTTGCTAAAGAGACCGTTTTTTTCCCATTGTATATTTGTGTCTCCGTTGTTAAAGATTAATTTACTGTAGATGTGTGGCTTTATTTCTGGGCTCTCTATTCTGTTCCATTGATCCATATGTCTGTTTTGTGCCAATACCATGCTGTTTTGATTACTGTAGCTTTGTAGTATTGTCTGAAGTCTGGGAGGGTTATGACTCCTGCTTTGTTCTTTTCTTCAGGATTGCTTTGGCAATTCTGGGTCTTTTATGGTTTCTTATGAATTTTAGGATTATTTGTTTTAGTTCTGTGAAGAAATTCATGGGTAATTTGATAGGGATCACATTAAATCTGTAGATTGCTTTGGGTAGTATGGCCATTTTAACAATACTAATTCTTCCAATCCAAGAGCATGGAATATCTTTACATTTCTTTGAATCATCTTCACTTTCCTTTATTACATGTTTTATAGGTCTCAGCATATAAGTCTTTCACCTCCTTGGTCAGGTTTATTCCTAAATCTTTTATTTTCGGGGGTGCAATTTTGAAAGGTGTTGGTCTTTTACATTCCCCTTCTGATATTCATTGTTGGTGTAAAGAAATGCAACTGGTTTCTGTATGTTAATCTTGTATCCTGCTACCTTGCTGAATTCGTTTATCAGTTCTAGTAGTTTTTTGTGGAGTCTTTAGGGCTTTCTATATGTGTAATCATTGTCATATAACATATAGCATATAACGGCAACTTTACCTCTTCCCTTCCAATTTGAATACCTTTTGTTTCTTTTTCTTGTCTGATTGCTGTGGCTAGGACTTCCAATACTATGCTGAATAGAAGAGGTGAGAGTGGGCATCTCTGTCCTTCTCCAGATTTTAGCGGGGAGGCTTTCAGCTTTTCACAGCTGAGTATTATCTTGGCTTGGGTTTGTCATAAATACCTTTTATTATATTCCACCTCCCCTTAAAATTTTTATTTTATATTGGAGTATAGTTGATTAACAATGTTGTGTTAGTCTCCGGTGTACAGCAAAGTGATTCAGTTATACATATACAGGTATCTATTCTTTTTCAAATTCTTTTCCCATTTAGGTTATTACAGAATATTGAGCAGAGTTCCCTGTGCTGTACAGTAGGTCCTTGCTGGTTATCTATTTTGAATATAGCACTGTGTGCATGTCAATCCCAAACTCACACTCTATCCTTCCCCCTGCCCACCCTTCCCCCGGTAACCATAAGTTCGTTCTCTAAGTCTGTGAGTCTGTTTCTGTTCTGTAAAAAGGTTCATTTGTATCATTTTTTAAAAAAGATTCTGCATGTAAGTGATATCGTATGATATTTGTCTTTTTCTGTCTGACTTACTTCACTCAGTATGACAATCTCCAGGTCCATCCATGTTGCTGAAAATGGCATTATTTCATTCTTTTTTATGGCCGAGTAATATTCCACTCTATACATGTACCACGTCTTCTTTATCCATTCATCTGTTGACGGACATTTAGGTTACTTCCATGTCTTGGCTATTGTAAATAGTGCTGCAGTGAACATTGGGGTGCATGTATCTTTTCGAAGTACGGTTTTCTCGGTATATATGCAGGAGTGGGATTGCTGGATCATATGGTAGCTCTATTTCTAGTTTCTTAAGGAACTTCCATACTGTTCTCTATAGCGGCTGTACCAAGTTACATTCCTACCAACGGTGCAGGAGGGTTCCCTTTTCTCCACACCCTCGCCAGCATTTATTGTTTGTAGACTTTTTGATGATGGTCATTCTGATGGGTGTGGAGTGATATCTCATGGTCGTTTTGATCTGCATCTTTCTAATTACTAGTGATGTTGAGCATCTTTTCATGTGCCTCTTGGCCATCTGTATGTCTTCTTTGGAGAAATGTCTGTTTAGGTCTTCTGCCCATTTTTTGATTGGGTTGTTTGTTTTTTTGATATTGAGCTGCATGAACTGTAAATTTTGGAGACCATTCCCTTATGGTCACATCATTTACAGATATTTCTCCCATTCTATGGGTTGTCTTTTCAGTTTGTTTATGGTTTCCTTTGCTGCACAAAAGCTTTTGAGTTTAATTAGGTCCCATTTGTTTGTGTTTGTTTTTATTTCTGTTACTCTAGGAGACAGATCCAAAAAGATATTGCTGAGATTTATGTCAAAGAGTGTTCTGCCTTTGTTTTCCTCTTAAGAGTTTTATACTGTCTGGCCTTACATTCAGGTCTTTAATCCATTTGGAGTTTATTTTCATGTACGGTGTTAGCAAGTGTTCTAATTTCACTCTTTTACGTGTAGCTGTCCAGTTTTCCCAGCACCACTTATTGAAAAGCCTGTCTTTTCTCCATTGTATATTCTTGCCTCCTTTGTCAAAGACAAGGTGACCATAGGTGCATGGGTTTATCTCTGGGTTTTCTCTCCTGTTCCATTGGTCTATATTTCTGTTTCTGTGCCAGTACCATACTGTCTTGATTACTGTAGACTTGCTGTATAGTCTGAAGTCAGAAATCCTGATACCTCCTGCTCCGTTTTTCTTTCTCAAGATTGCTTTGGCTATTTGGGGTCTTTTGTGTTTCCATACAAATTGTAAAGTTTTCTGTTCTAGTTCTGTGAAAAATGCCATTGGTAATTTGATAGGGATTGCACTGAATCTGTAGATTGCCTTGGGTAGTGTAGTCATTTTGGCAATATTGATTCTTCCAATCCAAGAACATGCTATATCTTTCCATCTGTTTGTGTCATCTTCGATTTCTTTCATCAGTGTCTTATAGTTTTCTGAGTACAGGTTTTTTGCCTCCTTAGGTAGTTTTATTCCTAGATATTTTATTCTTTTTGATGTGATGGTAAATGGGATTGTTCCTTTAATTTATTTTTCTTATCTTTCGTTGTTAGTGTATAGAAATGCAACAGATTTCTGTGTATTAATTTTGTATCCTGCAACTTTACCGAATTCACTGATGAGCTCTAGTAGTTTTCTGGTAGCATCTTTAGGATTTTCTAGGTATGGTATCATGTCATCTGCAAACAGTGACAGTTTTACTTCTTCTCCAATTTGGATTCCTTTTTATTTTCTTTTTCTTCTATGATTGCCATGGCTAGGACTTCCAAAACTGGGTTGAATAAAAGTGGTGAGAGTGGTCATCCTTGAATTGTTCCTGATTTTAGAGGAAATGCTTTCAGCTTTTCACCACTGAGGATGATGTTAGCTGTACGTTTGTCATACATGGCCTTTATTATGTTGAGGTAGGTTCCTTTTGTGCCTACTCTCTGGAGAGTTTTTATCAGAAATGGGTGTTGAATTTTGTCAAAAGCCTTTTCTGCGTATACTGAGATGATCTTGTGTTTTTTGTCTTTTCTTTTATTTATGTGGTGCATCACATTGATTTGTGTACGTTGAACCATCCTTGTGAATTTGGGATGAATCCCACTTGGTCATGGTGTATGATCTTTTTTATGTGTTACTTGATTTGTTTTGCTAATATTTTGTTGAAAATTTTTGCATCTATATTAATCAAAGATATTGGCCTGTAATTTTCATTTTTGGCAGTGCCTTTGTCTTTTATTGGTATCATGGTGATGGTGACTTCGTAGAATATCTCTGGGAGTGTTCCCTCCTCTTCAGTTTCTTTGGAAGAGTTTGAGAAGGATCGGTATTAAATTCTTCTTTGTATGTTTGGTGGAATTCACCTGTGAGGCCATCTGTCCTGGACTTTTGTTTGTAGGCAGTTTTTAGATTACAGATTCTATTGCACTTCTAGTGATCAGTCTGTTTAAATTATCTACTTCTTGATTCAATTTTGGTGAGCTCTGTGTTTCTAGAAAGTTGTCCATTTCTTCTAGGTTGTAGAACTTGTTGGCATGTAATCATTCATAGTATTGCCTTATGATGTTTTGTATTTTTGCAACATCAGCTGTTGTGTCTCGTTTTTCATTTCTTATTTTGTTTATTTGGGTTCTCTCTCTTTTCTTCTTCACGAGCCTGGCCAGAAGTTTGTCAGTCTTGTTTATCCTTTCAAAGAACCAGCTCTTGGTTTTATTGATTTTTTTCTATTATTTTTTAATCTCTCTTTTATTTATTTCCTCTCTGATCTTTATTATTTACTTCCTTCTGCTGACTTTAGGTTTTATTTGTTCTTCTTTTCCGGATTCTTTTAAGTGGTAGGTTAGGTTATTTGAGATTTTTCTTGCTTTTTGAGGAAGGTCTGTGTCATTATGAATTTTAAGAACTGCTTTTGTTGTATCCCATAGATTTTGTATGGTTGTTTTTATTGTCATTTGTTTCAAGGTATTTTTAAATTTCCTCTATGATTTCATTGTTGACCCATTAGTTTTTTGTTTGTTAATTATTTATTTTTGGCTGCGTTGGGTCCTCGTTACTGCATGTGGGTTTTCTCTAGTTGCCGCGAGTGGGGGCTACTCTTCATTGCAGTGTGTGGGCTTCTCATTGCAGTGGTTTCTCTTGTTGTGCAGCCCAGGCTCTAGGTGTACAGGCCTTAGTAGGTGTAGCACACTCAGTAGTTGTGGCTCACGGGTTCTAGAGTGCAGGCTCAGTAGTTGTGGCGCACGGGCTCAGTTGCTCTGCGGCATGTCGGATCTTTCCGGACCAGGGCTCAAACCCGTGTCCCCTGCACTGGCAGGCGGATTCTTAACCACTGCGCCACCAGGGAAGTCCTGACCCATTAGATTTTTAGTAGCATGTTGTTTAGTCTACGTTTCATCATTTTTCTCTAATTTCTTTTCCTGTGGTTAATTTCATGCCATTGTGGTCAGAAAAGATGCTTGAGATAATTTCTATACTGTTAAATTTGTTGAGTCTTGTTTTGTGCCCTAGGATGTAGTCAATCCTAGAGAATGTTCTATGTGTACTTGAAAATAATGTGTATTCTGGTTTTTCTTAATGTAATGTCCTGAAAATATCAATTAAGTCTAACTGTTCTATTGTATCATTTAGGATCTCGGTTGCCTTATTGATTCTCTGTCTAGAAGATCTGTCCATTGATGTGAGTGGGATGTGAAAGTCTCCTACTATTATTGTATTCCTGTCAGTTTCTCCTTTTATGTGTGTTAGTATTTGTTTTATGTATTTGTGTACTCCTATATTAGATGCATATGTGTTGACAAGTGTTCCATCCTCTACTTGTATTGGTCCCTTTATCATTATATAGTGTCCTTCTTTATCTTTCTTTATGGCCTTTGTTTCAACGTCTATTTTGACTGATATGAGTATTGTGACCCCTGTTTTCCTGTCATTTCCATTTGCATTAAATATCTTTTCCTATCTCTTCACTTTCAGTTTATGTGTGTCCTTTGCCCTAAAGCGGATCTCTTGTAGGTGGCATATTGTAGGCTCTTGTTTTTTATCCAGTCTGCCACTCTGTCTTTTGATTGGAGCATTTAGTCCATTGACATTTAAGGTAATTATTGATAGATATGTATTCATTGCCATTTTTAAACCTTGTTTTCCCATTGACTTTATATTTCTTTTTTGTCCCTTTCTTTTTGTTTTTCCTTTTGTGGTTTGATAATTTTCTTCTGCATTATACTTATGTTCTCTTCTTTTTGGCTTCTGTGAATCTACTGTACGTTTTTGATTTGTGCTTAGCCTGTTTTTCAAGTATGTTAACCCCTTCCTATACCTACTTGCCTTAGACTGGGAGTCATAGAGGCTCAAACACATTATAGGAGGAAAAAAAATCTACATTTTTTACTCTCCTTCCCCTCATTTTATGATTTTTTGATTTTTTTTTTTTTTTTTTTTGGTGGTACGCGGGCCCCTCACTGCTGCAGCCTCTCCTGTTGCGGAGCACAGGCTCCAGACGCGCAGGCCCAGCGGCCACGGCTCACGGGCCCAGCCGCTCCGTGGCACGCGGGATCCTCCTGGACCGGGGCACAAACCCGTGTCCCCTGCATCAGCAGGCGGACTCCCAACCACTGCACCACCAGGGAAGCCCTCATTTTATGATTTTGATGTCTTCTTTTACATCTTCATCCTTTTGCTGTTCATTATGGTTATCATCACTTTCACAGAAATTTTTTGATTTTTAAAGAAGTCTGTGTCTGGCTTATTTAAGTGATTTACTTTCCAGTTGTGATTTTCTCTTTCCTACAGAGTTTTAGTTCTTTTCTATTTAGAGAAGACCTTTCAATATTTCTTTTGGGATCAGTTTAGTACTGCTGTATTCTTTAGTGTTTGCTTGTCTGAGAAATTCTTTCTCTCTCCTTCTATTCTAAATGATAGTCTTGCTGGGGAGAGTGTGCTAGGTTGCAGATTTTCCCCTTTCAGGACTTTGAATATATCTTGCCACTCCCTTCTGGTCTGCAATGTTTCTTTAGAGAAATCAGCTGATAGCCTTATGGGGGTTCCCTTGTAATTAACTCTTTGTTTTTCTCTTGCTGCCTTTACAATCCTCTCTTTAACTTTTGCCATTTTTATTATAATATGTCTTGGTGTAGGTCTGTTTGGGCTTATCTTGTTTCGGACCCTCTGTGCTTCCTGTACCTGGATATCTGTTTCTTTTTTTAGGTTTGGGAAGTTTTCAGCCATAATTTCTTCAATTACATTTTTGATCCCCTTTTCTCTTTCTTCCCCTTCTGGAATCCCTATTATGCATAGATTGGCATGCTGTATATTATCCCATAGGTCTCTTATATTGCTTTCATTTATTTTTCTTCATTTGGCTTTCTGTCTGCTGTCCTGATTGGGTGATTTCCATTATTCTATCTTCCAGGTCACTTACTCATTCTTCTGCATTATTCATTCTGCTATTCATGCCTTTAGCTCAGTTTTGTCTCTGCAAATGAGTTTTCTAATTTTTCTTGGTTCCTATTTATAGTTTCTAATTCGTTTTTACAGTATTCTGCGTTCCTGCTGATAGCCTTTCTTAATTCCTTCAGTATTTTCATTATCTCCTTTTTGAAATTGCTGTCTATTAGACTGAAGAGGTCTGTTTGTTTCATTGTTTGTTCTTTCAGGGGAATTCTCTTGGTCTTTTAACTGGGAATGGTTCCTCCCCTACTTTATTTTACTTATATTTCTCTTACTGTGTGAGTTTAGGAGAAACAATTATCTACTGTGGTCTTGGAGGGCTATTTATATGTGGGGGCATCCCTGTGTAGCTTGTGTGGGTTTAATATATTCGGTGCGAGGGCTGTTTTTAGTAGAGATGCCTGTTGCCTCTTTCCTCAGCATGTGCTGATCATTAGCCCCTTAATATGAGGTATGCAGATGTGATGGCTGGTGCCATTCCTGGCGTTCTTGGTGGCGGTGGCAGCTCAGGTGCGCCCCCGGAGTACACCATGGTGGCTTAGGCAGCTCATGACCACTCCTGGGGTCCGGGAGGGTGGTGGTGGCTTGGGACCTCTCCTGGCATCTTTTCCAGGGCTCAGCCTTCCTGATTGAATTTTGAATTTTTTCTTTAAGGAATACTACTTACTTCTGATCCCTTATGTCCCCTCCCCATTCTCATTTTTCCCTTTCTTCGTCACATTGCAGCTTATGTTCCAAATTTTGGGGAAAATAAAAACTACTGGGGAACCCATCCCCATTGCTCTAAAGGGTAAGCCAAGAGCCCCATCTCCCTCATAGAGAAAAGCCTGCTTTTGAATCAAGAGTGAATTTGACTTGTCAAGTAGCAAAAGTATCCACTTCAAAATTCTTTCCTGTTTGCTTTTTTTTTAAAATCTCCTCTTGTTCAGACAGATTATCCAGAGCTCAGAAATACAGCAAAAGATACCTGCAGCCCTTGTCAGGGCCATACCAGAACACTGTCAAAAAGAGGTGTACCCAAGGATTATGGAATTCTCCAGGCAATGTACCTTTGTTCACTAATGACATTTGATTAGAGCCCACATTCTGTGAAGCCACATGCTAATTTACAGATTTCTGTTTGATAAAGTTCCAAATGATTTCTGTCCATTTGAAAAAATAACCCCCCCAAATTCTAATTGTATTGCCATGCAGGATGTTATTCAGTTCTGTCTCTAACTCATTTTGCCTTTCCCGGTGCACTAAGATACCTGATAGTCTTTGAACCCACTTATCAATCACCTTGTAGGTTTCCTCATTAATGGGTTAGGTAAGTCACTGACATATTTCCATTCTCTATTTACATGAAAGTCTCATTTTTAACCTTGTCGATATCATATAGGGGCCTGCTTCCTTTGCGTAGTGCGCAGAAAAGAGCAGGCCCGGCTGCTATCCTTATAAGGTTGGCCCATGGCTGACATCTGGGAAGTTGGATTTTTATGAAGTTTCCCGCCACCCTGATAAGAGTGGCTCATGGAGCCTAAACAGTTTGTACAAACAATATGGTTTGCGTTGAATACCAGCTTTCCTTCTAGGAGTCTGGAATTTTGGTACGTGCCAGGTACAGGGTGCCTTCATAACCAGACCCTAATAACAACCCCGGGTCCTGAGACTCCAGGGAGGTTCCCCGGTAGATGGAGACATTTCATACATGTTGTCACAAACTGTTGCTGGGGCAATGAAACGTATCCTGTGTCACTCCATTGGATGAAAACTCTTGAAAACTTGCACCTGGTTTCCTCCAGACTTTGTCCCATGTGCCTTTTCCCTTTGCTGATTTTACTCTGTATCCTTTTACTGTAATAAGTCATAATTGTGAGTTCACGAGTGCAATGATATACTGAGTCTTGTGGGTCCTCCTAGCAAGTCACCGCTTCAAGGGGTCCTCGGGCTCATCCCCAGATTCAGTTAGTTATAGGCATTTTTACATAAATTATTTTTTTTGCAAATTTTTCTACAAATTCATTTTCACAAAACAATTGTAAAGTGTGCTCTTAAAAACTGCCTAGATCCTGTTTGATGTTAAGGCCCAGATTTCATGGAGGAGGACTAGCCCTCCCAAGATCAATCAAGTGAAAACCTTACATTTCCTCTCTAAAAACCAAATTTTGGAATCGACTCACTGGTGTCCTGATACGATCCATCAGGGCAGTGAGTGACACAACTGTTCGTTTCCTCATTCAGGAAGTATCCATATTTACAGGACAGGCACTGGTCCCCGTGGCTCCCGAAGCAGGACTCGCAGTTGGGGGCACACTTTCTGCATCGCTTCTTGTCAGCGTGGTAGTGGCCAGAGGGGCAGCTGGAGACACAGATCCTGCGTTGTGGAATGATAAGAAAGAAGGGCAGTGTCACCAGAGATTCAGTCCTGAGTGAGTGAGGTGCTGAGCACATGGCTGTCCTCACTCTCAAAATCCTTTTTAACCATGATGGTAACACCATATCCAAAGGGCCAAATTCTGTTGGTTAAAGCCTTCTCCTATGTAGGGTGCTGACGTAGCACTGCAGTTACATAATACCAAGTCCACCAAGTAAGGCATGCCTTGGTCCAAACCATCTTCCAGTTCGGGTCTAGCTCTTTAAAGGGGATGATGGTTAGAAACTGAGTCTCAACAAGAAGGTTGTGCTGTTGGGTTGGAGGGAAAACATGTGCAAACCATGATTTTATGCACAAAGGCCCTAATAAGGGCTTACTTCTATTGTTGTGTTTGTCATATGACTCCTGTGTGTATGGGTGGTGAGGGTGATGGTGGTTGTACGCTACTGTCTAAATTAATATAAATATATTTAGGGAGTTCCCTAGTGGTTAGGATTCCGGGCTTTCACTGCTGTGGCCTGGGTTCAGTCCCTGGTTGGGGTACTCAGATCCTGCAAGCTGTGCGGTGTGGCCAAAAAAAAAAAAAAAAAATTTAAATTTACGTTGTTTATGATAAAAAAATGACTACCTTGCTTGCCCATAACTGAAGGTCTGGGCTTTATGTATTCATTTAACAAGTACTTACTGAGTGCCAATTAAACATCAGGCATTTGCTAAGTCTAGGAGCTAATGAGAGGGGCTGAGGTAGCCAAGGGGCTTTCCCTTTAAGGAATTTATTTTTTAATTAAAAAAAATTTTTTTAGACATTAAAAAAATTTAATTTTATATTCACTTTAAGGAATTGAAATTCCAGCATGGATGTGAGAGGACAGGACCACGCCTGGGTGACTGGAGCATGGCTGCACTGCAAGTTGGCTCCCTGTGAGTTTCCTCCTGAAAGAGGAGGGAGAGGTGGTAGGGATGCGAGAGACACGCCTGGAAGAGCACAGCCTCTGATGGGCAGTCACTGTTCCCTGGCCCTCCCTGTGGGTACATATCTGCTTGAGTCAGAAGCCAGGGGCTCAGAAGCACAGGGTCCAAGCAGGCCCGCCTCAGTGCCCAGAGTGGAGTAGTGAGAACGTGCAGGGACCAGCAGCTTTGCCACATGAAGGGCTTACACTTTGGGGAATTCGGGCAAGCATCCATCTGGCTTGTGTACTGGCATTTTCATGCAGGGCAAATGCAGCTGTGGCATCAAACATCAACGGGATAGAAAGGTCTAGAGGGGAAGACCGGGCATGTGCATAGCTAGTCCCTCCCCATCATCCTTTGAAATGTGAGAAAAGACGTTTGCAGTTTCCTAGCCTACAGGTCCATTTGATGTTTTGTAATTCAGTGTCAGTTTCACCGTTCTGAATGATGGGACAGGGTCGGGGGCGGGGGGGGGGGGGGGGCAGCAGCATCGCTTCTGGGCTTCGGTCCTGGTGGGAGAACATGGAACACACTGCCTGTGGTGACCCTGTGGGAGCTCCCAGGAACACCAGGGGGCGTGCTTCAGGGGGTCTGATGTGGCTTCTCTCTTACCTGGTGTTGTTTTTCAGCTTATAGTAGTAGTGCAAACAGTCATTGCAGTGGTCCGGTCCTGGCCCGTCACAGCCTACCTCGCTGCACTCAGGGTCACAGGGACCTTCCAAAAGAAATCAGAACAACCCTTGGAAAAGATGATTTTAAAGCAGGTAAGCTTTACCTTGAATTATAAATAGGTATTTTTCTCCCTTAGGCAGTGAGAGTTTTCTTTAAGAGTTTCTAATGCAGTGAGGTGGGGTAATGGTCAATGTGGCTGGAAGCCCAGAGTGAACTCTTGACTTTTTTGGGGAAAACCTGAATTACCTAAGTACCAAGCATGTAAATCCTAGTCAGGGCCTGGTCTTCAAAGCACACGTATGGTTGCCTTGTGGGAGAAGACAATAATTCAGAATTCAAAAGAACAATGCCATTGCAGCAACTAGAAAAAAACTGATTGCAATTAAATATGCATGATGATAAAAATGTCGGATAGAAAAATGAGAATTTAAGCTGTTGACAGAAAGGAAAAAAGGGTTGTTATTCAATGCCCTGACCAGATTGTCTCTCTCATCCGAGGTCATTAAAGCCACTGAGTACCTCTGAGATACTGGAGCCAGCAAGAAACGTCATTATGGCATCTGGCACAATTTTAGCCGCATCTCATTTTGGATTACAAAGCAGGTACTTCAGGCACAGATAACAGATTTAAAATTGCATCCCACCCATAGGCCAATGGGCAGCTCAACAAAAGAAAACTACACACACATTTTAAAGATGCAAGCAAGCTTGAAGAATTCCAAACCTGGGATGAAGGTTCCTAATCTCTCTCTTGCTGTGTATTCTTGGCACAGGCAGGGAAAAAAAAAAATGCCAGAAAGATGGAGCTACTTTGTGATTGATGAAAAGTTTTCTAATGACATGGGCTAGTTACAGATATTTTGCTTGCTTGACTAACTAACTCCCTTTTTTCTTGTTTTCCATATTTTGAGAGATTTGGTCTCAAATAATCTTGAAGCTCTTTCCCATTGAAAACTCAGATGATTTTAACTAGCAATAAACATGGTGCATGAAATGCACAGCAAGTAAGTCAAGGGTACCATTAATGTCTTGAGCCAAATGTCTTAAGCCATACTTATTTTAATAAAAAGGACTTACTTTTGTTGAAACTTGGTCTCCTTTAGTCATTGTAGGACTATGTTCTACAGTTACTGAATTGAAACGTAAAATGGTAGAAGTGGGGAGGAATGACTTAGAGAAAAATCTAGTAGTCAAACAAACAAACACCGTCATTTGACAGATAAAAACGATTTTCCAAGAGTTACAGTGGCTTGTCCAGTATCATATGGCTAGGAGAGTTGGGATCAACAGAGGTCCTGCTTCTTATTCTTAGTCCAGGTCTCCTACTTACGGGTGGTAAATCATGACCTTTGGATCTGAATGGAAATGAGTTATTTCAAAATGCTGCAGACTTGAAGTATATTTCTGATTAATCACGGGTCATTTGACAGCACTGTTTATCTCTATTTCCCCAAAAGCCTTAAAACTGATCTTTAAATTCCACAGCTAGTGCAACTTGGAACATTTTAGCTGACTGCTATGGTACATGAGGAGAGAGTGTCTCTGCTGTGTAAGGGTTGAAGTGCACCCGGCTGTGGGTCCCACAGTCCCTGGAATTCGATGAAACAGTACAGAGATCTGGTTATGATAATGCCATCTGTGCCTCTAGAGAGGCTGACTTCTTAATGAAGGTGAAAATCACGGCTCCAAAGAAAAGGAATCATGGGTGGCCCTAAATTTTCACTGGATGATTTCTACAATTAAAACAACCCAAACCACTTATTCTTGATATGTGCCAAAGAGCTGTGTATGGCGAGTTCACATGCTGTGCTGTTTCTTTCATAATCTTAAACTGTCCCAGATGCAATTTAGCATTTTAGGTTTCTGGGTAATAATGAAATAATTGTCTTTGTTCTCTCACAAGCACCAATGTGGACATTTTGGAGACGTAGTGAGAAAAACCACAAAGATATATAACTGTTCAGAATTTTAACATTACCAAAATTTGAATTGGAAGCATACCATAAGGCACATAGTAATATATTACTATTATACTCCATTTATGTTTTTAGATAGATATACTTTCTCCTATCAGAGAAGACAAAATGGTTTGCTGGTTATAAGATCAGTAGTAATGTTATAAGCTCAAAGCAAAATAAGACAAAAACTGAACACAATCTAGTTCTGGTTAGCTCAATTGGTCTGAATTCTCTAAGCTTATTATTGACACAGGGATACCACCTATTTAGAATAAAAGGAACCAAATGCATATTTATTTAAAATACTCTGTTAAAGTGATTGATTAATGAAAAAGAATCTTAGAGAGCTGAGCTGTAAGAAAAAAAAAAAAGTTCCTGTCTAAAGGTATGCTAAATTGCTATTTATGAACAGTTCCCCATTAGGAGAAGCTTTGTTCATTAAGTGTTATATATGATATCCCAGAAGGACTGAATGCTGCTGGAAGTGGTAGCCAATGCAACAAGACAGGAATCAGAAATACACTGGGAAAGAGAAAAAAAAATTTGCAGATGATATGGCTACAGTACCTAACTAACTGCCCCAGAAAATCACCTCTAAAACATACAAATTAATAAAGTTAAGCAAAATGGCCAGATGTAAGATAAACACACAATAGCCAACAGATATCCCTGATACCAGCATATAATACTTAGAAAATATGGACTATTTTCCACTACAGTAGCAACAAGACCTAAAATACTTAGAAATAACACTAACAAGAATAACACTACATAAAATTAAAAGATTTCAGTAAAATGGGATCCGGTCTATGTTTTGGATGTAAAGACTGTATATTGTAAAAACAGTTCTTCCCATGAGATTGCATGTAAATTCAAACTAAATTTCAATGAGATTTTTAAAGGGGGATTTAAGAATTGCTATGAGAACAACAAGTAGACGTTCAACAGGTATTAAAATACAGTGTGGGTGCTCCTGGATCAAGAATGATTAGATTGGTAAATCGGAAAAGATGGTACCAGAAGAGACCTGGTATAAGAACTTACCATACTGTTATAAAGGAAACATCCTAAACTAATAAAAGAAAGGATGGTAACTCAGCGATTGATGTTAGTCTGTTTGGAAAATAAAGACAGAACTTCACTTCACAATATATATTAAAAATCAAAGATTACAAAAAAATAATCCATGTGAATATCTAGCAGATCTTAAAGAAGAGACATTCTGTAAAAAAGAAATTACAAATGTTATCTGAAACGATAAACTCTGCTCTCCAATTTTCTTTTTCTCTCAAAACAACACAAAACAAAAAGTACGTTTCGGAAGCAAGTGATAACAGAGAAAATGTTTTCAGCGAATATGAGACAATGAGAGAGTCAATGACATACAAAGAGTTTTTATAAATAAGAAAATTGCTGCCACTTTGAATAGAAAAGTGAGTAAAAGACATATTTCATTCAGAGAACACAAAGGAAAAAATGGTTAGATTTACTAGCAAGCAATCAAAGCTATAAAAATTTAAACATGTTCTTTTCTTTCTTTTTTACTTTTTTCTTTCCACTCAATGCTGGCAGGAACGAGTGTAGTAAACACTCACACAGTGGTCACAGTGCAGACTGGTATACCTTGTCTGGAAAGTAACATGACAAATCATATCCAAGCCCTAAAACTGATGATTCCCTTTGATGCAGTAATTCTTAGAACTCTATTTTAAAGACATCGTCAAAGATATAGTCAAAAACTGATAATGGTATTCACTGAAACCTTATTTAAAATAGTCTAAAACTCTAAGCAAACTACACATCCCAGGTTATGGATTAAATATATTACAACAGGATGGACTATTATGCTGCCTTTTAAATATGTGTTCTAAGGATACTTGACAACAGGGAAATATGCTCTCAATGATACCTTTAATGGAAAAAAAAAGAATATGCATGTTCTATATACAGTGTGATTTTAGCTTTGAAGAAAAAAACATGAATATTTGAATACTTGAATGTACACATACCAATATCTAAGGGATAGAAAGGAAGATGGAATAAAATCTCTATCTCTCTGGGGGAATGAGGCATGAGCTTTCTTTCCTTAGCCTGCCTCCCCATTGGAAGCCAGCTCACCTGCATAATCCTCTGTCCCATAGTCATCAGTGGGGTCTTCAACGCGGCTATACCGAACACGTTCGACTTTAGGAAACTCATTGGTGGGTGAGTATGGCTGCACGGAGGTGCCATAGAGGACCAAAGACCATTCTTTCAATTTACCTTGGGAAACAATGAAAGCATATCATGACCAAACATTCCCTCTTCAGCTTCATAATTTCTTTAATTCCTTCTCACTGAGGAAAAAGCAAGAGTAGGAGAATTGTGGGAAACAGATTCATATGAATCACTGCATCAGATACAGGGCTAGAAACGCATTTTCCAACGCTTGCAGAGTTAGTTAACTATTTAATAATTGACATACCACGTATTTACTGAGCACCAAACGTAGGATACACCTTAATTGAATCAGCATTTTGTGTGTGTGTGAGAAACACATCTCAGATTTCTGGATCAAGGGCTGAGTTTCAAATTATGGATATTTAAGAGAATCCCAGGATTTTACAGAAGGCCGCCTTTTTCTAGGTATAAAGGTCTTACATAAATTAAAAAAAAACCTGTTGGCATTATCTGACTTGTTTATCAAAAAAAGATGAAAACAGCTACTTTGTTCCACCTGAAATCTTAAGAATACATCACTACATTATCCTGTAGACATGTGCTGGCCAATGATAGCCACTAGATCCATTTGGACGTTTCCGTTTAAATTAACTAAAATTTAAAACTTCAGTTCCTCAGTTAGACCACATTTCAAGTACTCAGTAGCCATATGTGGCCAGTGGCTGCTACGATGAACAGCACAGATACAGGAAACATTTCTACCACTGGCAGAATGTTCTACTAGGCAGCGCTGTCATAGAGCATTTTCTGGTCAAGGGTGCTTGGAGATGTGAGGGAAGTGTTTTACCTCTTTTGGATGTAGGCTTTCAAGGAACATTTGCTTTAGTTAATCCTTACTTATAAATTTATTTCTTAGCTTTGTAAAACTAAAGTCTTGAATGCAAAAAGTAAACAAACAGAAAACAACTGTCTCCTGGCCATTAAGCTTAATTTGGTTCTTTTTTTATATGAATCTTAAATAAAAGTTATTAAGACAAAACCATTAAAAACGTGGAAATATGCTGGCAGGAAGGTAGGATACCCCTCCCCCGACCTTAGATCTCCTCCTCACCTGGGCCTAATACAGGGAATCCAGGCAAGGTTAGGGTTGGGCTCTGTCACAGCCCAGAGAGGGATGAATTTCAGGTGTCTGCTAATTCATCTATCAGCAACTATAATCACCATCAAATTGACGCTTATTTTCTATAAGTGCTTACTATACGCTAAATAAGTTTTATTCCATTCAGTGGTCTCAACAACTGGGAAATAGGTACTTGTATTCCCAATATGTAGATGAGGAAACTGAGGCACAGAGGTTGGTAACTTTCCCAAGGGCAGTAAGAGGACAGACTGATATCCAAATCTCTCTGGGGGTTCTGATTTAAGATGGTAATATAGGAAGATCCTGAATCCACTGCTTTCCATAAACTTGCTGAATCTGTAGCCACATATGGAACAATTTCCTCTGGAAAAAAAACCCCCAAACTAACTGAGTGGCTCCTACGCATCAGGCAAACAAGAAAACCCCAGGTCAAAATGGGTAGGAGAGGCTTAGATGCATCTTACCATAAGCCCCACCCCCCAGTGCTACACCCCACAATCGAGGGGGGACTCAAAAACCCCCAGCTTCTCCGCGAGGAGTGAAAGGTTTGAGCACCACATTGGGTACCAAAACTTTTAAGACCTACACCTCAGAGATGAGCCCCCAAACCATGTAGCTTTGAAACCCAAAGGGCCTTGGGTCCACAAGACCCATAAGACCGTAGTGAACTGAGCAGTTCTTAAAGAGCTCACCTGCGTGGACTCTCACTCCAGGGTGCTGTGCAGAGGCAGTCGACTAAAAAGCACCCAGACTTTCCATGAAAAAGGCTCATTTGCTTATCTTAAAGCACTGGCCGAGGGTCAGGCGTCTCATTTAACATATAGAAAAGGGCCTACTGAATACTGTCCAAACAGGGAGGCCCACTGGAGCCATCTGGTTCTCCCTTGGCCTGCTCCAGGCTTGCTGGTACGAACAAGAAAGGAGCTTGTACTCTCAGCTGGCTCCTAGGGGACACCTCTAGGTTGCTGGCTCTGGTGGCTAGCGTGGCTTAGGCTCATGGGTCCCCTAGGACTCTGAACAAAATTGACAGACCTTTAGGTAGCCTCACCAGGAAGAAGAGAGAGAAGACTCAAAATCAGAAATGAAAGAGGAGACATTTTAACTGATACCATAGAATTACAAAGGATCATAAAAGGCTACTATCAGCAATTATACCCAACAAATTGGAGGACCTATAAGAAATGGATAAATTCCTAGAAGCATACACTCTACCAAGACTGAATCATGAAGAAATCGAAGATCTGAACAGACCAATTACTATAAGGATCAATAATCAAAAACTTCCCAAACAAAGGAATGTCCAGGATTAGACACCTTCACTGGTGAATTCTACCAAACAGTTAAAGAAGAATTAATACCAATCCTTCTCGAGCTCTTCCAAAAAAAGAATAGGAAGGAATACTTCCAAACTCATTTTATGAGGCCAGTATTACCCTGATACCAAATCCAGACGAGGTTTCCACAAGAAAAGAAAATCCCTGATAAACACAGATGCAAAAATCCTCGACAAAATGTTAACAAACTGAATACAACAATACATTAAAAGGATCATACATCATGATCAAATGGGATTTATTCCAGGGATGAAAGGATGTTTCAACATATGTAAATCAATATGATTTGACACAGTAACAAAACGAAGGATAAAACTCATATAATTATCTCAATAGATGCAAAAAGGCATTGACAAAATCCAACGTCCATTTATGATAAAGACTCTCAACAGAGTGGTTATAGAGGGAACATATATCAACATAATAAATCAGGAACAAGGATGTAGGCAGGAAAAAGAAAAGGCATCCAAGTTGGAAAGGAAGAGGTAAAACTGTTACTATTATATATAGACTCCACCAAAAAACTTAGAACTAAGCAACAAATTCAGAAAAGTTTCCAGATACAAAATCAGTACACAAAAATCTGTTGCATTTCTTTACACTGATGATGAACTATCAGAGAAATTAAGAAAGCAATCCTATTTACAACTGCATCAAAAGAATAAAATACCTAGGAATAAATTTAACCAAGAAAGTGAGAGATCTGTACACTGAAAACTATAAGAAATTGATGAAATAAATTGAAGACACAAATAAATGGAAAGATATTCCATGCTCATAAATTAGAAGAATATTGTAAAGATGTCCATACTACCCAAAGCAATCTACAGATTCAATGTAATCCCTAGGAAAATTCCAAAGGCATTTTTCACAGAAATAGAACAAACAAGCCTAAAATTTTTATGGACCCACAAAACACCCCAAATAGCCAAAGCAATCTTGAGGAAGAAGAACAAATCTGGAGGTATCACGTGCTATGATTTCAAACTATACTACAAAGCTATAATAATCGAAACAGTATGGTATTGACCAAAAAACAGACACATAAATGAATGAAACAGAATAGCAAACCCAGAAATAAACCCACACATATAGGGTCAATTGATTTATGACAAAGGAGCCAAGAATATACAGTGGGGAAAAGGCAGTCTTCAATAAATGGTGTTAGAAAAACTGGACCACTATCTAACACCATACACAAAAAACTAACTCATAATGGTTTAAAGATTTGAATGTAAGACCCGAAACCATAAAACCTCTAGAAGAAAACCTAGGTGGTAAACTCCTTGACACTGATCTTGGGAATGATTTTTTGTATTTGACAACAAAAGCAAAGGGAACAAATGCAAAAATAAGTAAGTGGGACTACATCAAACTACAGAGCTTCTGCACAGCAAAGGAAACCATCAACTAAATGAAAAGGTAACCTATGGAAACTATTTGCAAATCATATATCTGGTAAGGGGTTAATATCCAAAATATGTAAAGATCTCATACAACTCAATAGCAGAAAAATAATCTGATTAAAACATGGGCAGAGGATCTAAATAAACATTTTTCAAATGAATGCATACAGATGGCCAACATGAAAAGGCACTCAGCATCACTAATCATCAGGGAAATGCAAATCAAAACCACAATGAGCTATTACCTTACACCTGTTAGAATGACTATTATCAAAAAAACAAATATCGGTGAGGATGTGGAGAAAAGGGAACCCTTGTGCACTGTTGGGGGGAATGTAAATTGGTGCAGCCACTATAGAAAACAGTAGGGAGGTTCCTCAAAAAATTAAAAATAGAACTACCATATGATCCAGCAATTCCACTTCTGGGTATCTATCTGAAAAACAAAAGAAAAACACTAACTCTTAAAGTTACATGTACCCACATGTTCACAGCAGCATTATTTACAATAGCCAAAACAAGGAAGCAACCCAAATGTCGACTGACGGATGAATGGGTAAAGAAAATATATGTGTATATACATGTGTACACACACACACACACACACACACACACACACACACACACACACACACACACAAAATATTACTGGGCCACAAAAAGGGAATCTTGCCTTGTGTGAAAACATGGATGGACCTTCCTAAGTTGAAGTCAGACAGAAAAAGACAAATACTGTATGATCTCACTTACATGTGAAGTCTTAAAAAAAATAAACTACAAAAAGTAAAAGACAGAAATCATAGATACACAGAACAGACTGGTGGTTGCCAAAGGCAGGGGGTAGGTAGGGGTGGGTGAAATAGGTGAAGGAGGTCAAAAGATACAAAGTTCCAGTTAAAAAACATATAAGTCCTGAGGATGTAATGTACAGCATGGTGAGTATAGTTAATAATAGTGTACTGTATATTTCAAAGTTGTTAGAACAGTGTATCTTAAAAATTCTCATCACAAGAAAAAAAATTTTGTAACTATGTGAGGTGATGGATGTTAACTAGACTTACTGTGGTGATCATTTCACAATATATACAAATATCAAATCATACAGTTGTACACCTGAAACTAATATTTCAATTAAAAAAAATTATGTATCCAAATCTTGCATTCTTCAACTATTATATAATTCTGCCTTCCTTGCCATTTCTAGGAGTTTAGGAACTTGAAGTTGAAAAATGAACATATTCTGGGCCACATTCATTGTTTTCTGACATCTGCATTGGGCCAGCACACTGGTTTATATTTGGTTTGACCTCTGCCAGGTTTTCTTTGGACTCACTTGTTAATGGCTATCCTATTCATAATTAGGGTGTTGTTCAGTCTCAAAATTTCAAGTAGTGTCAAGAAATGAATGACTACCTGAAATTAATGACCAATCTGACTGCCGTTAGGTAGCAGTGCAAAAGAGAACCTATTTTCCATATGGCATCTCTCAAGTGCACACATGGAACACATAATACAAGGACACTATGTCAGTTACTCTAAAACCTGGTCCATTTAACTTAAGATGATTTTATCTAAAAGTTTACCCCTGTAAATGTTTAAAGAGTGTTGACTCATAACTGATTATTTCCCTTGGTGCCATTTCTGAAGTACATCATAAGCCCGCTGGGCAGTTTCTCTCTTTATTTTTCACTTATTATGTAATTTTATTTCCTTAGGATCTCTGCCACAATTCACATCAAACGCTGCCATATTTGGGCCGTCACTTTTTCCCTCCCCTATCACTTTTCCATTTGCTAAATTCTATAGCAGACTTTGCAATAGATACTGCAACATCTTGTGAAAAATAGCAGTGTAAATGCAGAATGAGAAAAAATCCATTCTACTTGCTAACACTTAGATGCAATCTGCCCAAGATAGAAAACCCAAGGTAGATTTAATATGCAATGAAACAAAAACAACAACAAAAATGCCTCCAAAAATCCTCAGTATGTGTTTTAATAATAAGCAAATGGGAAGAAATAATATACAAATATAAACTCAGTTTAGAGCCAGGAACCTCCATACTTGGGAATGATTCTACCATTTAATTGGGCTAGAAGATTCTATGTCTCCAACTGAATTTCGAGTAGCTTACTAAAGAAACCCCTCATTTAATTAGAGGACTGTACACCGTAGGAACAATGATAGAAACACACAAACACACAGAGAAAAGTAAAAGTCCCTTTTCAAAGTTGTGTCTAATTCCGAACTGAAAGGTTGGTTGAAGAAAGGATACCCGGAGACCATGTGTTGCTATTAAAGCCTCCTGACCCCAGGCTGTATAGCATTAGGGTATCTCTCTTCTGACACAAAAGAACATCTCTAAGATGACTGGAGGTGACTGGGGTTAAACGCAAACATTTAAACAGTATAAGGAGAAGCCAGTGATATGAAATGGACAACTCTACATGATCTGGAATACTGCAGAGAGCTTTTAACACAGATAATCACAGTAAACTCTGGGTAGGCTCTGAACTCCTTGAGGGCAGAGAGATTTATGTTAGCCTCTAATGCCTGCACACCAACCCCAGGTCTACCATTAGTATGCCCCTAGGGGCAGTCTATGCTTGTGGGGAGGAGCATTTTATCAAAGAGTCACTTTTATAACTGTCTTAAATTATCAATAGATAATGCACCCCTTATGTCTGTACCCTAGGCTGCACCCCTGTTGGTACACAACTGCCACGTTTGGACAGTGTTTATTTCTCTGGGATCTCTTGAGATATAACAGCCCTGTAGTGACACGTGCCGATGGATCTCCTGGGAGCTGCCCTTTGGTCAGGGCAGCCCAGTCCAGTCACCGTGCCTGCCATTGCCCCTGAGCGCCATGACACAGCACATCTCCATAGCATGGGCAGTAAGCCTGGCCTGAAAAGAAGAGGGAAGGAGAGAGGAAGGTCCTGGGAACTAACTAGATTAGGAACAAGTGAAGGTTGTCTAGAAACCAGGGTCTAGTTTATTTGAAGGTTTTCTATCAACTCTGCCTTATTGACAAATATCTGATTTCTGAATAAAACCTTGGCAACCATTACATCCATGGTGCATGCTGGAAGTGAGCTGGACCCAGATACTCTTTCACACAACTTTTATCCTGATTCATTGGGACCTTGCCACCATGCTGGTTTTGATTGCCCTGAATATGGGACCACTGTGGCAACACAGATGAACCAGATCACGGAATAAGGGAAAAGAGATGGCTAAACTGTGTGCAGAAAATGGATCTCTCAGAATGAGTAACTTTCCCTGACTTGGTGGGCAAAAGAGCGGCAAATGTACGGTTCACGCCTGTGTTCCGCTGTTTGCTTCTTTTGCCCGATGCAACCCACGGTATCCGAATGAATCACACTCTTACAGTTAATTACAGAATGTTGGGTTAAATTATTCTGTGATGAAGAGAGGACTTAGAATTAGATGGCAGTCCTAACACTGCCCTCAAGCCCGGTTCTTCTGCAGATGGACTGGACAGAGCATTGAGACGCATAAACTTATTAGACGATGGAAGATGGGTCCACAGCTGGGTGGGAGGCTGGGGTAGTTATCAAACAGATCACTTGTTACTGAGCCAAGTACTACTTAGGGCTCCATCACAGGCAACACAGGCTGCTGCAAAAATACTGTTCAACCTCCCATCTCATGCTGCACTTGTACTGTTCCTTATTTTATGTTACAAACAAGGTCCATATGTTAGCAAGAAGAGGGAAATAGGCCATGTGCGGCAACAGAGTCAGACCACCTGAAAAGAACTCTATTAACATCATTCATTTCCATGTTTTACGTATCAGGAAAGTTTTCTCTTTACTTAGCTCCTGGGCTCACAAAGGGCAGAATCCTATCATGCATTCTCTTTAGTGGTAACCAGTTTAGCTGGCATAGGCCAGGCTCAATGTCTTGTCTGCACTGAAAATTAAATTTAAAGTAAACTCAGAAGAAAGATAGTCAAGGGAACTTGTCTCCTCTTATGACCATGCAATTTACCGATTGTAGGTGGACAAGGCTGGCTTGTTTATTGACAAAGAAAGTAAGGGAAGCTGGTTAGAGATATGGACCATATATTCTGAAACATCAATGAATAGCTGTCATGTTTCATCTTGTACTTATATCTAAATACTTATTCTTGAATTCGTATCCTTAAATTACTACTTTTCTAATGGTGATCTTGAGAATTGGAGTACAGGAAGACAACTCAAAGCACAGGATCATATGATAAAGGATAAAACTGATATATGAATGTGAAACACATTCCTTGGCCAGAACATACTCCATCATTTTTCTGTACAATAAATCAAATTAGAGAAAGGGAGTTCCTACCTGGAGTCTTGAAGTTCCTCAGCTGAGAGGGAGTGTCATAAACTTCCAGGATCCAGTCACCAGCAGCTCGTTCTCCCCAGCAATGAATGGTCATGAACTCCCAATTTTTAAATCCTTCCATGGAATGATCAAAAAGCCTGAGAGAGAACCATAAAACATTGTTTTTGTATGTTATTTAAAATCTAGTGAGTGTCAAGTCAAGACCATGATCAGTGATCTCTCTGTATCTATCAGCATGTTCAGCTCAACACTGGAGGTTGTCTTCATCCTGGGCATCACCGATTAGTAGATCCAAATATATGCATATCATTGTTCTACCAGAGGGAAACAGGCATGGGGCTGGCTGTACAGTAACAAATCTGGGAGGGATAATGATGTGGGTATCAGGGAACCTAGGCTAAGACGCTACTCACAAGCCTGGTAGTACCAAGAGTTGATGATGTGAAGCAACTGAAGCTCTCTTACACTGCTGATGGAAACGCAAAATGGTGCAGCTGCTCTGAACAACAGTTTGACAATTCTTACCATATGACGCAACAATACCCCCCCCCCCCCCGCCCCGCCAGATATTTACCCAAGAGAAGTGAAGACATACGTCCACACAAAGAACTCCACATTAAGGCTCACAGCAGCTTTATTCATAATCATCAAAAACTGTTAGCAATTCAGATGTCCATCGACTGGTGAATGGGTAAACAAATTATGGTATATTCACAGAATGAAATACTACCTAGTAATAAAAACTGTTGAACTGCTCATAACTGCAACAACATGAATGAATTTTGAAGGCATTAAGCTAAGTGGAAAAAGACACAACAGATCATGCACTATCTGATTCAATTTATATGACATTCTAGAAAATACTACTTAAACAGAAACAGATTAGTGGCTGTCAGGGGCTAGGAGGTAGGAGGCAGGGGCATGGTGGAAGTTTTGGGAATGAAGGAACTGTTTTATACCTTGAAAATAATGGCTGGTTATGCAACTATATATATTTGTCAAAACTTATTATTCACATTAAAAAGTGAATTGTATGTAAATTACTCCTCAATGAAAAACCATGCCCATTCAGCTTATCCAGTTCAGGGAGTCATGCCTGGAACTGCAGCCTAAATTCTGCCCTTCCAGCCCTTCTAATAATTTTCTAAGTTCCTAATTCCCTATATGAAATCTCTTCCTGCTTGAAATCACTGGAATTACTTCTGTTTTCTGTGAAGTAATCCTGAGGGATACAAAATATAAAGAAAAATAAAGAGAATCCGAATCAAGAATCAAGAGATGTCAATAGATATGTATAAAATAGATATGTATGAGGCTAGCATATGAAGAAACAGGCATATTATTTACATAGGCATGTGATGGAGATTTGACTATCTGAAGAAATATCCAAAAGATTCCTATAGAGATGGGACCCAGAAAGTAGAAAATGAAAGATGGGGCAAGAGAAAAAAAAATTTTAAGTACTTTAGAAAAATTATGTACATCTATTATTTTTGTTGGGGCAAACAGAGAGGGAAGAGCATCTCTAGCATTGTCTTAGGAGCAACCGTGTCCAGTTACTGGGACATATCTGTCCTTCAGTGCAGACAAATACGAAGGTCATGACAAGTGGATGTTGACAGCTATTTCAGGCATACAATCACCTCTCCTTGCTTTACTTTCCTGTTCACCAAGGAAACTGGTGGTTATCATTTGAACTTCCATGTGCATCTTCCCATTGGGAGAAAATGCACCCTTCTAAAAACAAAAATAACCAGTCTAATCTCATTATAATACATTACAATTCTGATTTTTTAAAGTGTTCTATCAATGTGTTTGAGGCTCCCTCTAAAATGCCAGCTGGATTCTGAAGCTGGAGGGTTAGGGGACGTAACTAGGGACTGTGTTAGGTAAATGGCTGACACTCGGCAGCTTTCCCTGGAGAAAAGCAATAAACAGGAAAATCACCTGTTGCATACTCCTGAGGTCTTGAAAGAAGAAAAATAAAAAGTATTTAGCAACATTCTCCAAGTGTCCCATGGTCAGAAAATTGAGAAAAGGCTGAGTCAAAGTTGAACAGATCTCTTTACTGGAGAACACTGCAGATCTTTGGAATATTCAAATATGTTTTGTTAATCTCCATATGGGGTTAATGGGAGGCAGTGATTTTCAAACCTTATATGGACAGGAAGGCCTTTTTCTTTTTTTAGAATATCTGTATAGTAACCTGTATACAGGTTACTAACCTGTATACCTGTATACTAACCTGTATACCTGTATACAGGTTACTGTATACCTGTATACTGTATACCTGTATACCTGTATACTGTATACCTGTATACAGTAACCTGTATACAGGTTACTAACCTGTGTACCTGTATACTAACCTGTATAACCTGTATACAGGTTACTAACCTGTATAACCTGTATACAGGTTACTTCTGAACCAAAGGGTGCGGCATTTCAACGAGGACCATATTAGATCTGGCAGCTTTCCCTCATGATAACGGGGATGGAAACAGTGGCTCCTTACATGAATGTCTTCCCACTGAAAATGATCTTCGATAGATTATGGATGGTACATACATCCAGGAGATCTTACAATCCACGCACTACCACAATAGGGCTTGTTTGTTTCACAAGTTTGTGGCTTGAAACTGGACTTGGCCAGGAAGAAATTGTTGGGTCATTATAAACACAATTGACTTACCTACTGGGTCCTTCATGTAAAACCCAGAAAGTGTGTGTTGGGTGAAAACGAGACACAGAGGTAGGGAAGGAGGAACCTTTTCAAACGGTACTTCCTGCCAGAGGGATGTTACTGAAGTGAATATTGTGACATAGAAATGGATGGAGGCAGAAAATTGGTCTAGAACCACTTCTTAGCCCAACAGTTCTAATTTCAGTTCCAATTCGTTGAGGCTGTTGTGCCATTTGAGGGCACTGAAGCGACAGCTTGTCACGTAATACCTTTCCAAGAGTGTCAAACTGAAAAGCAATTCCCAAACAGTTTAGACAGAACATTTGGCTCACGGCCTCATGTCCAAAAACTACAAAGGAGACTTGAGGCTGCCATCACATGAGGGGCAGTCTTGTTTCCACAACCTCAGCCAACTTTTAATTACTCATGGGTCAGTTATTTATTTGAGTGCTGGATTAGCAGACCCTATGTTTCCTCCCTTACACCCTTTCCTCTCCACCTTTGAAAATCATTCCATTGCTATCAATCATTTTAAAATCACATTTGGAACGAAAATTAAATATAAACTAGGTACCCAGAAGAACTATCCATAATCACCATTCAAATAAGTGTTTCAAAGCCCGAATGTAAACAGGCTTTGTCTATCTGGCTGAGTGGTTCCCAGCCCGGCCTCTTCACTTTATGCAGAGCTGGAATGCTCATTAGTTTCATGTGGACATAAAAGTTGAGGAGAGGAATTAAAATGCAGCCAAACACGATCACTGCATTTTGCTAAAAGAGTTGACGGGGAGAGAAATAGACACTGATTGTTATTGTTGTTTCAACTAGCTGGGCATTGACTTTTCTAATCCCCACCCTTTTATTTTTACTCTGGTTCAGTACTTAAAACTATTCGCTATTTTTCGTGTTGTACTATTTAAAAACCCTGCATCATCTGCATATAACAAAAGGTAATGTAGGTAGTAGACGAGATTTGTGTTGCAAAGAACATACTTGCTCAAACCAAGTGTCAAATCACTGGACGGCGCTAAAGAGATTCTAATTGTGTGGTCTTCGTTTATCAACTAAAAAGTCCAGTGCTCTGTCTGAACGTCTGTGCTGTGCCAACAGTGAAGAAAAGAGACACATGCCAACATTATTAGTGTGGATCAAATGTCAATAAAGCAGGGCCAGTGTGCTGAAAGCTGGAGTACATTAACTCCATACCCGTGTCCACATCTCTTGTTGCAGTGAACCCTGTTCCGTCAACTTGACTTCACAATCATGTGCTCGATGAAATGATATATGCATGCAGGGGCACAAATCATGTATCCAGCTATTAAAACGGTGCCCACAGCCCTACCCCTGTGAGCGGTTTTCAATTACTTTGATGAAGATTGGTAGGAAGGACTGCCATTAAATGTAGTACGTCCTTTTGAGGAATTAACTCAGGAAATAACTCATATAATTACTGTAAGCTTTCTTTCCCCCTTTCCCTTAAAGAGTCTAGCCAATGTGTCAAGGCTACAACATGCTTCTCTGATGTTATGGCAACTAAATAACAAGACACTTTGTAAGCACTGACAGCTATGTGTTATCATACAATTATTTCTCAAACTGTAAATGGATCTTAATTTCAGAATCATCCGCGACTACACAGACAGTATTTGTGTTCACTACAGAATTAGACATTAAACCAATATTTTGGAAGTCGCCTTCTTTCTTTTGGTTCTCTTTTTTGATTTTTAATATTTTTAGTGCTTCATCACAATTTAACCTAAGGCTGATAGGATGCTTAAAGCACTCATTTGGCTTAGTTGTAACGGAGCTTCTGATTTTCTTGAGATGTTCGGCTTTTGTAAGTTGTAAATAATTTGCTTCTGAAACGGTACTTAAAACACACTATTAAGTTTTTCTCTCTCTTCTAATCTAAATTGCTTCTTTAAGAAAGGTTGAGAGAAAGGTACTGGTTCTAGAGGTTTGGAATACCTAAAAAGGTGAGTTTTCTAAAAAACTTTCAACGTGCACATTCTTACTAACTTACCAACCCCGAAATGCATTCCTTCTTGTGGGTACATGACGTAAGTGCTTAATCGTCTTGAAGATATATTCTTTAATAGTAGATGGCTTCTATCTAAATATCTGTTTTACATTATAAACTCCTTTGTAAATGACTTTCACAGCAGCCAGCAGCATACTGCTCACAAGTTTTTTGATGACATGAAAATAAGAAGAATGTGTTTGAAAAAGCTGGGTGATCTTTGAAATCGGTGCCATTTAAAAGTCTGGTCTGTGGATGGGCAGCTTCAGCATCACCTGGGAGCTTATTAGAAATGCACATTCACGGGCCTCACCTAGACCTTTAGAATCAGCCTCTCTGGGAGAGACCTGGCCAGCTGTTTGTGACAGTCACTCACCACGTGCTTTGAAAAGCACTGCATAAAGAAGGGTTAGCACTTATAAGTGCTTACTATGCTAGGAGCTTGCTGTATGTTATTCACTACTTGTAACAACCCTGTGAGGCAGATACTGCTATGTCTGTTTTCTAGGTGAAAGAATCACTTTTCCAAAGTCGAACGTAAAAATGGGTGAGATCAAGACAATCCCAGCTCTAAGCTCCAAAGGCTGTACCTTCTTTTGAATAAAGGAAGAGGGTTATTCTTATGGTGAGGCCTTACTGGAATGTAAAACTTCCACAGCAAAAGTGTAATTCTGCAAGTCACACATACATTTATACAGCAGGACACTTTACAAAATGTCAGTAGTCTGTCATTGAACATTTGGGCAGGGACAAAAATATTCAAATAGAAACACCAGTTAAACACAGTTAATTATAGAACCCTATAGGTTGTGCAGATGAGAAAGTGTACCTTCTTTCTACTTAAGACCATAATTAGAAGCAGAGATACTCATCTGTAATCAAATTTAGAAAGGGAGGCAAAGTTTCAGCTTTCAGTCGGAGGCCAAAATTTGGAACAGAGAGCCAATACAGCTAAACTAAATCTAAAACTCAATGAATTGGGGAAAGGGGGTGTATTTAGGGGAAGAAAAAAAAGCCAGGTTTTCATAATTCTAACAAATGCAGTTGAAGGAAGAATCTGATGGGATAAGCTTTTTGTTGGAAAATATGTAGGCAAGCAGAATTTGAACATGTGGTCGTATAAAGGCTTACATCTAGAGTTGCTCTTGCATCTGTTTTAAAGGGACCCAAGCCCACCTGATTGCCCCTACCCATGCCAGATCCCCACAGTCCCCCTAGAAGGAAAGCATTTGTGTCGATTATTCAGTTTGGTTTTTTGTTAGGCAGGGTGAACAGGCCAGAAGGAGGAGCAGAAGGGTGGGAAGACAGGAGAAAACAAAGGGAAGAGAAGGCACTAACTGTCCATTCCAGGATGCCTCTGTTTACTCGGGGCTCCCACCCACTAAACCATCAACCTGGCCTGCCCCGGGGGCGGGGGGGTGGGGGGGTTGCCTGCTGGGCTAATGGGGCATGCGGCTCGAGCTCGACTAGCTGAACGCTGCTGAGTGCCTTCCAGGGCTCAGCACCTGCAGATGCTCGGGTAGACCGTGCTTCCTGGAACAGCTGTTCTCCACAGGAGTTCCAGCCAGTGCCCGGCAGCCAGGACAGGGAAGCACTGAGGGGCTCCAGACGGCCCACACTGACAACATCTTCAACGACCTCGCTGAAAACCAGTTCCCTAGGAATTGTCATGGTGAGGGCATAAGCAATGTTGAAGACACTCCTTACTGAAAAGTTTAGGAAAATGTGGACTTCTGGTAAGCTGACCATGACCCCTTTCTTTTGGGAATGTACTGTTATGGATAGCATTTTCTGGTCCCAAGACCAGGACACAGATTTTGTCAATACTGAAATGAAGGTAATAATGCATGGGAGTTGCTGTCCTCTCAGCTTCCTTCCTAGTTTATTCTCCTTGTCTGTATGTCTAGTTTTTGCATCATTAAGGGGAGATGATGCCAAGTGAGCCTTGGATTCTGAGTCTGAGCTGAATCTCAGCATCCTTCCTTCTCACAGCAGCCAGTGCACAGGCCACTGTGAAGAGTTCTGCCTCATGGAGAAACAGGAGGGATCAAATGGGGACGACTCTTCGCCACCACAGCTCTACCTCTTCATCTCAAATGACCCCACTAGGAAAACCATGTGTTTTAAACCTTTCAGAATTCCTATCTTTTAACTGCACAGTGTTCTCTGCTTTACGTGGTCCTCCTCAGAAATCTTGACTTCTTTCAAAGAAAGATAAGTGTCCAACAGGGGAACTATTTATTGCCCTCATTAATAATCTCTGACACACAAATAAAATACTTAGGAATAAAGTTGACCAAGGAGGTGAAAGATGTATATGCTGAGAACTATAAAACATTAATAAAGGAAATGAAAGATTCAAAGAAATGTAAAGATATCCCGTGCTTTTGGATTGGAAGAATTAATATTGTTAAAATGGCCATGCTATCTAAAGCAATCTACAGATTTAATACACCTGTATTAAATACATCACTGATTTAATACAGTGTCAAATTACCCATGACATTTTTCACAGAACTAGAATAATCTTAAAATTTATATGGAACCATAAAAGACCCAGAATTGCCAAAGCAATCCTGAGGAAAAAGAACAAAGCTGGAGGCACAACCCTCCCAGACTTCAGACAATACTACAAAGCTACAGTAATCAACACAGTGTGGTACAGGCACAAAAACAGACATATACATCAGTGGAACAGAACAGAGAGCCCAGAAATAAACCCACACACCTACGGTCAATTAATCTTCGACAAAAGAGGCAAGAATATATGCTGGGAAAAAGAATCTCTTCAGTAAGTGGTGTTGGGAAAGGCGGACAGCTGCATGTAAATCAATGAAGTTACAACACACCCTCACACCATACACAAAAATAAACTCAAAATGGCTTAAAGACTTAAACATAAGACATGACACCATAAAACTCCTAGAAGAGATCATAGGCAAAACATTCTCTGACATAAATCATAATACCAGTGTTTTCTTAGGTCAGTCTCCCAAGGCAATAGAAATAAAAACAAAACAAAAAAAAAAACACAAATGGGACCTAATCAAACTTACAAGCTTTTGTATAGTAAAGGAAACCATAAACAAAATGAAAAGACAACATGTGGAATGGGAGAAAATATCTGCAAATAATGTGACCGACAAGGGCTTAATTTCCAAAATATACAAACAGCGCATACAACTCAACAACAAATAATAAATAACCCAAGCGAAAAATGGGCAGAAGACCTTAAATACACATTTCTCCAAAGAAGACATACAGATGGCCAATAGGCACATGCAAAGATGCTCAACATAGCAAATTATTAGAGAAATTCAAATCAAAACTACAAGGAGGTACCACCTCACACCACTCAGAATAGCCATAATTAAAAAGTCTACAAGTAACAAATGCTGGAGAGGGTGTGGAGAAAAGGGAACCTTGCTACACTGTTGGTGGGAATGTAAATTGGTGCAGCCACTATGGAAAACAGTAGGGAGCTTCCTCAAAAAACTAAAAACAGAGCTACCATATGATCTAGCAATCACACTCCTGGGCATATATCTGGACAATACTATAATTCGAAAAGATACATGCACCTCTATGTTCATAGCAGCACTATTCACAATAGCCAAGTCAAGGAAACAACCTAAATGTCCATCCACAGATGAATGGATCAAGAAGATGTGGTACATGTATATAATGGAGTACTACTCAGCCATAAAAAAGAACAGAATTGTGCCATTTGCAGCAACATGGATGCAACTAGAGAGTATCATACTAAGTGAAGTAAGTCAGAAAGAGAAAGACAAACACCATATGATATCACTGACATGTGGAATCTAAAATATGACACAAGTGAACCTACCTATGAAACAGAAACAGACTCACAGACACAGAGAACAGACTTGTGGTTGCCGAGGGGGGTGGGGGAGGGATGGATTAGGACTGAGAGTTTGGGGTTAGCAGATGCAAACTATTACACATAGAACTGATAAACAACGAGTTCTTACTGTAATAGCACAGGGAACTACATTCAATATCCTGTGATAAAACATAATGGAAAAGAATATGAAAAAGAATATATGTATAAATGAATTACTTTGCTGTACAGCAGAAATTAACACAACGTTGTGAATCAACTATACTTCAATAAAGAAATAAATTAAAAAAAAATCTCTGCCATACAAATCCCTTCTAAACCCTGACCTCATCACCTTTTCCTTGAGGAAAGGTATCACTGCCCTGCAGGCCAACAGGAAGGTCACCAGGAGCAAAGCAGACCTTCCCTTCACAGCCTGCCCACCCCCTTGTCGATGCTTCTGGCCTTCAGTTCCCAATCCTAGGAATGTGATTTGAAACAGGGCCAAGGTGAGAGGACATGAGGATTCCTTGTCATGAGGTGAGAGACTGGGAAGTTCTGAGTAGAGATTTCCTCTCATAAAATGAAAGCTTTGGAATAGTCCAGAAGGAAAAGATGCCAAAGGAAACGGTCTTCCCTTAGCTGCCTCAGTAGGAGGGATGCTACTAGCGTCAAGTACAACAAGGACAGGGGAGCCAGGCCCTGGAAGGTGGGCAGACGTGGCTTTGGGACCAGGTGTAGCTGTTTTACAATTAAAGGGTCAGATGCTGAAAGCAGTGTTTTTGGGGAGCTATGGACAAATGAATTCATAACATCTGTTTACATCTCTCGGTGCCTCCAGTCCCCTCCGTCCACTCCAATTTGTCTACCTTTTCTGGGGTGGCTACTTATTTTCAGCACTGAGATGGAAGACAGACAAAAAGAAGAGCACTTTAAGAAATGCTCCAGACCAAGAAGTGCACTCTGAGTGCAGATCTTATTCCCAGGAGGTAATGATGGGAGAGGCTAAAGTAAACCGCCAAGATCGGTCACCGAGCATCTGAAATGCCTGTTTCTTTTCTCTGACACAAGTCATGTAGCACTCTGGCGATCAGCACTTTGCAAAGAGCAAAGCGGATGTCTGCTGTTGAAGAATGCATGCAAGACTGAAGCCAGCGACACTGTAATCCACCAAATGCCTGTGATGCAACCCCCAGCTCCCCAGCTCACAAGTTTCCTCACTGAAGTCATTTCCAGGGAAGCCAACAAGAAATACTGAAATATGCAGGAAGAGCCCAGAAAGGCTGAAGGGACTGAGTTTTCCAAGCAAACAGCAACTGTGGAGGGACTGTTTTTTCTACAACGGAGGGGGCTCCAGGGAGAAGAGCTGCACATGTGTGAAGCCAACCTTCGTACTTCACCAGGGATCACCTGGATACTTCAAGTTCCATGCAAATGCACAGCAATAAAGAAAAAAAGAAAAACATCAAGAAAAAGGTCTTCCCTGGTTTTGGTAACAACAGCTGGTGTGACCTCCACTAATCATAGAATTGGGCATCTGCAGGCCTTGCTCGCTGGAGAGAAGCCTCAGGCAGGTAGCAGCGATGACCTGGCGGCAGCTGAGACCCCTGTCTGTGGAGGGAGGAGGGCGTGCCCAGCGACTGAGATACCGAAGCATCCTTCAGTTCCTTGCACCTGCATACCCTTAACCTGGCAAACTGCGCTTCATAGAGTACGAAGCCCAAGTTTCCCTATGCCCTAACAGAAGACATTAGGTTTTAAAGACAAACACAAGAAGACTTCTGAACACAGAAATAAAATGCAGTGAAAGACTCTGGAATCTGTACTCCTAGTCACTGTCACCAAGAAGTGCTACTGCTCTCTGTTTTTCTCACTGTCCTACAGCAGATGAAGTTGGAGATTTTGAAAAGCAACTGGTAATTCCTCAGTCTGACTTTCAGCTCTGCAGGCTTGCACTGGCCTTGGCCTCTCAACTCGTCTGGCATCTTGTCATTGTCCTAACAGAGATACTACTGCTGTGGACACCTGGCATGCGGACAGGCGGCTGTGTCAACATAAGAGGTTGGCTTTCATTTGGACTGCATAGGCCTTTGACAATAAGGTTTTTGCCCCTATTAAATGTTCCTCTTGGAGAGAAACATCAAATGAAAGAAACTTACAGGCTTTTGGCTGTAGCTTGTATTTTAGAACCATAATGGGAATGGGGTGTATAAGGCAATCTGACATTTCCCCATCTGGTCCCACTTGTTGACAAGTATCCCCCACCCATGCTCTCAACCACTTGAAAAGCCAGTGAAGCAAAAGAAAACTTGTGTTAGAACATTCTGGCCTTTCAGCAGGATCCTGGCAATGCAATTACCTGCTGGAGAAATGTTTGGAGGAAGTATGGGGAAAGGAAGAGGCTACTAAGAAAAAGTAAGTGCCCTCTTGGCCAATAAAGACTAAAGGGCCAACCTTTAAAACAGTGGTTAGCAAACTACAGTCAGTCCTCAAACCAGATCCAGCCCTTAGGCTGTTTGTGTAAATAAAGTTGTTATTGGAACACAGCCATACACATTCATTTATATTGTTTACAGTGGCTTTTGCACTCTAATGGCAGAGTTGAGTAGTGGCAATAAACACATGGCCTGCAAAGCTCAAAACATTTACTAACTGAATCTTTGTAGAAAAAAATCTGCCAAAACCTGTTTTAAAACAAACAGAATTTCCTTTAACTTTGGAAAGTGCTCTGGCAAGAGCATTCAGTTAATCTGTAACAAATGCCAGCAGACACTTAAGGGCAGGGGAGGGCATCGCAGAGGCCTAAGGATTTAGTGTTCTGCACTTCTTTTATAGGATAAAGAACAACAGGCGGCCCTCAATTTTTCTGCAGCATCCTTTTAATATTACCCACCTCTTAAATGTTATACTGTTCCATGCGTACAGATTCTAGGCGGCTTTGCACTCTCTGTTTATGTGTGGGCAGTGAGAGCTATGACCATCCCATCATGATGTGTAAGTGGCGCTCCCCCCGGCCCCACCCAGTTTTTAGGGTAGTAAGAAATTAAAGAACAGCTGTATATTTTTGAATTAATGTCTTTGGGTTTTTTTTTTTTGATTTATACCCAGGAATGGAATTGCTGGGTCATACGGTAGTTCTGTTTTTAGTTTTTCTGAGAAACCTACATACTGTTTTCCACAGTGGCTGCACCAACTGACATTCCCACCAACAGTATACAAGGATTCCCTTTTCTCCACACCCTCGCCAACATCTGTTACTTGTGTTCTTTTTGATGGTGGCCATTTTGACAGGTGTGAGGAGATATCTCATTGTGCTTTTGATTTGCATTTCCTCTGATGATTAGCAGTGTTGAGCATCTTTTCATGTACCTGTTGGCCATCTGCATTTCCTCTTTGGAAAAATGTCTATTCAGTTCTTCTGCCTGAAAAATGTCTGTTCAGTTCTTCTGCCTATCTTTTAATCAGGTTGTTATTTGAAAAGATATATGCACCCCAATGTTCAGAGCAGCACTATTCACAATAGCCAAGATATGGAAGCAACTTAAGTGTCCATCAACAGATGAATGGATAAAGAAGCTGTGGTACGTACACACACACACACACACACACACACACACACACACACACACACACACTGGAATACTACTCAGCCATAAAAAAGAATGAAATTTTTGCCATTTGCAGCAACATGGTTGAACTTGGAGAGCATTACACTAAGTGAAATAAGTCAGAGAAAGACAAATACTGTATGATATAACTCACATATGGAATCTAAAACTACAATAAACTAGTGAATATAACACAAAAAGAAGCAGACTCACAGATTTAGAGAACAAACTAGTGGACGGGATAGGAGAGGTCATATATGGGTTGGGGAGTGGGAGGTACAAATTATTGGGTCTATGATAGGCTCACGGATTATCCGTACCACACAGGGACTACAGCCAATATTTTGTAATAACTGTAAATGGAAAGTAACCATTAATAATTGTATAGAGAATCATGATCCTACAATATATGTACATGCACAATCCTCGACTTCTGAAAAAATAGAAAATAAAGCACAGCGGACTTTTTTGAGCTGAAAGAGTCGCTGGGCATCACTGTGACCCCCGCACACTGGCGGTCAGGGGCCATGTCTGTACCTGTTGGCCAAAAGCTGGGACCTGGTTCCTGAGGGCGAGGTCAGGTAGATGGCCAGGTCTCCCCTCCTGGGGTGGGTGATGGTGATGCGCACAACTACGTGTTCCAGGTAGCTGACGTGGTGGTTGGGATTGTCGGAGCAGCCCGACGCTTTGTAGACGGAGCGCACCGCACTGTTGGGCCGAACTGTCCTGCAACAGAGAGAAGGGGGTTTGAGCAGAGCACGAGGCAGAGCTCGGCTGCGTGAGCCTGCAGGCCTGGAAGGACCGCATGATGCAATGCAAGCCGTGGTCGCTGGAGACTAAGGGACACAGTGTCATTACCCAAATGATTAGGTCGTTTAAGGGAGTAACCCTAGTTAGGGTGGGAAAGGTGCAAGTGAGAGGAAAGGAGGCATGAAGGTTCTTTTATCTTCAGGCAGGTAGTGGATATCAATCTTGTTCAGATAGATCGCTGGGCCCTGGTGCTGGAGTGTCTGATTCAGTAAGGCTGGGGTGGGTCACAAGAATATGCCTTTCCAACAAGTTCCCGGGCGATAGGGATGTTGCTGATCTGTGGAATCCACTTTGGGAACCACCAGTATAGGGTACTGTGGTACAGTGGAGGCTTGGGGATGACTGTGACCTTGATTCAAATCCCTGGTCTACCATTTCCTTTCTCTACAAGCCAAGCGCACACTCTTCCACTTGCCTACAGGCTCCTGTCTTCTTCACAAGCTTCCTCCTGTGCCACTGTGCCCCTTGAACACTGGGTTCCAGCCACACTAGCATTGGTTCAAGCTCTGGGATAATTCAAGTTTACCTCAGCCACTTTGCATACACTACTCTGCCTCTAGTGCTTTTTTGCTGCTGTTCCTATGGCTGACTCTTCTTTCATAGTCAAAGCTTAAATTTCACTCTCTAAGATGGTCACTGAACCATAGGAAAAACAGGTTCCCACCTTTTATTTACTACCCCTTTTATTTTCAGCATTGACTTATTGTCATTTGTAATGATCTACTTATTATATTATTTTGGTTCGACTCCCCCGCTAGACTGTAAGCTCCACAAGGGCAGGAGGCATTTCTTATTCCTGTTTCTATCCCTAATTATCTAGCCCAGTGCTTGATAGCCAGTAAGTGCTTGATAGCAAGAAAAATTGTTGCTGAATTGGTAAATGAATTTGTGAATGAATAAACAATTATTCCATTTGATCCCATTTCCTCCTTTGTCAAAAGGGAATAATACCCAAGTTGTTATAAAGTTTTAAGAAGGAAACACATTGTTTCTAACACTTGGCTTGACCTGTAGTAAGAGCTCAGTAAATACCGGTTAACTTGTTACTTCTTTTTTTTTTTCTCTTATTCTTTGCCACAAATGGGTAGAATGGGAAAAAAAAAAACTTAGTCCACTTATTTCTGCTTCCTAACAAGTTCCTCAAGAATGATAATGGCTCTAGTTTTATTACAAACCAAAGTTCTTACGTATTTTTCCGAGCTAACTCCCTAAAAAGAAAGCTGAAAGCAAATTACTAATAAAATCACTAAAATAAATCCTATTCTTCGGATTCAGCACCTAGGAGAGACTTCACTATCACTTGATGAATCCAATCAGCATAGCCTCCAAGTTTGTGACGCTGAAACAGGGGACGAGGCCCTGGAATCTGAGTAAACTGCAATCTCTTTTACTGTGCGTCCTGCATCAATCTTCCGAGAACTACATGGTGTGCAGTTAAGTTTCCAGAACATAAGGTTTCGTTTTGGGAGTATACCAACTTATGGGGAATATTTCTACCATAAAATATGGAGAATACTTCTACCATCGATTAGAAATATTGACAGAGTAGAAACTTGAAGAATGCCCATCTGTAAGGGTCTCCCCTCCCCCCCCCCCCCCGTAAGATACGTTTTCCTTTTAAGGATCCTTGGGTTATACTAGTGTGTATTTAATGGCTTAGGGTCTTAGACATTCTATTAGAATTTTATAATTACATTAGAAAAATACTACACAAGTTTCTATCCTCCATGTGCAACACAGGGCTGTCTCAAGATAACTGCACTGGCCTAATCTCTTTCAGGGCACTGTCATGCTGTCTGCTTGCAGCAAACATTACTTGATTTGCCGGTCTGTGCTCTCCACACACACGTGCTGCTGGGGAACAGTGGTCCACTTTTCCGCCTCCATCACCATGGCTTCCGCATCCATCAGTCCAAATCCGTAGAGATGGCTCACTACAGAAGGCAAGAAGTTGGTCAGCTTTACCGTAGTTAGCAGCAACCTAGGTCATATATGTTGAGTTATACTTTCACACAGTAGAAAACCCAGACACAACCCTACAGGAGCCAAGCTTTCTCTCTAGCAATGATTAAAAAAACAAATAAAACAAGTAAACAATCATAAGAAAATAAGATGAATGCATATTATTCATTGAATATGTTCTATAACTAGTAACATGACTACCATTTATGAATTGTTACTACATGGCAGGCACTAGTCCATATTTTTACGTTTAATTCTCCCAACAATCTTAAGATGTTAGTGCTATTATTATTATCATTCATGGATGAGAAAACTGAGGAAAGAGAGAAACTAGGCTAAGATTGACCAGCAATTCAGTGGTTGAGCCAAATTCTAACCCACATAGATTTACTCCCAGGCCTCACTGTTAACCACTTGTATTCAAGTGATAACATCACCAATTTTGTAAGATAAAATAATTAGTAGGTTTAAAGAGAAGTGTATACAACTTCAAAAATACAAATTTTCTGACCTATCTAGTATTTTGGTTGAAAATCCTGCAAGACATAAATTATTATCTTTCCTCTGGCATATGAAAAATTTATTAGACTTCATGCATGAAATATTGGGAGGCCTCTAGACTTTTATGCCAGCTTCTTATCCTCGAATGTTATAAACTTTTAGCTCTCAATGAGAAATACCTATTGATCTAAAGCTAAATTTGACATAACTGTCTCAGAAGTTTCAATTACATATAGGAATATTTTAATGATAATACATTGAGATCTACATTTGCAGCTCTTTCTAAAAATACTTTAAAATCCCAGTTGAATGCTTAAAATCTCCACCTTGCATTAAACTCTCTCATATCTTTATATTTAACACAGAGTCCTACTTCAACCAGATTTATTGCCTAAAACATTTCCTTATGACACGAATTACTTTATGCAGAAATGTCTAGAGATGCCCATGCTTATGGATTATTTAAATACTTCAGCTTGAAATTCAAGATATTCTATGATAGAGTCCCATTCTACTTTCAAAACAACCTCCTCAGCAAACCTTTTGCGTTAGCAAGGTCAGTCACTCCTCTGCAGTCCCAGTCATATCTTGCTCTTTCTGCCTCACTGCCTTTGCTCATGCTGAGCCCTCGGCCTGCAGTTCCCTCACTCATCCTCTCTGCAGAGTCAAACTCTACTCTTCTAAGTTCCTGAAGGCCTAGCTAGTCTATCTTCTTCTTGAAATAGTCTCTGACCAATAAAAGTCAATAGACATTTACTGAATTTCAACCATCTGTGATGAGTGAATTTTCTCCTTTCTAGACCTATAGCTTTAATTCATTTGTCAATCCATCTGCCCTTCTGCCCATCTAGCCAGCCATCCATTCATCCATCCGTCCATGCATCCATCTATTTATCCATGCATCCATCCACCTATCCAACATTTCTTGAGTGCCTTCTGTACGTGCCAGGCACCGTATTATGCACTGCACTTTCTACCTGTGTCATCTATTGAATTGCTAATTAACTCTCTGTCAGCATGTCTTTTTACCCCAAATGTATTAGAAACTGCTTGATGGTAGGAACTAGGACTTATATGTCTTTATCTGTTTCATGGAAGTGAGCAGAACTTTACACACATGGGAGGAAATCACAGCATATAAAAAGGAAAATTGTGCTAGGATTCAGAAATACTGCTCCATTTCTGCTGTTGGCTGATCATATAACTTTTGGCAAACACGATAAAATATCTAACCCACAATTTCCTTGTGTGGGGATATTATTATCTATCCCATCACCATTACTAAATTGATTATTATTATATATCCTATATGAGAAAATCTGTGTAAAGAACTATACAAATGGAAGTGCTCATTGTTATATCAGATACTCAGCCAGACAGGACATACTGAATAAAACAGAATAAAAGTACTTTGCTATGGCAAGGATATATTTAGGATTTTTATACATGTACTTTTGTAACTTTTATTATAAGTGATTTTTTTCTTGATTAAAAAGTAATGTATGTTCATTGTAAAAACTTGTAAATACATCCAGAAAAGAATAAAATAGAACTCATCACAAGTCGGTAAATGCTACTAAAAATTCTATTTAGTTTTATTTATATAGTATTATGTGAGGTAAGCTTGCCGCCTTAATTAAAAAAGATACAGAGTAACCCACATAATAGAGGAGAAATGTCAAATTTGGGCTTAAGGAAACGAAATTGTGGAGATCTTTTGTTAAAGTTCATAGAAACCCTATGTTGTCACTTATCACTTAACCATAGCCTATATCATTTCATCATGAATACTCTAAGGTATTTTCTTTCCCTGGAGGAATTGAAATTATTGCCGAAGACACAATACTAGGCTGACTCTGCATGGTGCACGAATATCCCCAGACTAGCGTCAAGCGGTTTTAAACCCGTACAATTTATCATTTAGTCTCAGTTTAGGGAAATGAGATAAGAGATTTGATTGATGTGAGGGGAGTAGGGAAGAGGGTAAGTGGGGGCCTGGGGAGGGTAAGGGCTTTGAATAGTCTACAGAGTGGGTGCCTGGGCCCCAGCTCAGCTGTGCACGCTGCTGTTCCCTACCTCCCCACCCCCCACCCCCAATAACTGTCAACTTAACCTTTAGGACATAAATTAACACACAGAGTCATCAAATACAACAAACACTTCATGACTGTTAAACAACCACTCGAGTTAAGTAGAAAAGCACCTTGAGTCTTTATGAAGGCCGTAAATTTGTTTCGGTTTCCGATTCAGTTCCTACCCTCCAGAGGCAAGGTCTGTTCACGCAACACTCAAAGGAGGTGCTCAGAACAGAGGCTGAGTAGCTGCAGTAAAACTACAGACTGGCAGGTCAACAGAAAAAAAAGTGTATATTAATAAAATATTAATAAATGAGGGAATCAGAAGAGATCATTGAAGTCCATTGAATCAGTAACGGAGCTTTTCAGTATTTTAAATTATTTTAAGATACCTGAAATTGTGTATCTGCCCACAATCATGATACACAGTCTAAGAAAAAAATGAAATAAATTTATTTCTTCTGTTTTTTGGGGGGGCGGTGCTGACAATATATCAACTCTGTGTATTCTGATGGGCAGTTATTTGTTTGGTTTTTGGCAAATACTAATGAGAAGATAATTACACAATGAATGTGTTGGGCAGATAAACTCCTTCAAAACATGGTGTCAACAGGGAAACAAGCCATTAAATGGTATGGGAGCACTAGTCATTTTTCTGATATAACTGACATGTAATAATTTTTTATATAATATAAAGTTTCACATTCTAAAATTAGCTATAAATTCAGAAACACTGTTTTGTTTGAGTCAACCATTTGAGTCAAGTCTTGCCCATCACGCTGTTACCACTGTTAGCATGCCCCATGGAGTATGATTTCTTACAGTGGCTGCAGAACGGCTGGCTTAGAGATGAGGTTCCATATGTATTTGTGAAGTGAATGAATGTAACTGATTAGAGAAATTTTCTTTAATTCACCAAGTGGCATAAAGTGTTTTTAGGAGAATTGTAAGGGGGAATTAGGAGCTCTGTTCTTTTTGTGACTGACTACTATAAAGTCATCATTAATACTCAAAATGTATTCAAGTACAGAGCCAATATTCCTATTTTTAAAGTTTATGATTACCTGTATAGCAAATACACCATGCAAACAACTGGTTGTGATATGGCCATTCCAGAACTAAAATAGTTTTATCCATGCACGTTTCTCATGCCAAGATCAGAGCAAATCCTGAGCCTGAAAGTAACTTCGTGATGATCAAGTGGGACCTCTCTGTGCAAGCACTGTGCCAAATACAAAATTCTTTGAATTCAATATTTAGAAAGACGTGGAGGGAACAAAGCATGTATATAGATTAACTAAAGATCTCGAAGCACAGTTAAGAAATATATTTCAGAAAGTACATTTATCTCTTGGTAGAATGCTGCTGAACAAGCTTAATAAAGGGAATCTGAAAAACTTGCTTAGCATTATATTTGTTCCATTAGGCTGCATGACTGTTTCTGCAGGTAAGTTCCGAAAAGTGGAACTGCCTGGCGCCAGAAGGTTAACTAGTTTTTATGCCAAGTAATCCAAAAGCTTCCCTGCTTGGACTAGTCAGATGGCCGAGAGAAGGCAGGAAAATAGATGATGTTCTCCGGCAGGTATATTTCCATCTTCTGATGAGACCGGAAGTGCCAAGAGGAGCGAATCATTAAATACACAAGTAAACAATTGCAAAGTTCAAAAGCAGATACACTTAATTTAGACTACAGTGCTAGCTATGAGACCTAAAAAAGTCAGTTCTAAAGAAAAGTTAGAAAGCTCAGTAGGAAAAGAAAAATTAGAAGTTTCGGGCACAGGAAGCTATCACCAGGGAAATTTGGTGTACTTCTATCTCTCTTAGCGGACATCCTTGCTGATGCCAGCTATTTTAAATCGTTTTTAGAAAAATACCATACTGAATATATATTTCATAACTCTAAAATGGCTATTAGTAAAGCACTCGCTATATACTAAAGTAATTGATTGGAAAAAGTTGTGTGTGTGATTTTTTTTTTAAGTTTCTGAGGTTCCTGAAGTAAGGCTTTCTGCTACCAGCTGTCAGATGTACAGACAATGCTATGTAGCATCCAGTGTAAAGGAGGGCAAACAACAACAAAAACCATCCAAGTTGCCTATGAGAGATTAAAAATTTTGCCTGTGACTGAAAAAAATACAACTAAGTGACAGCTATCCATTCCTGAGCATTTAATATAAAAGTACAGCCAATTTCTTCCACTGGGGAAATCGTTTCTTATGACTAACACAACTAAATGCCGAGGTTTACCCAGAGGTGTCCTGGTTTTAGCACTGAAATCCTGTGTCCCGGGGAAAGCCTTCATTCATGGACAAACCAGGAGAGCGGCTACCCCACGTGGAACCAAGGGAGTAAGGTGATGCTCTTATGGGGTGGCACAGAGCTCTCACATCTTTTAATATCAATAATCCAGTAACTAGAAGATGTATGGGCATCCTGAACTTGTAGTTGTTGAGATGCACGTGATCATCAAAATATAAAAGATGGTTGATAAATTAGGTTTAATGATTCAATTCTTAGAAAGGGTCAATTTCAATACACTTCACCAATAGAAGCTAAGAATTTATACCATTAATTATGATATCACTCGTGGGGCTTGGAGCACCTACTACGTATTCAAAACAATGAGGTTCCAAAAGAAACAGAAACTGCTATGTGTTCTCAGGCCAGCAGGAGATGAGACAAGAATAACTCTATGATTTCACTAAGAAACAAGTAAAAGCGATAACTGCGTAGTCACCGTGTAAGTGTAAAAAGACTTCAAAAGGGTCAGAAATCAGTAAAAAAGAAAATGGATGTAAAGCAACTACTAGAGCCTGCTCTACACAAAGTACTCAATAAATGTTAGCTGAAATTTGGAGTCAGGTAAGATGACCCAAGAAGGGAAGGTGATATTTGGCCTGGGCTTTGGTGTCCACATCAGATTCAGTGAGGTGGAGATGCAGGGAGGACAACCAGGTGCCAGGATGGAACCTCCCAGTTAAATAATCATCAGGTCTGGGTGTGGTTCTTTGGCGCAGTGAGGAAACCAGCAGCCCCAGCGTGTGGGGTGAGTGGTCAGCGGGGGATGGGCATTAGCAGTCAACTTAGTAGGAAATAAGGGGAAGAGAGTGGACTGCGGGAGAACTGGATGCCAACCGTGACAGTGGGGTGTCTTCTGCCATCAGTCAGGCTGTTGCTATTCTATTGATACCTAAGGGTAAACCACCAGACTGAGAGGTCGTTATGCGAAATGCAAATTCCTGTCTTGAGGGGGGCTGCCTGATCTGCAGGGTGGGGTTGAAACTCGGACTGAGATCAGAGAGCTCCTGCAGCTGTCAGAGTCCTCGCACCTTTGGGTTCTTTGATCCTCAATGTGCTGAACCACCTGTTCTGAAATAACTGCTCCCACCAGAGACCGTGTGCCTCCTGCACCTACTAATCAAGCCAGACCAAACGTGCACAATAAGCAGAGGGTGTGCAACGCACCCCATTGCACATGCATAATGTAAGTGCTTCAGTACTGCTTCTTTTAAAGTGGAAATAAACAGCTAAATACGAAAACATAAAATGTAAGATTTATAAACATGAAGAGGCGGAAAGTAATACTCTTCCGTCTCCTATGTCAGCACTTCTACACTTAAACATCTCGATAGATGAAAGCCAGGATGCTTGCAGAATTAGCCTTTTCTTCTCTTTCCTTACTCAGACATCTATCTCTTCATTACATACCCTTTAAATTTCAGTGTGAAAGGCACATAAGCTTCTTGGAGAATCAGAACTCTAGTTGCAGTGCCTTCTTCTGCCTCTTCCTACAAGATGCAGACTCCCTGGGGGCAGGAAAACCTTGCATCCAGCACCTGCCTTATTGCCTTACTTTGCATAGTTTGTTTCCAGCTTTCCTTTGCTTTTCCTAAAATCACAGTCTCTACTAACAACTCCAGCCGGATCCAAAGATGCCAGCCATCACCAGCACTACCGAGGACTTGCATGTGGAAAGTTTCCAGACACTGACACTTGGCTGTCTGCGGGGTCTGCACTTGAAAGCGCCCCTCAGGATGTGTTTGGTTAGCAGCTACAGGTAGTCAGACAGGCTCATCATTACAGAGACGAAGTAAAAAGAGTTTAGGAAACCACTGCTGAGTTCTTCTCCTCCATGTACAATGTACTTCATTATACATGATTTATATGTACACAATTTATTATATATGCATATATAAAGTACATATTTATTCTAATCTTTTAAAATTTACAGAGTTAAGGAGATATGCCTGCCTTCCCTTAAGGGCATTTAAGAAAAGATAAACATGTCACATTCTTTTCTCCTTTTCTCTGGCCATTCTTTTGTTTGCTTCCAACGTGGTGGTCATAATAGGCAAGTAATTTGCTTAAGGTAATTGACTAGTATTTCTTGAATGGAGGTAGGAAAACTATTTTACCACCTTGGGGAAACGTAGCCACGTATTCCTGGGCATACAAGCATAGATGCTGTGCTTGCTTTTCGGAAACTAAGATTGTTTGGACAGAGATGAGAACAAAGTAAAAAATGTACTACAAGGGCCTTTGGGTAAAAGCTAATTGAAGATTAGACTGACCATATAGCTCCCCAGCCTAGATCTTCTTGGTCCATAACTTGGATAAACAATTACCAGACTGGGATCTTAATGAGCCAGCAGTCAAAAATTCTTATTTGTGAATTATGCATATTATTTTAGATAACTCTTCATTTAATTTTCGTTTACTTTTGCTTTTTTTCCTTAAATTCTCATAAAAGAATGGCATAGAAACTCTGGTTGATATTTATTTCAAGTGAGTGTATTTTCATACTCTGTAGTTAACAGAGGTTGCAAAGATATGGTTATTTCATCTAACTACACCAAACATCCATGGCTCACCTGATATGAAGCCATTACCCACTGCTGATATGATGGTCGGCAAACTACAAAGAGTGACACATAGAAGAAATTATTCCTTGCGGCTGGGAATGTCATCTTCTGATTGGGAAGAAAGCTAACACTTATCTTTCTAAGTTTCAAGCATTATATAAGGCTTCTCATGAACACTCCTTTTCATTTACATAAAACTCAAACAAGGGACAATAATAAGGAAATTTCTGTAAAATCTCAGAAAAATAGGCCACTAATGAAGCCTGCATATTCTCTTAGAAGAAGAAATACTTGAGATGGTTCTTATATCCTAGACTAAGATTTGGATTCATGGAGGTATAATTCATGGGGAAAGGAATGAGATATTTGGAACGGTGGCTTCCTCAAGAAACCTGTGTGGGCCTGGAACCCCATGGATGGATTTAAGCTGGAGGTAATGGAGGAGCCAACATTCAAGGAAATGACATCATTTAATTAATATTTTAGAAAGACTGATCTGGCATTGGTGTATGGGATATGAAATGGCAGACGGACTGAGGCGGGGAACTAGTTCCTTCAATGGTGCAGGCATGGAAGACCACAGAGAAGGTTATGGAAGGGGTGAAATGAAATAAGAGATCAGATAAGAAAAGGAGCAATGAAATTTCACCTCTCGCACTATGTAGGATACATACTGAGTCAGAGTAAACGGGGTGATCTAGAGAAGGATACGCCCTGATGATAGAGGTAACTTTGGGGGAGATGTTGTTTTGTAAAAGACAATTGACAGTTCCGTTTGGCAGTTTTGAGTTTTAAATGACACAGGTGAGCCTTGGGCAGAGATTCTAGGTGGGTAATGGATGAAGTCAATGCAGAAGATGGTAGAACTGAAAATCCTTAGTCAGGAGGTGGTACTTGTCATTTAAAGGAAGGTGGGGATGTGAAGGTGGAATTAAGAGAATGTAAGAGGGAGGGAGGGAGGAAGGGAGGGAGGAGATGGGGAGAGAGGAGGGGAGAAGGAGAGAGAGCCAGAGCGCTGTAAACAACAGACCTTAAGGAATGGCCCAGGTGAAAGGAAGGGAGAGAAAGGACTCAGGAGAGTGTCAGTGAAGAATGGGGTGGGCTTCCTGGGTGGCGCAGTGGTTGGGAGTCCGCCTGCCGATGTAGGGGACGCGGGTTTGTGCCACGGTCCGGGAAGATCCCACATGCCGTGGAGCGGCTGGGCCCGTGAGCCGTGGCCGCTGGGCCTGCGCGTCCGGAGCCTGTGCTCCGCAGCGGGAGAGGCCACGACAGTGAGAGGCCCGTGTACTACCAAAAAAAAAAAAAAAAGGGTCTATATTTTTGTATCACCAAAGGCAAGGAAAGACCTGGACTGGGTAGATCAAAAGCATGAAATCCTAGAGAAAAACAAGGAGGCTTCTGGTTTGGCAAGCAGAAAATCGTTGAAAATCTCAAAGAGTAATTGCACTTCAAAGGTGGAAGTGGAAACTAGATTGAAGAAAACTACAGAGGGATTAAACAGTAGGGAAACGGAAGCAGCTAAATAAGACTACTTGTTGGGAATTTTTAGTTGTGTAAGGAAGGACAGAACTAAGGCAGGAGGATAATGGAAAAGTTTTTTTCCCCCTCCAAAAGGGGGGTTACAAAGTTTGAAAACACAAGGTATGGTCCAATTGACAGAAAGGCAAATGCATGAAGCTGGGAGCAAATGGCTAAGAGACTGACAAGAGATGAGATTTTTTAAGAGCACCTTTCACACATGCGATTCCTTATCCAAACTACAGAAAAAAAAATCATTTGAGAGACACGTTTTTCATTTCTTCTAAGGATGGTATTTCAATGAACAACACTCAAATTTCACTGGAAGAGAAGTTAATTCATTGCATACAGTGGATAACCTGGGTCGCTGGTTCCCAAACCTGCATGTGCGTCACCCAAAGGACCTGTTAGGGCACACACTGTGTAGCCCCACTGATTAGCAGTTTTGAGGTAAGGCCCAGAATCTGCATTTCTAACAAGTTCCCAGGTGATGCCAATATTGCTGGTCCAGGGACACCACTTTGAGAACCACAAGCCCAGTTGATAAAGCCTGGTTAATTAGGCTAGTGTCTCCAACATAGGGCCTGAGTTTCTGTAGACATGATTCACAAATACCTGTCCCTCGTGCCAGAAGCGCAAGAAGTAAGTTGCTTATACGGAAGATCATGCCAATATCTTTTCATGTGGGCTACCAAAGACATTTCTGCTTCTCTTAAAAAATATTTTAAGAAGATAAAGTTCTCCCAATTAGTCTATAAATGCACACCCCTCATTTTTCAAGCACAGGTTGTTGGTCTAGGTATTTCCTTCTTTGGATACACATAACTTAGAGTTAAATTCTATGCATTGTTAGGATAGAATCAGTGTTTGACTGAGATACAAAATCATGCTCAATTACAATGTTGAAAAAAGTAAATGCACTGAGATATGTATCTCCTAATCTTACCGCATCTACAATTGAAGTGCATTTATCAAGCATGCTTCCCAAAATAAGATGCCTAGAAGAAATTTTGTATGGGAGGTAAAAATATTTTACATATGCATTTTTTTACATATTAGCTAATGAAATCTGTAGAACAATGCTAGCAAATAGCATTATTCACATTTTACAGCTGAAAAAACTATCTCATGAATATTAAAAAAAAAAACCCAACAACTCTAAAGTCACTGGGACTTGAGTCCAAGTGTTCAAAATCTTGATGTATTATATATGCACTCAGTGATTACCACTGTCTGTAAGACACACAGTACTTCTTTCAACTACGGTACTCAAATCAATCATAAATCCTTGGAATAACAAGGTAGCAAAGGTGCAGGGGGAACATTTTGGGAATTTATCTACATATCACAAATGAACACTGGAACATTTTTATCCTCTCTTCCTTTTGCAATTCCGCTGCATTAAAAACTGCTCTCTTCTTCAAAACTCATTAAAATATCGTGTGCAGAGAAAGAAATATGTGGAGTTTGGAAGGAAAGTTAACATCTGGCCCATAACCCTTTCCCCTATTCTTGCTGAGAAATGACCTTCTTCAGTCATTTCTATCAGGGGTTTTCCCTGAGTGAGAAGATATTGTTAATACGGTAAGGATACTTTATTTTACATTCATGCTGAGGCCATTGTTTTATTACAGCTAACCAGTCATGCACAGATGGAGGAAGGGCATTGAGTGGCAAAGAGCAGTTTCCCATTTGTTAACATCCAGCAGTGATCACAATACCCTCCTTTTGGGCTCTTTCAGAGATGAGTCTGGAAACTTCAGGGTGTACCGTGTCTTCTGGTAGAACACCATAAAATGAAGCCTGTTGAAACTATTACTGGGATGTGTGATAGAAATTTAATTGCTTTGAAATGTCTAAGGCTAGCAAGATGTCAACATGTGTAAAGAGCTTGAATTGAGATTCTAAGAAAAAAAAAGTCTGGATCTATTTATGTCACAGAAGATGTATGCAGATGGATTCTGCAAAGTGATCGCCTGGTGTGTATAACTACCTTCGTAGACACAGTGGCCTTAGGAAGTTACGCACAGAACTAGGGTGGGATTAATTTTCAGGATTTCTTTTTGAATCTTTGGGTCTGGTTTTTATTGTAGACACTGGTATGAATATAAAGATCTCTCTGGATAGAAAAAAAGGATGGGCTAAGCCATCTTTACGAAAATTTAAAAAGATGTAATAAGGCTCCTTTTTCTCTTGTTCATTTGGGTTATCTTATTGATCCTGAACCAGTTTTCACAGCTGGAACAGTCCCCATTTGGCATGGTCTCACTATGGTCACAGCAACTTAGGGCCCCCTGTCCTTGATGGAGGACAGGGAATTAGTGCTGCAGTCTGTGCTCAGAATGCTGATGCCACAGTCCAAATTGATAGGCATGTACTGATTTCAATGACAGAGTTCCTCCTACGCACCTCAATCACATTTCCCCCTTTCACATTTAAAGCTCTATTCCTCGGTGGAAAAGATGGTCTGTTGGGAGCACCTCCACAAGCCAGCTTGATGATAATCATGGAAACATTACATAAAGTCCTTTTCACCACTGCCCTATGCCTGTGTTCATGCATCCTGCATATATCAACGTTCATAAGGACTCATCACCCCAAATAAGAATCTTCTCCTACTGGCTCCACATGAAATAATTATACATTTGAACTAATGAAGCTTCAATCATTTTTGGTCACAAAGTAAGGCAGAATGTAGCAAGAATATGAAGAGAGAAACAGATGTGTGCTTTACACACTCACTCAAAATTCTAAGATTTTGCGTCCAACTGTGTCTAGAGAGCTGGTGATAAAGATAGTGATGAAAAAGATATTGGAAAACTCTATTTGAGTGCAGTAACTTTGCTAATGAAGGTTCTGTGAATGTCAAGGTTGAAGCAATAGATGAAGGTTAAAATGACCAAACCCATCTCTGGAGAGATGCCTTTTAAAAGATACCCGTGCCTTTGACAATTGTGGGAGAAATTACAACAGAATTCTACGCAACAGGGCTGCCTATGTGAGAATTATGTGTATTAGAGACAGCTGCCTCTTTCTTTAGGCGGACATCATCCCACTCTGGGGCACTTGGCTTGGTGAATAAATGACAGGCCAGATTTCAGTCTCCACTCAATCCTCTTGTTTGATTTCCTTGTGCAGTTAATAACCTGTGCGATGAACTGTGGCAGCCCTAGCAGACAATCATAGACATTTCTTGCATTTTCAGGTATCTCCTCTGATTCTTTAGTCATATATGGGCGGAATTTAGTGCGAGTTTTAGGATTCTAAGATGCACAATACTGAACTCTGGAACAAAGCTGGACATGTATCTTTTACCTTGGCCGTAAAGGCACTTCTGAAGGCAAAACAAATAAAGAAAAGCAAAAAATTTCCAGACGAAACCATCCCACACAGTATATTACGAAAGCATAGACACTACAGGCTCTGGCAGGTTCAAAAAAGTCCTAAAGCTTCCTAGGACTATAGATGATCCTAAGTTTGCTTCACAGCCAAGAAAAAGAATATTAACATAAAACTTAAGAAAGGGAAAAAGGCATTTGTAAACTGTAAATGCCTCTGTCACTCTACCTGTGAGAGTCTCACAGCGACTCAAGAAGCTAACCAGAATTATGTCACTCGCTTTCTTTAAGGCTCTGAAAATTGACATGGCAAATACAAAGACCACAACTGCACGTGAAAATAATTCAAATATTGGAAGTTAAGTGGCTTTCTGAAGGTCATGGTGAACAATTATAAGCAACAAAAAGACTTGGGTCAAAGGAAATTTGTGAAGTCTTCTCAAAGCACAGTTTCTGGCCTGACATGTTTCAAGAAGCGATCTCATCACCACACCCTTTGTCCTGGATTTATTGAAGACCCATTTCAAAAAGCATTTCTTTGTCTTCTTTTTTTAAAAAAAGAATTTAGCAAAGATGATTATATACACCAGCGCTATAACTCTCCTCATTTAGAAGGCGACCAAGAGATGATAAAAAATTTCACTGAATGTCACAGCCCTTGAGGTCAGGAATATACAATTGCATGCTAAGATGATAGAAAATGATCACTGCCAGAGCATTTTCATCCATTTTAGCAAGTCAGTGTCTTCTGTGCGTGTCATTTTCTAGCACATATCATAGGACCCATGGATTTATACCATCGGCTTAAAAAAGAAAACTCTTAACATCAAAGCAACTGGAATCGACTTGCTTGATAGTCATTACTATTATCCAACTCACTTTCTCAAATCAGTGCAGTAGCCCCAACATGTTTTTCAGCTCCAATAAGAACTCTTAACTCTAGGAATCAGGTAGCATTACTCTCAGTTTCTTCTGAATTACTTCCCTCATCACATCATACCCGTCCTTTTTGCACACTGGGCCCTCTGTCTTCTCCCTTACCCTGACCATTCCTTTCACCACAGCTGTCTCATCCAGTTTTAATCCCCAATCCGCCAAGAGATGCAAAGAAAAAATAATACGTCTGTTTAAACTAACTACTCTAAAAACTATTTCAGACAAGTTTTGGTTCCCAGGAGTAACTCTAAGGTTCTCAACCACCTTCCACCCTCTCATTATATTTATCTATGCTTCTCATCTATGTTATGTACATGACATTAACAAATCATTCATGATCAGCAGATTATGCTTTTTTCAAAACATTCCAGCCCATCTAGTGTTCCTTGAAATCCAAGTAGTCTTCTAGAAAAGCAGAGAAATAACAAATAAGGAAGTTAACCCTTTATCCAGAATCATCAACTAAAATCACTGGCAAATGGAAATAAGAACCCAAATTAGATAAAGTAAACTACAGAGAGGGGGACAGAAGTGTTACAAGAAATACGTGAGTATAGGGCTTCCCTGGTGGCGCAGTGGTTGAGAGTCCGCCTGCCGATGCAGGGCACACGGGTTCGTGCCCCGGTCCGGGAGGATCCCACATGCCGCGGAGTGCCTGGGCCCGTGAGCCATGGCCGCTGAGCCTGCACGTCCGGAGCCTGTGCTCCGCAACGGGAGAGGCCACAACAGTGAGAGGCCCGCGTACCGCAAAAAAAAAAAGAAATACGTGAGTATAAAGGAGTGTCATATTTGCAAGGGAGAGTGGAGCTCATTTCATTCCTAAGCTACACACAGCATTTTAATGGCCACAAATCTATGCATATATATATATATATATATATATATATATATATATATATATATATATGTGCTTCATTTTTATCATACAAAAATTCTAACAGAATATTAACTGTTTATTAATTCAACATTAAATGTTGTATGAGAATGATGCGTAACATGTAGATGATCGTGTCCCCTGAGCGTCTGCTATGAAGGAAGAACTGTGCTCAATTCTGTATACGATACTGTTTTCCTCATTCTTCCCTTTGCCACACACTCCAGCTAGGATGGATGGCCTCCTAGCTTTTCCTTGATTGAGTCTCTGTATCTGCTGTATGCCTGGCCTGAAATGCGCTATATCTGGCTAGCCATTTGGACCATTCCCTTACTCCTCAAAGCCTCTGTTTAAATTAGGTCTTTCGGCCTGCGTAATGCTTAAACAGTTGTAATTTGTCCACACAGAGACTCATCCATGAATATTCATACCAGCGTTACTCATAACAACCAAACTGGAAGCAATGAAATAGTCCAGGGGAAGGGGAACCTTCGTACACTGTTGGTGGGAATGTAAATTGGTGTAGCCACTGTGGAAAACAGTATGGAGGTTCCTCAAAAAACTAAAAATAGAACTATCATATGAGTAATTCCACTCTTGAGTACATATCCAAAAGAACCAAACCACTAATTCAAAAAGATATATGCACCCCAATGTTCAAAGCAGCAGTATTACAATTGTCAAGATATGGAAGTAACATAAGTGTCCATCAACAGATGAATGGATTAAGAATATGTGGTACATATATACAGTAGAATACTACTCAGCCATAAAAAAGAATAAAATTTTGTCATTTGCAACAACATGGACGGACCAGGAGGGTATTACGCTAAGTGAAATAAGTCAGAGAAAAGACAAATACTGTATGATATAACTTACATGTGGAACCTAAAAATTAAAAAAAAACTAGTGGATATAACAAAAAAGAACAGTTTCACAGATACAGAGAACAAAGTAGAAGTTACCAGTGGGGGGAGAGAAAGAGGGAGAGGTAGGATAGGGGTAGGGGATTAAGAGGTACAAACTTCTATGTATGAAATAAATAAGCTACAAGGATATATTGTACAACACAGGGAATGTAGCCAATATTTTATAATAATTATAAATGGAGTATAGCTTTTAAAAATTGTGAATCACTATGTTGTACACCTGTAACTTATATAACATTGTACATCAACTATACCTCAATAAAAAATAAAAATAAAATTATCCATGAAAAAGTGAATGATGATACAAATTGTGGTACATTCCTATATATATAGTGGAATACTACTTAGTAATAAAATGGACTAAACTCCTCATATACTTAATGACATGGATGAACCTCAAAAAATATATGGAGGGAAAGAAGCCAGTTTCAAATAATTCTATTTACCTGAAAGTCTACAAAAGACAATCTAATCTATAGTGACAGAAAATCAACTGGTTGCAAAGGGTGGGGTTGTGGGGTGGGATAAGGGATGAGAAAGAGCACAAAAGAACTTTGTGGGGTGATGGAAATGTTCTATACTTTGATTGCGGTGATGTTTACACAGACGTATACATTTGTACAGTTAAAATGGTGCTTTTTATTATATGTAAACTCAGTCCAATGAAGTTAAGAATGTATGTGGATTCCCACACGTACTATTTATTTATTTACAAAGCTGGGATTCAATCCCAGGTTATTTGACTTTGGGGTCCATGCTCCAAACCACTAGGCAGAGTGAGACTTTTGTTTTAAATAAACAAAACCTCAAACAAGAGGTTTTGTTTAGTTAAAACAAAAAACAAAAAGGCTTCTGTAAGAAAATGTGCCTGTATGTGTACGTATGTATATTCTTTTTTTTTTTTTTTTAGGTTCTCTGCTAGATTCTGCATGTTTTTTCAAATTTAATTTTGCTTTTTTATACAGCAGGTTCTTATTAGTTATCTCTTTTATACATATTAGTGTATATATGTCAATCCCAATCTCCTAAATCATCCCCACCCCACTCTTCCCCTGGCTTTCCGCCCTTGGTGTCCATACGTTTGTTCTCTACATCTGTGTCTCTATTTCTGCCTTGCAAACCAGTTCATCTATACCATTTTTCTAGATTCCACATATATGCATTAATATACGATAACTGTTTTGATTGGGTTGTTTTTTTTTTTTAAATTGACCTGCATGAGCTATTTATATATTTTGGAGATTATCCTTTGTCCGTTGATTCACTTGCAAATATTTTCGCCCATTCTGAGGGCTGTCTTTTCAGCTTGTTTGTAGTTTCCTTTGCTGTGCAAAAGCTTTTAAGTATCATTAGGTCCCATTTGTTTATTTTTGTTTTTATTTCCATTACTCTAGCAGGTGGGTCAAAAAAGATCTTGCTGTGATTTAAGTCACAGAGTGTTCTTCCTATGTTTTCCTCTAAGAGTGTTATAGTGTCCATTCTTACATTTAGGTCTTTAATCCATTTTGAGTTTATTTTTGTGTATGGTGTTAGGAAGTGTTCTAATTTCATTCTTTTACATGTAGCTCTCCAGTTTTCCCAGCACCACTTATTGAAGAGACTGTCTTTTCTCCATTGTATATCCTTCCCTCCTTTGTCATAGATTAGTTGACCATAGGTGCATGGGTTTATCACTGGGTTTTCTATCCTGTTCCATTGATCTATATTTCTGTTTTTGCGCCAGTACCATACTGTCTTGATTACTATACTTTGTAGTATAGTCTGAGGTGAGGGAGTCTGATTCCTCCAGCTCTGTTTTTTTCCCTCAAGATTGCTTTGACTATTCAGGGTCTTTTGTGTCTCCACACAAATTTTAAGATTTTTTCTTCTAGTTCTGTAAAAAAAAATGCCTTTAGTAATTTGATAGAGATTGCATTGAATCTGTAGATTGCTTTACATGGTATAGTCATTTTCATAATACTGATTCTTCCAATCCATGAACATGTTATATCTCTCCATCTGTTTGCATCATCTTGAATTTCTTTCATCAGTGTCTTATAGTTTTCTGAGTACAGGACTTTTACCTCCTTAGGTAGGTTTGTTCCTAGGTATTTTACTCTTTTTGTTGCAATGGTGAATGTGATTGTTTCCTTAATTTCTCTTTCTGATCTTTCATTCTTAGTGTATAGGAATGCAAGAGATTTCTATGCATTAATTTTGTATCCTGCAACTTTACCAAATTCACTGATTAGCTCTGGTAGTTTTCTGGTAGCATCTTCAGGATTCTTTATATATAGTATCACGTCATCTGCAAACAGTGACAGTTTTACTTCTTCTTTTCCAATTTGTACTCCTTTTATTTCTTTTTCTTCTCTGATTGTCGTGGCTAGGACTTCCAAAACTATGTTGAATGACAGTGGCAGGAGTGGACATCCTTGTCTTTTTCCTGATCTTAGAGGAAATGCTTTCAGTTTTTCACCATTGAGAATGATGTTTGCTGTGGGTTTGTCATGTATGGCCTTTATTATGTGGAGGTAGGTTCCCTCTATGCCCACTTTCTGGAGAGTTTTTATCATAAATGGGTGTTGAATTTTGTCAAAAGCTTCTTCCGAATCTAATGAGATGATCATATGGTTTTTACTCATCAATTTGTTAATATAGTGTATCACACTGATGGATTTGCATATATTGAAGAATCCTTGCATTCCTGTGATAAATCCCACTTGATCATGCTGTATGATCCTTTTAATGTGTTGTTGGATTCTGTTTGCTAGGATTTTGTTGAGGATTTTTGCGTCTGTATTCATCAGTGATATTGGTCTGTAATTTTCTTTTTTTGTCTGGTTTTGGTATCAAGGTGATGGTGGCCTCGTAGAATGAGTTTGGGAGTGCTCCTTCCTCTGCAGTTTTCTGGAAGAGTTTCAGAAGGATGGGTGTTAGCTCTTCTCTAAATGTTTGATAGAATCCACCTGTGAAGCCGTCTGGTCCTGGACTTCTGTTTGTTGGAAGATTTTTAATCACAGTTTCAATTTCATTACTTGTGATTGGTCTGTTGATATTTTCTATTTCTTCCTGGTTCAGTCTTGGAAGGTTATACCTTCGTAAGAATAACCAAATTCTAAGAATTTGTCCATTTCTTCTAGGTTGTCTATTTTATTGGTATAACATTGCTTGTAGTAGTCTCTTATGATGCTTTGTATTTCTGCAGTGTCTGCTGTATCTGCTCTTTTTTCATTTCTAATTTTATTGATTTTGAGTCCTCTCCCTCTTTTTCTGTCTGGCTAAAGGTTTATCAATTTTGTTTATATTTTCAAAGAACTAGCTTTAATTTTATTGATCTTTGCTACAGTTTTCTTTCTTTCTAGTTCATTTATTTCTGCCCTTATCTTTATTATTTCTTTCCTTCTACTAACTTCGGGTTTGTTTGTTTTTCTTTCTCTAGTTCCTTTAGGTGTAAGGCTAGATTGTTTATTTAAGATTTTTCTTGTTTCTTGAGGTAGGATTGTACTGCTATAAACGTCCCTCTTAGAACTGCTTTTGCTGCATCCCATAGGTTTTGCATTGTCGTGTTTTCATCGTCATTTGTCTCCAGGTATTTTTTGGTTTCCTCTTTGATTTCTTCAGTGATCTCTTGGTTATTTAGTAATGTATTGTTTAGCCTCCATGTGTTTGTGTTTTTACATTTTTTCCCTGTAATTGATATCTAGTCTCATAGTGTTGTGGTAGGAAAAGATGCTTGATATGATTTCAATTTTCTTAAATTTACCAAGGCTTTATTTGTGACCCAAGATGTGATCCTAGAGAATGTTCCATGTGCCCTTGAGAAGATAGTGTAATTTGCTGTTTTTAGATGGAATGTCCTATAAATATCAATTAAATCTATCTGGTCTATTGTGTCATTTAAAGCTTGTGTTTCCTTATTAATTTTCTGTTTGGATGATCTGTCCATTGGTGTAAGTGGGGTGTTAAAGTCCCCCACTATTATTGTGTTGCTGTCGATTTCCTCTCTTATAGCTGTTAGTAGTTGCCTTATGTATTAAGGTGCTCCTATGTTGGGTGCATATATATTTATAATTGTTAGAGCTTCTTCTTGGATTGATCCCTTGATCATTATGCAGTGTCCTTCCTTGTCTCTTGTAACATTCTTTATTTTAAAGTCTATTTTATCTGACATGAGTATTGCTACTCCAGCTTTCTTCTGATTTCCATTTGCATGGAATATCTTTTTCCATTCCCTCACTTTCAGTCTGTATGTGTCCCTAGGTCTGAAGTGGGTCACTTGTAGACAGCATATATCCGGGTCTTGTTTTGTATTCATTCAGCGAGGCTGTGTCTTTTGGTTGGAGCATTTAATCCATTCACATTTAAGGTAATTATCGATATGTATGTTCCTATGACCATTTTCTTAATTGTTCTGAGTTTGTTTTTGTAGGTCCTTTTCTTCTCCTGTGTTTCCCACTTAGGGAAGTTCCTGTAGCATTTGCTGTAGAACTGGTTTGGTGGTGCTGAATCCTCTTAGCTTTTGCTTGTCTGTAAAGCTTTTGATTTCTCCATTGAATCTGAATGAGATCCTTGCCAGGTAGAGTAATCTTGGTTGTAGGTTCTTCCCTTCCACCACTTCAAATATATCATGCCACTCCCTTCTGGCTTGTAGGGTTTCTGCTGAGAAATCAGCTGTTAACCTTAGGGGGGTTCCCTTGTATGTTATTTGTCATTTTTCCCTTGTTGCTTGTAATAATTTTTCCCTGTCTGTAATTTTTGTCAATTTGATTAGTATTTGTCTCAGCGTGTTTCTCCTTGGATTTATCCTGCCTGGGACTCTCTGTGCTTCCTGGACTTGGGTGGCTATTGCGTTTCCTATGTTAGGGAAATTTTTGACTATAATCTCTTCAAATATTTTCTTGTGTCCTTTCTCTCTCTCTTCTCCTTCTGGGACCCCTGTAATGCAAATGTTGGTGCGTTTAATGTTGTCCCAGAACTCTTAGGCTGTCTTCATTTCTTTTCGTTCTTTTTTCTTTATTCTGTTCCGTGGCAGTGAATTCCTCCATTCTGTCTTCCAGGTCACTTATCCGTTCTTCTGCCTCAGTCATTCTGTTATTGATTCCTTCTAATATATTTTTCATTTAACTTATTGTATTGCTTATCTCTATTTGTTCTTTAATTCTTCTAGGTGTTTGTTCTTTAATTCTTCTGGGTCTTTGTTAAACATTTCTTGCATCTTTTCCATCTTTGCCTCCATTCTTTTTCCAAGGTCCTGGATCATCTTCACTATCATTATTCTGAATTCTTTTTCTGGAAGGTTGCCTCTCCACTTCATTTAGTTGTTTTTCTGGGGTTTTATATTGTTCTATCATTTGGTACATAGTCCTCTGCCTTTTCATCTTGTCTACCTTTCTGTGAATGTGGTTTTCGTTCCACAGGTTGCAGGATTATAGCTCTTCTTGCTTCTGCTGTCTGACCTCTGGTGGATGAGGCTATCTAAGAGGCTGATGCAAGCTTCCTGATGGGAGGCATCAGTGGTGGGTAGTGCTGGGTGTTGCTCTGGTGGGCAGAGCTCAGTAAAAGTTTAATCCACTTGTCTGCTTATGGGTGGGGCTGAGTTTCCTCCCCGTTGGTTGTTTGGCCTGAGGCAACCCAGCACTGGAGGCTACAGGCTCTTTGATGGGGCTAATGGCGGGCTCCGGGAGGGCTGATGCCAAGGAGTACTTCCCAGAACTTCTGCTGCCAGTGTCCTTGTCCCCACGGTGAGCCACAACCACCCCCCACCTCTGCAGGAGACCCACCAACATTAGCAGGTAGGTCTGGTTCAGTCTCCTGTGGGGTCACTGCTCCTTCCCCTGGGTCCTGATGCACCTACTTTGTGTGTGCCCTCCAAGAGTTCAGTCTCTGTTTCCCCCAATCTTGTTGAAGTCCTGCAATCAAACCCAACTAGACTTCAAAGTCTGATTCTCTGGGAATTCCTCCTCCCGTTGCTGGTCCCTCAGGTTGGGAAGCCTGATGTGGGGCTCAGAACCTTCACTCCAGTGGGTGGACTTCTGTGGAATAATTGTTCTCCAGTTTGTGAGTCACCCACCCAGCAGTTATGGGATTTCATTTTATTGTGATTAAGCCCCCCCTACCATCTCACTTTGTCTTCTCCTTTGTCTTTAGATGTGGGATATCTTTTTTGGTGAGTTCCAGTGTCTTCTTGTCGGTGATTGTTCAGCAGTTAGTTGTGATTCTGGTGCTCTCACAAGAGGGAGTGAGCACACGTCCTTCTACTCTGCCATCTTGAACCAATCTCCTTGTATGTATATTCTGATAAGACTGTCTTGTCTTAAATCTTTTGGGGGCATCTTATTTTGGAACTGGATTCAGAATCCAGTTATTAGTGATTCAAAGAACTCCATTTCGTTATTTACAGTTCCAATACACTTTTGGCCTGAAAACAACATTGGCCTTGGTTGACCACCCTTTGTAATTATGGGGCTTAGGGCTTGATGATTTTTATCTTTGCCTGAAATATCAATTGTAACCACAAAATATCAAGCTTTGCTATCATAAAGGATAGCCAAACTCATTTGCTGAAAGAAGAGTTTTAAAAATACCTAAGGAAGTCCAGCCTCATTAGAATTAGTGAAATCGAGTTTCATCAGGTGATTACACAAAAAGAGACATCAGTTGTCTCTTAAGTATACAAATTTTGCATATTGTTAAAAATCATATTTTAAGCTTATAGCTTTTATACTGTATATTAATGATTAAAGAGTTGAAAGGACATTGATAGCTACAGTCAGTTCAGATTTTTTCATTAGTTCTTATGTTGAAATCATTAATTACAACTTTCAAAATTTAGCAGGTTGAAGTCAAGTTGATATTTAAACATTAATTTGCAAAACAGAATTTTAGTTGTGTTTATATATGATTATAGTATAGTCGTTGATATGCGATTACGGGATAAAAGGTATGAAGACGTATTGTGATAAGTTCATTACAAAGTAATACATTTTCTCTTGCCCACTCAGGTAATTTAATTAATTTCAGTCGCAAAATAGCACTCTAATTCACAACATAGTTTCATATCTTTATCCTCATTTCACAGGAGAAAGCTGTGACATGTGAAAATACACTTTTAAGACTCTTTTCTTTGTCAAGGGTTTTTTTATGTTTGGTATTTTGCAATTTCAAAGCACTTTTCTTTCAACTCAGCCTTCTCATTATGTTTGGTATTTGTTACCCACATTCTAAAAACCCAAGATACAAAAATGTTAATTGGCTTCCTCAAAGGCCAAAGAAAATATCAATAACAGACTCTACTAGAATAAAGTTCTTAAGATTGTGGCAAAGCCACAAAACTACTCCAAACATAATTCCCTTCATTAACTAATTATGTTTTGTAAAGAGATAATAGTCGTACAGTACAACCATTGTTTTAATTCTATTTTGAAGATGGATTTTAAGTGTGAAACCACATGCAGTTAAAACTTTTGTGTTTAGGGATGAAAAAACAGAACAAAAACACCCCCAAAGTCTAACAAACCTAACACTACCATTCAAAGACCAGTGCAGAGAAAATAACATTTTTCATTTGCAGAAAATATTTTAAAATCTCACATATTTAGTAGGTATGAGTAGAACACTCTTATGAGGCAAGTAGACATTTTGGATACAAGACTCCGGATTAAGCAATGACCAAGCAGACTGCTGTCAGGGGTTCTATACTGCTGTTCCCAGGTAGATATTTAGGTAAATCAGCCACCAGACAAAAGAATAAACGTAAAATCCCTAAATTATGTGTGATTCATATCTTTTTTTTTATAAATGAGCAAGAAGGTAAGCTCCTATTTCAGTGACCAATGAATGCAAAAATGAAAGGTTTTAAGTTAATAAATGCATAGGAGTTCATAGGATACAATGGAATAAACATAGAATCTTGAAAGAGAATCAGGTGGTGTTTCTAGGGAGCAAATTTTATTAGGTAGGATCAAATGTACTTACATCCCTCTCTGCATTTTAAGAGAAGAACTAAATGCCTTATTTCTGAAAATAGGATCAGGACTGAAGTCAAGCATCTGATTCAAACACCCCCTCTGACACTGACCAGATGAATAATGTTTCACTTTGACCTTTCTTTGAAAACATGATGTGCAGATTTCCAATTAAGGTACATTATGTAGCTTTAATCATAGCTACCAACATCACATCAGCATGCTAGGTGGCAAAGATAAGATATTATTTGTACAGTGACATAATAAAATACAATATAGCTTTACCCTTTCAAATGGTAACACATCAGATATTACTTTATATACTCAGAAAAAAAAATAAAAACACCACATTTCAAAACCTTTAGTTTCAGTTCAACACATGGCATGCTTAATCGTTTCAGCACATCTAATTCTTTTTAATAAGTGTTAAAACTGAAAGCAAGACAGGTAGGTATTAAAAATATATTGGAACATCTTAAAATTACCAGCCCTAACAGTGGAAATAAAATGACGGCGATTAAAAGTAATAAAGGTTATTAAAAGTTAAGGGCCTTTGAGGCTAAGAAGTCATGTTAGACTGTCAATTGTTTTCCCCATGGTGGGAAGTCAGTTAGAAATTAAAAAAAAAATCTAGTAGTTTAGTTGTGGTCAAAGAAAGAGTCAGTGGAGGATGGGGAGGTTTCAGCAACATGCTGGTAGAAAAAAAGAGACTTACATAGTCTGGGAGGGCAGTGAAATGGAAGGCGTGGTAACCTCGCTCACTTAGTTGTCATTTTTGATTTTCAATGACATTTTTTTCATTCTTTCGCCTAGTAAAGATGACAGAAGTTCCTAATTTATTATCTGACGTCTATTCCTCTTCCTAGATTTAAGAGAGTTTAACTGTAAAATATCAAGTCATCATATCCAAATACAGACACTTTGAAAAAAACTACAGCACCGATGTTGCATGCATTCAATTATACTTCTCAAAACTGCATCCACAAACCAGAGATAAGGACATGGGGGAAAGATTCAGCGAGCACAGCCCGGGAGGCTGGGGGAGAAAGGGGAAATCTGCAGGGTCTTCAGATTAAAGCAGTAGGAGGGAGGGGCTCATAACAGAGTCACGTTCTTCCTGAAAGCCTGTGAGCCATGGATTCTAGAAGAATGCAGAATTCAAGTCCTCTGCATGGCTCTAGGATCCATATACTCTACAGGTACAAACGGAGCTGGTCAAAATGTAAATGACACTCCACAAGAGAGATTCTCTCCTTAGATGCCTTCTGCTGCTCAGGGCTGGGCTGCATTTTAGATGATGAGAGAAGGATCATGATACTTCTATAAACATGAACCTGGCAGATTGGTTGGGCTTGACTGAAGGGATAAAAAAAGTGCAGTGTAAATTTCTGTTCTGTGTGTAAATCATAGCACAGACAGATCAGAGCAGGCAAAGTCACGGGGCCCCGGACGCTTCCCTTCTAATTCTCCTCTTTGGTTGTACTTCATTCAGCATGTGTTGGGCTGGCCTGCTGAAGGTGCGCAGGAAATATTTGTGAATAAATGAATGAAGAGACTGCATAACTTAAATTCCTTGAAGAAAACCACCCTGACGGGGAAAATCCTCAGTTCTACAGCTGATCTGTACATTTTCAGGAGCACGAGGGCGGTATTAAAAACAGTAGAAAAGAAAAAAATAGGAAAGACTTATCGTAAGAGCAAAGGGAAAAAAAGGAGAAAGAAGTAATATTGAAGAAACCCCTAAACAGACAATGTAATGCCAAAGTCATCTCCAAGCACTGCAAATGTTGCTCAGTAGCAAAATACTGGAATTTGGATTTTAGTTCTGTAGTGGCAGATACCACATCTGTTCATGTGGTCTCATACAAATACTTTCCTATTCTCATGCATAATCTCAGATTCTTTGCTAGGTGCATGGTATTTATTATTAAACAAACTATCTCTGGAGGAGGTTTAAAGTCAAAAGGTGTCTCAAATTTAGCTAGGATCATTCACAGGATGAACAAATCTAAATAACGTCTAGTTCGTTTCCATAGGTATGCATTCACTGGATTATGTTTATTTTGAAAAACAAATCTCCTGCAAGATATTTTAACTATAAGAGATTATTGTTGAAGAAGCATCAAGACAGAATCATCTTAGTTCAATTAACATTGTTAAAAACTAAGGTACCATTAGCATAAAAATGTTGATGAGTGGCTTCCAGCTTTGGGGCTGGCTTTACTGTGAACTGATCTCAATATAGGATCGTTTATAGAGCGCGACCATAATGAGAGCACATAGAAAGGGGAAGAAAGTTCTCTGCACCCAGCTCATCAGTATGCAGCTCCGCTCTCAGAGGAACACACAGAGGAGCCGGTCCTTCAAGGGCAACTTCCTTGCCTGAGTGCAATCTGTCCATGCCAGTTAACAAGAAGCCAGCAGCTGCTTCTGGAGGGAATCCCCTTCCAGGAGCCAGGAATCCAGGCCCATAACACATGTGGGTAAGAGTAGATCAAGTCTGCCTTGAGAGGAGACCCACACCAGTCTAGTTCCTATAACATCTGGCTCTGTTCTCTGCTTCGGACGGACCACACATGGGTAGGTCTGGAGAAATGTAAGGACATTGTGTGAAATGCACTTGGCAGGGTTTGGGGAAAGACTGAGCTGTAGGGTGTTGGCTTCTCCAAAGTTATCAGTGAGAACTAAGACTATCAAGTCTATTGATGGCAAGACCCCAAAACCTAAATGGTTGCTACTCTGAGCTGCTTCTGCTTTACCTGATGAGAAGGAAATTCACATGTTCGTACTGACGGCCCCACTGCAGAAGAGTACCTGCCAAGCAATTTATGAAATTCTGGTGGTTTCAAAAACAAAAACGAAAACCCACTCTTCAGACAAGTTAAATCTCTCAACATGAGGGCACAACAGCAAGCCCAGGGAAGCACAGGTGCTTTCAGATTCGTTTCATACCTACATCTCACTCAGCGTTAGGACTAAACCAAGTGGTAAGAGGGAGTGCACCCAGGGCTGCAGGCTTCTGCTTGCAGGCAACTTCCGTTTTCTCCTAAGGAGAAACATTTGGCCATGTGTTCCCTCTAAGCAACGCCTGCAAAAGCTGGCTGACCTAATTTAAAATATGAGCTCTCATTGCATGAACCTCTTCCAAGCCTTCACTATTTTTTGTTCGTTCAGACCTTATTCCATACAAAGTCAGCCCATCTTTTTCCAGTCCTAGTGACCTGCATTCTCTCCTTCCCGGAAGCATGTCACTTCTCCTGCTAGCCTCTGCCTTAATCACTTTTATTTGTGGGACGCTAGGGAGGGGATGGGAATGCTTCGAGTAGGGAAGAAAATAACTCTTATAAAAATCATTCTTATTATGATCATGTTTAGATGAAATATGGGGCTTGCCATCAACAAAATTACAAAACAATTCCACTGGGAGTCCAGACGGTTCAGGGTAATTCATCTATGAAAAAGTGAACTTTAATTGTTACTCTTGGCAGCAATCTAAGAGAAGAGTGAAATATTATACTAAATATTGCCACGTGCAATAGTAAAATGCTCTTTCCTCCCTGCCAGAAGCAGTGTATGGCCCCCTTCAGACTCAGGTTTGGATCTGGTGATTTAGTCTAAATCCTCGGCTTCCCCCTCTCCAAAACCAACAGAGGTTTTCAAAAGAGTTGCATTTTTTATTAGAACCATTTGCTCCTTTTAAGTTGCCAAAAAGGAGTAAGTAAAACTAAGACTTTTATTTGGGTTAAAGTTGATTCCTCAGCCTCACTGAGGTCAATGTACTTAGTCTGTGAACCTTCTACTAAGAAGTTCATTGCAGTGTTGAACCAGCCAGTGTTTTGATCCCTTCTTCCCCCCTCCCCAAACCCAACCCCTTGGCTGCCTGCATTTATAGAGTCGGGGCTGGAAGCATGGGGAAGCTAATCAAAAGGAAACATACATATGGCAAATTACATCCTGGATTTTCTAGAACAATTGAAATTTCAAGTATTTTTGATGCTGCACATAACATTTGCTATTCTGGTACCACGTGTCTTGATTTGAGCTTCAGAAAATGTGATCCCAACAGGTATTTACAATGCTTTAGATTAAAAGCTCATTGAACACTGCTGCATTATATAATTTACAAGCACAGAAAGGTATTTGATAATACTCGAAAGCAGAGGGACATTCTTGTTTTCTAAAAGTGAAGTCTTCAGTGAAGATGTTAATCAAAGAACTCTTTTATATGGCGCTGGTTCCCTGGCATATTGATAGGTTTTGGCAAAGCATGATTAGTAAGCTGCTTGCAAATAATTTTTAAAATTACACTTTACATTTTCAGCATGAATATTTATATACATTGGGTACAATACACTAAGGATATATTAAAATCATATGTAACCTATCCTATGTAGATAATATTATTCAGCTTCTAAATTGTTTAAGTTGCGGAAGTTAGGGCCCAGAAAAATTAAATGACTTGCCCAGGATTATTCAGCTTATTACCAATGATCTGAGGACCAGAACTATAATTTTTAAGTAGATATTCCTTATGTTATAGAATACTGTTTTTCATCCATAGGGATATATAATGATACAAAGATTATTTGGGAGTAACTTTAAGTCTGCAGATACAACAAAAAGTAATCTTTGTTGTAAATGCAATTAATGGATTAAAATTTAGATGATCTGAAACCTGAGTAAAGATACTACACTACAGGACAACTACTTTATATAATTATTTTCTTTTGATTATAGCATATGTTATGGATGACAATAAACAAAATGGCTACCATTAGTAAGATAGCTTGATGGAACTAGAATCCCCATCAGCCATGGGAAAAATAGTCAGCACTTATTTATATCCTGTGCATACTTGCCTAAGACTGCGCATTGTAAAGCTTCATAAGAACTTTTAGTTTATGTAAAGTAACGTCTTAGAATTCTGCCTGTTTTTCTGTTTGTGGAAGGTTTGAAAAAAAAAAAAAACAACAAAAACAAAATATGTAGAAAAGCATAGCCTGGCAACTAACAGTGCTACCCTCAAACGAACAAAAGATACCAGCTATTATTAACTGGAAGTAATCACTCCAGAAGGTAAGGAATTTTTAAATACATTGTTACAAATACCACTCAGATAATCGATGACACCAAAGAATAAACTAATGAGGAGCCCCATAGGTCGACAATACTTGGGAGTTGGTTACCTTTAAAGAAACTGACCTATGATGTGGGAAGCCAAGGAAATCTGCCTTAAATGTGTTGTTTTAATTAAAAAAAAAAAAAAAAAAGGAACCTGCCTTTTTTTTTTCTACTAAGAGGTCAAGCTCTTCCTGTGTCAGTACAAAATTTAAAGTTTCTTTGGATGGGTTCTATTTCCTGCTCTCCATTTAAAATGGGGGAAAAATAAAAATATTTTGCCTGTGACAAAATATGAAAGAAGTTCTCACCCTTAAAACCAGCAGCATTGGTTTTCCAGTCATTAGCGTTCAAATGTCCTGCACGGGAAGTCCTTACAATAACATGCTGCACGTCTCTCCAGGTCAGAAACGGACTGGGGAAAGACAAGGTAAGAATCATTGTACCAAAAAAAAAAAAAGATGGGGGAAGCAGAGAGTCACAAGCAAATTAAAAAAGCAAAAGCAGAAGGGCAAAGTACTAAAAACAAAGGGTCAGCGATTTGGGTTTGGGATAAACAAATGCCAAATGCCGCTCTTGTTCTCATCTTGGAGAAGTGACATTAGTCTCAGGGAGGCAGAAAATGTAACCTTTAATTTGAGAAATAATGTGATATTAGTCAGTGTAAGTTTTTAAAAGGGTGAAGATTTCCAGTTTTCTCAACAAAATGGCTCCCAATTCTGGCCCTGTCATCCTTCGTGTAGACTCTTGCATCATCATTAGAAAATTACAACAAGCTAAAATCAAAACTGAAGGGCTCTTGAACATTCCTTGTTCAGTTGTTTAGCCAGGCACTTGATTTTAACTTAACAAAGAACTTAGCAATGTTAACCGTTCTGGATGGATGTGTGGGATACAGAAAAAGTCTCGACTGAAACCAAGTCTTCATTTTCAGTGTTCTCAAAGGAAGAGGATGTGGTACAGAGCCCAAAACTGGGTACACAGAAAACTATGGGAGTGTCTTAATTTGCAATAAATAGTTATTAAATTATTGGATACCTATTTCTTATGGCTGTTGGCACTGAAGATCACAAAGACACTACTGAATGGGAGATACTTTCACCAAAGAACTGCAATACTAATAAACACACAGAAAACAAATCCAAGTACATACACACAGTCTTTTGTTCTCTTTCAAAGAACATGTTATTTACTAAAGGCATTTGACTCAGTGCATGCATGAAATTCTCTAATCAGGATACTTATTCAATTCAGTCTTGAATGTGAGGTGTGACAATTCTTTTACTTAACTAGGAAATATGGCAACTTATCATGCAGCTTGTGTAGTTATTTTCTTTGCTTCTCATCTGCCATCTTCATTTTAGAAGGATATTTGCAAAGGATGGATGGGTCGGAACATTTGAAGGAGGAGAGACAATGACTTGCTACCTTCCTAGAAGTGTGACAGGGGCATGTGGTAATCTCTGTACCCCCTCGTATGGGCACATATACACACTGGTGCCTCCCAGGCAGAGGGAGAACGTGGTATCTTTATAGCTAATTTTCAATGATGAAGCTGCACACTGCTTCACTTGATACTACATTTTCCTATCACACTCAGCATATACGTGTTTTTGAGGGTGGCCTCGTAATGAGAGGGGGCCCAGTGATCAGATTCTGGTTCCTTCATTTTCTACTTATGTGAAATTGACTTCCCAAAGTGTCAGTTTCCCCACTTAGAATGTGGATGTTAATATCTACTTTACTTCGTTGTACCAACTGAATCAAAGTATAGTTGTCCCTTGAACAATGCGGAGGTTAGGGGCGCCGACCCCTGAGCAGTCAGAAGTCTGAGTATAACTTATAGTTGGTCCTCCGTAGCCACGGTTCTGCATCCATATATTCAACCAGCAGCGGATCATGTACTACGTATTTAGTGAAAAAAATCCGTGTATAAGCGGACCTGTGCAGTTCAAACCTATGTTGTTCAAGAGTCAACTGCCATGCCAAGTACTTAACCTTGTTCCTGGTGCATAATAAACCATTATAAGTGGTAGACAGTACATCGTTTTGCTAAAGTAAGAGCCACAGCTCCTATTAAGTGATTTGAAAATGAAGGAGATGGGGAGAGAAAAGTACTACAGAGTTCTTACACCTTTTTGTTATGTTCTCAGATTCCAAATAAAAGAGAAATATTACTGCCATTTTCAAAGCTTCTATAAGGGACAAGATAGGATCTCGACTATTTTGTAAGGTTGCATTAATAGAAGAACTTATACTAAGGGATTAAAACCCATCCACGTGAGTTTGAAAGATATGAGAACAATGGAAGCAGAATTATTTTTGTTTTGATACAACACTTGTTAGGAGCCAACTTTAGAACCTGACAAGGCACAAAACTCTGAATAAAGGGAGGGAGGTTGTGTGATGGGTCCCAGGAGGCACGGAAGTTTTGCTTCTAAAACAGTTGGTATGATTTGGCCCTTAGCTGCCTAATAGTGAATCCACAACAAAATTTAACAGAGTCCATGCACTACAGTCAGGAAAATTAGGAGAATGAGTCCAGGGAAAATTCTGAATGTTACTCTCAACATAAGACGTTCTAGCTCTGCCTGAAATGCGATGCTAACCTCCATTCCCTTTTCCAGTGTAGTTACTTGGGTGAGGGGCGAAAACAACAGAAAAGCTCCGTCTGGAAAGACATTCCAGCCCCTTATTTATGGGAAAGCAAAATCCTCTCAAGTGAACATGTATGTTTTTATTTTTTCATGAGCAAACAGCAAGACCCCTAAAAGTACACTTGGATGTGATAAATATGTCTAACTCAACCTTGTAATTTTAAAATAACATTTAACACACAGTGAAACCTTTCACATTTTTAAATGTTATCCTTCAGGGAAAGAAAAGAAAAGAAAAGAAACAACACAAGCTTCCCTGTTACCTATCACCAGGGCAAAATTCCTTTAGAAATATCAAGCACAAGGTTCTGGTCACTGGGAGACCATTTCCCTAGTGACCCTTAGCTCTAAAAATAGAATAATAATAACAGAACAGGAAACACTTATCTTGTAGCTTAAGCAGTTGCATTCAGGCAGATCCAGGAAGCCTCCTGCATTCAACTCAGCCTGAAGAAATGAGAGTTACTTGCTCTCATGCTGAGTTGCACAAACTAATTCTTCTTGGAGTGCTTGTAATTAGAAGGGAGAAATGACCTTCAGGAAATTGAAACTACACATGGAGAGGAGGCATTCAGATAATCTTACTGTGACATTTGATAATGTACAACTTCAGAAATGATTTAATTTCAAAATTTCCTGAATTTCACCAAGATAAAGGGAGAAAGATAGTAGGGGAAACCAATGGATTTTTGAATCAGTGGTGTTCCTACCTGTGGGAGGGTAATTAATTATAGCTCAGGAAATAGCCATAGGTTAAGTGGCTAGTCTCCTGAGAGGACTTTTATTTAGGGGAAAGTCTGATTCACATTTTATGACCTATTTATGCTCACAGGAATGATGTAGGAATGAAGAAGTCATCAAACATGGGGTAAACCACATACAGAGTGAAAGAAGAGTGCCCTGTGCCGTGAGCGCCACAGTCCACAATGGTAACATAGGACCTCCTAAAACTTACCCCCTCCTGCCAATTACCCTGGACCCACACTCCAGTGGCCTCTGAAAACCAATACCCCTTTCACCGCCAAAGCACCAAAAGATTTGGGGCAAATAATAATCAAAAAGGCCAAAAGTCTAACCAACCTAGAAAAAAAGAGCAGTTTCTCTCAACTCTGAGCCCGGTGACCACCAGTCTCATAATGAGCCTCCAGGAGTTATGCCACATACCCCTCAGGTTTCTTCCTGGGATTACTGACAGTTACCCCTGAATAGCAATATACACTAAAAGGTCACATTTATAAATGCCTGCAAAATGGGCCTAGTTAACCATGACCTTTCAAGGCAATACAACGTACATGATTTTCTGGGGAGTCCTGTAGGTATCATCTTTTCCTGTAAGGAAGTTTTGCATCCTTTGATGACCGCAAAATAATAACCAACATTTAGTGAACACTTGGCCAGGGAGAGGTACTGTATGTTGTATATGCACTATCATTGTGTAATCTAAAAAAAATCATATGATAGAGGTAAAATTTTTATTCCCATTTCACAGATGACAAAAGTGAGACTTTGAGTTCCACACAGTAACTCAGGGACATATAGGTAGGTCGTGGTAGAGCTACAATTCAAACCAGCTGCACTTGGCTATGATAGTATGCTATCAATCACTATTTAATACCATCTCCACATGGACCCATAAAGGTGAAATGAATGTACACACAGTGGCTTGTCAGGTGGTTCTCTAACAGCTGGATCAGGAAGCCAAGTGTGGCATGTTCTGTCCTCACGGTCATACAATTTTTGTGCCCATACTCTCTCTCTCTCAACTCAGTTGGCTGAGTTTTGTTTGCAACAGAATTCAGGAGATTCTTGAGTCCTAATTTGATTTTCAGGTTCCAAAGGCCTAACTTCGGCACATTCTATCAAGAAGGTAAACAGGAAGATACTGAACTAGGAAAAATCATACTCTTTTTATAAAATAATATTTTATACTAGATGTCATAACAGTGTATCTTTTCTTAACATTTGCTATGAACTTGTCACCTTGCCTGACACGCTCACACTTTGATGTGGTTTAAAGCCTGATTAGGTAACTCTTCTCCAATAAGGGGACCTCAGCTGAACCTCACCTCAAATACTTCTAGTCTCCAGCTGCAAAAATAGGATCATGAACGACACTATCACTACCTGGTGTTTGTATTACATTTTTGTTCTGAGCAGTTCAAAGTATTTCATGGGCCCAACAACAGGTTTTAGAAGAAGTAGGACATATCCCGGGAGAGACATTCTGTCTAGTGCTTCTTGTTGGACGTCTAAGTGCAACTGCTAGCTTAGCAGTTAAAAAAAAAATTCCCTCCCTAAGAGTTTTCCCAGATAATTCTGCACACTTGTGAATAAACCTGTACCTGGTGGTCCTTAAAAACAAGGACCAAGGGCTTCCCTGGTGGCGCAGTGGTTGAGAGTCCGCCTGCCGATGCAGGGGACACGGGTTCGTGCCCCGGTCCGGGAAGATCCCACATGCCGCGGAGCGGCTGGACCCGTGAGCCATGGCCGCTGAGCCTGCGCGTCCGGAGCCTGTGCTCCGCCACGGGAGAGGCCACAACAGTGAGAGGCCCGCGTACCACAAAAACAAAAAAAAAAAACAAAAACAAGGACCAATTTTAAATCCTGAGTGACTGATTCACCTGCATTTACTAAAGAGAAAAAAGAACTCACCTTCCCCCCCCCCCCCAAGCCCCCAGATGGATCTATCATCATAGGCAGTTTAAGGACAACTGATAAAAGGAAAAATGAGTACACATCTTATTATAGAAAAAGGATAGATCAATAAGAGCAGCAATAGCGAATCCAGATAATGAAAACCATTTCCTAAACAGGACAATCATCTTTAAACACAAGAGTGATTCCATCTAAAGCAAGGATGAGCGATTACGTGGACCAGACCTATAGGGAAACAGCATGAGCAATCAGCAATCAGCAAATATCCAACTTACTAGTCAACCAAAAATCCAAGGCCAAAGCAGTCTCCTTTCATGTTTCTCAAGATCGTGTAAAAGGAAACTGGGAATCAGTAGCCAGAAAATGAATGCCATTGTACAGATGCTAAGTAAGTCAGCAATTACGGGAAAGGATTCATTTTGAGCTGGAAGAACCAAGATGAGGCAGAAGTGTTTAAAGCCTGCAGAGATTGAGGAAAAACATTACTCTGACTGCAGCCAGTGTGTGCCAACGATGACTCCAGAATAAAATACAGACCTTTCAACAAAGGAAACCAATCTTCTTTTGTCAGGTAATGAAGAGCCCAAAGGGATCGCCAGGTGGTGAGTCCCACTACGAGCAGGAGTGTATCCCTAATGGGAGTGTGTTTGTTCTGTGTTCTATATTAATTCAAAAGTCCCGGGTCTAAAGCTGGGTTGCAGTAACAGAAAACACAGTTAATAATACCTCCAGATTTAGAAATATGATTTGTATTGGTAGCACCAGGATCCCTGCTTATGATCCATCCACACCTGAATGAAAGCAGAAAAGATAAAAGAAAAAACTGGTTTGAGATCACCTAAGTCAAATTTTTATTTTACTCCTTTGTGAAACCACTCACTGATTCCCTGAATTTAGTCTAAACCAAAGGTGTGGAAATTTGGTTTATAAACACACTTACGATAGCCCCCAATTTACAAAGAAAAATTCTGTCATTTAAACTGAAGTGTCTTCTTTCCGTTATAAATCCCAGCTTATCTGTAGGATTTGTCATTATACCTGAAAGACATCAATAAGTTTTCTGCAGCCTTAAAAATGATTATTTTGTTTGTAAGCTCAATAATCATTTCCTTGAAATACTTTGTTATGTAAATGCTTATGGAGTGAAACCTGATGAGTGGTCAGCCAGAGGTACACTAAGTTGAGATCACATGCATTGAAATCAATTCATGATCATGGCACTTTCTTTCCACCTGCTCTTGTGGTACACTCAATTCCCTCTGAGAATATTACCCTGAGACTATAAATTCTGGCCATTCTAAAGCCCTCTCTCCTAAAAGGAACCCTCTGTTGGTGGGAATGTAAATTGGTGCAGCCACTATGGAAAACAGTACGGAGGTTCCTAAAAAAACTAGAAATAGAGTTGCCGTATGATCCAGCAATCCCACTCCTGGGCATATATCTGGAGAAAACTCAAATTCGAAAAGATACACGCACCCCAATGTTCATAGCAGCACTATTTACAACAGCCAAGACATGGAAGCACCTAAGTGTCCATCGACCAAAGAAGATGTGGTATATATATACAACGGAATGTTACACAGCCATAAAAAAGAATGAAATAATGCTATTTGCAACAGCATGGATGGACCCAGAGATTATCATACTAAGTGAAGACAGACAAAGACAAATATCATATGATATCACTTATATGTGGAATCTAAAAAAATGATACAAATGAACTTAATTACAAAACAGAAATAGATCCAGACATAGAAAACAAACTTATGGTTACCGAAGGGGAAAGGTTGGGGTGGAGGAGGGATAAATTAGGAGTTTGGGATTAACTTATACACACATATATAAAATAGATAACCAACAAGGACCTACTATATAGCACAGGGAACTATACTCAATATTTTGTAATAACCTATAAGGGAAAAGAATCTGAAATGCATATATATATACACACACGTATATATATGTATATATAACGGAATCACTTTGCTGTATACTTGAAACTAACACAACATTGTAAATCAACGATACTTCAATAAAAAATAAAAATAATTTAAAAAATAGGCCTCTGTCTTTATGCAACCATAACCTGGAATCTAAATCTGACTCTCTTTTATGTCCCCAATCTTTGAAATTGTTTGAAGTAGACCAAATGTGTTGGTATGAGAGCTTCCTCCCTAAGTTTATCCTGGTCAAGCTGGGAGAAACTCAGGTCTGGGAAAGAAACTGGAGGACACAGCTTACTCCCCCTTTTCTGCTAATTTTGTAGGCTACCTAACACTGGGCATGAATAAATACATAATTCTAAGGTAACTGACCTTGTCCTGCAGAAGGACACTGTGGCCCCCGTTATTTATTTCTAATTAAATTTTTTAAAAAATAAATTTATTTATTATTTTTGGCTGTGTTGGGTCTTTGTTGCTGTGCACGTGGGCTTTCTCTAGTTGCAGCGAGCGGGGGGCTACTCTTCATTGCAGTGTGCGGGCTTCTCATTGCGGTGGCTTCTCTTGTTGTGGAGCACGGGCTGTAGAGCGTACAGGCTTCAGTAGATGCAGCACGTGGGCTCAGTAGTTGTGGCTCACGGGCTCAGGTGCTCTGCAGCATGTGGGATCTTCCTGGACCAGGGCTTGAACCCTGTCCCCTGCGTTGGCAGGCGGATTCTTAACCACTGCGCCACCAGGGAAGCCCTCTAATTTAAATTTGTTCTCAAAATAATAATAAACATAGTTTCTAATCACATGAGAATGGTATAAATTGTGCTTTAGAGTCAGGAAGACTTCGGGTAAATCATGACCTGCTACTTAATAGGTCTGTCACCCTAGTAGCCTATTTACTAAAATTCTCTGGACTCAGTTTCCCACCTGAAATGTGGAGACAAATTCATTAGCTCAAATTCTTGGTTGCAAGAATTTGAGGTAATGAATATAGAGTGCCTGGCACATGAAAGGTTCTCAAAGACAGCAGTCATTATGGTTACTTGAACAACCTATCATCCCAGAAAAATTCAGAAGAACCACTTTCTGAATTTATACTAGCATCTGATGAACTGTCACTTAATTAAGCTAAGTTTTCCTCTATGCTCCTAAACTTTAATAGCATGTTTTTTAGTTTCTGTAATAGATGAACAAAATAGCATCTTCAACACCTTGGTATATTTCTGCTTAGTGAAATAATAATGCTACTAAGATGTGTCAAAAAGCTCTGGTTTTAAAAGCTGATGGTGGAGGCAGCAACTGGTTGGGAAAGAACTGTTTGTACCCGCTGTGATTGTAATAAACCCTCTCTATTTGTGGGAAGATCTTCCCTTTTGATGGTTGGCCATTGATGTGATGTTGTAAAGGATGGTGAATTGTTCTTTGGTTTGATATCCTAGTGCTTTTCAAGTACCAAACGTTAGGATGAAGACTTTGAACGTACTTATTCGCTTAACTGAACTACCAGACTGAAGTGTTTTGAAACTTTTTCTGCATAGTTTGAGGATCTGCAGAGTTCTCACCTCAAAAGCCAGCAGGTGAACCCTTGGACAGGCAACAAAAAATATTTGGTTGCATCTCTGTTATCACTATTATTTTAAATTACTTTACAGCATTTTTCTCTCATTATTTTTTTCCTATTAAGTACAAAGAATGAAAATGATCCTTTTCTACATGCTTATGTTTTTAAACAAAGGTTTTCAAAGTTCAGCTTTAGTTTTAAACGTAAATGAAAATGACTAAGCATTTTGGATTCTAGAATTTTAAGTAAATGTTATTCTATTTTAGACACTCCTGGTTCATTATGTAAACTCCTAGCAATCTTTTTAATTATTAGACTTCAACAGTAACGAAAAATATTTTTCAAAAATTTCATGCTACACACACACACACACACACACACACACACTCCGAGGAAAAGATCAACTGAGATGAATAGAAATCTATTACAACAGTTTTGGAGGTATTTTAAATAACCCTATAGCTGATGTGACTGGACTGAAAAAAATAATGTTTAACTTTCCCATACTTCACATGAAGAAAACAAAGCTGGCTTGTCACCTAAAGGAAAGTAGAGGGAATAAAAGTAACAAAACCCCTCAAACCTCAGCCCTGTTTCCCTGTCTCCCAAACTAAAGACCCAAGACATTGATGGGCAAAATGCAGGTACATAATTCCCTACTGGACAAGAACTCCTTTTTTATTTTCAAGGCAGCCCACGTATTAACTCCGATATCTCTCCTGTCCCTATTATCAGTGTCTCAATTCCCAGAAACAGTGGCAGAAAATAGAGGATCAATTCCAACTTTCTTTTCTATTGCCTCCCCTACTCTATATGTTGGGATGTCAAAATCATGTGTTTCCAGTGAGGGGTGCACAAGAGACAGAGTTGTGACTAATAAAACATAAGTGGGAGTCTACTGAGCATTTCTGAGAAAGTCTCTGCTTTCCTACCACAGGCACTGCCTAATCCTCCTTCACTCTTTCCTTCCTCTTTTTAACTGAATGTGGATGTGATGGCTGGCGCTACAGCAGCCATTAAGAAAAAGTCAAGAGATAACACAGACTTTGGCCTTGGTAGCCTTGGGCTTCTGAACCAACACCTCCCTTGTGGATGTCCTGTTGTACCAGCCACACATAGCTATTAAATACAATTCCTAAAATATGTATCTCCAAAAGTACAGAGTATTAGATAGCATTTATTGAGTATTCACTGTGTGCCAGGCACATTGTGAAAAGTACTCAATATTTCATTTATTTCTCACAACAACCCTATGAGACAGGTACTATTATTATTACTAAAATAAGGAAATCAAAGCAGGGAAAGTTTAACGACCCTGTTAGGGTCACATGATTAGCAAAAGCTGAAATTGGCTACAGGCAGTCTGACTCCAGAGCCCTAGGTCTGACCTATTCCATCACCATTTGTCTTGTACTGGAGAAGGTGCCAAAAGGGGAAGAGTCAGGGTAACAATCATTGTCGGGACTGGCCAGCAAGCCTCCAATTTTTATAGTAGGGGTAGGAAATGATCCTGTCCTCACTTAGCATCCACACTTTGGATGGCTCTCTACCAGCATCTCAGAGTTGACTGGGGGTTTTGTCCCTCAACCCACAATTCAATGGCAGATTTGAGTAGGTCTGTGCCTGGATGCTAGTTAGAGCAGTTCATCATCACACCCTTTTGAAACCAGAGTTTCTCATTGAGAATTTAAAAAAAAACAAAGAATAGAAACAAAGAAAAAGAAAGGAAGGAAAACAATTTTTAAGGTAAAAGAAACATAAGAGAAGAGTGCAGGATGGTCCTTCAAGATGGCGGAGAAGAGGTGAGGATCGCCTTCCTCCCCACAAATACGTCAGAAATACTTCTACATGCGGAACAACTCCTACAGAACACCTACTGAACGCTGCCAGAAGACCTCAGACTTCCCAAACGACAAGAAACTCTCCACGTACCTGGGTAGGGGAAAAGAAAAAAGAATAAACGGGGACAAAAGAATAGGGATGGGACTGCACCAGTGGGAGGGAGCTGTGAAGGAGGAAAGGTTTCCACACACTAGGAAGCCCCTTCAGTGGCAGGGACGGGTATGGGGGATGAGGGGAAGCTTCGGAGCCCAGAGGGAGAGCACAGCAACAGGAGTGTAGAGGAAAAAGCAGAGAGATTCCCGCACAGAGGATCGGGGCCGACCGGCACTCACCAGCCCGAGAGGCTTGGGAGCTGGGGCGGGTGGGGCTGGGAGCTGAGGCTCGGGCTTTGGAGGTCAGACCCCAGGGAGAGGACTGGGGTTGGCTGCATGAACACAGCCTGAAGGGGGCTAGTGCGCCACAGCTAGCCGGGAGGGAGTCTGGGAAAAAGTCTGGAACTGCCTAAGAGGCAAGAGACCATTGTTTCGGGGTGCGCGAGAAGAGGGAATTCAGAGGGTCGCCTAAACGAGCCCAGAGATGGGCGTGAGCTGCAGCTATCAGCGCGGACCCCAGAGACGGGCATGAAACGCTAAGGCTGCTGCTGCTGCAGCCACCAAGAAGCCTGTGTGCGAGCACAGGTCACCATCCACACCGCCCCTCCTGGGAGCCTGTGCAGCCCGCCACTGCCAGGGCCCCGTGATCCAGGGACAACTTCCCCGGGAGAACACATGGCGAACCTCAGGCTGCTGCAATGTCACGCTGGCCTCTGCCGTTGCAGGCTCCCCCCGCATTCCGTACCCCTCCCTCCTCCCAGCCTGAGTGAGCCAGAGCCCCCTAATCAGCTGCTCCTTTAACCCCCTTCTGTCTGGGTGAAGAACAGATGCCAGAGGGTGACCTACATGCAGAGGCAGGGCCAGACTGAAAGCTGAACCCCAGGAGCTGTGCGAACAAAGAAGAGAAAGGGAAATCTCTCCTAGCAGCCTCAGGAACAGTGGATTAAATCTCCACAATCAACTTGATGTTCCCTGCATCTGTGGAATACCTGAATGGACAACGTTTATACTACTTATTGTCATTGGTGGATTTGTTTATTGGTTTGGTGCTCTCCTCTTTTTTTTTATTTAAAAAATTTTTTTATTGATATTTAAAAAATTTTTTATTTTAATAACTTTATTTATTTTTTCCTTTCTTTCTTTCTTTTTTCTCACCCTGTTCTTCTGAGCCATGTGGCTGACAGGGCCTTGGTGCTCCAGCTGGGTGTCGGGACTGAACCTCTGAGGTGGGAGAGCCGAGTCCAGGACACTGGACCACCAGAGACCTCCTGGCCCCACGTCATATCAATTGGCGAGAGCTCTCCCAGAGACATCCATCTCAATGTTAAGACCCAGCACCACTCAATGACCAGCAAGCTGCAGTGCTAGACACCCCATGCCAAACAACTAGCAAGACAGGAACCCACCCCCACCCATTAGCAGAGAGGCTGCCTAAAATCATAATAAGGTCACAGACACACTAAAACACACCACCGGATGTGGTCTTGCCCACCAGAAAGACAAGATCCAGCCTCATCCACCAGAATACAGGCACTAGTCCCCTCCACCAGCAAGCCTACACAACCCACTGAACCAACCTTACCCACTGGGGGCAGACACCAAAAAAACGGGAACTACGAACCTGCAGCCTGCGAAAAGGAGACCCCAAACACAGTAAGTTAAGCAAAATGAGAAGACAGAGAAATATGCAGCAGATGAAGGAGCAAGGCAAAAACCCACCACACCAAACAAATGAAGAGGAAATAGGCAGTCTACCTGAAAAAGAATTCAGAGGAATGATAGTAAAGAGGATCCAAAATCTTGGAAATAGAATGGAGAAAATACAAGAAACGTTTAACAAGGACCTAGAGAGCAAACAATGATGAACAACACAATAAATGAAATTAAAAATTCTCTAGAGGGAATCAATAGCAGAATAACTGAGGCAGAAGAACGGATAAGTGACCTGGAAGTTAAAATAGTGGAAATAAGTACTGCAGAGCAGAATAAAGAAAAAAGAATGAAAAGAATTGAGGACAGTCTCAGAGACCTCTGGGAAAACATTAAACACACCAACATTCGAATTATAGGGGTCTCAGAAGAAGAAAGGAACAAGAAAGGGATTGAGAAAATATTTGAAGAGATTATAGTTGAAAACTTCCTCAATATGGGAAAGGAAATAATGAAGTCCAGGAAGTGCAGAGAGTCCCATACAGGATAAATCCAAGGAGAAACACACCAAGACACATATTAATCAAACTATCAAAAATTAAATATAAAGAAAAAATATTAAAAGCAGCAAGGGAAGAGCAACGAATAACATACAAGGGAATCCCATAAGGTTAAGAGCTGGTTTCTCAGCAGACACTCTGCAAGCCAGAAGGGTGTAGCAGGACATATTTAAAGTGATGAAAGGGAAAAACCTACAAGAAAGATTACTGTACTCAGCAATGACCTCATTCAGATTTGACGAGGAAATTAAAACATTTATAGACAAGCAAAAGCTAAGAGAATTTAGCACCACCAAACCAACTTTACAACAAATGCTAAAGGAACTTCTCTAGGCAGGAAACACAAGAAGGAAAAGACCTACAACACCAAACCCAAATCAATTAAGAAAATGGTAATAGGAACATGCATATCGATAATTAACCTTAAACGTAAATGGATTAAATGCTCCAGCCAAAAGACATAGACTGGCTGAATGGATACAAAAACAAGACCCGTATATATGCTGTCTACAAGAGACCCACTTCAGACCTAGGGACACACAGAGACCGAAAGTGAGGGGATGGAAAAAGATATTCCATGCAAATGGAAATCAAAACAAAGCTGGAGTAGCATTACTCATACCAGAAAATATAGAATTTAAAATAAAGACTATTACAAGAGACAAAGAAGGACACTACATAATAATCAAGGGATCATTCCACGAAAAAGACATAACAATTGTAAAATTTTATGCACCCAATATAGGAGCACCTCAATACATAAGGGAAATGCTAACAGCCATAAAAGGGGAAATCGACAGTACCATGATAATAGCAGGGGACTTTAACACCCCACTTTCACGAATGGACAGAACAATCAAAATGCAAATAACTAAGGAAACACAAGCTTTAAATGATACATTAAACAAGATGGACTTAATGGATATTTATAGGACATTCCATCCAAAAACAACAGAACACACCTTCTTCTCAAGTGTTCATGGAATATTCTCCAGGATAGATCATATCTTGTGTCACAAATCAACCCTTGGCAAATTTAAGAAAATTGAAATCATATCAAGTATCTTTTCTGCCCATTACGCAAGGAGACTAGATATCAATTACAGGGAAAATAACTGTAAAAAATACAAACATATGGAGGCTAAACAAAATGCTACTAAATAACCGAGATCCTTGAAGAAATCAAAGAGGAAATCAAAAAACACCTAGAAACAAATGACAATGAAAACATGATGGCCCCAAACCTATGTCATGCAGCAAAAGCAGTTCTAAGAGGGAAGTTTACAGCAATACAATCCTTCCTCAAGAAACAAGAAAAATCTCTAATAAACAACCTAAACTTACACCTAAAGCAATTAGAGAAAGAAGAACAAAAAAACCCCCGAAGTTAGCAGAAGGAAATAAATCATAAAGACAAGATCAGAAATAAATGAAAAAGAAATGAAGGAAATGATAGCAAAGATCAATAAAACTAAAAGCTGGTTCTTGGAGAAGATAAACAAAATTGACAAACTATTAGCCAGTCTCCTCAAGAAAAAAAGGGAGAAGACTCAAATCAATAGAATTAGAAATGAAAAAAGGAGAAGTAACAACTGACACTGCAGAAATACAAAGGATCAAGAGAGATTACTACAAGCAACTCTATACCAATAAAATGGACAACCTGGAAGAAATGGACAAATTCTTAGAAAAGCACAACCTTCCGAGACTGAACCAGGAAGAAACAGAAAATATAAACATACCAATCACAAGCACTGAAATTGAAACTGTAATTAAAAATCTTCCAACAAACAAAAGCCCAGGACCAGAAGGCTTCACCGGAGAATTCTATCAGACATTTAGAAAAGAGTTAACACCTATCCTTCTCAAACTCTTCCAAAATATAGCAGAGGGAGGAACACTCCCACAGTCATTCTACAAGGCCACCATCACCCTGATACCAAAACCAGACAGAGAGATCACAAAAAAAGAAAACTACAGGCCAATATCAGTGATGAACACAGACGCAAAAATCCTCAACAAAATACTAGCAAACAGAATTCAGCAGCCCATTAAAAGGATCATACACCATGATCAAGTGCAATTTACCCCAGGAATGCAAAGATTCTTCAACATACAGACATCAATCATTGTGATACACCATATTAACAAATTGAAAAATAAAAACCATATGATAATCTCAATAGACGGAGAAAAAGCTTTTGAAAAATTCAACACCCATTTATCACAACAACTGTCCAGAAAGGCATAGAGGGAACCTACCTCAACATAATAAAGGCCATACATGACAAACCCACAGCAAACATCATTCTCAATGGTGAAAAACTGAAACCATTTCCACCAAGATTAGGAACAAGACAAGGCTGCCCACTCTCACCACTATTATTCAACATAGTTTTGGAAGTTTTAGCCACAGCAATCAGAGAAGAAAAAGAAATAAAAGGAATCCAAATCAGAAAAGAAGAAGTAAAATGGTCACTGTTTGCAGATGACATGATACTATACATAGAGAATCCTAAAGATGCTGCCAGAAAACTACTAGAGCTAATCAATGAATTTGGTAAAGTAGCAGGATAGAAAATTAATGCACAGAAATCTCTTGTATTCATATACACTAATGATGAAAAATCTGAAAGAGAAATTAAGGAAACACTCCCATTTACCATTGCAAGAAAAAGAATAAAATATCTAGGAATAAACCTACCTAAAGGGCTTCCCTGGTGGTGCAGTGTTTGAGAATCTACCTGCCAATGCAGGGAACAAGGTTTGAGCCCTGGTCCAGGAAGATCCCACATGCCGTGGAGCAAGTAGGCCTGTATGCCACAACTACTGAGCCTGAGCTCTAGAGCCCGCGAGCCACAACTACTGAGCCTGCGTGCTACAACTACTGAAGCCCGTGAACCTAGAGCCTGTGCTCTGCAACAAGAGAAGCCACCGCAGTGAGAAGCCTGGGCACCACAATGAAGAGTAGCTGTCACTCGCTGCAACTACAGAAAGACTGCGTGCAGCAATGAAGACCCAATGCACCCAAAAAAATAAAGTAAGTAAATTTATATAAGAAAACAACAACAGGGCTTCCCTGGTGGCGCAGTGGTTGAGAGTCCGCCTGCCAATGCAGGGGACGCGGGTTCATGCCCCGGTCCGGGAAGATCCCACGTGCCGCAGAGCGGCTGGGCCCGTGAGCCATGGCCGCTGAGCCTGCACGTCCGGAGCCTGTGCTCCACAGCAGGAGAGGCCACAGCAGTGAGAGGCCCACGTACCAAAAAAAAAAAAAAAAAAAAAGAAAACAACAACAAAAACCTACCTAAGGAGACAAGATACCCGTATGCAGAAAACTGTGACACTGATGAAAGAAATTAAAGATGATACAAACAGATGAAGAGATACACCATCTTGGATTGGAAGCATCAACATTGTGAAAAGGACTATACTACCCAAAGCAAGCTACAGATTCAGTGCAATCGCTATCAAACTACCAATGGCATTTTTCGCAGAACAAGAGCAAAAAGTTAAAGAATTTGTATGGTAACACAAAAGACCCTGAATAGCCAAAGCAATCTTGAGAAAGAAAAACAGAGCTGGAGGATCAGGCTCCCTGACTTTAAACTATACCACAAAGCTACAGTAATCAAGACAGCATGGTACTGGTACAAAAACAGCAATATAGATCAATGGGACAGGATAGAAAGCCCAGAGATAAACCCACGCTCATATGGTCACCTTATCTTTGAGGAAGGAGGCAAGAATATACAATGGAGAACAGACAGCCTCTTCAATATGTGGTGCTGGGAAAACTGGACAGCTACATGTAAAAGAATGAAATTAGAACACTCCCTAACAACATAGACAAAAATAAACTCTAAATGGATTTAAGACCTAAATGCAAGGCCAGACACTATAAAACTCTTAGAGGAAAACATAGGCAGAACACTCTATGAATCACAGGAAGATCTTTTTTGACCCACCTCCCTGAGTAATGGAAATAAAATCAAAAATAAACAAATGGGACCTAATGAAACTTCAAACCTTTTGCCCAGCAAAGGAAACCATAAACAAGATGAAAAGACAACCCTCAGAATGGGAGAAAATATTTGCAAATGAAGCAACTGACAAAGGATTAATCTCCAAAATATACAAGCAGCTCATGCAGCTCAATATCAAAAAAACAAACAACCTAATCCAAAAATGGGCAGAAGACCTAAATGGACATTTCTCCAAAGAATATATATAGATTGCCAACAAACACATGAAAGGATGCTCAACATCACTAGTCATTAGAGAAATGGAAATGAAAACTACAATGAGGTATCACCTCACACCGGTCAGTATGTCCATCAACAAAAAATCTACAAACAATAAATGCTGGAGAGGGTGTGGAGAAAAGGGAATCCTTTTGCACTGTTGGTGGGTGATGTAAACTGATACAACCACTATGGAGAACAGTATGGAGGTTCCTCAAAAAACTAAGAATATAACTACCATATGACCCAGCAATCCCACTACTGGGCACATATCCTGAGAAAACAATAATTCAAAAGGAGTCATGTACCACAGTGTTCACCGCAGCACTATTTACAACAGCCAGGACATGGAAGCAACCTAAGTGTCCATTGACACATGAATGGATAAAAAAGACGTGGCACGTATATACAATGGAATATCACTCAACCCTAAAACGAAACGAAATTGAATTATTTGTAGTGAGGTGGGTGGACCTAGAGTCTGTCATACAGAGTGATATAAGTCAGAAAGTGAAAAACAAATACTGTATGTTAACATATATATGGAATCTTAAAAAAAAAAAAAAGTCTCTGAAGAACCTAGGGGTAGAACAGGAATAAAGACACAGACGTAAAGAATGGACTTGATGACACAGGGACGGGGAAGGGTAAGTTGAGATAAAGTGAGAGAGTGGCATGGACATATATACACTACCAAGTGTAAAGCAGATAGCTAGTGGGAAGTAGCCGCATAGCACAGGGAGATCAGTTTGCTGCTTTGTGTCCACCTAGACGGGTGCGATAGGGAGGGTGGGAGGGAGACACAAGAGGGATGGGATATGGGGATATCTGTATACGTATAGCAGGTTCACTTTGTTATACAGCAGCAACTAACAACAATGTAAAGCAATCATACTGAATAAAGACGTTTAAAAAAGAGGGGGGGGGAAGAGAAGAGTGCAAAGGACAGGAGAAACAAAGGAAAAGAGAGAAGAAAGCAGTAGAAGAGAAACAACAATACTATGGAGGCCATCAAAAAGATAGTGCAGAAGGAATCAATCAATCAATCAATAAAGCAAGTTGAGGTATCAAAATAGAAGCCTAGAGAAAGCAAGATTACAAGGAGTATAAAGTGATATCAGCAAAAGCAGAGTTTGCACTGCAGGGAGTAAAGTGATACAGACATGGATATTGTTGAGTAGATGTAGAGAATTGAAATAATGATGTGGAATACAAATGTAAGAACTTTCCACATTTTTTTTTTTAGGGAAATAATGAAGAGATGACAAGGAAAGACAAAATGATAGATTTGGAAGACAGAAAACAGAAACCTACTTCAGGATACTAGTTTTGTCTTCCTCTGAGGACTGATATCTACTGAGTCTTTACTCACCAGATATTCTATTTTGTGCTTTGTTTACCTTACTTCACTTAATGTATACAGAACAATCCCACGAGGTAGACAACATCATTACTCCCTTTTTACAGATGTAGAAACTAAGCCTTCAAAAGGTTGAACATCTTTCCCAAAGTCATATAACAGTGAGAACTACAATGGGACTTTGAGGTCAGGTCTCTTAGACTACAAAGCCCAAGCTCTGAAACCCCACGGCAGACTTTATCAATAATCAAAATCACGTGTGATTTAAGACGTCCAAGGGAGGCTGAAAGGACACAAGATGTTTCAGGAAATATTAAGAGCTGCATCCCATAGACTCATCCTAAAATATATAAATAGGGATACACACACACACACACACATTCATTACGAACACAAATGAAAAGAAAGCTATTCGAGGATTTAAAAAACAAAACAAAATAGGATTTATATCTTAAGACTTTCTCGGCAAAGCTCATCTCAGGAGACAATGAAAGGTCAGAAAAAGCTATTGAAATGAACCAAGAATTTTATACTGAGCTCCTTGTCCATCGTGAGTAAATGCAGAAAACATACATCTGCAGGGCTGAGAAAGTATACTAACCCACCTTTCTACAAACACACACTCTGAAACCCAAAATAAAACAAATAATTTAAAGAGCTATTTCAGCTGATGAATAAAAACATCCAAATTAAAAACCCCAGAATGGGTAGTTGTTAGTAAGACTTACTGATGGCTCTAAGATAAATTAAACAGAGTTGATCATTGTTTTCACACAATTCTTCTGAAAAGAAAAGAAAAATAATGATAAGAAGTAAATTAACTAAAATAGTCTGTTGTGTAAATCCAAATTATGAGATTAAAGATGGAGAAATGAGTATAGATGGGAGAAGTAAAGCAAATGTAAATCAAGTTCATATAGCAAGGAGTCAAGAGATAACTTCTTTCTTATAAGATAAATATTTATTTTAAAATACCACTATTGTATACTTGAAAAATGACATTTTAAAATTATTAAAAAGTGAAATTTCTACCTAAAAAATAAAATATAAAAACTAAACATTAAAGAATGGCAGAAAAAAAAAAAGAATGGCAGAGATTTTTCCATTACACGCACATACACACACGAATGGATGGCAAAATTAGTTGCAAACAATATAGCATCTTAGAAACACTGAAAAGGACAGAAAAGTATAATTTAGCTCTACTTACCATGAATATCTAACAATATAAAATTTGTGCATCAAAATATATGGATCAAAGACTTTAAGACAAAAGAAGTAACTCATGGAACCATACTATTGTTCAGATAACTTAATCAATTTATTTCAGGAGAAAAAATACAAAGGATCTATTTACATAATAGATATAATTTAATAATATTAAAATATATGTCCTACAAAGAGCAACTTTTTCACTTAAGTATTCATGGCTCACCTAAAGAGTTTTTGGAAGAAAAATTGAAGGTATACTAGGCCAAAAGGAAATCTCAACAATTGCCCTAAGGAAAAACAACACCTCTCAAACCACTAGGGCAGTTAATTATCTGACCATAATACAGTGAAAAAAAAAGTCAATAGTAAATCTCAATAGAAACAAAGTTTCTTAAACACTTAACTGTACTATTTTCAACTGTCATTCTATCAAAGAGGAAGCCAAGACATCATTAGGAAATAATGACATGTAGCCAAAAGTATGTTCAGAGGTAAATGTCCACATTTAAAAATTGTATTAATGTAAAAGGAAAAATAAATGAACCATGATTCAACCAACAAGAGTCATAAAAGAACAGAGTGATCCTAAGGAAAATAAGAAAGTAACAAAGTAAAAAAGGACAAAAGAAAAACAGCATTACTAAACAGTAAATCCAAGAACTGGCCTTTTGAAAAACAACAAGAACAAAAACATCTAAGAAAATAATATATATACTATACACATGACATTAATATAATGACATTATATGTAATACAATATATAATCTATATAATAATGTTGTTAATGAAAAATATTGCCTGCCATATCAGCAAACAAAGGATGTTGCAGCCATCAAGCCATCACATTACAGCCATCCCCTATGGTGAGCCCTGAGGGAACTCAGGATAGAAACATAATGCCCATCATCATCAGACACTGTACCACGCACCCCCCACCCCCACCCCACTGGCCCCAGATAGCTGAGGTGCATATCAAAGGAATGATTTCAGTCAGTCCAGACTCTTGTATCTTCCCATATACAGAAAGGCACTAAATTCCTTAACTTGAGATATCTGGTTTTCTTTAATTAATAGTAATCTTTTGATGTTCTAACTATCTGGTTTTCCTTGCAAACACTCCTATATATACTGGCTTCCCACCTTGCCTCTTTGGAACATCTTTCAGAGTTATCTGAGATGCTATGTCCCGTGCTGAAGTCCTCAGTTTTGTCCACTGAAGAAAACATTAACTCTCAACTTTTAGGTTGTGCATCTTTTTTTCAATTGACAATATATAATCTATATATAAGTATACATAATGGTATTACATACAATTATATTACAGTTAGATATATATAACTATATATAAAATTGGCTAAACATTTTTTAAAAAATCTTATAAAACGGACATGGTTCTGGAGAATATAAATTAAAAAAAATTAAAATCGAGAGAAGTTACCAAAGAATTACCTTTCAAAAAGGCTTTAAGGCCAGATGGTTTCCTTCAACCTTATAAGGACAGCTATACCAAGTGTCTCCAGAGAAAGAAAAAGTTGCAAAATTTCACAATTTTTACGTCTCTTGATATCAAAAACTGGCAGAGAGAGAGGCCAGTTTCAAGGTCAAACAAATCTGGGTTAGGAAGCCTGGCTCTTCATTTATTACCTGCACTACCTTCTACATGAGTAATAAATGAAAAAACCATAAAAAATACTTTAAAAGATTCTGTTTATCTGCCATAAGTACACAAGTAGTATTACCAAGCTGCTGTAGCAATAATATAGAACACACACACACACACACACACACATTATTCAGTAAAAGAAACTATAAATTTCTACTAAGAAGAAGAAGCACAAATAAAATATTCTAAAGCCAAACCAATAGCATATTAAAGAACTAAATTTAATTTGTGAATATAAGCAGAAAATATATTAAGAAATCTGTTATTCTAATAAATCACATCAACAATTTTTGTATGAGACACTATATATTAACCTCAACAGACACTGAGAAAACACCCAAATCCCATTCCTAACAAAACCTTTATAAAACCAAAAATGCTGCATAGACACAATAAACAAAAGCAAACATCCACAAAAAGTGAAAAAAAACGGTAAAAAAAATCCAGGGAAAATCAGGACCTATACATGAAAGCCTACTGTCATTCTTGACATTTAACATTTTAAATGGTTAGCTAATATAATAGAAATATTGTGATATCAGCTTCCATAGTTTTAATACTTTCCATATGCCTAAATTTATTTAATCCTAGCAACAATCTTGTGATTCTGGGTTACTACCCCTAATTTCAGATGAAGAAACTGAAACTGAAGGTTAAGAAACTTAATTTTCACTTGTTCAAGGCTACGCAGGTAGCACTAGCCTACAGACAGGTTTGGAACTGAAGACAACCTGATTCCAAGAGCTAAACGTATAATGACTAATTTGTGCAATAAGAACAAACATGAAAAATACTCAAATGAACAGAGATAAGTATTACTATTGTCAGATACTATGTATTCTTCAAAAAAAAAAAAAAAACAACCCTCAAGGTAATCAGTTACATGTGAATTAAAGGGGCAAGAGATAAGAAAAATATACAAAACAAAAACAACAGCTCTGTAATAAACAAGCAATAATCAGTTAAAGGTATAATGGTAACAGCAAAACAAACAAATAATTACTACTCCCGGTCCAGGAAAATCCCACATGCCGCAGAGCAGCTAGGTCAGTGAGCCATGGCCACTGAGCCTGCGCTCCGCAACGGGAGAGCCACAACAGTGAGGCCCGAGTACCGCAAAAAAAAAAAAAAAAAGTATAATAAAAAAGTTAATGGGGAAGAAATGACAAAATGCACAACAAAATCTGAAGGGAAAGCAACATGCAGATTGAAGATAGTAGAGTAGGAAATATTTTTACAATAAATATTGTATATATTAAGAATATTTGGACCCAGAATTATAGTATTGGGAGTTACGGCACTATTCAAGCATAAAAGTCGCTGAAAGTTGATTTTGTTGGGAGTCTTTCGATCTTTGTTTATATACTTCATGATTTATATTCTTCTTTACAAAGAACATGTATTATTTTAGTGATAATAATCTAGTTATAAAAATGGTCCTCCTCGTAGAAAATGGACTTGAGGACACGGGGAGGAGGAAGGGTAAGCTGGGGTGAAGTGAGAGAGGCATGGACATATATACACTACCAAATGTAAAATAGATAGCTAGTGAGAAGCAGTTGCATAGCACAGGGAGATCAGCTCGGTGCTTTGTGATCACCTAGGGGGGTGGGATAGGGAGGGTGGGAGGAAGACTCAAGAGGGAGGAGATATAGGAACATATGTATATGTATAGCTGATTCACTTTGTTATACAGCAGAAACTAACACACCATTGTAAAGCAATTATACTCCAATAAAGATGTTAAAAAAAAAAAAAGGTCCTCCTGCTAATGGTATCGGTGGCTATGGGATTGCTCTTCCTAGGATCTTTCAGTGTTAAATATTTACTTGCTTCTAAGAAGTTGGTGACAAAAGTCATCAGTGGAAGATTGGTAACTTTTAATTTTGCCAAATAAGGACAACATCATTTCACATAATTAAGAAAATTTTATATCAAAATAGTATATAATTTCCAAATAAGTCACTTAAATATTTTTAAATTAAAAAGATACCTTTCTTTTTAAACTAAGCTATATTGCATTACTATTATTCTTCTCTGCCTGGTGATTCTCGAACACTCTCACTAAATAGCATCTCTACAGACCAGATGGTCTCTGGGCAACCTTCCAACGTTATGATGTCTCAGACAAACCGATAACAATTATTTTATGTTCCAGGTATGGTATCACATGTAATTGAGAGTTTTAGCACAATGAAAATTATAAAATTGAACACATCTGCTATGGAAAACAAGGCTATTAGATGTCAACTCCAATGGCACCTAAATTCAGAGCAATGAATAAGAATTCAGCATGACTAATACAATCACTTCCATATCATGCTCACTCCAGGAAGCTCTCTACACCATTCTTTCAAGTCGGTTGTAAAGGTTTCCAACAGCTAAATAACAAGCAGACTCCTGAGAGTCTACCTTAAATATCACTCAAATTCTCTTTCTTCCTCCCAACATTCCTCAGTTGTGTACCAAGTTTTTCAGATGTACTGGGGGTGCCCACCGAAGACAGAAAATTAAGGTTTTCGCTGTATTCTTTCTGACTGGATGAACAATTTTAATCTCTGAAGTGATGTCCAACCAGTTTCATATACGAGCATGTTTCTAAATTTGTTGTAGGAATTTAAAAAAATTATGGATCATTCAGGGTTTTCTCCTTTTCATTTGACCTTCTGTTACCTACTTGGTCATGACTGCATCACCAATGCATGAAAAAAGGAGAAACTTGGTTAATGTGGCAATCAAACAATAACTCAGTAAAAACTCACAAAACCCAGGTATAAGTTGGATCACTTTAAAGACTCCTGTCAAAATGTATCATCTCACTGATGGCCTTGCCTTATCCTTATTTGCTATTCTTCACCCTTTTCTACTCTTACTCCACTTTCTGTCACAATATTATCCTTTGTTTCATTTTTTTCCCTTTCATAGCAATTAATGTTAGTGTTATTATCTTTAATCTATGGAACGTATGCTCTACTAGAGCCAGGTCCAAAGCATCACATACATTTGTACTCAATCTGCTCTACCATTCCTGGCATCTCTGGCATGGAACATGCATGTTTTGCTCAGATGTATTCTACTTCCAAGCATACTGCCAGGCACATACTGAATCACATCACAACTATGGTGCTAAAGATTACAACTATGACTGTAAGATGTAATACAGTTTCAGAGATGTAAAAAAAATGTTTATTTCAAAATAAAGAAATGATGGTAACAAGCATGACTCAATAAATATTTCTTGAATGAATTAATCAATATTTAGAGTTAAGACTAAACTTGTTGGCATTATACCCCACTAAATCCAGCTACTTGAATAGATATCTATCCATACTTTTTTTTTTAACATCTTTTTTGGAGTATAATTGCTTTACAGTGGTGTGTTAGTTTCTGCTTTATAACAAAGTGAATCAGCTATACATATACATATATCCCCATATCCCCTCCCTCTTGCGTCTCCCTCCCACCCTCTCTATCCCACCCCTCTAGGTGGTCATAAAGCACTGAGCTGATCTCCCTGTGCTGTGCAGCTGCTTCCCACTGGCTATCTATTTTACATTTGGTAGTGTATATATGTCCATGCCACTCTCTCACTTCGTCCCAGCTTATCCTTCCCCCTACCCGTGTCCTCAAGTCCATTCTCTACGACTACATCTTTATTCCTGTCCTGACCCTAGGCTGTTCAGAACCATTTTTTTCGTTTTTTAGATTCCATATATATGTGTTAGCATACGGTATTTGTTTTTCTCTTTCTGACTGACTTCACTCTGTATGACAGACTCTAGGTCCATCCACCTCACTACAAATAACTCAATTCCATTTCTTTTTGAGTAATATTCCATTGTATACATGTGCCACATCTTCTTTATCCATTCATCTATCGATGGACACTTAGGTTGTTTCCATGTCCTAGCTACTGTAAACAGAGATGCAATGAACATTGTGGTACATAACACTTTTTTTTTTTTTTTTTTGCGGTACGCGGGCCTCTCACTGCTGCGGCCTCTCCCGTTGCGGAGCACAGGCTCGAGACGCGCAGGCTCAGCGGCCGTGGCTCACGGGCCCAGCCGGTCCGCGGCATGTGGGATCTTCCCAGACCGGGGCACGAACCCGTGTCCCCTGCATCGGCAGGCGGACTCTCAACCACTGCGCCACCAGGGAAGCCCCATAACTCTTTTTGAATTATGGTTTTCTCAGGGTACATGCCCAGTAGTGGGATTGCTGGGTCATATGGTAGTTCTAGTTTTAGGTTTTGTTGTTTTTTTTTTTTTGCGGTACGCGGGCCTCTCACTGTTGTGGCCTCTCCCGTTGTGGAGTACAGGCTCCGGACACGCAGGCTCAGTGGCCATGGCTCACGGGCCCAGCCGCTCCGTGGCATGTGGGATCTTCCCGGACCGGGGCACGAACCTGCGTCCCCTGCATCGGCAGGCGGACTCTCAACCACTGCGTCACCAGGGAAGCCCCTAGTTTTAGTTTTTAAAGGAACCTCCATACTGTTCTCCATAGTGGCTGTATCAATTTACATTCCCACCAACAGTGCAAGAGGGTTCCCTTTTCTCCACACCCTCTCCAGCATTTATTGTTTGTAGATTTTTTAATGATGGCCATCCTGACTGGTGTGAGGTGATACCTCATTGTAGTTTTGATCTGCATTTCTCTAATTAGTGATGTTGAGCATCCTTTCATGTGTTTGTTGGCAATCTGTATATCTTCTTTGGAGAAATGTCTACTTAGGTCTTCTGCCCATGTTTGGATTGGGTTTTTTTTTTTTTTTGATATTGAGCTGCATGAGCTGCTTGTAAATTTTGGAGATTAATCTTTTGTCAGTTGCTTCATTTGCAAATAATTTCTATCCATACTTTCGAAAA